>NC_090926.1:430176929-430862410 GCF_040938575.1 Ambystoma mexicanum
ATACAACGGATGTACTGCTCCAGGGTTTGGTTCACCCTCTCAGTCTGCCCATCCGTTTCTGGATGTTAACTGGTGGACAATTTTAGCTCCATACCCACGTTGGCGCAAAAATCTTGCCAGAAGCGTGATGTAAATTGCGCCCCTCGCTCGGATACAACATGAAGGGGAATACCATGAAGGCGCACTATGTTCTGGAGAAAAATATCAACTAAAGCTTTGGCCGTGGGAACCCCTTTACAAGGGATGAAGTGTTCTAGCTTAGTCAAGGAGTCTACAACCACTAACACAGTGGTGAAACCATGACTCATTGGTAGGTCCACAATAAAGTCTAATGAAATAGTATGCCAAGGTACTGGTGGTGTGGGTAAAGGGCGTAACAGCCCAGCTGGTCTTTGATGATCTGCCTTATTCCGTAAGCAGCATTCACATGTTCATAGAAATTGTTGAACATCATGTTTCATTCTGGGCCACCAGAAATGACGCGTCAGTAATTCGTAAGTCTTGGCTATTCCGGGATGTCCCACGAAGGGAGAGTCATGGCACCACCTGACTGCTTGTTGCCGAATAGCCGTCGTGGGCAGATACAATTTAGTTCCCAAAAAGGGGAGCCCGTCCTTAACAGTCTTTTTCTTGCTAGGATCACTCCATTGGGCCAGCTCTTGTGCTGTTAGCGCCTTTCTGATGTTGGTAAACATATCATCCACTACAACACTACCTATAATACGTGCTGGTGGCACAATGGGTTTAGGTTCCTCTTCTATATTGTATTTGACCTCAGGTTCCGGGTAACGGGACAGGATGTCCGCTTTCTTGTTCTCTACCCCTGGACGGTATGTGACCACAAAATCAAAGTCAGCGAAATACATGGCCCATCGCAGCTGGCGGGGACTTAGAGCCTTGGCTGACTTCAAGAATTGCAGATTCCTATGGTCGGTCAATATTGTTATTGTATGTTGGGCTCCCATTAGATAGTGACGCCACTCACTGAACGCTGCTTTGATAGCTAGTAAATCCCTATCCGCTATCACGTAGTTACGTTCTGCAGGTAACAAGGTGCGAGAGAAGTACGCTGCTGGGTGTAGTTGACCAGTGCCATCTCGTTGGGATAGAATGGCACTGAGAGCGTAACTCGAAGCATCCGTTTCTATGACGTAGGGACGAGTGGGATCTGCATGTAACAAGATTGGGGCTGTTGTCAACGCTTTCTTCAGAGTCTGGAAACTTGCCTCCACCGCCTCATCCCAGTGGAACACTACCCCTTTTTTCAGTAAACGGGTGATTGGCTGTACTTTTTGGGCAAACCCGTCAATGAACCTTCGGTAAAAATTGGCGAAACCTAGGACAGTCTTCACATCCTTAACAGACGTGGGGGAAGGCCATTCTACTATGGTTCTCACCTTGCCTTGGTCCATGGTGACTCCTTCTGGTGAGAGAACAAATCCCAAGTATTCTACCGTGGTTTGGTGAAATACACATTTTTCTAATTTGGCATATAGTTGGTGTTCTCTTAATCGCTGCAAGACAGCCTTAATATGTTCTTGGTGCTCGTCTAGATTCTGGGAATAGATAAGTATGTCATCTATGTAAACGATGGCAAAAAGATCCAAATAACCCCGGAAGACTTTGTCTAGGAAATGCTGAAAGGCGGCTGGTGTATTGCAGAGTCCGAACGGCATGACTTGATACTCATAGAGCCCATACTTGGTCCTAAAAGCAGTCTTCCACTCGTCCCCCTCACACACCCGCACCAGATGGTAAGCCCCTCGTAGGTCGAGTTTGGTGTAGATTTTAGCATTTCGCACCTGATCTAACAAAGTGGGTATCAATGGAAGTGGGTATCGATTTTTTACGGTTATTCGGTTGATTGCCCTATAATCAATACAAGTTCTTAGGTCTCCAGTCTTCTTAGGGACGAAGAACAAGGGTGACGACACCGGTGACATGGAGTGACGTATAAACCCATTAGCCAAATTCGTGTCTATGTATTCTCGCAGGCGTTTGTTTTCTGATTCGGTCAATGCGTAGATTCGACTACACGGAAGTGCTGCACCTGGTTCTAAATCTATTCGGCAATAAAATGTACGATGAGGTGGTAGGGTTTCTGCTGCAGCCTTGCTGAAAACATCCCTGTAGGCTTGGTAGACTGCTGATAGGGTCTCTGTACTCCCAATCACGTGTCCTTGTCTAGGCGTACTCTGGATTTTATGGTTTTCCGGAACTTTGGCGGGGTTGCTGAGACAATGTTCCAAGCAGTGATGAGACGAAAAACGTAAGGAACCCCGAGTCCAGTCCACTTCCGGATTGTGGGTTCCCAACCAAGGCAACCCGAGGATCATTCCGAACTGGAGTGCTGCAATTACATCGAACCTAATGTCTTCATGATGCTGGGAATTACATTCCAAATGTACCCACCTAGTCTGCTTAGTAATGAGGCCGGAAGTGAGTGGTGACCCATCCACTGACTGCACTTCTTCCTTACATTCCTTGTCGTGTAGGGGTATTCCCAATTTACATGCTAGGTCCTGGTCGATGAAATTGCCCGTGGCTCCTGAGTCTATCATCAATAATACTGGAACTCGATTGGCCGCCCGACTGATATGACCTGAGACTGTCACATGAACCACCTGTACGTGGTGAGTATTACCCAAGAGCTTCGGGGTGTTTTCTAATTGGCTCGCCCGGACCACCCTTACTGGCGAGCTTTCTCGTTTCCCGGTGTCACGAAGTCCAGAATCCAAGGCGCAGGAGCGACGCAGTACCAACCACCCCCACTTTGGTCGTGGAGCCCGCAAGTCAGAGCTTACACGGGTTTCCTGGACCAGAGCAGGGAAGGAGGGTTAGGGTCTCGATGATTGGATAGGTAGGGGGAGTTAGGTAAACCGGATTGAGGGTGAGGTAGAGGTTATGGGTGGGAATGGGGAGTTCTACTGGGAAAGTTTGGTTGCTGCTCACTTTTGTTCTGGTGTTCTCAGCCCTTACTAGCTACTTGTACATAAGCACCAATTTGCACATAAGAACAGTTTAACTCGGCCTAACCCTAAGTCATCGGAACAGTACAAGAACTAGCATGCAACTTAGCTCTGGTCTTCTGTGTCCTGTCCATGAAGAGCAGTCACGTCCTTGGCACGTCTGAAGGGTTGTTTTCAAGGTCCAAGCTAAAAGAAATTAACAAGCATTAGAACATGCCCTCTATTACTCTCTGCATTCACCTCATGCAGACTCACTCACACAGACACACTCTCTAATGCCTCTCTCAAGGCCTGTATAGTGCTATTGCACTATGCTACGCAAGCGATCTCCTTGCAGATCCCTGCAAACATTTTCGAATGCACAAGCAGTCTTCCTGCAGACCCTCGTGATCGATTTGTGCCCTAAAACTGTGGCAGGTGTCTCCGGTGCTGTGTTTTCGCCTCACGGATATGCTTTGGTCTCCAAGAGGCGGAAACACCCCGAATGGCTAAACGCCCGTGCACAGGTCAATGTATCCCAAAAGAATGCCGCCGGCACATTGAGCGCCGAAGTTCTAAAAACTTAGCTTTTTCGTAGCTGTGCAGGGGCTCTGGGGTGGCAAGCATTCGCCCCCTGCACTTCCCCCTCGATCCCTTTGGGCCCTGAGCAAAGAGGAGTACTTATCTCGTGTGGGCGAGGGGCCGGGCTGCTGCTCGGGTGGGGCTGGGCCCCTCGCGTGTAGTTTTGCTGGAGCTCCGGTCCACACGTCTTGTCGGCATGGAGTCTCAAGCACAAGCCCCGTGCTCGGGGCTCTGCGCATGCGCGATGGGGCGGCCGCGCCCTTCCTGGTTCCTGATTGGCCCAAAACGTCCCTGGGCATGCTGGGGATTGTAGTCCTTTGGCGCCGGCTGCTGGGAAACGCAGTCTTTAGTCCCTTTCTCCTGCACATAGGGCAAAGCAGCCTTTTGTATGGTTGCATCTTAGTTTGTCTCTCCCCTCCAGTACCCAAAACAGTACCCACAACACTCCTACGCCTAGCCTGTCCTTGTCTCTGCCTACCTGAGTCCCTGACAGTACTCCCCCTCCCACAGAAGGCAGTTGTTCCGGGTTTACTAGGATAATTCTTGTGAAAAGCACGCAGCAACCTGGGGGCATGTACATGTTGGGAGGGTTCCCAAGTGCGTTCCTCAGGGCCATACCCCACCCAGTCAATGAGGTAAAACACCTGGCCCTTTTTATCTTGTTTAGAGTTTAATATTGCTCGAACCTCGTACTCTGGTTCCCCTTGCACCATAACGGGAGGTGGTTTTCTAGCTATTGTCCCATGTGGAGCGGGTTTCAGGAGGGAAGTGTGGAAAGTGGGATGTACCTTCATTTGGGGAGGTAAGGTCAATTTAGCTGCAACAGGGTTCACAATTTTAACTATTGGGAATGGACCCAAATACCGGGGTTGTAATTTCCTGGGTCCTTCCATGCGAAGATTGCGAGTGGATAACCACACTCTATCTCCTACACAGTAAAGTGGGCTGGGTCGACGACGCTTATCTGCATAGCGCTTATATGCGTCCTTGGCCTTTGTGAGATTCTCCTGCACCTCCTTCCAAACCTGCTCTATGCCCAACCGTTGTCCAGCCAACGTAGGCAATTCAAATCCTGAAACTGGAATGGCCACTGGGAGGATCCGTGGATGTCGCCCATAAAGGCAGTAGAACGGAGTCTTTTTGGTGGATGCATGTGTGGCGTTATTATATGCCAATTCTGCCAACCAAGTATGCTGGACCCAGGTTGTCTCCCTACTTGTGGCAAAACACCGTAAATATTGCTCTAGGCATTGATTCACGCGTTCTGTCTGGCCATCTGTCTCGGGATGGTATCCGGACGACAAGCGGACTTCCATTCCCAGAATCCTGCAAAACTCACGCCAGAAGCGAGAGGTGAACTGTGGACCCCTATCTGTGACCACACAAAAGGGTAGGCCATGAAGGCGGACTATGTTTTGCAGAACGAATTCGGCAATTGCACCAGCAGTCGGGACCCCCTTACATGGGATGAAGTGAGCCATTTTCGAAAAGGTATCCACAATTACCAATACAGAAGTGAATTCCTGAACTTCGGGAAGATCCACAATAAGGTCCATGGTGATCGTATGCCATGGCACCGAAGGGGTCGGTAGAGGACGAAGGAGTCCAGCAGGTTTTTGGTGACTAGCTTTATTTCGAGCACACACCTCGCATTGAGACACATACTGCAGAACATCGTGCCGCCACTTGGGCCACCAGAAATGTCTAGCCACCAACTCCTGAGTTTTTGACTTTCCCGGGTGTCCTGCCAATGACGAATCGTGGCACCAAGATAAGGCCTTTTCCCGTAGTTGCTTAGTGGGCAAGTACAAGGCTGACCCATGGTAGGGGAGTCCCTCAACGAAAGTATTCTGAGGATCTTGTTTGCACCACTGATGGACGTCCTGCATAGTGAGGTCTTTTAATACGGCCTCAAAGAAATCAGAAGTAGCTCCAACGATACGTGTTGGGGGAATAATAGGTTGTGGTGTAATGCCTGCCTCTCGCTCTGCTGACTCGGGATATCGTGACAATATGTCTGCCTTTCGATTGTTGGCTCCGGGTCTATACGTTATGATGAAATCAAACTCGGCAAAGTATTGAGCCCATCGCAATTGGCGCGGGCTCAACGTCTTGGCGGTTCTTATAAACTGGAGGTTACGATGGTCCGTTATGATCGTGGTGGTGTGACGTGCCCCCATCAGGTAGTGTCGCCACTCACCAAGAGCTGCCTTAATTGCCAACAATTCCCGATCGGCAATGATATAGTTCTGTTCAGCTGGGAGTAGTTTCCTTGAGAAGTAGGCCACGGGATGTAGCAGGCCTGTCTGGGGATCTCGCTGGGACAGGATAGCACCTAGAGCGTAGCTAGAGGCGTCGGTTTCCACTACAAAAGGTCTAGACAAATCCGGGTGTTTCAGTACCGGGGCGTCGGTGAAGGCCTTTTTGAGCTGTTGAAACCCCTGGTCGGCCGATGTGTCCCACTCAAAAGGGCAGCCTTTACGGAGAAGCTTCGTGATTGGAGTGACCAATGCTGAAAAGTTCTTTACGAAGCGTCTGTAGAAGTTTGCAAACCCCAGGAATGACTGAATCTCTTTCACACTGGTAGGGGGAGCCCAATCCAAGATTGCCTGCACCTTTTTCTTGTCCATTTGTACGCCGGTTGGGGTCAGGAAGTAGCCTAGAAATTCCACGGTGGTACAATGGAACTCGCACTTCTCCAGTTTTGCATAAAGGTGGTATTCTCGCAGCTTTTGCAAAACGGCGCGTACATGTTGAAAATGTTCCTGGAGATTTTGAGAATATATTAGGATGTCATCTATGTACACTACCGCACATACGTCTAAATATTCTCTAAGGACCTCATCCAGGAAGTGTTGGAAGGCAGCGGGGGCGTTACAGAGACCGAATGGCATAACCTGATATTCGTACAATCCGAACTTGGTCCGGAAGGCGGTTTTCCATTCGTCTCCCTCACGCACCCGCACAAGATGGTAAGCGCCTCGAAGGTCCAACTTGGTGTAGATTGTCGCGTCCCTAACTTGGTCCAAAAGAACCGGGATGAGAGGAAGCGGATAACGGTTCTTAATGGTTATCTGGTTCACTCTGCGGTAATCTATGCAAGTCCGGAGTTCTCCAGACTTCTTCGGTACGAAGAACAAAGGGGAGGACACTGGTGAATTAGAGTGGCGAATAAACCCATTCTTTAAATTCGTAGCTATGTACTCTTGGAGGTGATTGTTTTCTGCCTCCGTTAGGGCATATATACGACTACACGGTAGAGTAGCCCCAGGCTCCAGATCAATTCTGCAGTCAAAGGGCCGATGTGGGGGTAATGATTCTGCAGCTTGTTTGTTAAACACGTCCATGAAATCTGCGTATTCCTGGGGTATATTTTCGGGACGCATTTCCTGCTCAACCGAGACGTTGAGAGCACACACTGAAGGTGTACTTTCTTGCCGGCAATGTTCAAGACAATGCGGTGAGTCCAGACTGATTGACCCTGTGGTCCAATGAATTTGGGGGTTATGCTTTTTTAGCCACGGTAATCCCAAAATCAGCCCAAATTGCGGGGCGGCAATGATATCAAAGGCAATTTTTTCCCTATGCCAAGCTCCGCATTGTAACGTCACCAAACAAGTGTTATGTGTTATGGGCCCTGAGCAGAGAGGAGTGCCGTCAACGGCACGTACAGGTTCTGGGTCTGCCTTTTGCTGTACTGGGATACCTAAGGTAACCACGTACTGGACATCAATGAAATTACCTGTCGCTCCCGAGTCCACAAACATAGTGACCTGTTTCTTTTGTGTTTGGAACTCCAAACAACCCGTCAACGTGACATGCGTAGCATAGTTCGAAATGCCTGCCATTGGGGCCCTACTACTCAACAGGCTCGATCGGGTGACCCCCACTACCGACGAGCCGAAGCGTTTCCTTGGGTCTTGGGCTTGCTTGGGCATTCACGAACAAAGTGCCCAGCCTTGCCACAGTACATACAGAGGCCGTCCTTCCTCCTTTGTTCCTTCTCCTCTTTAGTGAGGGGACCTCGAACTGAACCTATCTGCATCGGTTCTTCCCCCTCAGATCTGGCCGCCACCCCCCGGGATCCCCTATACAGATCCAACCGAGGCATGGGTCGCGAATCTCCCTTTCGTTTATCGCCCCGCCTTTCTGCCATTCGGTGATCAAGCCGTAAGGCCAGATCAATCATCTCTGAACAGCCCCTTGGCTGTGGATCTACCTGGGCAATAAGGTCTTTGATATCATCCCTCAAGCCTTGATAAAAGAGGGACATCCGCTTATCACGGGGCCAGTCGGCTTCCGCTATCAGCCGATTGAAATGAGTGACGTATGTCACTAATTCCTTAGACCCCTGCTTGAGGCTTAACAGTTCCCGATCCTTGCAAAGGGTGGCGGCTCGCCGGTTAAATATTTTCTCGAATTCCGCCAGGAATTCATCCCAGTCATAAAGAATGGCATGGTCTTTTTGGACTAATGGGTTTGCCCATGCCGCAGCGTCCCCTGTGAGGTACGAAATTACAAACGCCGTTCGGGACTGAACAGACCGAAAGGCTGCAGTCTTGGTCAGAAAATGGAGACGACACTGAGTAATAAAAGTGGTAAACTTTTGTGGGTCACCAGCGTAGCGCTCAGGAGGTGCCAACGGAACTGTTGCCTCCGGACTTACGTGTACCTGCACCGGAGTGGGCGGTTGGGTAGGTAAGGGCGCTGTCTGAGCCGCTAAACTGCGCACCTGTGCGGACAGGGTGGCGTAGTCCTGTCTAGACGCTGCCAGTTCACCTTGCAAGTCCTGCAGGGCTTTGGCTATTTCTTCCATGGTTTCAATGGGGGCTGGCCACGTAGCTCGGGCACCTGAATGTTACGTGGGCTTGTGCTTCTGTCACGAAGTCCAGAATCCAAGGCGCAGGAGCGACGCAGTACCAACCACCCCCACTTTGGTCGTGGAGCCCGCAAGTCAGAGCTTACACGGGTTTCCTGGACCAGAGCAGGGAAGGAGGGTTAGGGTCTCGATGATTGGATAGGTAGGGGGAGTTAGGTAAACCGGATTGAGGGTGAGGTAGAGGTTATGGGTGGGAATGGGGAGTTCTACTGGGAAAGTTTGGTTGCTGCTCACTTTTGTTCTGGTGTTCTCAGCCCTTACTAGCTACTTGTACATAAGCACCAATTTGCACATAAGAACAGTTTAACTCGGCCTAACCCTAAGTCATCGGAACAGTACAAGAACTAGCATGCAACTTAGCTCTGGTCTTCTGTGTCCTGTCCATGAAGAGCAGTCACGTCCTTGGCACGTCTGAAGGGTTGTTTTCAAGGTCCAAGCTAAAAGAAATTAACAAGCATTAGAACATGCCCTCTATTACTCTCTGCATTCACCTCATGCAGACTCACTCACACAGACACACTCTCTAATGCCTCTCTCAAGGCCTGTATAGTGCTATTGCACTATGCTACGCAAGCGATCTCCTTGCAGATCCCTGCAAACATGTTCGAATGCACAAGCAGTCTTCCTGCAGACCCTCGTGATCGATTTGTGCCCTAAAACTGTGGCAGGTGTCTCCGGTGCTGTGTTTTCGCCTCACGGATATGCTTTGGTCTCCAAGAGGCGGAAACACCCCGAATGGCTAAACGCCCGTGCACAGGTCAATGTATCCCAAAAGAATGCCGCCGGCACATTGAGCGCCAAAGTTCTAAAAACTTAGCTTTTTCGTAGCTGTGCAGGGGCTCTGGGGTGGCAAGCATTCGCCCCCTGCACTTCCCCCTCGATCCCTTTGGGCCCTGAGCAAAGAGGAGTACTTATCTCGTGTGGGCGAGGGGCCGGGCTGCTGCTCGGGTGGGGCTGGGCCCCTCGCGTGTAGTTTTGCTGGAGCTCCGGTCCACACGTCTTGTCGGCATGGAGTCTCAAGCACAAGCCCCGTGCTCGGGGCTCTGCGCATGCGCGATGGGGCGGCCGCGCCCTTCCTGGTTCCTGATTGGCCCAAAACGTCCCTGGGCATGCTGGGGATTGTAGTCCTTTGGCGCCGGCTGCTGGGAAACGCAGTCTTTAGTCCCTTTCTCCTGCACATAGGGCAAAGCAGCCTTTTGTATGGTTGCATCTTAGTTTGTCTCTCCCCTCCAGTACCCAAAACAGTACCCACAACACTCCTACGCCTAGCCTGTCCTTGTCTCTGCCTACCTGAGTCCCTGACACCCGGCAGCTCCCCCTTGGGTTTAGCAGGGCATTCTCTTACAAAATGTCTGCCTTTACCGCAATACAAACAAAGCTTTTCCCTACGTCTTTTGTCTTTCTCTTCTTTGGTTAACGGCCCATGCACCGTTCCTATCTGCATGGGTTCGTCCACTGGCTTCTCATTCTTACTAGGTTTTGGTTGGTGGTCTAATCTGGCCAGTGGTCTCGATTCCCATTTCCTTCTATCCTGCTTTCTCTCGCTTTGTCTTTGATCCAGACGCAATGCAAGATCTATCATGGAGGAACAGCTTTCAGGCTGCGGATCTACTTGCGCTATGAGGTCCTTCATCTCTTCCCTTAGCCCTTGGTAAAATTAAGCCAGGAGCTTCTCCTCTGGCCAATCAGTTTCCACCGCTAAGCTATTAAAAGTGGTTACATAAGTAACCAAGTCCTTACCTCCTTGACGCAGGGTAAGTAATTCTCTGTCTTTAATTAGAGTTGCTGCCTTACGGTTAAAGATCTTACCGAATTCCTCTAGAAAAGTATCCCAATGATACAGGATAGCATCATCCTTCGATATCAGGGGCGTAGCCCATGATGCAGCATCCCCACCCAGGTAAGAGATCACAAATGCTGTACGGGACTGAGCGCTGCGAAATATGGTAGGCTTGGTGATAAAATGCAGCTGACATTGCATGATGAACTGATTGTAACGCTAAGGATCGCCATGATACCTTTCCGGCTCTGACAAGGGCAAGGGCCGTTCAGTAGATACGTGTACCTGAACTGGGGTGGGTGGAACCTGATCCCTGGGCAAGGGGGTAGCTTGGGCATTACTCTGCACAGTAAGGGTATGCACTTGACCAGCTAGGTTTACATAATCTTGATGGGTGGCCTGCAATTCGTCTTTCAACTCCCGTAATGCTGCCAAAACCTCCTCCATGGTGTCGTGCTACCCAGGCGCTTAAAATACTTGGGCTTGTGCTAATGTCAGACACTCAACCTTGCGCGGAGGTAGCACGTACACCTGCCTCCCCGTTGGGTCTTGGTGCCTGGCTTGGTAATAAATTCAGGCTTCCGTAACCCGCCGGGGAAAGAGGGTTAGGGTCCGCTGGATTGGATAGGTAGGGGGAAGTTAGGGTAACCGGGAAAAAGGGGTAAGGGAAAGGTAAATGGTAGGTAAAGGGGGTTTTTAGGAAAGGTCCATCTTGCTGTCCCCTTGTGGGGTTCCTGAGATCGATGGCACTCCGCCCTTACATTCACTCTTACACTCAGCAAGCTATAACCTCAGAGACCTGTTGGGTCTCACGCTATACACAATGATGATTGATGCACATAGTACATTACTGTTGTAGAAGCGTTCCTATCACGCTTCTTGAGCTGTTCACAGCCTCAACCCTCTGTTCTCCTGCACAGACACCCCTGCAACAAGAATTACCAAGCACTGTAAAAGAATAACTCAAAAGGCACTTAGCTTCGTGTAATGCAGCTGAGAGGTATGCAAGCTTGCCCCAGTTCTTGCCGTAACACTACGGCGCGATACAAGTTCTTGCTGTACACTACAGCGGAGCGCCGCTACAAGAAAACCAAAAACAGATGTGAGTGTAATGTCAACAACCGTGTTTCCTCACACGGCACAATCACACATTCATTTGTTCCGAATTGAGTTAGTCAGGCCGTGTTACTTCACACAAACTAATTGGCACCGGGTGAGTGTTCCGCCAAGACGGACTTTGGAATCCCTCCCAGTGCTACGGAGAGGCTTCCCCCCACTTCCGACGTGTACACACAACGTCGAATGCCAACCAGTGTGTTCCAGGCACACGCTGAAAGTATCAGTTATTCTCTGCAAGCGTTCCGTTGGCGGTCGCTTGTTCGCATTAGTTTGGCCATAATAGAAATGCACTTATCTGCCATGGTGCGCGGGGTCTGCAGTGTTCACAGGCGGGGTTTTGCCCCGCGGGTCGCTGCCTGCAGGAGCCCTCTATCTGCACGTCTTCTCAGGTCCACTTCTTTTAGCACAAGCAGGGATCCTTGCACGCGTCACGTGCATGCGTTGGTCCTCGGGCGTTGTCCCGAAGTAGTTCTTTTGCTTGCGAAGGCGCGAGCATGCTGGGAATTGAAGTCTTTCTTGGTCCTGACGCCGAATGCTGCATTCTGCTGCCTCCAGGCCTGTATTCTACAAATAGGGCACAACAAAGTCCTAAAATACAGATGCTTGGACCACTGCCTGTCATTCCCTAGTCCAGGATGTTGCCCTTTGTGCGTGGTGTGCACCAAATGCCCCAAACCTGCATTAGGCACCGTCGGAATCCTGACAGAGAGTGTATAGAGACTTGACAATACTTGTTCAATTATATAATAAGCACATAATCATTTTGTGGTACTCAATGATGAATCTCAACACATAACGTGAAGATATTTCTTCAAAAGTATTTTTATTTTTCAATAATTCATAAATGGTCCAACGCGTTTCGAGAAATTCATCTCTTCTTCAGGGGCATATTCAATAATATTAATCACATCTAGAAGGAATTTAAAAAAAAACATATAATTACTAATATAGCAAAGCACTTTCTAAATCATGCATGATTCAATATGCACTATTACACTGTGTTCTAAAAGAGAAGTAAATCAATGTAAATCAAGGTACCTTTTAATTTCACAAGATCAGGTTTTCACTGAGTTTATCAACATCATAGATGCTTGGTTCACAACATACTGTCAAATGATTAAAAAAAAGGTCATCAAATTTCGATACAAGGTGGTAAGTGCTACTCAAACTGATTCGTACAAATCTAAGACAGTGTCTCATCTGATACTAGTTCATTCATTCTGAATATTCTTACTGATTATTCCTGATAGGGGTGTTCATAAAGTGTTGGTCGATATACCTTCATCATTGTGAGTAGATAGCTCATAGAAGTACTATAGAATGCAAAAATTCATCTTAATGTGATCTTAGATTATGGAAGTGTTGTGAAAAGATAATGGTTCCTAGTCTAAAGTAAGTGTTATCATAGTCAAAAGCATACATATTCATATGACCCTGTTCCTGTTGGAATCTAGCTAAACCTGAATGGGTAGTGGTCTTTACCTGGTAGGGATTCTGCTAAAGTTTATCATACGGAAAAATCGTCATCAAATTGAGTTCTTACCCTTGTGGTTTGGTCAATAAGTGGTAAAGATGAAGGTAAACGGTTACTGGACCAGCACAGTTTCAAAGGAAGATCACCTGCAAATAAGCGTCTCTGCGGGGAAGCCTTTTCGATAGTTAGGAGGATGAAGACTGGGGGCCTCATTAGGACCCTGGCGGAGTGGGTTTCCGCCAGCGCTAATCGCGGCGGACCCGTCCGCCGTACTACGAGTTCCCTTAGCGCCATGGAGGTTTTCTCCGCCTGGTTTTACCAGGCGGAGAAAACCATGGCGCTACGGGACCTCGTTGTTAATTACGCCACCGTATTTTACGGTGGCGTAATTAACTCCTTCCCCACTCCCATTATACCCTATGGGGCAAGAATGGGAATGGGGAAGGGCAGAATGGGGATTGGGGATTTACCGCTCCGCCAAGGTCGGAATGGGGCGGTAAATCCGCCAACCCCCATGGCGCTATCGACGGCTTTCCGCCGTGCTTCGCGGTGCATTTAGCACCGCGAAATCCGCCAGGGTCCTAATGAGGCCCTGGGTCCACTACAGTGCATTATCCCTATTTCCCAAGCAACGCTAAGTGGTGCGTAGTGGGATGTATTAAAGAATACGAGAGTAGAACGGTGGAGCGTAGAGTGGCAGGTACTATGCAGTTGTTGATAGCATGCAGGAAGGCATTCCAAGCAGTAGCAAAATCCACCATAGCTCGGTTGGTGCGAGAGGTGATGCAGCTATCAGGCATCGATTTAAGGGAGTGTAAGGGCACATTCAGTGAGAGGAGCAATGGCATCCAAAGTTCTCACTGCAGGTGTATCATTGTGATATATCATGCAAGCAGCTGATTGGGCTAGCGATACTACTTTCAAAGAGTTTTATTTCAAGCAAATCAAAGGGTTGGCTCCAGCTGTATTGGGGAAGCTTTGAACAAGCATAATGCCCGCCTCCATTCTTGACATAGAATGAAGATTGCTAATTGCGCAGAGAGTCTTGATTCCATTAACGACTAGGAGGCAAGCATTAATTTTGCACCCTTTCATGTACTGTATATCACGTTGTTAGGATCTCAATGGTTTGTATAGCAGTACAAGGACTCCACACTGATATTGTTGTTTGTCTGATCCTTAGGGCAAAACCAGAAGAATAATCGAGTAGTGAGGAGTCAAGGGTATCAGAGCTGGAGATATCAGAAGTCCACACTCATGAAGCAGCAAAGTTGAGTCTGCAACAGTTGGATTGGTTGGTCCCGTTTGGTTGGAACATGTTGGAAAACTTACAAGAGATGCAGTCCATTGCAGTCAAAAAAGAGGAGGAGTCCTGGAACAGGGAGTGGTTAATAGGCTGGACTGATCCTAATAGAACTACAGAGACAGTGGAACTTCTAGTTTATAAGAAAAGAAAAGGGATAAGGGGAAGGCCTTTTCAGTTTTCTTATGTTTTCTGTTGAAACTGCTGAAGAGTAATAAATAAGAAGTTGAAGCATAATGCTCGCCTCCTAGTCTTTAATAGAACCAAGAATCCCTGCGCAATTAGCAGGGGTAATCTTTATTACCTTTGTTTCCCATGTGAAGTAATGGCACACTCTAGGAGGCACTGCCTTGGTATGTGGTGCAAGTATATATCTAAGACACAACACGGTTTATTATCAGGCATGCATTTTCGAATGGGCATTCGAAGTATTGGAAAATTGCATTCCACCCAAAACCTCTTTTAATTCTTATGTTTTTTTTTAGCCAAAGTCCTCTGAAAATTGTGTTAGAAAAGACAGCATTTTTACCCGGTCTGGACTTCCCTGGGGTTTAGGTGTTAGGAAAGATTAAATGTAGTAACCCTGTGGAGACAACACCAGCCTTGTCCTCTTGACAATAAGTAAACCAACCTTTTGTATAGGCCTGTACTAGACAAGTTGGTAGAGTGACTGAGCAGCCAGGCCTATCTCAAGAGGGGTCAATGTAGGGGTGGAACATAGAGATTCACAGTAACAAGCATTCAAATAACACTTACACTCAAGGTTTCTTATTAAATTAATAATGATTCATTAATTTAACAGTCAGTTGTAAAATAAGCCTTCTTTAGAAAGGGCAATAAGCATCAACAAAATACACTTCACAAATACACTCCTTCAGTTTAAGTTAAGTAAGTAGATAACCTTTTGGGATGTCACACACACACACTTCCTACACCCTGAGTTGACTTCAATAGTTAGCATAATGTGGACATTGATATATCACTTTTACACTTAAATGTAATATTGTGGATGTGGAAAAAGGAAAATGTTAGGGAAAGAAACAGGTTAATACATTTGTCTGAACAGGTAAGTTCATTTCAATCTCCAAATGAAGTATAGGTTAACCCTTTCCCAGCTATATAAGTAACTTATGCATGTCTTTTTGAGGGACAGATAAACACAAAGTCAGAGGATCTGAAGAGTCTACAGGGAGCCAGGACAGCCAATGTCAATTGAGCAAAGTCTAGGTGAGCTGAGGCACGTTTTGAAGATAGCACACAAGGCTTGCACAATGTTATAGAACGAGTTTGAATGGAAAAGAATCACTGTTGGCCTATTGGGCCACACACTGGGAGGCTTGTGAAAAGCAAAGATGCAAGTAACTCTGCAAAGGGCAGCAAATGCAAGTCTCCTTAGTGAGAACAAGCAAGCTACACACAAGAAGTAGGTACCCCTAGTAAGACAGTACCTTAGGTCTGAAGAAGGGTCCAGCTGGCTTCTGGTACTGTTGTAGTCCTGCAGATCCTGTTGTTCCTGGTCTTCAGTCGTGGGGACAAGAGGGAGGACGTCTGGGGACTCCTGCACTACGGTTTGAAGGTCGGCGGCAGCAATGGGCTTACTCTAGATCAGCGGCACTTCGCGGTTTCAGCTACTCGCAAATTGCACCACCACGGTTCTTGGACACCTTGTGGGCTCCCCTTGCTCTTGTGGTCCACTAATCTGTTGAGGTGGCTCAGGCTTGGGTTGTCCAACTACGAGGGAGTGCTTAGGATCTTCCTGGAACTCGGGCCTGACTTAAAGATGATGCACTCGTTCCTGGTGTTCCTGTTCCCTGGCACTCGGTTCCAGCAGCAGCGAAGAAGTACAGCCAGCAGGGAGAAGGGTTCCAGTCAAGTTCGTCTTGGGGTCAGTTGGTGCCAAAAACCCAAGGGATAAAGTCGTCCATTCCGGGCTTCTCTAGTTGATATGAAAATTGGAGCTTCAGCACTGCAGCAGGGCTTCGCCGGGCAAACCAACGCTCCAGGAGGTGCAGCAAGCTTCTCTTCCAATTTCTTTCTTTGGTTCCTTCGTCCAGTGATCAACTCTGCCTTCCTTGCAAAATACCTTGCCTTTTATGCAGGTTTTCTCACAGTCATTTGCAGCCTAGCTGGCACTCACATTGTAATGTTACATGAGAAAGTAGACAAAGGGGATACTAAGTAACCCCTCCAGCACTCTATGCAAGATAGTGTGTGCTGAGTCTACAAAGAGAAAAAGGTAAGTAACGTCAATTTCACTTTACTACTCTTGGAAACAGTAGTTCATCCAAGAGAAAGTATTTAAATCTTAAGGGAAATAGGAAAGACTTCCCTGTGACACTGCACTGAGGATGCTGTGTGTCACCATACAAAAAGATGATGCCTGTGGGGTTTGTCAGACTTCAAAACCAAAAGAAACACAGATTCCAAATCAGGAAAAATACATGAGAGAGTGAGAAAATAGGTCTCCCTCACTGCAGGGTAAAAATGTAAAGCCCTAAAGTCCAGCAAAAGAGCTGAGGGTCTCTAAGGTAGAAGGGAATTAACACAGAAATGAGAATTCTCCCTAACATGAGGCCGTTGGGGTTTTCTTCCTCCTATCGCGTAATTCTATTTGCAGCAGGTATTTAAACTGCAACTAGTCCCGACAGCGTGTAATTCTTGTCAGTAAAATTATTTTAAGTACTACTTTTTGAATAAAGGAACAGATGAGTGGAACACGAAGCTTTTATTCTACTGTGCAGCTGTGGAAGTATTTTTTTTAAATACATGTTTATTTTGGTAATTGGCAATTCTATACAGCTTGAACAGGTTTTCCACATCGCGCTATTCCGGTTGAACAAGTTATAAATACATGTATATCTTTTAATTTCTAAGCAGGATTCAGATCCCAGAGTAAATGCCTGGTATTGGCTGTGTTTTTCATGTTCTCCAGAGGGTGCTTCCCGGGTCTCTATGTATGGACTGTCTTTAATGCCATGAACTGCCGAAGCGCAGTTTCAACTGCACATTTAGACCGACCTTATTCTCCATTTCGGGAGCTTTTATGAAGCCCCCTGAGGGGTGTGGTTTACAAGAGTGCATTTGCCGGTCTTTCCGGCTATTGCACCTTGAATGATGATCTGCTATAATTACACCTATGAGAGTCGGACGGAAGGAGCAAGCATCATCTCGTTTTTAGGGAAGGCGGAAGCGAGGGAGGCAAGAAATGTTCATGAGTTTATAATGATTTGATTTTATATCGCACGTGCTGTCACGCTCTTTCGGCTTCTTAGTGCTATAAATAGCCGGTGTTTTACTGCGGCCTCATTTGCTGCTTCTTTTAAAGTTTTTTTTTAATGATGAAAGGATGAGCCTGGGGCTTCAGTACTTGGCTCCCTTGTGTCGCAAAGATTTCTGGAAGTGCTTTAACCAACACGTCTATTTTGCTGATGCCTTTGTAGCGATATTGTAGTCACACACCTCAGCACTGTCTCTTCGTCAACACTGGTCAGGAAATGCGCAGAAGGCCATATGTCACTGCAGCGAATCAACCCAGACAAACACAAGGTTGAGAGGGCCCATCCGTATGAAAAGCATGCCAAATCTGGCCACATTGCCAACTGCATAGCCCTTGCTGATCGAACAAAGATGTATACACGCTGCGGCTATGCGGCCCCGATGGTATACAAATTGCAAACAATGCTAATATCTAAACTCCATCGCCCTGCAAACCCCCAAGCTTTCCTGGCCCTATGGCGCAGAGGTCAACACAGCTATAGTCCCACAAAGAAATCACTGTTTCTAAGCTGCAGCACCTCCAAAAATAAATAGGGACGCACATTCATCCATAGAGAGACCATAACCACTACAGCGAGACATGTTCAATATCCAAGATTCGAGTCCTGCTCAACACCAGACAGACACCAGTCTACCATAATAGATGAAATCCATTTTGTTCACCTCACCAAGTTTTTAAACATGTGTTTAGTATTTTAGTGAAGCAAAATGGTATACATATGTTTCATTAAACCTGTTTTATCCCAAAGCACACTTCAATGTTTTTCTATTTCTGGTCCTTGCAGAATGAGCATATCTGAGGATGCACAAAGACATTGGAAGTAGGGCCTCCACTGTTCCTGCTTGCTAGGCAACCCTCCACTGAATTCTCGGGTATGCATAACACACATTCCAACAGGTAAATCTCAATATCTTCTCCTTGTCCTAGAAAGTAAATACCTCCATACATCTTCTTTTGTTATGACAGTCCTGCCAAGATAAAGGGGAGCATCTTCTTTGGGTATCTCACTTTAGGTTAACCATGAGATGGGAAGCCTCAGTAGATCCCCTAGCTGCCGGGATAGACTAGTGACCTGATTTATATCACTGACCTACAACATCACATTCATACTAGGATGCAGTGGGGAGGGTTCGTAGGCACCCACTGCCCCTGGCTGGACTAATCATTTCATGAACCCTACAGATATATCTACCAGGACTTTCCTCCCACACTAGACTTCATCAGGGATTAATCAAGTTGGAGATGGACCTTAGTACCGCAAGCTCATGTGAATGACAGATGTGAATTGTATGAAACTCACATTATGTAAAAGTACATAAGAAATCATAGGGTTCAAAGGGTATGGCAGATCATTACAGAGTAAGTATAACGTTCCCTATCCCACGGCCATCTCTGTGGGCTTTTAGCAGAAATCAGCATACTTTAGGTAAGTAGGATCTGTTTATTGCTATGTACAGAGGCGGAGACAAAGGACCGCCTTCATTTCTGGCAGCTTTCAGTCCTCTACCACTAAGGTGTCTATAGCACTTCACTCTTACCGCAGGATAGCTAGGCAGGGGGAGAGTAGATTGGCTTTTGATATTCTCTCCTTGTCAGAATTTCAACACAACTACATTCGATGAAAGGCATGGTACACATGGACAGACAGTGAAAGAAGCTTGGAATACCAACAAAGAGGATTCGCTGTGCATTTGGGCATACAGACAGGGAATGAACGACGTTTGTGGCATGTAAAAAAAAAAATTATGAAGATCTTGGTGTACATGGACAGGAATTGCGAGGAGATTGGCACACAGATTCGTTTTGTGACAATCTAGCAACACAGGAGATATGGGCACAAAGCATAATGTGCTTGCATCTTATTACCAGGCAGTGTGAAGACCCGATGCATATGATTAGAGATTTTCTGGAGTCTGGATACTATGTGCTGTAAAGAGCTTGGAGGCATTTAGACAGAGTGTGACAACCTTGCAAGGACAGTGCCAGAAGCTTAAACATACAGTGTTGAGAAGATTTGGGGAAAAGACAGATGGTGAGGAGCTTTGAGTGCATTGACAGGAGGGGAGTGGAGTTTGTCGGACCCAGACAGTCTGTGGCAATTAGAGTGTAAATACAGTGGCTGAAGCCATTATGCGGACAGTGTGGGAAGCTCTGGGCATACATTGGCAGTGTTAGAAAAATGTGAACAGTGAATGGAGCTTGAACCAAATGGACAGGCGTTGTAAGTAGCATAATGCACACTGGGACATGCTTAGTGTATGAGACCCGTCTGTCCTGCTATGTCACAAACATGTCTTTGCTTGACCAATCTTTTTTGTCTTGTATGGATTTTCCCTGAAATAATTGTAAACGACAGTGGCTACACCCAGTACTGTCCTGCTGCTATAAACCATGAAAGAAGATTCCTCTCTATGGTGGGGCGGGGGGCAAACTGATTCTAGCTTAACGATTTTTATATGCATTGTGATGTAAAACCAACTAAATTGGGTAAACATTTCTTCAATTTATAACAATCTCAGAGGTGACCCAGAGCTTCTCCCAACTACATCAGGTCCAGGACACAAAATAATTGGAATGGGTATTCTTAGCCTAAAAATACAAATCGATTTTATTTCATGGATAAATACAAATCTAAAATATATTCAAAACACCTAGATAACACTATTCAAATACACACTCCGGACACAACACAACACATACATAGACATGTAGGTTCTTTTCTGTAGACACAGTAATTAGATCATTATGTTAGTTGGTGTCTCATTGTGTCTTTATGTTATGTTCACAGTATAGTATTGTTTAAAATGTATGTTGATGTATGTGCTGTGTCCGGATTGTGTATTAGAACACTGTTGTTTGGGTGTTTTGAATTGAATATAATTTAGATTTGTATTTATCGATTAAATAAAATCGATTTGTATTTTTAGTCCAAGACTACCCAGTTCCAATTATTTTGTGTCCCGGACCTGATGTAGTTGGGAGAAGCTGTGGGTCACCTCTGAGAATGTTATACATTGTATTGTTCTATATTCTACCTTGGTTATTAGATGTTGTCCTATCCCAGACAGTGGAGTTAGCTTTGTCCTGCATTGCGTCAACAATTGGGGTATCTGTGTACCGGTATTATTTTGATGTAAACAGTCCTTCACAATATTCTCACACCAATCATATCCAATATTTCAAGAAACATAGGGTCCTAATCACAGAAACGGTTTATAACGGCACAATCCCATTGCAAAGGGGATTTTTTGGGGAAGGAAGCAAGCAAACAAGTAATGTTCAGTGGGGGTGCAGGTAGCAGCAGTGCCAGGTTTCCTCGGACACAGAACATGTACAGCAAAAGCAGCATTCATGCTAACTACTCTTTACATACCCCCTGCACAGAACAGGCAGCAACACTGCATGCTTGCCTCACACATACACAATGGTTATACAGAACAGATAGCAAAGGTGCACACATCCACCACACAGAACAGGCACAGCAGAAGCAAGAGAAGCTCCTCTGACACACCGAATAGGAAAAGCACAGGTAGCATCGGGGCAGTCACTCATCTCAAGTTAAAAAGCACAATTCATAAAACGAATACACCAAAATACATCAGAAACATGTAATAATGTATTACTTCACAATAAAATGTTTGCAATGTTATATTGATCAATCACACTAAAATGTTTACGAAGAATAGTGCTAATTGCTTCACAACATACTGTTTCTTCATGAAAAAAAGTATGTAAAAATGCAATGTGAGGTCAACTGGTCTATCTGAAATGGAGTACAGATATTTTTCTGCTTCTCTGAAATGTCCATTATTACTAGCCTTTAGAGTAGGTATTAAGAGGCCGATTCATCGAATTAATGTGTGCTGAAATTTTCAGCGCAAGCGTGCGAAAGTGTGCAAATTGCAGTGCCAGTGCGAAAATCGCAGCGAAACCCGCGCACAGCGATTCATGTAAGTTTGTGCACGTGGAAATCCATGGATGTGCGCTGAAATCCTGTTCGGCGCACGCTGGCGCACACGCCTTCAAACAGCGTGCGCTAAGCGCACAGCGAAAGCGCACACAACAAAAGTAGGCGTAACACGGGGCGTGACACGCGGAATGGGGAACAACGCCTGAAAATGTCGGCGTCACGGGGGAAGTACAGGAGGCAAGTGCGCGGAATGCCCACACACTCGCCTACAGCACATATTCATGGAATCGAATAGGGCAAACCAGCGCACGGGCAAAGACGCGCACATGCCTAAACACATCCGCCACACGAAGGCAGGCGGTAGCGTCCCTGCGCATGAAAAAAATGTGCGCTAACAAAAAGCACGTACATACAGCTATGATGAATGTCCCATACTGTGTCCCTCTAGGACAAATGACGTGCAAAGGGGTACGTGACAAACACGGACACCCGCTGTGTGAAAAATAGCGTGTGCGTGTATTTCGGGGGTGCGCAGGAAGTTTCACACGCGATAGGCCTTGGGCGAGCGGGGTACTTGTATACCTGGGGTTCACGTGAAGTCTCACAAGCGATTGGATCCGGGTACGTGTATTTCTGGGGTTCGCGTGAAGTTTCACACAAGATTGGCCCTGTGCGAGTGGGGATCATGTATGTTTGGGGTTCGCGTGAAGTTTCACACGCGATAGGCCTTGGGCGAGCGGGGTACTTGTATAACTGGGGTTCGCGTGAAGTCTCACACGCGATTGGATCCGGGTACGTGTATTTCGGGGGTGCGCAGGAAGTTTCACACGCGAAAGGGCCTGTGCGAGTGGGGTACGTGTATTTCTGGGGTACGCGTGGAGTTTCACACGCGATAGGCCCTGTGCTAGTGGGATACGTGTATAACTGGGGGTCGCATGGAGTTTCATACGCGATTGGCCCTGTGCGAGTGGGGTATGTGTATTCCTGGGGTTCGCAGGAAGTCTCACACACGATTTCAGCAAGGTATGTGAATTGGCAGTGTGGGTCCTCCCAGGTGTTCCCTCTACACCCTCCACGGCCCCTGCAGGCAGCCCACACCATAGGAGACTACCCTGCACCCCTGGTCATTTCCCGCAGGCAGCCCATCCACCATGGGCATGCCCCCCAGCCAAGCCACATGTCAGCTTGCACTACTGATCACCAACACATGACCCTCTGCACCCCCACCCCCCAGCAGTGCAGGGCACCTGCCAGCAGGCCCCCACTCATGTCCCCCTGCACCCCCACCCCCCAGCAGTGCAGGGCACCTGCCAGCAGGACCCCACTCATGTCCCACTCATGTCCCCCAGCACCCCCACCCCCCAGCAGTGCAGGGCACCTGCCAGCAGGCCCCCACACATGTCCGCCAGCACCCCCAGCCCCCAGCAGTGCAGGGCACCTGCCAGCAGGCCCCCACTCATGTCCCCCTGCACCCCCACACCCAGCAGTGCAGGGCACCTGCCAGCAGGCCGCCACTCATGTCTCACTCATGTCCCCCAGCACCCACACCCCCCAGCAGTCAGGGACACCTGCCAGAAGGCCCCCACACATGTCCCCCAGCAAAACCCACCCCCCAGCAGTGCAGGGCACCTGCCAGCAGGCCCCCACTCATGTCCCACTCATGACCCCCTGCACCCCACCCCCCAGCAATGCAGGGCACCTGCCAGCAGGCCCCCACTCATGTCCCACACATGTCCCCTTGCATCCCCACCCCCCAGCAGTGCAGGCACCTGCCAGCTGGCCCCCACTCATGTCCCCCTGCACCCCCACCCCCAGCAGTGCAGAGCACCTGCCAGCAGGCCCCCACTCATGTCCCACTCATGTCCCCCAGCACCCGCACCCCCAGCAGTGCAGGGCACCTGCCAGCAGGCCCCCACACATGTCCCCCAGCACCCCCACCCCCTGGCAGTGCAGGGCACCTATCAGCAGGCCCCCACACATGTCCCCCAGCACCCCCACCCCCCAGCAGTGCAGGGCACCTGCCAGCAGGCCCCCACTCATGTCCCACTCATGTCCCCCAGCACCCCCCACCCCCCAGCAGTCAGGGGCACCTGCCAGCAGGCCCCCACACATGTCCCCCAGCACCCCCACCCCCAGCAGTGCAGGGCACCTGCCAGCAGGCCCCCACTCATGTCCCACTCGTGTCCCCCTGCACCCCCACCCCCCAGCAGTGCAGGGCACCTGCCAGCAGGCCCCCACTCATGTCCCCTGCACCCCACCTCCCAGCAGTGCAGGGCACCTGCCAGCAGGCCCCCACTCATGTCCCACTCATGTTGCCCTGTACCCCCACCCTGCAGCAGTGCAGGGCACCTGCCAGCAGGCCCCCACTCATGTCCCCCTGCACCCCCACCCCCCAGCAGTGCAGGGCACCTGCCAGCAGACCCCCACTCATGTCCCACTCATGTCCCCCTGCATCCCCACCCCTCAGCAGTGCAGGGCACCTGCCAGCAGGCCCCCACACATGTCCCCCAGCACCCCCACCCCCCAGCAGTGAAATGCCGATCTCATGACACAAACCAAAAGTCAACTATGTACACCAACACATGTCTGTCACACATATACACTGGTTGGCATTGCTTGTGTAACCCACATTTTCACATGCATCAACCCAATGAGCAAATCCCACACATGGAACTAAAACATTAAAATGTATTATGTACATAAAATCAAAAATGAAATGAAAGCATACCAAAATATGAAACATGAAATGAAAAGCATGTGAAAAAGATGATTGAATGAAAATGATAACCAATCCAAAAACATTAGAAAGAAAAACAGTCCAAAGTCACCCTCCAGCAACGCAAATACAAAGGAAATGTAAAAAAAAAATCTCCATTGCTTCATGTCCATAATGCAAAAAAAAATGAAAAATTAATACATGATGAAACTAGATACAATCCATTGTCCAAGGATGTAAGGGTCCATGATCCCAACCAAACAAATGAAACCTACCTAAAAATATTACTATATACAAATTTGTGTGGCATTGTACATTGACCACAAATAAAAGGAAAATGAAAAGGAAACCTAACTCTAAAAACTATTTACAAGGGCAGCGGGCTAGTCTGACGGCTCACTTTTGGATGTCCCGTGCCAGGGCATCATCGAACTCCTGCTCAATGTCCTGGAGGCGGTCCTCTTCCATGACCCCGAGGGTTCGCAGGGACAACGACATGTTCTCCTCCAACTCTCTGCAAATTGCCTCGAGGCACTCGGCCCACCTTAGGGCCCTCCGCATGGAGTTCTCCGCCCTAACCATCGTGAGCCGTGCCTCTTCTGCCCGCTGCCGCTCTGCATCTATAGCATGGCCTAACCACTGCCACGCGGAAGACACTTCCATTCCTGGGTCCTGTAAGGATATTTGGCGTGTTACAGCACAGAGTACAGCACTACTGCACAGGTAGCATTTTTTTTTGATGCAGCACCACCACATGGGTGTGGTGCATTGCTATATGTGTTGCCAGAGTAACATGGACATATAAGTAAAGACAGGCTATTCAGTCAAAAACGATTTTTACATATAAGATGCAAATCTATTTTTACAGTTAAAAGCACACATGTGCATATTCAAAATGCACACTATTTTTCACCTGAAATGCCTATGTTGCAAGAGACACATTTGAAAATTAATAACTAACCTTATTAATAACTAACCTGACTAATAAAACCTCATTTAGCATAACCCACTAATAAAAATGTGTCTCCACTGCAGAATTAGGTCTACTCTGAAAGTGAACTTTTAAACGCACATTCATTTTTTTTTCTCTGCTGCTCTGTCCACATAACTACAGGAAGCAAAGAGCTTGAAGGAACAGGAAATCAGTTTGTTACAATTTTTACTGTAGAAATGAGCCATTGTGTAGTGAGGGAGGAGATGACATGATTGATTCTGATTGGAGCAGTGTCATAGCAAGTATCATGCTAGAGGCTGTGATTAGAACTTTGCTGGAGAAGCTTGGGAGGAGAGAGAACAATCGAGATCTTGCAGAGCTGGGAGAAGGACCTGTTTCCTGGCTGAGGCATTTCTGCTGCAAAAGCTGAGAGTTCCAGGCACTTACAATAACCCCGGTTTGAGAACGGCAGACGCTTGTTTTCACTGGGGTTAATCTTCAAGGGAGCCAAATTCAGAAAGAGAATAGCCGGAGAAAACTCATGCTGAACAGATAAGGTAATTACAGAAGCATGTGGGAGCTGTGCGAAAGTGTGCGAAACTGTTCAGTCAGTGTATTCGAGGGAGTCCCAATCACTTATCAGCATATTTAATGTTACCAATTGGATATATTCTCGCAGCTCTCTGTTCATTTTATCACAAATAATGTTGTACCATTTCATTTATTTCTGTAAAAAAAGTTAAACTGTGTTAAAAAAAAATGTCTATAATACAAAAATATCTGAAAACAGATAGCTAGTGTGTATTATTTCTCTCTTTCATTTTGTATGGGAAAAGGTTTAAACGTGGGTAGATTTTTAAACAGTGCAATTGTCATTTTAAAACAGATATGTGCATGATTATATTCAGTATGGACAGTTGTGAGTGACTGTTTGTAGCATAGCCTGTTGGAGGTACATGAGCCAACGGAAGAGAGACTCTCTGGACATAGTTCCATACCGTATATAAGGTAGTGGAAATTACCACAAAAATACCACAATAGCCCATGGTGGCAGACAACACTAACACTGAAAATGTGGTATCCCTAAAATGTAGGCCTGAGGTCTCTCTAGTGATCAAGAACATCTAGATAAAAAACAAGGGATGTTAGATATTGGGGCCACAAATAAACCAACCACGCAAATTACCGCGCACATCATCTAAATAGGTCTGAATTCTGAAATAATGCAATGTATTATTGTTATGTGTGACCCAATATGAATACAGAGAGTGATTATTGCCAAAGGTATTTTGGCGGTAAGAAAATACCGCAAAGCCCCAAATATCCACAAAATACCCAACAGTCCTCCTGCCCTCTGGCCGATGCCTGCCCCTCCGATGTCGAAGGCCCCGAGCCATGATGGCTCCCACCTTGTTGCTGCTGCTGCTGTGCCTCTGCCTGTGCCCTGGCTCTTGCTGCCTGCACATCCTCCTCCGGCTGGGGTGCAGTTGTTGAGGTGGCCACCCCTGCTGGGCCTCCGACTCCCGACTGTGGCAGGGATGTGTCCTCCACCAGCCTGGCCGCAGGGTCAGAGGCAGCTCCACAGGGTACCCAGGTGATACATGGGTGGGAAGATGGCATGGAGGACGACTGGGGCATAGGGGGTTCAGTTGAGGGGATCAGAACAAGGTCCAGAAAATGGAGGAATCCGGCCCTGGTGATCTGTCCCAGTAGGTCAACGCGGTCAACGAGACAATCGAGAAGACGTGCAGTCTCCTCATGAAAAGACTGCAGGCCACCTCACATGGCCTGTTGACGCAACGCCACCCCACCCAGGACAGGCTCAACCCGGTCCCGGATAGCCATGTCCGCAGGGAGAGGAAGGCCAGTTGTTGTAAGCAGATCCCCTCCCTGAAAACGGGTCTGGACGTAGGCATCCCTGCTGGTGCAGGATGATGCAGTCACAGGATCGGGGACAGTATTACACACAGGCACCTCCGCGGTGGCCTGTGCTGCCTCCTGTCCCTGCCCCTGCACTGCACCACTAGCACCAGTAGAATCCCCACATCCAGACCCCGTATCTGTCCCTTGCACGGCCTCCTCCTCCACCAAACCCCCCACCAACCTGGATGACTCCGTGCCATCTTCCTCCGTCGCACCCTGTGGGGTCTCAGCTGCCCCTACTGCTGCCGAGGAGTCCAACTCTGACCTCAGCCTCTTGGACCTTGCCTCGGCAGCTGCGGCCTGGGACGCGGCACCGGACTCCTCACTCCCCAACAAGATGACAACGTGGGAGGGAAGCCGGGCCTTGCATCTCCAGCTGGCGGGACGATCCCTGCTGCTGTGCTCCAAAGCACCCTCTCCGCCCTCTTCTTCAGTTGACGCTGCAGACAGGGAGAGATAAAACACAGGCATCAGGGCACTGTACAATGGATTGATACACACATGACAGTTGCACATGAGTGGCATTGTTTAACTACAGACACGGCATTACACTCACGACACACATGTCATTTTAACTCACACACATGAACATTTCAACAGCAATATTGCAACAGGCAGCACCATCCATACACATACAACAGCATGAACAGCCAAAGGTCAGTCTGACATCACATGAAACACAAGGAGTTCACTAGACACGCACTCACGCCACACTTACATGCATGTCTACATCTCCTCCATCTGTTGCAGTGATGAGATCGCCAACATGTCACATCTGCCATTCATCCTTCTACATATCAGTGTCAGGTGCATCCATGTTGCATCACAGTTGCACACTTGTCAGATACACATACATGTACACAGTGCAGATACATGCAGCTGGAACCAACATCCCTGTGTGACACCACAACCTTGACAACTTACATACACAGTCATTGAAACATGTGTGCTCACACATCTGCATCTGCATTTGGACTGCATGCTTACCCACACATACTCCATCCATGTGTCTCACACATGAGAGGACTCGCATGTGTCAGCCTCACGGCCCTGTACATACACATCCATACATGGCCCTACAAAACCACATGTGCAACCTGCACACTACCGGCACACCACCATATGCACAGCTTACAATCAGTATGCATGTACACTTACCGCTCGACTCCAGATGGGTCTGCCTCTGAAGGATCTGGGCGTGGAGCGCTGGGCCTGCCCGTTCCAGGACTCTCATCTGGGTGGTACTCATGCTGCCCCGGCCCCCCTCCACGAGGCGCCGGGCCTTTATGAGGGTCCTGGACCTCAAGTCCTCCCAGCGCTTCTTGACTTGCTTGATGTTGCGGGTTGCCACCCCCTCCGCGTTGATGGCAACCACAAAGTCGTCCCAGATCCTATCCCGTCCTTCCTTGTTGGCACGTGATGTTCCGAAGAGGGCATCATAATGCCCCAGGACATGCTCCACCAGGACACCAACTTCCTTCTGACTGAAGCTGGTGGTCCTCTGCCCCTCTGGCTGGGGGTCACCAGTGGTCTTAGATGGCGTTTGCCCCGACATGGCGACCCCAGAGGCAGGCGTGGGTGGACAACTGTGTCCTGGGGCTGGGCTGTGGAGCGATGGTATCGGGCCTTTCCTCGAATTACACGCTGACGTGCACTTTTTTCACGTGCAAATCACTCCGTATCAAGCTGGCCACGCGAAAACACACGGAAGACCACGCTCCTGCCCTGAAGGCCATTTTCCTGCCCCCCAGTGCCCTGAGCACGCTCCCACCTGCCATCTGCTGCTGCCTGACTGCCTGCTGCCCATGTGCCCTGCTATTTGGTGCATGCACATCAGCCATGTGCAGGGGTCCAGTTGCTGTGTCCACCCCTGCTGGAACAGAAGACTCCCGACTGGGATACCATCACTCCACAGCCCAGCCCCAGGACACAGTTGCCATCCAGATGAGGGTCCTGAAACGCGTAGGCCCAGCGCTCCATGCCCAGATCCTTCGGAGGCAGACCTGTCTGGAGTTGAGCGGGAAGTGGCCAAGAATTGCTATGTGAGACAGGGCATGTTGCAGAGTGCTGGTTGTCTGATACTTACCTGTATGTGTGACATAGGCCATGTACGTATGTGTGTGTGCAGGGACATCATGGTCATGCATGTGAGACCAGTAATGTGTGAACCACATGGTTGGTGCATGTGTTACAATGCAACATGCGGAGCAGCATGCGGAATGCACACATTAATGCATGCCTGTCTCTGTTATTGGACATGGATGGGGTGTGAGAGATGGGTGCTGCTGTCATGGACATGTATGGTGTCCATGTCTGTGTGTCTGACTTGCGTGTCTGTGACTTGTAAATGCCATGGATGCATGACACATGTCTGTGACAATGTTCAGATTCACTGATTCAGCCTACTCATCCTTGTATCCACTGTGTCTGGGGTGTACAAGGCTAGATGGATGGAACTATGGAGAAGTGTGTGCATGTGATAGGCATGACCCATGATGCATGTGAGTTTCAAACCAGCATTGTATGTTTCAAGAGTCCCTTGGACATGTATGCTAATATTCATAGCATGCGCCATGCCTGTTACTGCATGTGTTTTGCCTGCACTGACCCATGTGTTGTGGAGGGACATGATGGAGGTGATGTTTGACAGTGCCACTCATCTTGCTTCCTGTCTAGGGTACCATTGAACAGTACCCTGATGCTTGTGTTCTATGTCTCCCTCTACACAGCGGCAAGTGATGAAGAGGGCGGAGACAGCGCTGTGGAGCAAAGCGGTGGGGATGCCCCCACCGGCCGGCGACGCAAGGCCCAGTCACCCTCCCAGAAATTACCATCATCCGGGAGTGAGGGGACTGGTGCTGCGTCTGCCACTATGGCTGCAGCGGAAGGGGAGGGTGAGCCCCCACAGGGGCTTGCAACGGCGGAAGACGGTGTGGAGCCATCCAGGTTGGTGGTTTCCACAGAGGAGGAGGAAGCCACTACTGAGCCGCACATGGGGACTGGTGGGGGTGGTACCACTGGTGCAAGTGGTGCAGTCCAGGGGCAGGGGCAGGAGGCAGCACAGGTCGCCGTGGAGGGGCCTGTGCATGTCACTGTCCCTGACACTGTGACTGCACCACCATGCACCAGCATGGATGCCCCATCGCAGGCCCGTCCGCAGGTAGGGGGGATGTCCATGTCATCTGACATTCCTCTACCTGCGGAAGAGGGGACCCCTTACCGTATGGAGAAGGTCCTGATTGGTGTCGCGATGCGAGCACATGACATTCGTGATGGCGTGCGTGCTTCCTGGGGGGAGCACGCACGTCATCACGAAGAGCAGCGTGCCAACGTGGCCCAGTTGGGAGTGTCCATGGTCGGGGATTTTGTACATGTGTCGGCCACTCTGGCGGCCCTCCTCTGTGGAGACTATGCGCCAGTCGTTCTTCATGCCGTCTTCTGGCCCAGATGCCACCAGGGCCCCCTCTGGACCTGCCCTGACCAACGCAGCCAGCTCGGTGGGGATCCCATCCCTGCCACAGTCAGGAGTCGGAGGTCCAGCAGGGGTGGACACCCCAGCCACTGGACCCCAGCAGATGGAGGATGTGCCGGCATCATCGGTCAGGGCACGTGCACGACGGCGTCGGTGGATTCCATCAGCCTGGATGCCGTCGTGCTGGCAGAGGCAGTTGCGTCGGAGGCAGCGGCAGGCTCAACGTAGGAGGCATCATGGCTCGGGGCCATCTACATCAGAGGGGCAGGCATCGGCCGGAGGGCAGGAGGACCCTGGAATGGGAGTGTCTTCCATGTGGCAGTGTTTGGGCCAGGGGATAGGTGCGGAGCGGCGGCGGGCGGAGGAGGCACGGCTCACAATGGTCAGGGCGGAGAACTCCATGCGCAGGGCGCTGAGGCAGGCTGAGTGCCTCGAGGGAATTCGCAGGGAGTTGGAGGTGGACATGGTGTTATCCCTGCGAGACCTCGGGGCCAGTGAACAGGCCCGCCTCCAAGACATTGAACAGGAGTTCGATGATGCCCTGGCCCATGACATCAACAAGTGAGCCATTGGACTTGCCCGCCGCCATTGTATATGGTTCATTAGTGTTAAGTTTCATTTCTTTTTTCTTTCATTTGGGGCACATGGACTATGCCCCACATTTTTGTATATAGTTAGTAATAAGGTAGGATTCATTGTAGGTTTCATTTATGTCGTTGAGCTCATGGACCCTGGATTTTTGCTATTTGTACATAGTTTTACAGTGGATTTTTCTCCTTCAACTTTTTTTTTTTTTTCACCATGGAGCAATGGATATTACGCTTTTCTTTTCCTTATGATTTGCTTTGTTGGACGCTGACTTTGGTCACATTTTCATTTGGATTAATTTGGATTCTCATTTTATTTATTTATCATTTTTTGGGTCATGCTGCATTTTGATTATTATTAGCATTATTGTGTGTTTTGATTTCATTCCCTTCATTTTGACTTGAATACATTTTTGTTTCTTACTTCAATGTGTGGTCTTCTCTCATTGGTTTCATGCATGTCACAATGTGGGTTTTCTCAGTCATGTGTTGCCATTGTGTGGGTCTGACAGACTTGTACTCATGCGCATACTGCTTATTTGTGATCTATCATGTAATGGGGATTTCAATTTGGAGTGGATGTAAAGCTTGGTTGGGTGTTTGGACTGGGGTGGCATGGGGGGGATTTGGGTGGCCATAAGAGCCAGGGATCTGGATTGTGATGACGTGTTGGCTGGGGGAAATGTGTCGGGGCCTGCTGGCAGGTGCCCCTCACTGCTGAGGGGTGGGGGTGCTGGGGGACATGATTGGGGGCCTGCTGGCAGGTGCCCCTCACTGCTGGGGGGTGGGGGTGCTGGGGGACATGAGTGGAGGCCTGCTGGCAGGTGCCCCTCACTGCTGGGGGGTGGGGGTGCTGGGGGACATGTGTCAGGGCCTGCTGGCAGGTGCCTGTCAATGCTGTGGGGGTGGGGGGGTTGGGGGGGACTGGGGGACATGAGTGGGGGCATGCTGGCAGGTGCCCCTCACTGCTGGGGGGTGGGGGTGCTGGGGGACATGTGTGAGGGCCTGCTGGCAGGTGCCCCTCACTGCTGGGGGGTGGGGGTGCTGGGGGACATGTGTCGGGACCTGCTGGCAGGTGCCCCTCACTGCTGGGGGGTGGGGGTGCTGGGGGACATGTGTCGGGGCCTGCTGGCAGGAGCCTGTCAATGCTGGGGGGTGGGGGGCTGTGGGACATGAGTGGGGGCCTGCTGGCAGGTGCCCCTCACTGCTGGGGGGTGGGGGTGCTGGGAGACATGAGTTGGTGATCATATTGCAACGTGACATGTGGCTTGGCTGGGGGGCATGCCCATGGTGGATGGGCTGCCTGCGGGACATGACCAGGGGTGCAGGGTAGTCCCCTGTGGTGTGGGCTGCCTGCAGGGGCCATGTAGGGGGTAGAGGGGACACCTGGGAGGACACACACTGCCAATTCACGTGTAGGATTCCCCGCACACCCCCGAAATACGCCTTTCCCGCTCTGGCAGCTAAATCGCGTCTGAAACTTCATGCGCAGCCCAGTAATACACGTACCCTGCTAAAATCGCATGTGAAACTTCTCGTGCACCCCCGAAATACACGTACCCAGGCCAATCGCGTGTAAAACTTCCCGTGCACCCCTGAAATACATGTACCCAGGCCAATCGCGTGTGAAACTTCCCGCGCACCCCTGAAATACACGTACCCAGCCCAATCGCGTGTGAAACTTCCCGCGCACCCCTGAAATACACGTACCCAGCCGAATCGCGTGTGAAACTTCCCGTGCACCCCTGAAATACACGTACCCAGCCCAATCGCGTGTGAAACTTCCCGCGCACCCCTGAAATACACGTACCCAGGCCAATCGTGTGTGAAACTTACCGCACACCTCTGAAATACACATACCCAGGCCAATCGCATGTGAAACTTCCCGTGCACCCCTGAAATACACGTACCCAGGCCAATCGCATGTGAAACTTCCCGCGCACCCCTGAAATACACGTACCCAGGACAATCACGTGTGAAACTTCCCGCGTACCCCTGAAATACACGTACCCAGGCCAATCGCATGTGAAACTTACTGTGCACCCCTGAAATACACGTACCCAGGCCAATCGCGTGTGAAACTTCCCGCACACCACTGAAATACACGTACCGAGGCCAATCGCGTGTGAAACTTCCCGCGCACCCCTGAAATACACGTACCCAGGCCAATTACGTATGAAACTTCCCGCACACCCCTGAAATACACGTACCAAGGCCAATTGCGTGTGAAACTTCCCGCGCACCCCTGAAATACACGTACCCAGGCCAATCGCGTGTGAAACTTCCCGCGCACCCCTGAAATACATGTACCCAGGCCAATTGCGTGTGAAACTTACTGCGCACCCCTAAAAAATACACGTACCCAGGCCAATCGCGAGTGAAACTTCCCGCGCACCCCTGAAATACACGTACCCAGGACAATCACGTGTGAAACTTCCCGCGTACCCCTGAAATACACGTACCCAGGCCAATCGCATGTGAAACTTACCGTGCACCCCTGAAATACACGTACCCAGGCCAATCGCGTGTGAAACTTCCCGCACACCCCTGAAATACACGTACCGAGGCCAATTGCGTGTGAAACTTCCCGCGTACCCCTGAAATACACGTACCCAGGCCAATCACGTGTGAAACTTCCCGCGCACCCCTGAAATACATGTACCCAGGCCAATTGCGTGTGAAACTTACTGCGCACCCCTGAAATACACGTACCCAGGCCAATCGCGAGTGAAACTTCCCGCGCACCCCTGAAATACATGTACCCAGGACAATCACGTGTGAAACTTCCCGCGTACCCCTGAAATACACGTACCCAGGCCAATCGCATGTGAAACTTACCGTGCACCCCTGAAATACACGTACCCAGGCCAATCGCGTGTGAAACTTCCCGCACACCCCTGAAATACACGTACCGAGGCCAATTGCGTGTGAAACTTCCCACGCACCCCTGAAATACACGTACCCAGGCCAATCGCGTGTGAAACTTCCCGCACACCCCTGAAATACACGTACCAAGGCCAATTGCGTGTGAAACTTACCGCGCACCCCTGAAATACACGTACCAAGGCCAATCGCATGTGAAACTTCCCACGCACCCCCGTAATACACGTACCCCACTCGCACAGGCCCTTTCGCGTGTGAAAGTTCCCGCGAACCCCGTAATACACGTACCCTGCTGAAATCGCGTGTTTAACTTCCCGCGAACCCCAGTAATACACGAACGCCACTCGCACAGGCCCTTCGCGTGTGAAACTTCATGCGCACCCCAGTAATACACGTTCCCCACTTGGCGTTTGCTGTTTGGCAGCCCTGTAAACTGGTCCAGGGTTAGCGAAGCCCTTTGTGCTCAGTTGGGAATTTTGATGGCTTTTGCTTGCGCGAAGGCGTTCTTGGGGGCGTAACTGGCGCTGCTGCAGGGTCGCTGCCCCACTCTGCACCACGGCTGGTTTTGGAGGCTAAAATCCATGAATACGCTGTGCGTGTAAATCAATTTTAGCGCACACGGCTGGCGCAGACATTCGCACGCGCACACTGTGCACCAGCCGCGTGCACCACTTTTGTGCAAAGTTCCATGAATTACCCTGTATATGTTTCCATTGTAGACACATGTGTAAAGTGGGCATACAAATATAAAATGTGTCCGATCCTCTACCGAGATAACATCACAAAACATCTAAACGACTTAGTAGAGCTGGTATCGCAATTACCATGTTTTATTAAGGAAGGGAGCAGGAGTCAATTGGCCCTGAGATTAACAAATTCGAGCCAATTAATATAACTATCAGAAAAATACCTCAATTCTAATTCAGGTTCTTGCCAAATGGATTTCTTACTCTTTTAAATAGTCAATCTTTGTGCCTTTATTTGCTGTAAATAATTTGAGCTCAGTGCTTTTGCATCGATTGACCGCCGTGGAGAGTGGAGCTTGAAAAATCTGTAAAAGAGGCAAAGAAACACATTATTTTGTTAACATATTGCAACCAGGGACTATAAAAAACCAACGGCTGAGGGTACTATGTTCCGTATTATTCTGCGGGTGAGGTGCACATTTCTATTTTTCCGGGGCCTAAACTTCAACTGTATTGGTTTAAAGTTAATCAAGTTTTTGAATAGATAACCCTGACTCCATTTGCAATAAAAAGGTAGGTGTGCTTGTGGAAACACATTACACATGATGTAGGAACAAAATCCTTAACCCAAAATTGAATTGCTTCCTGTAGAAAATATAGAAGATAATTTTCTGCTATAATGACCACATGGTTACATTTGACTGAGTTCAGGCAGAGATGAAGCCCAGCCATAAACTCCACATAACCATCCACTAAAACGTGCAAAGGTGAGATATCAAGATCATATCGTCTGCATAACAAGATGCAATTATGGATAATCATGCTGGCAATTTTCAGCGTTTCAGTCATTAGTTTATTTAAATCGATAGAAAGGGCATGGCCATAAACGTTAAAACAGCAGGGGTAAGACACAAACTTGCCCGTCTCAACGAGTTGACCGAAACCCAGGGTTCAAATGACCACTTTGATCAGAACCAACCCTTGCTGTGAGATCTTTAGCAGTGCAATCAATAATGAAAGTAATCCCCAGTGAGTGCAGCTGTTCCATACTCTTTGGCGATAGACATGATCAAATGCTGAACGTCCATAACACCTAAGAGAATGGGCTTCCTAAAACCAATCTTATTTTCATGAAGAATAAGTCAAACGTTTTGTGACTGCCCCTTGTTGTGGGCCTTAAATGAGACACAGACCTCAGATACGTCTTAACTCGTTCTTTATTAATCACCAACTCCCGTCTCCCTCTTTCCCACCTCCCCTCCTCCCACCCTGCCCATCTTCCCTCTTCTCCTTTCGTTTTGCCTTAAAGGGCCCTGCGTCCTTTTCCATTCACAACACCCCTCCCTTACTTATCGACTGAGTCTGTGTTCTACATTTCTTCGATGAGCCGGGTGGGCCTTCTGGTCGACCTGTGGGGCTGTCTGGCCTGGTCGCCCCCTTCATCGTCTGGGTGCGCTGGCATGGGCACCTCGGGCGGATCTGGGGGAGTCTTTGGGTCCTCAGGGTCCTTCTCCTCTAGAGGCATGTCCTCGATCTGATCTTCTTGGAACTATCTCCTAAAATAGGATGCGTTTCGGGTTACCGCGCCTTGGTCTCCTGTTGCTGTGATAATGGGTCCTTTTAATTCTGTCACTATCATCGGCTTGGGCTGATGTCTCGGGTGTGTCTTCTGGCACTGGGTTTGCCAGACAAGTACGGTCTCCCCTACTGGAATTAGTGGTTCTCTAGCTTTCCATTTCCTGTCGGCCATTCCTTGGCTTTTTGTCTTTTCTCTGCATCTCGCTGTCGTATCTCTTCATCCTCCTCTGGTGTATAATCCTCAAGCTGGGGCAGCCGGGACCGCTTCTACTTGATCATGAGTTCAGTCGGGGTTCGGCCGGTCGACTCGAGTGGGGTGTGCCGATAGCTTCCTAGCATCTGTGAGATGGCTTGTGGCATCAAGGTTTGTTCCGTCGCCGCCTTCTGGCGCGTGCGCTTGATGTTCGCCATGAAGCGTTCCACCATCCCGTTGGCCTTGGGCCATAGTGGTGTGATTCTTTGGTGGTGTAACCCTAGATGTGCTGCAAATTTCTTAAATTCATGTCCTTGAAACAGGGACCCGTTGTCCATTTTCACCGTGTTTGGGATGCCCCACTCGCTAAACAGTTCATCTATGCCCACAACGTGGTGGAAGGCTGTTGATTGCACATGCTTCACCAGTGGGAATCAGGAGTACTCATCAATAGCCACTAGCAGGTGGCCTCCCTCTTCCAGTGGGCCGTAAAAGTCGAGTGCTACGCGCTGCCATGGTCCCTACGGGAGTGGAACTATCTGCAGTGGGCACGGTGGTGAGCCGGCTGCATTGACTTGGCACGTGTTGCAGTGTCTTAGTATGTCATCCGCTACTGTGTCCATGTGGGGGAACCACACCTGGTTCTGCAGTATCTTTTTTGTGTTGGCACGCATCGATGGACTTTGTGTGCAATCATGACCAGTGGCTTTCTTAGCCTTTTGGGTGCTACAAGGTGATTCCCTCTAAGTAGCGTGCCTTCGCTTGTTGTGGCCATTTCGTTGTGTATTTTCTCCATTCTGGTTAAGTCTCTTCTGTCTACTTCCCCCCCATCTCCCGGCTCAAAGTGTTCGCTGGCCGCCGGATGCCACTTGTTCATGTTGGTGAGGTGTACCGCTGCCCTGATGGTGGGGTCTGCTCTGCTCTTTTCCGCGAACAGTTGTGCTGTGATAGCTGGGGGAAGGGCGTTCAGTGAAAGGCATGCAATGTATCCATCGGCTTCTGCTTGCATTGTGTTGTCGGCCGCCCATTCGGGTGTCTTGACAGATAGTCTGTGGGGTTGGCATCGCCCCCAGGTTTGTGGATGATTGTATAGTCGTATTCCTGGAGGCGAATGCCCCAACGTTCAATGCACGGTGGCATTTTTATTTTTGGGTTGCCAAAGAGGGCCAGGAGGACCTGGTGATCCGTTATGAGTGTGACGGTGTGTCCGATGATAAAATGGTGAAATCTTTTCACATGCCCACATGGCGGCTAAGCTTTCGCGCTCCGCCTGCGAGTAGGCTTGTTCGGTGGCGTTCAATGTGCGACTAGCGTAAGCTACAATGTGGGTTGCGGCGTCGTGCTGTGAGTCGGTCTGAGCCAGTATTGCCCCTAGCCCTACCGGACTGGCGTCTACAGTGATTTCGGTGTGCCATTGCGGGTTGAAGTATGCTAGTTGGCGATTGATTGCCAGTTCTTGTTTTATGGAGGAGAATGCTTGTTGGCACTGGTCTGTCCATGTGAAAGTTTCATCTTTCTTCAGCAATTGTCGGAGTGGGCACGTGAGTGAGGTGTATTTTGGGAGGTAGCGGGCGCAGTACCCTGCCATGCCCAGGAATGACCAGAGTTCAGATGCGTCCTTTGGGTTGGGTAGGTTTGTTATGGCGCAGATTTCGTCTGGATCGGCTCTGATGCCCTGGTTCGAGAAAATGTGGCGGAAGAAAGATGTGAGTATTGATTTCGCATTTCTGACTATTGTATATATGGTGAGTCCAGCATCTTGGAGGTTGTGGCATACTTGGTGTAAGACTGCGTCGTGTTGGTCTTGGGTGACACCAAATATGAGGATGTCGTCGCTGTAATTGAATGCGTTGGTGACCGGACTGATTAATCTGTGGATTGTTTCCTGGAAAATTTCGGTGGCGGATGAGAGGCCGAAGTACAGCCGTTTGTAGCGAAATAGACCTTCGTGAGTAGTGAATGTTGTGATGGGTCTCGACTCGGGATTGATGACTGGCTGGTGGTAGCCTTGGTTGAGATCTAAGTTTGAGAATTTGGTGGCTTGGTTGAGCCTTATTAACATGTCTTCGTTGTTCGGACCTGGGTGTCTCTCCCGTTGAATGGCTGTATTGGGGATCCTCATGTCAACACAGAGGCGGAGGCGTCCGTCTGCTTTGGGGATGACTACAAGTGGGGACACCCAAGGTGTAGGCCATGTCGCTCTCTCTATGATGACATTATGATGTCATTATTTAGTAGTGTCTGTAGTTCATGGGTGACCTTTGCTTGTAGGTGAAACCCTATCCGCCTGGGGTGTTGTGCCACCGGCCGTACTCATGGGTCAATGTGTAGCTTGATTACATTGTCCTTCAGCATGCCCACTCCTTCGAATAGAGCCGGATAGGTGGTTTTTAGTATTTCAATTTCCAGCGCTTTCTGGTCGACGGCCTGTATGATTTGGGAGCTGGGCGGGAGCCCTTGAATTGCTTCTGATTCGTCATAGTGGATGTCGATAAGGTTTAAGGTGACAGCAGTTTTGTGGCTGGGTAGACACCTTCCTGTAGCTGGGCTGTGGATGATGTATATCATCGTCTGGACTCTCTTACCCCTGTGGATGAGGTCACACGCGAATTGTCCTTTGGAAGTCACTGGTTGGATTGCGCCCCATTGAAAGATGTGGGCGTGTGATGGTTGTAGCGGGAACTTATCTGCTAGATGTCGGTATGTGAGGTGGCTCATGACATTGACGGTGGCACCGGTATCTTCCAGGAACGGGGAGCCGATTCCCCCTAGGTGGATTGTCACCCGGGGTGCAGTGCTATCGTCAGAGGCCTCAGAGATGAGGCAGACATACTCTCTGCTTTATCGGTCGTATTCTGCATATTGTTCCTGTTCTGCTGATTGTTCTTCGAGCGGTGGGTTCTCATAGAGGTCTCTGGTGACACTTCCTCTGGGTAGGATTGCATGTGGTATATTTGTTCTTGGTTGGCGAAAGTCTCACTCACCTGTTCTACTTGTAAGTTTTCTACTGCTCTGATGAACCCGGCGTTGGCAGCGGGTCTGGGGTTGGTGGCGGTCTTGGCATACTCTCGTTCGTGGTATGGTCGTGGGTTAAAAGGTCTCGGTGCCTCAAAGCGCCTCAATGCTTGTTGGTTGGGCGGCCGGTATGCTGGTAGTAGGGGTGCCTTTTCCCGGCACATGCTCTGGAAATGGTTCTCTTGGCCACACCTCATACACATTTGGCCTATGGCGGGGCACTGGCCCTTGTGTGGAAACTCAAAGCTGCACCGGTAACATTGTCTTTCCGGTGGTGTATGTCTCGTGGAGTTCCACTGGTCTTGTCTGTATGTGTTTCCAGGTTGGCAGCCTGATTGGCTGCTGGTAATGGCCGCAATGGAGTCCAGCTTCTTCGGGTTCTCCATGTGAACGGCCTGGATGTCCACCCTCTCGCACACTCTGGCTAACTCAGCTATCTCTTTCAGGGGTAGTGGCTTCTTCAGTAGGTGTTTGCGGAATATTGATGACAGACATCCTTCAATGACCCTTAAGCGGACAGCTTCATCGTCATTGAAGTTAGCGAAGTTGCAGTACAAGATTTCCCTTTGCAAGCGTAATATGAATTGTCCGACGGCATCTGGGTGCACTGATTGAAGATGTAGCGTTCATAGTCCCTGTTTGGGTCAACTACTAGGCAGCTATTGATGGCTTTGATGAGTTTTTGGTATGTTGTCCTCTCTGCTAGTGGGATGGTCTTGATGACGCTCTTTATGTTTTTTCCCACAAAGTTTGTGTAGATCTCTAGCTTATTTGGTGCGACTTGGTTTCCTACAGCCCTCATAAATTCTTCAAACTTGTCCATCCACTCCTGCCATCTCTGTCCTTGATTCTCCTGGGGTTCTAGTGAGAACGGGTTCGGGCGGCGTAGAAAGGATACCGGGTTGGTGGGCGTCATGCCGGGTGTGCCAGGTGCTGTGGCGTCTACCGCTGTGCCTCCTGACTGCGACATAGGTGATGGTGTTTGGGCGTGGTTGTGGCGCCGCGGCCACAGTCCTCTGTGCTTCCTCGCTTTCGAATGATTTATGGTTGGCACTGGCGTGTGCCTTTGTTTCCTCGCTTTCAAGTGTCTTATGGTTGGCACTGGCGTGCGCCTTTGCTTCCTCGCTTTCAAATATTTTGTGGCTGGCACTGGCGTGTGCCTTTGCTTCCTTGCTTTCAAGTGGCTTATGGCAGGCACTGGCGTGCACCTTTGCTTCCTCGCATTCGAGTATTTTGTGGCTGGCACTAACGTGTGCCCTTGTTTCCTTGCTTTCAAGTGGCATATGGCTGGCACTGGCGTGCGCCTTTGCTTCCTCGCTTTCAAATATTTTGTGGCTGGCACTGGCGTGTGCCCTTGTTTCCTTGATTTCAAGTGGCTTATGGCTGGCACTAATGTGTACCCTTGTTTCCTCGCTTTCAAGTGGCTTATGGTTGGCACTAACGTGTGCCCTTGTTTCCTCGCTTTCACGTGGCTTATGGCAGGCACTAACGTGTGCCTTTGCTTCCTCGCTTTCAAGTGGCTGATAAGAGGCACTGGCATGTGTCTTCACCTCCCCGCTGTTGAGTGTTTTATGGCTGGGCCGTTGTGGTTGTTCTGTACCCCTTTCCCCACATGCTGGGTCCTCCCTGTCTCCGTACCTGAGCGCACGTTGCTTGCTGCCATTCTCTCATGCTGCTCGGCCTCCTAATCCGATGCTTTGCAGGTTTCCCTCATTCTCCTGTGGCGGTGGCCTCTCTGCTCTTCCGTTTCCTAACGGGCCTGTTGGGCCTCCTTGCCAGCACTGCTGCTCGTCTCCAGGCTTCACCGTGTGCCTCCTGTCTTCCTTTCGTTTCTGGCTGGCGTGCTAGATCTTCTCTCTGGCACTCATATCACTGGCGCTGGTATCACTGCTTTGGGGTGGCGCTGGGTCCCTCTGTGACTCCGCTGCTCGCCACACTCCTCCGTCCCCACCTGCTACCTTCGGGCGTGTGTTGCCGGACAGCCTCACCGGCGTCGATCCACTGCTTACTGCGCCGGGTCCCTCTGTGACTCCGGCTGCTTTCTGCTTGCATCCTCCGTGACTCCGGCTGCTTTTAGCTTGTGTCCTTCACCTCCTCTACGGTGGGGTTCCTCCTTACTCGTCGCCAGTTGTTGTGGGCCCGCATGGGCCTTAAATGAGGCACAGACCTCAGATACGTCTTAACTCGTTCTTTATTAATCGCCAACTCCCTTCTCCCTCCTTCCTGTCTCCCCTCCTTCCGCCCCGCCCCTCTTTCCTCTTCTCCTTTCATTTTGCCTTAAAGGGCCCTGAGTCCTTTTCAATTCACAACACCCCCTCCACCTGTTCTAACCTGAATTGTTCTTCTGAAACACTATTATATGTTTTACCCCAATTGAGGGTTCTATTGTAAATCATTCTGCCCAACCATGGGGCAATCACTCCTTACACACAACAGGCACAGTCTGAGAAGCAATGCAATCTTTGCAACGTTATACAATACAAATACAGCACAAGAAGTGCCTTCATTTTAACTCAGAAAAGCATAAATTAAATCCATTCCCCTACAGATGAATTTAGTTCTCGTGCTTGTGATCTCCAGGCTGGAGTCAGCAAATATTTTCTTTGACTAACCCGCGTTTACTATTGCTCCACAAAGGGCTAATGGCAGAATCGTGGCATGCTCTATGAAGATGGATCACAGACCCATCAGCTAACGTACCTCAAATGGTTATCCCTCAATCAGCGGCTGCAGTCTAGACATAGCTCCTTGGCATCTGTCTCTTGCCTCCTTTCTGGCAGAGAAGCTAGCATTCTATTGGGCATTCACAGACAGAATGTTTTTTTATCTGGAAGTATCCATGTGTTGCACATCTATGAGCAGAAACAGGGTCTCTCATGTCAGTTCCTCGTGTGCTGACAATGGTCTCTAGCTAGGGATGCAATTCTTTTCAAACTGCATTTCTGGAAAATAAATCAAGGCCTAGCTATGGTTTTCATAGTTTGGGGGCACTTAATATGTTTGGGATCTGGGGGTGGATTTTGCAAAATTGTTTTCATAGTTTGAAAAACACAAAGTATGGGCCCAGTACCCGTAAGACGCTGGAAAATGGGCTGTAGGAATACTTGGGGGTACTAACATTTTTGTCCAAATGGGCCATCTACTGAACTGTTAACAAGTTTTTAAGTGTTTATATTTCAGGAAACCTGGTTATGTGCCCCATTTTATTTAAACAAATATAACATTTTCCAAACTTCAGCTTCAGGGGTGGCCTGATGACCGGCGGCTGTGTCGAATGGCAGGCAGGATTGGTCTTCCTGCACAATGAGAAAGGCAATGTGTTGGTAGTGGAAGCGTGTACTCCGATTGGGGGGCTGCAAAGCGAATTTTAGTGCTGAATATATATGATCCGCCAGGTGGTAACACAACAGAGGAAATCTTTGAGTAAATTGATAAAATCATTGATACCTGCAGAGCCTCGTCTCAGGGTGAGATCATTCTGATTGGGGGAGATCTGAATGTCCGTTGTGGGGAGTCTCCCCCAGCTCCTGCCCACCAGTGTGTCTCCTCAAGTAATGTGATGCAAGATAAAAAGGGCAACCCGCAAGGAAGACGGTGGCTTGAATTCATTACAGAGTGGGAATTAATATTCCTGACCGGAAGGACAGCTGGCGATTCCCCAGGGAAATAAACCCAGCAAATGGGCACAAAATCAGCCACCCTTAATTATATGGGGGGAACTATGCCTTGCTGGAGGCTGCAGTTGATTCTACAGTAACACACAGCTTCTGTAGTGACCATGCCCTGTTGTGCTTGGAGCTGGCGGAAACTCAGGTTGCCAGTGACACACATAGCTTGGGGGAGGTAGAAGTGAATGCTGGTGGCAACTGCATTAGCTGGTCCTACCTAAACATCCAAAAATCCTGCTCTGCCCTGAGAGGGGTAGTAAGTGTAGTCCTGTGTACATTCTTTACGGCATCGGTTGATGACAAGGTGGGAGTGGTTAAGGGACAGCTGAAGCATTGTTTTAATAACTTGAAACCTCCCAGATATGACCCTGAAATTAGGAGTGCTAAAGCCGACTTAAGAAAGCAATTGCAGCAAATTAAAACTATAGACGCTCCCATAGTGATAACCTTGAAAGTAATTTAAAAAAAAAAAAAAGGTTAACTATTGCTACTTGAATTGGCTTAAACACCACAAAATCAATGGGTTAAATAGGGACTGGCAACATATAATGGTTGCTGTCTGTAGCAAAAACATGCGAACAATGTGGTAAATACTGACACTGGCAAGAAGCGCAAAAGCAGTGGTCGAAGTGAGCAGGAGCGGTCGCGAGCGGTGCTCCTCTACTTTTTTAAATTACCTTTCACAGCTGCTATACTTTTATTTTAAAAAGAAACCGTTCCGGAATGGTTTCTTTTTAAAATAAAAGTGTAGGAAGAAGTTGAAACCTTCATTTTCAGTGCACTGCACTGAACATTCCCTTAAACAGCAGGTGCAAGGGTTTTGGGGGTGTATTGTGTGTGGGAGGGGTTGTGGCAATGGGGTTTGTGGGGAGGGGGTGCAGGCCAGCAGGGAACATAGTTCCACTACTTCTTTTCGTACACTTCGACCACTGCGCAAAAGAGCAGCCCAGGATGAATACAATAGCGGAACAAGACTGGAATTCTTTCATACAGGGGGAAATGTTCTCCTGGGAAGCACAGCGTAGAGACAATAAAACCGCTGTAGAGGGAGACAGAAAGTGGCCATTGACTCTAGTCTTATAGATCTACAAGAATGGATAAAAAAGCTCAAAAGCCCCTGCCACTAACGGCCTGGCGGCGAAAGTATTGGAGAATGATCCTAGAGGATGGGCAAAGCTCTTACTGCAGTTATTTGAGAAAGTTTGCAGAGAAAAAGCAATCCCACTACTGTGGACAAAGGCTATTCTACTGCCAGTATATTATATAAAACAGGTGACAGACAGAGACAAGAGAACTATAGATTATTATCTATGTTAGATGTACCCGGGAAACTATTTGCCTCCTGTGTGTTGTCCCAATTACAATGCTCTGTAGTGATGAATAGCATTTTGGGCCCCTTCCAGAAAGGATTTTACCACGGCTCTGGTGCACTCCACAACATTCGACTCTTAGACGCCTTTGTGATGAGACCCAGTGTAAAATAGAGTGCACCACTATATGTGACGTTTGTAGACTTTGGAGCAGCATTTGACCAGGTCATCTGTGGGGCAAATTAAGAGAAAAGAACTACCCCTAGTAGCTAGTGGAAATTCGTATTGCTTTTCACAGTAATAACACGGTACGCATCTGCCTGGTGAATAATGGTAGTCTGACCAGGCCTGTGAGTATTAACAGGGGAGTCAAGCAAGGGTGCGTGCTGGACCCAGTGCTTTTCAACTTGTACCTGGCGGATTTACCAGCCTGTCTAGAGAGTAGAGCTACACGCCCTCCTAAAATTGAATCACACCTGTCTCTGCCATGGATTATGCAGATGATTTGGTTATATTCGACCAGACCTTCTCAGGGCTGAAGAGCCATTCTGAGTGAGCTGGGAAGAAATGCTATTGCCAATGGATTGGGAATGAATTTAAGCAAGACGAAGATCATGCTATTCTCAACAAGGAAAATCAATAATCCTTGATGATGGCGACTTTGGGAGTAATACAATATGCCAACTCTTACAATTATCTGGGCATTACCATATCTAACTGAACAAATTATGCTAACATCATAGATCTGAAAACCAGGAAAGCCACGCAACTAAGTGCGCTCTGCTGCAGATTTGTTCATCAGCATGCAGGCTATTCCCTAGCTGGGATAGTCACTCTGTATAAGCAATGGTTTTGTACTTCTGTCTTATATGGATTGGAAGCTCTAGCAATTCGTGACTTAAATTGGTTGTATGGATTAGAGGGGCATTTCTGGCATATTGTACTGCGGCTGCCAAGTTCGATGCCAGTGGAATATATACGCCTTGAATTAGGCTTGAATTCCCCCGTCAGGCATGGCGTTAAAAACAAGAGGCGTATTATACATAAAAAGTTATTTATCTCCACAGTGTACATTGTTAGCAATACTCGGTAGTAGCCTGCATAAAGAACCATTACTGCAAGGCTCCAATTACATGACATTAAATAATGAGCGATTCGGCCTAATGCAGTGGCACCCTGACTTATACCGCTGTACTGATTTTAAAACAGTAAAAAGGGGTCTTTTGCAGAAAAGCTCGACAGATGGGATTGGTTTTGTAACTACACCCACCTAGTGAAACATAAAGGATACTTAGCTGTGAACACTGTGACTCATATTTTGGAAAGACCATGGGGAATTGTGTGCAGTGCCCCCACCCAGGAATTCGTCAGATGCGCATTAAGATGCGCTGTCATTTACTACCTTTACAAGCCACTTGGAGAGCCCGATGGGGCCTGGAGGAAGGTGAGAGGTATTGTCAGATATGCCTATGTCTAGCTAATATGGAGACTACTAGACATGTCTTTCTGGGCTGTTCTAAAATGGGCCGCCTGTATATAACCTCCCAGGGAAGTTAGTCCATGGCCATGAGAGTATAAAAATCATGGACTTCTGGAATTACTGTTTAAGCACAGAATCTACATCTGCACATGTGGCACTTTATCAGGTATGGACAAAAATTGAGGAACAGTTGGGGAAGTTTAGGGATTTTATGATTTTGTAAGTAAAATGACTGCTACTACAAAATTCACGATGTACTGCATGCTGAACTCTAGGTCGGTGTAGTATTGCATTTTTGCATATGAAGTCTACCAATCTTAATTAAGTGTTTGTCCTGATTTTGTAACAACGTTATTTGTATGTATTGTGTTAACTTCGATGAGATTGACAGGGTAATTCATAGAAATTCGCACAAAAGTGGCGCACACGACTGGCGCACAGCGTGCCCGTGCGAATGTCTGCGCCAGCCGCGTGCGCTAAAATCGATTTCCGCGCACAGCGTATTCATGGATTTTCGCATCCAAAACCAGCCGTGGCGCAGCGTGGCGCAGGGACCCTGCAGCAGCGCCAGATACGCCCCCAAGAACGCCCTCGCGCAAGGAAAAGCCTTCAAAATCCCCAAATAATCGCAAAGGGCTGCGCTAACCCTGGACCAGTTCACAGGGCTGGCAAACAGCAAACGCCAAGTGGGGAACGTGTATTTCAGTGGTTCGCGGGAAGTTCCACACGCGATTGTCCTGTGTACGTGTGCATTAGGGGTGCGCGGGAAGTATCACACGCAAAATCAGCAGGGTACGTGAATTTCCGGGGTGCGCGGGAAGTATCACACGCGATTCCAGCAGGGTACGTGTATTTCAGGGGTGTGCAGGAAGTATCACACGCGATTCCAGCAGGGTACGTGTATTACAGGGGTGCGCGTGAAGTTCCACACGCGATTTCAGCAGGGTACGTGTATTTCAGGGGTGCGCGGGAAGTTTCACACGCGATTGGCCCCGTGCGAGCAGGGTACGTGTATTTCAGGGGTGCGCGGGAAGTTCCACACGCAATTGGCCCTGTGCGAGCAGGGTACGTGTATTCCAGGGGTGCGCGGGAAGTTCCACACGCGATTTCAGCAGGGTACGTGTATTTCAGGGGTGTGCGGGAAGTTCCACACGCGATTGGCCCCGTGCGAGCAGGGTACGTGTATTTCAGGGGTGCGCGGGAAGTTCCACATGCGATTTCAGCAGGGTACGTGTATTTCAGGTGTGCGCGGGAAGTTCCACACGCGATTTCAGCAGTGTACGAGTATTTCAGGGGTGCGCGGGAAGTTCCACACGCGATTCCATCAGGGTACGTGTATTTCAGGGGTGCGCGGGAAGTTCCACACGCGATTGGCCCCGTGCGAGCAAGTTACGTGTATTCCAGGGGTGCGCGGGAAGTTCCACACGCGATTTCAGCAGGGTACGTGTATTTCAGGGGTGCGCGGGAACTTCCACACGCGATTTCAGCAGGGTATGTTTATTTCAGGGGTGCACGGGAAGTTCCACACGCGATTGGCCCCGTGCGAACAGGGTACGTGTATTTCAGGGGTGCGTGGGAAGTTCCACACGCGATTGGCCCCGTGCGAGCATGGTACGTGTATTCCAGGGGTGCGCGGGAAGTTCCACACGCGATTTCAGCAGGGTACGTGTATTTCAGGGGTGCGCAGGAAGTTCCACACGCGATTCCATCAGGGTACATGTATTTCAGGGATGTGCGGGAAGTTCCACACGCGATTGGCCCCGTGCGAGCAAGGTACGTGTATTCCAGGGGTGCGCAGGCAGTTCCACACGTGATTTCAGCAGGGTACGTGTATTTCAGGGGTGCGCGGGAAGTTCCACACACGATTTCAGCAGGGTACGTGTATTTCGGGGGTGCGTGGGAAGTTCCACATGCGATTGGCCCCGTGCTAGCAGGGTACGTGTATTTCAGGGGTGCGCGGGAAGTTCCACATGCGATTGGCCCCGTGCGAGCAGGGTACGTGTATTCCAGGGGTGCGTGGGAAGTTCCACACGCGATTTCAGCAGGGTACGTGTATTTCAGGGGTGCGTGGGAAGTTCCACACGCGATTTCAGCAGGGTACGTGTATTTCAGGGGTTCTGGGGAGTACTACACATGAATTGGCTGTGTGGGTCCTGCCAGGTGTTCGCTCTACAACCTCCACGGCCCCTGCAGGCAGCCCACACCACGGGGGACTACCCTGCACCCCTGCTCATGTCCCGCAGGCAGCCCATCCACCATGGGCATGCCCCCCAGCCAACCCACATGTCACCTTGCACTACTGATCAACAATGCATGTCTCCCAGCACCCCCATCCCCCAGCAGTGCAGGGGCAGCCTCCACCAGGGCCCCACCCATGTCTACCACCACCCCCACCCCCCAGCAGCGCAGGGGCAGCCTCCACCAGGCCCCCACTCATGTCTACCACCACCCCCACCTCCCAGCCACCAGGGGCAGCCTCCACCAGGCCCCCACTCATGTCCAACTCATGTCTCCCTGCACCCCCACCCCCCAGCAGTGCAGGGGCAGCCTCCACCAGGCCCCCACTCATGTCTACCACCACCCCCACCCCCCAGCCACCAGGGGCAGCCTCCACCAGGTCCCCACTCATGTCCCCTACTACCCCCAACCCCCAGCAGTGCAGGGGCAGCCTCCACCAGGCCCCACCCATGTCTCCCACCACCCCCACCCCCCTGCCACCAGGGGCAGCCTCCACCAGGCCCCCACTCATGTCTCCCTGCACCCCCTACCCCCCAGCAGTCAGGGGCACCCTCCACCAGGCTCCCACTCCTGTCTCCCACTACCCCCACCGCCCAGCCACCAGGGGCAGCCTCCACCAGGCCCCCACCCATGTCTCCCACCACCCCCCAGCCACCAGGGGCAGCCTCCACCAGGCCCCCACTCATGTCTCCCTGCACCCCCTACCCCCCAGCAGTCAGGGGCACCCTCCACCAGGCTCCCACTCCTGTCTCCCACCACCCCCCAGCAGTGCAGGGGCAGCCTCCACCAGGCCCCCACCCATGTCTCCCACCACCCCCACCCCCCAGCCACCAGGGACAGCCTCCACCAGGCCCCCACTCCTGTCTCCCAGCACCCCACCCCCCAGCAGTCAGGGGCACCCTCCACCAGGCCCCCACTCCAGTCTCCCTGCACCCCCTACCACCCAGAAGTCAGGGGCACCCTCCACCAGGCTCCCACTCCTGTCTCCCACCACCCCCACCCCCCAGCCACCAGGGGCAGCCTCCACGAGGCCCCCACCCATGTCTCCCTGCACCCCCACCCCCCAGCCCCCAGGGGCAGCCTCCACCAGGCCCCCACTCATGTCTCCCTGCACCCCCTACCCCCCAGCAGTCAGGGGCACCATTCCACCAGGCTCCCACTCCTGTCTCCCACCACCCCCACCCCCTAGCAGTGCAGGGGCAGCCTCCACCAGGCCCCCACCCATGTCTCCCACCACCCTCACCCCCCAGCCACCAGGGGCAGCCTCCACCAGGCCCCCACTCCTGTCTCCCTGCACCCCCACCCCCCAGCAGTCAGGGGCACCCTCCACCAGGCCCCCACTCCTGTCTCCCTGCACTCCCTACCCCCCAGCAGACAGGGGCACCCTCCACCAGGCTCCCACTCCTGTCTCCCACCACCCCCACCCCCCAGCCACCAGGGGCAGCCTCCACCAGGCCCCCACTCATGTCCCCTATTACCCCCACCCCCCAGCAGTGCAGGGGCAGCCTCCACCAGGCCCCCACTCATGTCTACCACCGCCACCAGCCCCCAGCACCAGGGGCAGCCTCCACCAGGCCCCCACACATGTCCCCTATTACCCCCACCCCCCAGCAGTGCAGGGGCAGCCTCCACCAGGCCCCCACCCATGTCTCCCACCACCCTCACCCCCCAGCCACCAGGGGCAGCCTCCACCAGGCCCCCACTCATGTCCCCTATTACCCCCACCCCCCAGCACTGCTGGGGCAGCCTCCACCAGGCCCCCACCCATGTCTCCCCCCACCCCCACCCCCCAGCCACCAGGGGCAGCTTCCACCAGGCCCCCACTCATGTCTCCCACCACCCTCACCCCCCAGCAGTGCAGGGGCACCCTCCACCAGGGCCCCACCCATGTCTACCACCACCCCCACCCCCCAGCCACCAGGGGCAGCCTCCACCAGGCCCCCACTCATGTCTCCCTGCACCCCCTACCCCCCAGCAGTCAGGGGCACCCTCCACCTCCAGGCTCCCACTCCTGTCTTCCACCACCCCCACCCCCCAGGCACCAGGGGCAGCCGCCACCAGGCCCCCACCCATGTCTCCCTGCACCCCCTACCCCCCAGCAGTCAGGGGCACCCTCCACAAGGCTCCCACTCCTGTCTCCCACCACCCCCAACCCCCAGCAGTGCAGGGGCAGCCTCCACCAGGCCCCCACCCATGTCTCCCACCACCCCCACCCGCCAGCCACCAGGGGCAGCCTCCAGCAGGCCCCCACTCCTGTCTCCCTGCACCCCCACCACCCAGCCACCAGGGGCAGCCTCCACCAGGCCCCCACTCATGTCCCCTATTACCCCCACCCCCCAGCAGTGCAGGGGCAGCCTCCACCAGGCCCCCACCCATGTCTCCCACCACCCCCACCCGCCAGCCACCAGGGGCAGCCTCCAGCAGGCCCCCACTCCTGTCTCCCTGCACCCCCACCACCCAGCCACCAGGGGCAGCCTCCACCAGGCCCCCACTCATGTCCCCTATTACCCCCACCCCCCAGCTGTGCAGGGGCAGCCTCCACCAGGCCCCCACTCCTGTCTCCCTGCACCCCCACCCCCCAGCAGTGCAGGGGCAGCCTCCACCAGGCCCCCACTCATGTCCCCTATTACCCCCACCCCAGAGCAGTGCAGGGGCAGCCTCCACCAGGCCCCCACTCCTGTCTCCCTGCACCCCCACCCCCCAGCAGTGCAGGGGCAGCCTCCACCAGGCCCCCACTCATGTCCCCTATTACCCCCACACCCAGCAGTGCAGGGGCAGCCTCCACCAGGCCCCCACTCCTGTCTCCCTGCACCCCCGCCCCCCAGCAGTGCAGGGGCAGCCTCCACCAGGCCCCCACTCATGTCCCCTATTACCCCCACCCCCCAGCAGTGCAGGGGCAGCCTCCACCAGGCCCCCACTCCTGTCTCCCTGCACCCCCAACCCCCAGCAGTGCAGGGGCAGCCTCCACCAGGCCCCCACTCATGTCCCCTATTACCCCCACCCCCAGCAGTGCAGGGGCAGCCTCCACCAGGCCCCCACTCATGTCTACCACCACCCCCACCCCCAGCCACCAGGGGCAGCCTCCACCAGGCCCCCACTCATCTCTACCACCACCCCCACCCCCCAGCAGTGCAGGGGCAGACTCCACCAGGCCCCCACCCATGTCTCCCACCACCCCCACCCCCCAGCCACCAGGGGCAGCCTCCACCAGGCCCCCACTCATGTCTACCACCACCCCCACTGCCCAGCAGTGCAGGGGCAGCCTCCACCAGGCCCCCACTCCTGTCTCCCTGCACCCCCACCCCCCAGCAGTCAGGGGCACCCTCCACCAAGCCCCCACTCCTGTTTCCCAGCACCCCCTACCCCCTAGCAGTCAGGGGCACCCTCCACCAGGCTCCCACTCCTGTCTCACACCACCCACAGCCACCAGGGGCAGCCTCCACCAGGCCCCCACTCATGTCTCCCACCACCCCCACCCCCCAGCAGTGCAGGGGCAGCCTCCACCAGGCCCCCACCCATGTCTCCCACCACCCCCACCCCCCAGCCACCAGGGGCAGTCTCCACCAGGCCCCCACTCATGTCCCCTATTACCCCATCCCCCAGCAGTGCAGGGGCAGCCTCCACCAGGCCCCCACTCATGTCTACCACCACCCCCACTGCCCAGCAGTGCAGGGGCAGCCTCCACCAGGCCCCCACTCCTGTCTCCCTGCACCCCCACACCCCAGCAGTCAGGGACACCCTCCACCAGGCCCCCACTCCTTTCTCCCTGCACCCCCTACCCCCAGCAGTCAGGGGCACCCTCCACCAGGCTCCCACTCCTGTCTCACAACACCCCCACCCCCCAGCCACCAGGGGCAGCCTCCACCAGACCCCCACTCATGTCTCCCACCACCCCCACCCCCCAGCAGTGCAGGGGCAGCCTCCACCAGGCCCCCACCCATGTCTCCCACCACCCCCACCCCCCAGCCACCAGGGGCAGTCTCCACCAGGCCCCCACTCATGTCCCCTATTACCCCCACCCCCCAGCAGTGCAGGGGCAGCCTCCACCAGGGCCCCACCCATGTCTACCACCACCCCCACCCCCAGCCACCAGGGGCAGCCTCCACCAAGCCCCCACTCATGTCCCCTATTACCCCCACCCCCCAGCAGTGCAGGGGCAGCCTCCACCAGGGCCCCACCCATGTCTACCACCACCCCACCCCCCAGCCAGCAGGGGCAGCCTCCACCAGGCCCCCACTCATGTCTACCACCACCCCCACCCCCCCGCCACCAGGGGCAGCCTCCACCAGGCCCCCACTCATGTCCATCTCATGTCTCCCTGCACCCCACCCCCCAGTAGTGCAGGGGCAGCCTCCACGAGGGCCCCACTCATGTCTCCCATCACCCCCACCCCCCAGCAGTGCAGGGGCAGCCTCCACCAGGCCCCCACTCATGTCTACCACCACCCCCACCCCCCAGCCACCAGGGGCAGCCTCCACCAGGCCCCCACTCATGTCCCCTATTACCCCCACCCCCCAGCAGTGCAGGGGCAGCCTCCACCAGGACCCACCCATGTCTACCACCACCCCCCCAGCCACCAGGGGCAGCCTCCACCAGGCCCCCACTCATGTCTCCCACCACCCCCACCCCCCAGCAGTGCAGGGGCAGCCTCTACCAGGGCCCCACCCATGTCTACCACCACCCCCAGCCACCAGGGGCAGCCTCCACCAGGCCCCCACTCATGTCTCCCTGCACCCCCTACCCGCCAGCAGTCAGGGGCACCCTTCACCAGGCTCCCACTCCTGTCTCCCACCACCCCCACCCCCCAGCCACCAGGGGCAGCCTCCACCAGGCCCCCACTCATGTCTACCACCACCCCCACCCCCCAGCAGTGCAGGGGCAGCCTCCACCAGGCCGCCCCTCTGTCTCCCTGCACCCCCACCGCCCCCCAGCAGTCAGGGGCACCCTCCACCAGGCCCCCACTCCTGTCTCCCTGCACCCCTACCCCCCAGCAGTCAGGGGCACCCTCCACCAGGCTCCCACTCCTGTCTCCCACCACCCCCACCCCCCAGCCACCAGGGGCAGCCTCCACCAGGCCCCCACTCATGTCCCCTATTACCCCCACCCCCCAGCAGTGCAGGGGCAGCCTCCAGCAGGCCCCCACTCATGTCTACCACCACCCCCACCCCCCAGCCACCAGGGGCAGCCTCCACCAGGCCCCCACCCATGTCTCCCACCACCCCCACCCCCCAGAAGTGCAGGGGCATCCTCCACCAGGCCCCCACTCATGTCCAACTCATGTTCCCCTGCACCCCCACCCCCCAGCACTGCGGGGCACCTGCCAGCAAGCCCCCACTAATGTCCAACTCATGTTCCCCTGCACCCCCACCCCCCAGCACTGTGGGGCACCTGCCAGCAGGTCCCCACTCATGTCCTACTCATGTTCCCCTGCACCCCCACCCACCCAGCACTGTGAGGCACCTGCCAGCAGGCCCCCACTCATGTCCAACTCATGTTCCCCAGCCAAACTGTCGTCACAATCTAGATCCCTGGTCCCTATGGTCAGCCTCCAAATGCAAAACACTCACCCGAGTATTGCATCCACCCACTCAGAAATGGCAATAACTTGATAGAACAGCAATTGCAAGTTTGGAAACAAACACATGTCCCTCACATACACCCAATGGGTGTCAGTGAATCTCAAAACCCATATCATGATATGCATGAAACCAATGAGATGATACTACACATTGAAGTTTGATCAAAAAATATGTATTAAAGGAAACATGAATTGAATCAAAAATAAACTAACAGAAATGGGAATGTAAAAAAAGTAAAAAGAAGCATGTCCGTGAAAAAATGCAAAACCAAAAATCAGAATCCAAAGGAATGGTGTCCAAAGTCACAGTCCACAAAAGAAAATCCAATGGGAAATTATAATTGAAAGCCATTGCTCCATGGGTAAAATGTAAAAAGAAAAGAAAATCCAACAGTGAACTATGTACAGGTGAACAAGCCAGGGTCCATGATCCCAACAAAAGAAGTGAAACCTATCTAACAACACTACCTAATAAAAATAACTATATACAAAAATGTGGCCCATTGTCCAAAAGGTCCAAAGAAAATGCAAAAACAAAGGAAACCTAACACTAACTACATAACTATTTACATGGGCAGCAGGCTAGTCCAACGGCTCACTGGATATTGTCATGGGCCAGGGCATCATCGAACTCCTGTTCAATGGCTTGGAAGCAGGCATGTTCCCTGGCCCCGAGGTCTCGCATGGATAAAGCAGTGTCCAGCTCCAACTCCCTGCGAAGACCCTCGAGGCACTCAGCCCGCCTCAGCGCCCTCCGCATGGAGTTCTCCGCCCTGACCATTGTGAGCTTTTCCTCCTCTGCCCGCTGCCGCTCCGCACCTATCTGCTGGCCCAACCGCTCCCACATGGAAGCCACTCCCATTCCAGGGTTCTCCTGCCCTCCGGCCGATGCCTGCACCCCTGATGTTGATGGCCCCGAGCCATGATGCCTCCCATGTCGAGCCTGCCACTGCCTCCGACGCAACTGCCTGTGCCAGCACAACGGCATCCAGGCTGATGGAATCCATCGACGCCGTTGTGCACGTGCCCTGCCCGATGATGCCGTCACATCCTCCATCTGCGGGGGTCCAGTTGCTGGTGTGTCCACCCCTGCTGGACCTCCGACTCCCGACTGTGGCAGGGATGGGATCCCCACCGAGCCGGCTGCATTGGTCGGGGCAGGTCCACAGGGGGCCCTGCTGCAATCTGGCCCGGAAGACGGCATGGAGAACGACTGGTGCATAGTCTCCACAGAGGAGGAGAGGGTCGCCAGATTGGCCGACACATGTAGGAAACCCCCGACCATGGCCGATCCCAACTGGGCCACGTCGGCACGGTGCTCTCAGTGATGACATGCATGCTCCTCCCGGGAAGCACGCACCTCATCACAAATTGCACCTGTGCGCAACGCGACACCAATCAGGACCTTCTCCATACGGCCAGGGGTCCCCTCGTCCGCAGGTGGAGGGGAGTCAGATGACATGGACATCCCCCCTACCTGCGGACGGGCCTGGGATGGGGCATCCCTGTTGGTGCATGGTGGTGCAGTCACAGTGTCAGGGACAGTGACATGCACAGGCCCCTCCACGGCGAACTGTGCTGCCTCCTGCCCCTGCCCCTGGACTGCAACACTTGCACTAGCAAGGATGCCCCCGCCAGGCCCCATGTGCGCCTCAGTAGCGGCCTCCTCCTCCTCTATGGAAACCACCAACCTGGATGGCTCCACCACGTCTTCCGCCGTTGCAAGCCCCTGTGGGGGCTCACCCACCCCTTCCGCTGCAGCCGTGGGGGCATCCCCGCCGCTTTGCTCCATAGAGCCGTCTCCGCCCTCTTCTTCACGTGGCGCTGTGTAGAGGGAGGCATAGAACACAAGCATCAGGGTACTGTACAATGGTCCCCTAGACAGGAAGCAATAGCAGTTTAGTGGCACTGTCAAAGATCACTTCCATCATGTCCCTCCACAACACATGGCTCAGTGCAGGTAAAACACATGCGGTAACAGGAATGGCGCATGCTATGGACATTAGCATACATGTCCAAGTGATTCTTGAAACATACACTGTTGTTTTGGAACTCACATGCATCATGGGCCATGCCTATCACATGCACACACTTCACCCTAGTTTCATCCATCTGGCCTCGTACACCACAGACACAGTGGATACAAGGATGACTAGGCTGCATCAGTGAACTTGAACATTGCGACAGACATGTGTCATGCATCCCTGCCATTCACAAGTCACAGACACGCAGGTAAGACACACAGACATGGACAGCATACATGTACATGGCATCAGCACCCATCCCTCACCCCCACCCATGTCCAGGAACAGAGACTGGCATGCTTTCATGTGGCCATTCCGCATAGGGCAACCCATGTTGCATTTGAACACATGCACCAACCGTGTGGTTCACACATTACTGGTCTCACATGCATGACATCCCTGCACACACACATGCATACATGGCCTATGTCACACATACAGGCAAGTATCAGACAACCAGCACACTGCGACATCCCCTGTCTCACACAGCAATGTTTGGCCACTTACCGCTCAACTCCAGACGGGTCTGCCTCTCAAGGATCTGGGCATGGAGCGCTGGGCCTACGCGTTCCAGGACCCTCATCTGGATGGTACTCATGTGGCCCCGGCCCCCCTCCACGAGGCGCCGGGCCTTCAAGAGGGTCCTGGACCTGCAGTCATCCCAGTGCTTCTTGACATGTTGGTAGTCGCGGACTGCCAACCCCTCCGCGTTGATGGCAGTCACGATGTCCGTCCAGATCCAAGTCCGTCCTTCCTTGTTGGCGCACTTACTTCCGAAGAGGGCATCATACTGCCCCAGGACTTGCTCCACCAGGACACCAACTTCGGTGGCAGTGAAGCTGGTGCCCCTCTGCCTCTCTGGCCGGGGGTTGCCAGTGGTGCCAGATGTTGCAGTGCCCGACATGGCAACCCCAGTGGCAGGAGTGGGTGGGCAACTGGGTCCTGGGGCTGGGCTGTGGAGCGATGGTATCTCAAGTTGAAATGACATGTGTGTTGCCCATTGTGATGCCATGTCTGAGGTTTGCCAATGCCACTCATGTGCAACTGTCATGTGTGTATGTGTCCATTGTACAGTGCCCTGATGCCTGTGATTTATTTCTCCCTGTCTGCAGCGTCAACTGATGAAGAGGGCGGAGAAGGTGCTGTGGAGCACAGCGTCGGGGATCGCACCGCCAGCCGGAGACGCAAGGCCCGGCTCCCCTCCCAGGTTGTGATCTCGTCGGGGAGTGAGGAGTCCGGTGCCGCGTCCCAGGCCGCAGCTGCCGGGGGGAGGTCCAAGAGGCGGAGGTCGGAGTTGGACTCCTCGGCAGCAGAAGGGGCAGCTGGGACCCCACAGGGCCCAACGGGGGAAGGTGGCACGGAGTCATCCAGGTTGGTGGGGGGTTTGGTGGAGGAGGAGGCCGTGCAAGCAACAGGGACGGGGTCTGGAGGTGGGGATTCCACTGGTGCTAGTGGTGCAGTGCAGGACCAGGGACAGGAGGCAGCACAGGTCGCCGCGGAGGTGCCTGTGTGCAATCCTCTCCCTGATCCTGTCACTGCATCATCTTGCACCAGCAGGGATGCCTAGGTCCAGACCCGTTTTCAGGCAGTGGATGAGCTCACGACAACTGGCCTCCCTCTGCCTGCGGACATGGCTATCCGGGTCCGGGTTGAGCCTGTCCTGACTGGTGTGGCGTTGCGTCAACGGGCCATGGGAGGTGACCTGCAGTCTTTTCATGAGCAGACTGCACGTCATCTCGAATGGCTCGTTGACCGCGTCGGCCTACTGGGACAGGTCACCCAGGCCGGATTCCTCCGTTTGATGGGGCTTGCTACGACCCCCTCCTCAACTGAACCCCCTATGCGCCAGTCGTCCTCCGTGCCATCTTCCCACCCATCAGTCACCTGGGTGCCCTGTGGAGCTGCCTCTGACGGTGCGGCCAGGCTGGTGGAGGAGGCATCCCTGCCACAGTCGGGAGTCGGACGTCCAGCAGGGGTGGCCACATCAACGACTGCACCCCAGCCAGCGGAGGATGTGCAGGCAGCAGGCGGCAGTGCACGGGCAGAGGCGCAGCAGCAGCAACGTGGTGGGAGCCATGATGGCTCGGGGCCTTCCACATCGGAGGGGCAGGCATCGGCCGGAGGGCAGGAGGACCCAGGACGGGAAGTGTCTTCCGTGTGGCAGCGGTTGGGCCACACCATAGATGCGGAGCGGCAGCGGGCGGAAGAGGCCCGGCTCACGATGGTCAGGGCGGAGAACTCCATGCAGAGGGCCCTGAGGCGTGCCTAGTGCCTCGAGGCAATCCGCAGGGAGTTTGGGGGGAACATGTGGACGGCCCTGCGGACCCTCGGGGCCATGGAGGAGGAGCGCCTCCGGGACATTGAGCAGGAGTTCGATGATGCCCTGGCCCGGAACACCCCGAAGTGAGCTGTCGGACTAGCCCGCTGCCCTTGTAAATAGTTATATAGTTAGTGTTAGGTTTCCTTTGGTTTAGCATTTTTTTTGGACCTTTTGGACAATGGGCCACATTTTTGTATATAGTTATTTTTTTTAGGTAGTGTTATTAGATAGGTTTCATTTATTCAATTGGGATCATGGACCCTGGATTGTTTATCTGTAAATAGTTGACTTTTGGATTTTCAATTTTTATTATGATTTCGCCATGGAGCAATGGTGTTCGATTTTAATTTTTCATTGGATTTACATTTGTGGACTGTGACTTTGGACACCTTTCCTTTGCATTATGATTTGTGGTTTAGCATTATTTCACAGACCTGCTGTTTCATTTTTTTAAAAAATTTCTATTATTGTTTGTTTATTTTTGATTCAATTTATGTTGCTTTTAATACATATTTTTTCTTCAAAGTTCAATGTGTAGTATCATCTCATTGGTTTCATGCATATCATGATATGGGTTTTGACATTCACTGACACCCATTGGGTGTATGTGAGGGACATGTGTTCATTTCCAAACTTGCAATTGGGCTTCTATCATGTTTTTGCCATTTCTAAGTGGGTGGATGCAATACTCGGGTGGGTGTTTGCCATTTGGAGGCTGACCATAAGGGCCAGGGATCTACATTGTGGTGACATGTTGGCTGGGAAACATGGGTGGGGCCCTGGTGGAAGCTGCCCCTGCACTGCTGGGGGGTGGGGGTGGTGGTAGACATGAGTGGGGGCCTGGTGGAGGCTGCCCCTGCACCGCTGGGGGGTGATGGTGGTGGTAGACATGATGGGGGCCTGGTGGAGGCTGCCCCTGCACTGCTGGGGGGTGGGGGTGATAGGGCACATGAGTGGGGGCCTGGTGGAGGCTGCCCCAGCACTGCAGGGGGGTGGGGGTGATAGGGGACATGAGTGGGGGCCTGGTGGAGGCTGCCCCTGCACTGCTGGGGGGTGGGGGTGATAGGGGACATGAGTGGGGGCCTGGTGGAGGCTGCCCCTGGAGGCTGGGGGGTGGGGGTGATAGGGGACATGAGTTGGACATGGGTGGGGGCCTGGTGGAGGCTACCCCTGGTGGCTGGGAGGTGGGGGTGATAGGGGACATGAGTGGGGGCCTGGTGGAGGCTGCCCCTGCACTTCTGGGGGGTGGGGGTGATAGGGGACATGAGTGGGGGCCTGGTGGAGGCTGCCCCTGGTGGCTGGGGGGTGGGGGTGGTGGTAGACATGGGTGGGGGCCTGGTGGAGGCTGCCCCTGCACTGCTGGGGGGTGGGGTGATAGGGGACATGAGTGGGGGCCTGGTGGAGGCTGCCCCTGGTGGCAGGGGGGTGGGGGTGATAGGGGACATGAGTGGGGGCCTGGTGGAGGCTGCCCCTGGTGGCTGGGGGGTGGGGGTGGTGGGAGACATGAGTTGGACATGGGTGGGGGCCTGGTGGATGCTTCCCCTGCATTGCTGGGGGGTGTGGGTGATAGGGGTCATGGGTGGGGGCCTGGTGGAGGCTGCCCCTGGTGGCTGGGGGTGGGGGTGATAGGGGACATGAGTGGGTGCCTGGTGGAGGCTGCCCCTGGTGGCTGGGGGGTGGGGGTGATAGGGGACATGGGTGGGGGCCTGGTGGAGGCTGCCCCTGCACTGCTGGGGGGTGGGGGTGATAGGGGACATGAGTGAGGGCCTGGTGGAGGCTGCCCCTGGTGGCTGGGGGGTGGAGGTGATAGGGGACATGAGTGGGGGCCTGGTGGAGGCTGCCCCTGGTGGCTGGGGGGTGGGGGTGGTGGGAGACATGAGTTGGACATGGGTGGGGGCCTGGTGGAGGCTGCCCCTGCACTGCTGGGGGGTGGGGGTGATAGGGGACATGAGTGGGGGCCTGGTGGAGGCTGCCCCTGGTGGCTGGGGGGTGGGGGTGGTGGTAGACATGGGTGGGGGCCTGGTGGAGGCTGCCCCTGCACTGCTGGGGGGTGGGGGTGATAGGGGACATGAGTGAGGGCCTGGTGGAGGCTGCCCCTGGTGGCTGGGGGGTGGGGGTGATAGGGGACATGAGTGGGGGCCTGGTGGAGGCGGCCCCTGGTGGCTGGGGGGTGGAGGTGGTGGGAGACATGAGTTGGACATGGGTGGGGGCCTGGTGGAGGCTGCCCCTGCACTGCTGGGGGGGTGGGGGTGATAGGGGACATGGGTGGGGGCCTGGTGGAGGCTGCCCCTGGTGGCTGGGAGGTGGGGGTGATAGGGGACATGAGTGGGGGCCTGGTGGAGGCTGCCCCTGTGGCAGGGGGGTGTGGGTGGTGGGAGACATGAGTTGGACATGGGTGGGGGCCTGGTGGAGGCTGCCCCTGCACTGCTGGGGGTTGGGGGTGATAGAGGACATGAGTGGGTGCCTGGGTGAGGCTGCCCCTGGTGGCTGGGGGGTGGGGGTGATAGGGGACATGAGTGGGGGCCTGATGGAGGCTGCCCCTGCACTGCTGGGGGGTGGGGGTGATAGGGGACATGAGTGGGGGCCTGGTGGAGGCTGCCCCTGGTGGCTGGGGGGTGGGGGTGATAGGGGACATGAATGGGGGCCTGGTGGAGGCTGCCCCTGGTGGCTGGGGGGTGGGGGTGGTGGTAGACATGGGTGGGGGCCTGGTGGAGGCTGCCCCTGCACTGCTGGGGGGTGGGGGTGATAGGGGACATGAGTGGGTGCCTGGTGGAGGCTGCCCCTGGTGGCTGGGGGGTGGGGGTGATAGGGGACATGAGCGGGGTCATGGTGGAGGCTGCCCCTGGTGGCTGGGGGGTGGGGGTGGTGGTAGACATGGGTGGGGGACTGGTGGAGGCTGCCCCTGCACTGCTGGGGGGTGGGGGTGCAGGGGGACATGAGTGGGCGCCTGGTGGAGGCTGCCCCTGCACTGCTGGTGGGTGGGGGTGATAGGGGACATGAGCGGGGGCCTGGTGGAGGCTGCCCCTGGTGGCTGGGGGGTGGGGGTGATAGGGGACATGATTGGGGGCCTGGTGGAGGCTGCCCCTGGTGGCTGGGAGGTTGGGGTGGTGGGAGACATGAGTTGGACATGGGTGGGGGCCTGGTGGAGGCTGCCCCTTGTAAGAGGATTCAATTCAACACTACAGCTAAATCAACGCCTAGTCTGGAATACTGAATGAAAACCCTTATTGATATATCTTTAGGTCCAGTTCATGCGTTCTGGATGACTACCCTTATATAACACCCCTCTCTTGGAATCCCCCTGACCCCACTGAGCCAAGAAGTAGTTCTGTTTTGCAAGTTAAAAGGGTTTATTTGATGATTTAAACAATAGATATATATATATGACACTTGATAATAAATTAATAATTGAATAGCACACTTAATCTGATATGATAAAGATTGACAACAGAGAATCTGGCACTAGCACACTTCTTTATAATTACTAAGGAGTTGAGATGAAATGGATAAGGTAGCACACTGGTAATTAGGAACAAAAGTATAATGTGGTAGAGGATGCTTTATGTAAGCTCAGGTGGATGCAATATTCAATGAATGCAGTACAGAAAATACTCAATATGATTTCAACCAAACAATGTAATCACTTTTCTCTGGCTATTCACTCCCCCCCTCCTTATGCAATGCAAGGAAATGGGAGGAAAGCACACAGTTCTCAGAAATGCAATCAATGTAATCAGTTCAATCCAGCAAGCTTAGACAACAGAAAACAGATAGGAGTTTAGAAAACACAAGCCCAGATGCTTTGATATGTGCTAGCAATGGATGAGAAATATGCTAAATTTGCTTTTAATTCCCTTTCAGAGGTTCAGGGTGAGTGGTATCTAGTTAATATTAGTCCAGGCTCACACTAGCAATGATGCAGGGATAGTTAGCAGGTTAAACGAATTTCTGGCAAATGGAAAGCAAACAGCAGCAGTTTTTACATGTGAAGAAATTGCAAATCGCGGTAAAATTCGCGGATGCGTGTTCCGCGATTGCGGTAAAACTATAAGGGGTAGGAATGCGGTTCTTGGTGCGATTCAAAGCTACGATTCTAAGCTATCAGAGGAAAGTTACTGCAAGTCTCTAGCCCAAACGGTCGCGGAGATATGAGCGATTTAATAAAGGTCGTTTTTGGGTTTGCAAATTTCAAAAGCTCAAAATGACAAGTGCAGCTTGCAACTAGAAATGACAGGTGACAGCTAGGAGGCAGTTCTACTTAGGTTAAATAGATTGAATTAGATGAATTTAAACTAAGAGATTGGTTCTACACAGTTCTGCGGGGTACTCACACTATATTCTTGAGTGAAATGGGCCTCATCACGGATCTGGTCAGGGTTTTAGACTGGGCTCTGGTCACTCTCTCTGCTGGTCTGGGTCTCTCTGGTCTGGTCTCTTAGTACAGCACTGCTTTCTCTCTGGTCTGGTCTCTTAGTACAGCACTGCTTTCTCTCTGGTCTGGTCTCTTAGTTCTGGATAGATTGAAGTCTCTAGTTTGGCTTTCTGGAGGTTGATGAAGGTAAGTATGGATTTTTCCTGCAGAGCGTCCCGCTGCAGATGGGTTTGGAAGGTCCCTATCTGTCCTGTCTGTCTGCTTTTATGTGTTTAGAATGTGGGTGTGTTCTAGCATCACTGACCCTACCTCTCTCTCAGCTTCTAATTGGTCAAACTTCCATTTATCATTTGATTGGGGAATGAACTGTGAGTCAGAGTGATGTCATTTTACAGCCTGCAGAAAGTCCACTCCTCCTGTCAACTTACACACAAATCTAGATTTGAAACAAATACATATTTGCAGAGGTACATATTGTTTTAAAATCATATGCACCCATCATGCATTACAGGAGGTATACCCTGTTCAAACTCTGCTCTTCCTGGGAGCTTGCATTCAGAAATGGCACATATTTCACTTTTTAACTGATTTTGCAATTTCTGACATTGACCCAACTTTACATACATGTGTGCAGGGAGTAGGGACATTAACTGATGAAGTTTCAGATTTTTAACATGCATACATTTAGAGTAATATCCACTTTTCCGCTGACACCCCCCTGAACATGCCACCGGGTCGAAAAACCTCTTAAAATGTGGGCAGAAAAATCACAAGAATTATGGTATCATTTATAAAATTTTCACATGTCCGCTCTATGAGTTATTCATCTTTTTAAAGTTATGTTCTGGCTCCAAAGGGGTGTGGTTTCCCAGGTCACATGGTATAGAAACCAGTCTTTCCAGTTTCTGCCAAGCCAGCTTGCTCTCACAGGCAGTGCCCCTCCTAGCTCTTGCCAAGAGGAAGCTACATTTTACGACTGCGGTAATAAAAACCTTTGCCTGAGTGAAGAGGGCTTTGTTCACTCTCCTGCAGAGCACAGATAATTCAATTATCAGATAGATGGCATATCCTTCGTGTGGGCAGCAAAAGGAAGGTTGGCCTGGGAACACAGTGGTGACTCAAATTTCCCTCCTGATGGGGGTAGTTGCCAGGCAGAATTCAGTTCCTTAAGCCGGGTTTCAGATAAAATGTCACTTTTCGTTCCCCAGTTTCTGCATTCAAATAAAACGAAACATTTTTACATATGAAGCTAGAAGGCTGATTCCAAGTTTAAAACTATGACATTTAAACAGTTACAAAGGCATGTGACACCAAACATAGCTCACTCATTTAATCTAAACATTTTCGATTTTAGTGTCTTTAAATCCAGTGCAACTTAAACTGCTGACTCCATAGCAGTTTTGTTATAAGCATTGTTTTGGGCTCTTCATTTCCCAGATTTTGTAGGCACACAACACTCCATTCTACCAAATGTCTGCTGGTGTCCAGTGAGTTTTTAGATGTGTTGCAATGTTTAAAATAGACAGTTTGAGCCTGCCTTCAGAGAAACACAGGGTGGTTTTAAACTGCCGGCTTTTGGATAGTGGTGAGTACTGGTACTGCACCCATTTTTGGGATTTAAGAAAATGAATTCCCAACAATTCTAGGTTGCATTTGGCAATCAGCATTGCCATTCCCAATGGTTTCAGACTACTGTGCGGGTAGTCCAATGGTGATTTTAGGCAGTGTCCTTCTGTGCCCATAACATCGGCAAAAATGGGTGGCAGCCTATTCTTCCTGCATTTCCCTGTGCATTTTCTGGGAAGCTCTGGCCATCATGATGTTTTCATGTCAGTACTGCACAGTTTTGAGGTAGGGCTCGGATGCATGGGTAAATACATCCCACAAGCCCCCCTCTTGCGATGGCCATTCGGTTTCACTGATGGGACTCGCAAGATCTGGGATGTTTCCTCATCTTCTTCCAATAGATGGCACAGTTCAGCATCTTTTCCTCCATCCGGTCGGATCGATCGGTTCTCCTCGCCGGTCCTGATGGGAATATTGGGCGGTACCCCGAGCCCGTTGCGTCTCAGCTCCCGGTCTCCGGATCGTCCTCCTTGGCCCGTCTCAAGGTTTTCTTTCTCCTAGGACGACAAAGGAAGAGCGGCAATACCTATTCATAGACGTTTTTCCACCACCGTTGAGATAGTGGGGCAGCATATGCATTTCATCATCACGAAACATTACATTCTTATTTTGAAAAAAAAAACAGTATAACTAAGAGACAGTTTCATGCAAATCACAATATTTTAGAGACTAGATGTGGTATGTTTTATGATTGGAACAGAATTAGTCTGATACAGTACCCGCTAGGATTCCAGAGGATTCCTCCAGTTGTTGCAGAGTGTGCCTGGGATGGCAACATTTCAACTGGTTTATGTGGACCCACTTGTCTTCCCCCTCTGCCAAAGGACCTTTGGGGATGTGGATTTTGTAGGCCACAGGGGAGATCTTGTCGATGATCTCAAAGGGTCCCTTCCATGTAGGCAAAAATTTGCGCTGCTTGGCCTGGTTCCTTTGGAAGTTGTATAGATAGACCCGGTCTCCCACCTGATATTCCTTCCTGGAAGTTTTCAGGTCATAGTGGGTCTTCATGCTATCAGCTGATCTTTCTAGATTCCGCTGAGCATAAGCAAAAGCATGTTGAAGGTGTTTCCTTAAATTCTCCACATACTCATGAGTTGTGGAGGCATTTATCAGTGTCTGCTCTTGGGTCCTGTAGAGCAAATGCTGGGGAAGCACCATCTTGCGCCCAGTCATCAGCTCAAATGGTGACATTTTGGTTGCAGATGAAGGGGTAGATCTGATAGCCATTAGGACCAGAGGTAATCGGATATCCCAACTTGGCCCAGAATCTGCCACAAACTTCTTTAATATGCTCACAATTGTCCGGTTATATCTCTCTACTGCCCCAGAAGAAGCTGGTCTATAAGCAATATGCAGCTTTCTCTTGACCCCCAGTATCTCCCACATCTTTGTCATTACTTCACTGGTGAAGTGGCTACCTCTGTCTGACTCAATCCTTTGAGGTAGACCAAAACGGGAAAAGATGTGGTTAATCATCAAGGCAGCTGCAGTTTCTGCCTTGCAATTTGGGGCTGGGAGACATTCCACCCACTTGGTAAACAAGCATGTCACAGTCAACATGTACTTATTCCCCCTAGCCGAGCGAATCACAGGGCCTACAAAGTCGATTTGTAAATCTGACCATGGCAGAGTCATCCCCCTCTTTTGGAGAGGCGCGCGGTGCGTGAGGGATGATGGCTGAAATTGTGCACACACAAGACACCCCTTCAAGTATTGGTCGAGGTCCTGCCCCATGTGTGGCCAGTATGCAACCTCTCTTAAGATTTCCAATGTTGTGTGAAACCCCCTATGACCGGCGGTGGCCGCATCATGGGCGTGACTTAACATCAGGCTTCGGAATGAGGTAGGAACTACCCACTGATCGTGGCCAGCTTTGGATTTCCTTACCAGCAAACCGTCTTGGATCCGGAACATTTTTGGACATTTCATCAACACTCTTAGGTCCTTTTCCCAATGTAATCGGTATCCGTCAGGGGAAAGTTCTCAGGGTCCTCAAGGTGCTGGTAAAATTTACCAATTATTGGATCCCCCTTCTGAGCAGTAATCAAATCAGCATCAGGGGTCTCCTTACTCCATTGTGCAATTGAAAGGTCGTTGTGAGCATTTGTCTGGGACCTAGTGATGGCAGTGACCTGGATTTCCCCCAACAGGGACTCAATCTCAATTAGATCCCCTTGGATGGCCCCGGTTTTGGCCAGCTGATCAGCTAAGTCATTTCCAGTTTTGTCTGGTCCCTCTACTTTGGAATGACCCTTGATCTTTTTCCAATAGATGGTCATCTCATTCGATGTGACCAGATCATCAATGTTTTGGATCAACTTCCCATGTTTCAAGGGTTTGTTGTTAGCACATAACATGCCTCTGGTTTTCCAATTAACCAGGTGCTCCACGAACCCGTTCCGTACATAATCCGAATCTGTGATTATGACCAGTTCGTGGAGTTGATGCTGGACAGCAGTGAGGATGGCCTGATGCACAGCCATCAATTCTGCCACCTGACTACTTCGGGGACCAATTTTGTATCCAGCGGAGGGTTCTGGGGACTCATTCACCCATGCATTCCCTACGCCGGCCACCAGTTCTTTCTCCCCGTCGTTGTCAACATGGTAAGAGCATCCATCCACATAGACAGTGGGCATTCCCTCACACTTGTCCTCTTCAAAGACTTTGTGTGGGGAATTAAGGTATGCCTCCGTGTTGTCCTTGATTTTCAGACTTTCGTCCTCGAGACAGTTTTCTCTGGCACAATCATGCAAGTCAGCCAGACCTTGCGCGAGGGGACTCTTCTTGTTTTGGCCATATCGGACCTCCACAGGAAAGCCTTGCATTGACAGAATCCAGGAAGTAATTCGGGAATTACTCACATTTCCGGCCCGGATTCTGTCACTTTGGAGATATTGCAGAGGCTGGTGTGGAGTCTCCACTATGATGTGTTCCCCCTGGATAAACGGGCGGTAATTCTTCAATGCCCACACCGTTGCCAGGAGTGCCTTCTCACAATCGTTGAATTTCTCCTCCACAGAGGCTAAAGTTTTGCTCGCATATGAGATTACTTTATTGACCTTGTCATGCTTTTGGTATAATACTGCCGTCAAGCACGTATTAGAGAACCCCGTCTCCAGGAAGAACTCCTTGTTTCTGACAGGGTAAGCTAGGCAAGGCGCTTGTGAGAGGCTTCTTTTGAGTTGTCTTACTGCCTCGGCTTGTTCTGGACCCCATTCCCACTTGACCCCCCCTCTTTAGGAGATGAATCAGGGGTCTGGTGATCTCTGCGTAGCCCTCAATGAACTTTCTGCTGTAATTAGTCAGTCCAAGGAGGCTCCTTAGTTCCCGCAGAGTTGTGGGGTCTTTCAGTTTCTGAAGTGCTTCCACTTTCTTTTCCTGGGGACAAAGACCCTGAGGAGTAATCTCATGCCCCAAGAAGTTAACACGGGTTTTACACCACTGTGCTTTCTGAAAGGAAAGTTTTGCTCCGGCGGCCCTCAACTGTGTCAGAACATAACGGATCTCCGCTATGTGTTCCTCCACAGTTGAGCTTTTGATGAGGACATCATCTACATAAGCCAGGTTACCCCTTGCACCCAAGTCGGGCATGGCCTTGTGTAGAAAAATGTTGAATTCATTGCCGGAGTTGAGGTATCCGAAGGGAGTCCGGGTCCATGTGTACTGCTGGCCCCCAAAGGTAAAAGCCAGCTTGTATTGGTCCTCCCTACTGACAGGCACAGTCCAGTATCCATTGGTCAGGTCTATTGCAGTGAATACCTGTGACCCCTGGATCTGGGCCAGCCCTTGGTCAATGTAGGGCAGAGGCCATCGGGAAGTATGGACCCGTTTGTTGAGCTCCCTGAGGTCGGCACAGAGTCTCCACTGGCCGTTTGGCTTCAATATTCCCAGCACCGGATTATTGAAGGTGCTGTGGACTGGACGGATTATTCCCCGGGACTCAAGGTTCTTAATTATTTCAGTAAGGGACTCCATTGATGCGAGAGGCAAGCGATATTGCTTCACAAACACAGGAGTCATGCCAGGGTCCGTGGGGATTGTTGTTGTGTGGATGTCAGTGCGACCACAGTCATATGAGTCTACCGCAAAGAGATCTTGGAAATCCAAGAAAACTTGTTTCAACTTTTGCTTTTGTTCCAGAGTCACACAGGCATCAGCTAGGTTGACTCTCTCTTCCACCATCTGCCTGAAGCCTGGAAAGACTTCTGGTTTGGCTATTTCCGTGGCCCCCTCCAGCTGGGTGGAGAAGTCCCTGGTCAGAGTGCTGATTTGGACTGGAGGCTTCAGGTGGGAAAGGCAGCCCTCATGGACCTGGAAAATCACCTCATCCCTCCTGAAGTCACAAGTCACATCTTCCTTACCATAGGGGCAGGAAGTGTACACCAGGAAGTTCCCCCCATGCCGGGTAAAAATCCTGTCTGGTGTTGTATTGTCATCACTGACACTGTCAAAACAGTCCTTGGGGATTGGCCCTAACAGTTCGTTACCTAAATCCATGGAAAAATGTCGGTCATCAACCGCCATTCCAATAATGGTGCCTGCGGCTAGAGTAACACTCTTTAAGTCGCTGTTATCCACCTCTATTGGAATGGTGTCATGTTCTAGGTTGACTAATGGAGTTGGGTTTACCCCCAACCCTTGCTGTTGGAGAGAAGCATTTAGATGTATGTAAGCATCAGGGTTTTTCAACTCTTGTCCCCTTTTAACTTTCACTTCCAGGGAGAATTGTCGGGTCCTTTCTGGGATGGTGACTTCCTCTTTAACCTGAATTTCAACTGCATAAGGTAGCAATTGAGCTGACCTAAATGCTTTTTCTGGATCATCAAAGCCCACGGGATTATCCGCTAATCGGGACCAAGCTTTGAAGTTTATTAGGTCCAAACTAATGGCAAAGCGATTGAGAATGTCACTGCCTAAGTAAAAGGCGGCAGTGACGTCTCGCACGACCCAACAATTATGGACTATGCTCTTGTTGCCAATGGAGATTTTGAGCATACACCTGCTTGGCAGGAGATGTTTTGAATTGGGTGCTACCAGGTCCATTTCCCACTTGTCTATCAGTTTGAAGGTGGGAATGGCTGGATCTTTTGGGAGTTGGCGAAACATGGCTTCGCTGATGAAGCTCTTACCGTTGTTCACACACACTCGAGCGAGAACAGAGTCCTTCCCATCATTTAACTGAACAGGGATGAACAACTGCTCTCCAATTTGCTGAATATCAGCCAGGCTCTGAGCTGATTTCACATCTTTCTGGACTATAGGAGTGGGAGTTTCAGATTGTGGATTGGTATAGAATTTCAGAGTGTTTCCTTCCAGCGTGGAGTACCACTTTAGACTGGAAGGAAGGTTGATTTTCAGAAATAGAGAGGACCCCCCATCACTAGTCTGTTGTCCTACTGCTATTACGGTCACGTCTGGAATTTGGTTGTTCTGGAAGTGAAATTCTACTTGGTCAGATTTTTGTTCAACCATGTGGCAGGTGCCGTTTAAACTAACATGGTTGACACACTGTTTTAATTTTATTGGTCGGCTAGTCTGGGTCCAGAGGACCTTGTTTACGCAATCTATTAGGGGTGACAACCTTCTCAGGAGGTCATTCCCTAGTAAACAAGGGGTGCCCTCTGGGGTCACAACTATGACCGGGTGTTTCAACTTGTGTCGCCCGATCTTAATGTCCAAGTCTGCAGTCCCCTCAACGGGAATTTCCTTCCCGTCAAAGTTCTGCAGTTGTCCAGGAAGAGAGGTGAGAGGAATTTGGTAATTCTCTCCCCTTCCTGCATTCAGTTCATCAAAGGCCCTTCTGGACAGAAGGGTAGCTTGAGATCCAGTGTCCACCAGTGCCGAGATTGTACCCTGCCCCTGTACTTGTACCGAGGCATAATATCTTCCCTCCTTCTCCTCAAGGGGGCACAGATAATGTACATTTTTGGACAACTGGTGGGCTAACTTTCTGGTTTTGGACATCGCGAGAGAAGAATTTTGGGCAGAATTCTGTGGAGAGCCTTGGGAATCTGAAAGAAAAAGTTGGCAACTGGAGATCAGAGCCATTGTGGGTTCCCCTGGCTCCGGTTCCGGGCCGCCCCCCCCTTTTTGGAGGCAGTCACCAGGATGGGTTTGAACCAGGGGATTTTCTTGCTGTTGGTTCTGGGATGAGATGGTGGGCGGCGGTAGCTCAGTCTCCACATCTCCCCAGTCTGGATTTGCATCCCTAGGGACCCATTTTTCTTTGGGAGGAGTTCCCCCCTCTCTGAAGGAGAAGATCCTTTTCCCAGGATCCTCTGAGGATCCCTCTCCCTCAAATTGGAAGATCTGTACCTCCTCCTCAAACTGAGTCTGTTTGGGTCTTTTGTTTCTCCTACCCCCCCTCTGCTCCTTAGGAGGCAGACTTTCAGGGGCAAGGGATTTTGTTTCCGGTTCCTGGGTTTCCAGGGGCTGTTTACAAGTGAGGAAGGAAGCTTCCTCCAAGGCTTTACACCCCCCTTCCCTTTGTGCCTCCTCCCTGGGAACCGGTGAGTTATCGGGGTGCTGCCCCCGTCATTGTTCTGGAGCACCAGGTCCAGAGTTGGGTGCGTTCTGCGCCGGCACGCCCATCTGAGGGTTCTGTTGAGCCCTCAGTATATGACCCATATCCCGCGCCATGTTTTGAACCTGGCGCTCTAACTGGGAAACCCGCTCAGGCTGATACGGGGCCCTGTTTTCTCCCCTGGGCTGATCCCGGGAAGGGTAGCTGTCCCTCCTCTGGTAATACCCCGGGTTGGGAAGATTTGGGTACCCCTCCACCCTTGGCCTCCCCTCTCCCGGATTCAGTGGTCTGGGCTCAGGGAATTGGGGAAAGAAGGATGGATGGTTTTGGGGCTGAAAGTCGGGTGGATATCTGGGGAAAAAGTTCTGCCCAGGGTTTGGTAAATTTCTGCCCTCCTGTGGGAAGTTTGGAGGGAAGTTCCCTGGGTTAGGTGCTTGTCTGGATCCCCCCCCTTGGGCTGGAGGAGTCCACACATAACCCAGGATGGGTCGATTTCCCTTGTAACGGGGACTTACATAATCAGGAGAGCGAGGGACCCCATTTGTGGGGCTGCCTCCCTGGCTCCCTGTCTGTGACTGGCCCGAGGACCTTCTGGGCCTAGCATTATTAGGTGCAGGTAGGTTTTTAGGCCCCCCCATCTCCAGATCCAAAACGGGGGTGACCTTTACCTCTGCCACCTTGACAGCAGCAGGGGTGCTGTTGGCTTTGGGGTTTTTCTGGGCATTGCTTTTATTTTCTATGGGCTTCTGCACCTCATAGATCCGGGTAGCCTGTTCAATGACCCAGTCTAAAGATCTTTTCTCATGAAAATCTCTCACGAGCTGGGTCATTATATATTTGGGCATGGCATGGAAAAATGTATTGACAAACTCTCTACTATCTGTGCGCACCCTTCTGGTGGTTTAACACCAAACATAGCTCACTCATTTAATCTAAACATTTTCGATTTTAGTGTCTTTAAATCCAGTGCAACTTAAACTGCTGACTCCATAGCAGTTTTGTTATAAGCATTGTTTTGGGCTCTTCATTTCCCAGATTTTGTAGGCACACAACACTCCATTCTACCAAATGTCTGCTGGTGTCCAGTGAGTTTTTAGATGTGTTGCAATGTTTAAAATAGACAGTTTGAGCCTGCCTTCAGAGAAACACAGGGTGGTTTTAAACTGCCGGCTTTTGGATAGTGGTGAGTACTGGTACTGCACCCATTTTTGGGATTTAAGAAAATGAATTCCCAACAATTCTAGGTTGCATTTGGCAATCAGCATTGCCATTCCCAATGGTTTCAGACTACTGTGCGGGTAGTCCAATGGTGATTTTAGGCAGTGTCCTTCTGTGCCCATAACATCGGCAAAAATGGGTGGCAGCCTATTCTTCCTGCATTTCCCTGTGCATTTTCTGGGAAGCTCTGGCCATCATGATGTTTTCATGTCAGTACTGCACAGTTTTGAGGTAGGGCTCGGATGCATGGGTAAATACATCCCACACCCTTCACTGCTGGGGGGTGGGGGTGATAGGGGACATGGGCGGGGGCCTGGTGGAGGCTGCCGCTGGCGGGTGGGGGTGGTGGGAGACATGAGTTGGACATGGGTGGGGACCTGCTGGAGGCTGCCCCTGCACTGCTGGGGGGTGGGGGTGGTGGGAGACATGAGTGGGGGCCTGGTGGAGGCTGCCCCTGCACTGCTGGGGGGTGGGGTGGTGGGAGACATGAGTGGTGGCCTGGTGGAGGCTGCCCCTGCACTGCTGGGGGGTGGGGGGTTGGTAGACATGGGTGGGGGCCTGGTGGAGGCTGCCCCTGGTGGCTGGGTGGTGGGGGTGCAGGGAGACATGTGTTGGTGATCAGTAGTGCAAGGTGACATGTGGGTTGGCTGGGGGGCATGGCCATGGTGGATGGGTTGCCTGTGGGACATGAGCAGGGGTGCAGGGTAGTCCCCTGTGGTGTGGGCTGCCTGCAAGGGCCGTGGAGGGTGAAGAGGGAACACCTGGGAGGACCCACACGGCCAAGTCACGTGTAGCATTCCCCGGCACCGCCTAAATACACGTACCCTGCTGAAATCGCGTGTGAATCTTCCCGTGCACCTCGGAATACATGTACCCAGGCCAATCGCGTGTGGAACTTCCCGCGCACCCCGTAGTACACATACCCAGGCCAATGGCGTGTGGAACTTCCCGCGCATCCCGAAGTACACGTACCCAGGCCAATCGCGTGTGGAACTTCCCGCACACCCCGTAGTACACGTACCCAGGCTAGTCGCGTGTGGGACTTCCCGCGTACCCCGAAGTACATGTACCCAGGCCAATCGCGTGTGGAACTTCCCGCGCACCCCGAAGTACACGTACCCAGGCCAATCGCGTGTGAGACTTCCCGTGCACCCAGGTACACACGCACACGCTATTTTTCACACAGCGGGTGTCCATTTTTGTCGGTACCCCTTTGCACCTCATTTGTCCTAGAGGGCCACTGTAAGGACCATTCATCATGGCTGTATATGGGTGCTTTTTGTTATCGCACGTTTTGGCGCACATTTTTTTCAGGCGCAGGGACGCTACCGCCTGCTTTCTTGTGGCGTACTTGTTTGGCCCTGTGCGCGTCTTTGACCGTGCGCTGGTTTGCCCTATTCGATTCCATGAATACGGGTTGTAGGCGAGCGTGTGGGCGTTCCGCGCACTTGCCCCCTGTACTTCCCCCGTGACGCCCATATTTTCACGCGTTGTTCCCCATTACGAGTGTTACGCCTGTGTTCCGCCTACTTTTGTGATGTGCGCCGCACTATGTGCGATTTCGCAGTGGCCGTGGAGCACGCTGTTGGATGACCTGTGCGCCGGCGTGCGCGGTGCACATTTTCAGCGCACATCCAATGTTTTTCTCGCGCACGGACTTCCATGAATCGATGTGCGCTGGTTTCCCTGCAATTTTCGCACTTGCACTGCGATTTTCGCACTTTTCCTGCGAATCGCACGTTTTGGCACCTCTGCGCGGGAATATTCGGCGCACATTAATTCCATGAATCGACCCCTTAATCTATGCAGTATTATTGTATGATAATGTTATGAAAAGTTCTGTATTGCACTAAAACAAAAATAAATAAACAAATGAATACAAATATATAATAGTAAATTAAAAGAAAAGCACAGTTTACATTGTGCTTTGGTTGTTTATTTGTTTTTGAATCTCTGTATTGTTTTTTTTTTTTTTTGATGTAATGTTCTCTGTTGCATTTGGGTGATTGTTCAACTTCGCTGATGGAAATAGGATACCCTCCAAAAAACCTTTTACTCCACCTCTAGGAGACTCAACATATTGAGCCGTATGGGGAGAATACTGTGGTCAGGAGACTACTCTGGCACAGCTGTCATATTGTGCCATGTCACGTGTGCCGGTCCTGCCTTTTCATTTTACAGGCTTAGACCCGATTTACAGCAGGAATGGGAAAAGCAAACACACTATAACATATGGCTTATAATCAACTATGATTATAAGGCTTTTTTTTCCAGTTTCAGTGTGTTCTGGTGAAGAACCTTCCTCTTGAACCGTCTGCACCAATACCTGTGTTTGGGAAAGTGGTGGACTTCATACCTCTGTTTTCTTGTGAATTACAATTTCTTTCAACTGTAGACGTGCATGCCTGGACCATCCATGAATCCACAGAACATGCATCCTCTTACGTTATGCCCCCTAGTCTGCTTTCTTCTTGTCTTTGTCTCTGGGTGTTCAGTATGAATCATTGAGTTTTCTGGAATCCTAGAAACTCCTAAAGAACAATTATCTTATTTTTTTATTGTCATTTATTTAATTGTTTTTTTTATAATGCGCCTAATACGGGTATCGGGATTCAAACCTCTGTTGCTCTGTGTGATCTTGTTTCCAAGACCAGCATGTTGGCCCTGTGCTATCCTCTGTTCCCAGGATCTTTCAGGCAGGTTGAATATTTAGACCACTGGGCAGCAGGATGCAGACCCACCACGCCCCCCATCTGATTCTGAGGCAAATAAAATAGATCAGTGTTGCCTTTAATTATTCCATGGACACTCAGACACACAAAGTTTGTAAACCACTCCTCTAGTCCATGGAGAGCTATAGTGCACCAAAAAGATGGCTCCAGATGAAGAACTCCAACATTAAACAATAGGGGTGGACAGATGAAAGGAGCGTGTGTTTAATACCCCATTGGAGCAAACTCGATGATCGGGGGTGATGTTTTATGATTTCAAACAAGTGGTTACAACAATCCCCATGAATGACAAGAATAGCAAAGGCTTTGTGAATTACCGTATAGGCAGACACAAGAGATAAGCTGCCAAACAAACAAAATGATGGCTATTATCTTTGACAGCAGGTGCCAACAGGGCGATAGAAGGCGAGTAGTATAGGTTGTAATCTACTTTTCACCATGCAACACCACTTAATGGTTTTGAGAGGTAGTTCCCCGTCTGCAGTGGTTGTCCATAGGTTAACCCACAATTTACAAGCTGCAATCTTCCATAGAGAAAACAGGGAAGGGAGCCCTAGCTCCAGGCATACTGCTTCAACTGGAACACAAGATGGGAGACCGAACAACGAGCGCAATGTTTTGGATACTTTATTTTTTTCTGAAATAAAAATGTAAGTCAATTTCTAATATAACAAAAAAAAAAACTTAGGCTTAGTTACAAATGTGCAAAACATGCATTTTAATCCTCCACTGAGGTAGTATGATAAAGGAGGTATTTACAAATAATACATTGCAGCATACAATGAATACAAACAACATACATAGTACCATACATTGCATACTGCACATAATGAGGCAGTTCCATAAAATACAACGCCGCATACAATTAATACAAATAACATTTATAGCGTAACATGACTTGCATATTCTACATAATGAGGTAGTTACACATAATGCACTGTAGCATACAATGAAGGCAAAGTGCCAAACAGCTATCCAAGCCAATCCCTTAAACAATTTCCTTTTCTTTAGTTGAAGTCTTCCAGAAAGTCACATGGTAACATTTAGGTTGGGCAATGGTCCGCTTTTGGAAAGTTGAGGAAATGAGGACACAGGGGCTAAATGAATAGCACTGGGGATGCCAGTGCTGCTTTTAAAATTGTACAGTTTAGTTTTACACCCTATATTCTCTACTAAGGATGTTGGAATGTTTAAGTCAGCCATGGTTTACATGGTTTACATGAATACTTCCCAACTAGTAGGTCGTTTCTTACTAGAAAAGGCATGGGAACGTGTAGTGCCCCGGACTAGGTCATGCATGTTTGTTCTATGTATAACATTACCTGAATAAGCAATCTCCATGAACTTTAATTCAAAGTATTTCACACCCTTTCAGACCGTTCACTTCTGATTCCCAAAAGGCTAGGCAGTTTTAAAAAATGAAAGCAAGATCCCCTCTTCCTTGGTTCATCCTATTCACATAGCGTGTGGCATAGACTTTTGGAGTGGTGAGTAGAATCGATGGTCCAACTACTTCATGGCTGTAAAAAAATAATTTAACTTCATTGCTTTAAGGACTCATTCATGATAAGTATCAATGGATATCCAAAAAATTATTTGGTTACCCTGAGTAACCAAAATATATAATCTAACGAGGTAGGTAAGAGAAAAAAAGAGAATTTTGTATAAAAATAAAAATAAAAGGTGTGTTTTATTAAATAAAAGACACAATCTTAGTAGTGAAGTACATGTGAATGAACAATTTCCCACAAGAGAAGTAAGTAGACAAACAGCAATGAAATACAAAATAATAAATACATGTATTTTTACAATGCTATAAATGGTCAGGTCTGACATAAATTAACACATCTCCCCAACAAAGAATTGAATGAAACAATGAAATACAAAGTAATCAAAAAATGTATTTACACAATGTTGTAATTTGTCAGGTCTGCCTACATAGAATTACACATTTGCTAAATTCGAAAAAAGGTCTTAGAGAGCATCAACAGTCATCAAACAAAGACCTAAATACGTTTCGGCTGGCCACCTGAAAGACCATCAGAATAAAATAAACGCCTTCCTCAGTGCAAAGAATGAGTTAATAATCCCTGCGGGGGACAGACAAAAAAAGAATTTGTTGAGTGAAAATGATTTTTTCTCTTATGCATGAACCTCTTTATAGATTATATACAGTTAGCAGGGTAATAAAGCATGTTATTTAGTAAATATACACGACTACTGATTCAAATTTTGCCAGAAAAGAGCCTTACTCAGACCGATGCTGGGAGGATTTTATGGACAAAATTCCATGGCTCTGACCTTAGTCCTAACAGGCCGGTGTGTCAAAGTGCAGCCCCAGTAGGGCACCCGTGTTCCCCTGTTGCATCTGTGGAGTAACAAAGTAATCCACTATCATTTTTGGACGGTAACTAAAGTGAATGCTGTGTGCAAGTAGAAGGATCAAGAACTCCCTACCCGGTGTTCAATTATATCTAACACTCCAGGCACAGCAAAAAAGTGTGTAGATGAAGCAACCCTCAAGAGCCAGAAGTTGTTCGACAGTAATCGATCTGGAGGACAATGGGTCTAGTGTTAGTTATATTCACTCGGGTATACAAAATGACAAAATGAAAAAATTACTAAACAAATGAAGCCGATTCTGTCATCATGCTTACCTGTCGGAATGTAGTTTTAAATTCGCTGCTTGGTCCACTGGATTAATGGGTGTTTAAACGTGTAGAAAGCACGTCAAGGTCATGTGTTGCTTGTAAGTTTCCAAACATTATTCAGACACTGGAATCTATGAGAAAAAGGGTGGGGGGATTTAAGTGAAGAAGTTTCAATTTGTTGTGCGAGGTGTAACAAGCAAACAAAACCGACACTTAAAACAAGGTAAAACAAGGTGGCTAAATCAGCGGTTGGAAGTCTCACCTAGCATGCTCGCCAACAAGCGTGACGCTCGCACAGTGCATGCTAGCATATTGAACTGATTGTTCTAGAATTTGGCTAAACACAGCCACGTTTCTCTGGCCATAACAATGAGTAACTTTCCACTGCAAGTTTACATAGGCAGATTGTATAGTGAATATACTGTAGGCATTGGTAAGGAATTTTCATGCTGTCTTTGGGTTTGGTATCACCACTATTGCAGAAACTATTGTCAAACCTCTACCTATATAAACCTTTTTTATACAACAATCCTTTGCAAGTCTTGGGCTATTGATATCCTCACTCTATAATGGAAAATCTTTGAAATGGTTACCATCTTTCAAGTGGAAACATGTATCATTCAAACGTATTGCTTCATTCAGCTTTCAGACCATATAGCGGAACATAATCAACCTCAATCATCATTCAGGAAAATCTCATGATCAGAGATGGCAAAGCAACAACCGCCCCCATCCTATTTGACTGAGCGGTAGCCTATGATTTGCTGTGCCAAACCATCTCAGTCTTTCTTTTTCAGCATGATGTAAGTGATTCTTCCTTGCATGCCGGCCTTGCCAATTCGTACTGTTTTGCCAAATTAAAGTGAGCCATGTTCTATCTACTTCACCATTATTTGGGGTCCCAGAAGAGTGGCAATCTTCCCCAGCCTTTTTTCAAAATGTGCAAAATATTTCTAGATTATATTTTAGTCTTGTTTCCTTTGCCATTCCAATTCTGTATTTCCAGACAACATGAGCATTATGATTAAGCCAGGAAAGAAGCATGATCACTTCAAGTGACATCCTCCGTGCACCAAACACATCCAGGGATGTATTTAAAACAGACAAACGGGGGTCTTGGAATCTCTCTACCAGCACGAACAAAGCACAATGACCTGTTCTTGGGTGAATAACCCCTGGGAGAGACTCTACCAAGTCTTTAGCTCACTGTCCTTTTCACAGAGAAGAAATTTCCCCGCATATCAGCCTTTGTCCTGCCCATGGGCAGTCCAGCGCCGAAATGCTAGGCAATTCTCCTCTGAACAAGAGTACCATCAGTAACCCCATACACGTGTTTCAGCCTTGTTGGGCATCGTCAGTGAGGTGAAACTGTTGCCTCTCTAAGAACAGTGAGCAAGGGGTCCACGTCTGGATTGCCCTGTTAACTTAGGGTGAAACCCAAATTTAATGTATGCAAACAAAGGGGGGTCTGGGAATCTCTCTACCAGCATGAACACAGCACAATGACCTGTTCTTGGGTGAATAACCCCTGGGAGAGACTCTACCAAGTCTTTAGCTCACTGTCCTTTTCACAGAGAAGAAATTTCCCCGCATATCAGCCTTTGTCCTGCCCAGGGGCAGTCCAGCGCCGAAATGCTAGGCAATTCTCCTCTGAACAAGAGTACCATCAGCAACCCCATACACGTGTTTCAGCCTTGTTGGGCATCATCAGTGAGGTGAAACTATTGCCTCTGTATTTAAAACAGTACCATCTCTCTAATTAGAATGAACATCAACGTGATGCTCTTACCTACTCTCTGGAGTATCAACATGCGCTTTTACTGGTCTTGTTCACTATGAGCCCCTTTTGACTCCAATGAGGAATTTAGGTATCATCTTCGATTCTGACCCGTCCTTCATGTCAATGTGTCTGCAAAAACACAAACTGTCAAATCCACGTGCTGCACAACATTGGGCCTCATTACGACCCAGGCGGTAATGGGTTAACGGCGCCGTAAAAGGCTGCAGCGCCGTTAACCTATTAGCGCCTAATTACGAGGTCCCTTTGCGGGACCCGACCTTAACGGCTGGTTTTAACAGCCGTTAAAGTAGGGACCCTCAAAGGGACCTTGGTACTAAGTACGGTGTCGCAATTTGCAGCACCGTACTTAGCGCCTTCCCCATTCCCATTGAGCCCTATGGGGCAAAAATGGGAATGGGGAAGGGCCATGGCGGCATGGGGAATTACCGCCCCGCCAACCTTGGAATGGGGTGGTAATTCCCCATTCCGCCATGGCGGACACCGGCATGGACCATGGTGCTAATAGCACCATGGTCCTCCGCCTGGGTCGTAATGAGGCCCATTGTATCTCATAGACTTTCAACATAAAGTGGACCTTGTTAGGACACATATATTCCCTCATTTTGATAAAAACTGGCACTCCAAAAAACTGAAAACTTTGCTTCCATTCACTTGGAACTCAACCTGAGCTGATTCTAGGGATACAGTGATAGAAGCATATCTCCCCTGCGTTTCACGGGCTTCTTCAGTGAACATAATTCCCTTCAAGATACTGGGGAATACCCAAAGGGCTCTATAGGGGGAGGGTCCAGAAAACATTTCTAAGATAATCAAGAAGTATATCTCATTAGACTGGAAAATACGAGCCTGATCTACATCTCTCCATTCAAAGCAAACCTTTTGGTGGCAAAGCATTGTGAGGAGAGGGCTAAAAAGTAAGGACATTCTGGAGAAAAACACGAGACGCCAAGCAGACAACAGCAAGTTTAGAAAGAAAGTAAAAATACCTTAATGTTTTACAAGCTTTTGATATCATGGTTACTGTCACTGAATGCGAGGCTCATAAAAGCACTATTTTGTTTTAAACTATAAATACGAGGCATTTCTTCAGCACTCTCTAAAACTGTCCGCGGTTCTGTAGGAACATAATCAAGCAGTGAGTGGCTCCGTCTAGTATTCCTACCAACCCCTTCTAGTGCCTCCTAAGAACACAGCATTCTGAGAAAATCGGAATGCATGCTGCATGTTCCATAACCATGCACAGTAAATAACCAGATGAAACTGTCCACATTCCACACAGACATATGGACAAGGTTACTCCCAAAATTGGTAACCTCGACGCAGCAATGAGTTCTAAATAGGCTTGGCGCAAGACATGTTAGATTGGAAAGGTACATCAATATGTACACATTTCCGAAATGCACAAAATGTACTTGTGTGGAGAGAGTAGAAATTGTAAATATTCTTGCCTCCACACAAGCAGAGTTTAGGTTGAGCCGGGTACAATCAGGTTTTCCATAAGTCTTATATGCTGTTATGAAAAAATGCAGTCAAAGACATTGCATCCTTATATATCTTTAATTGACTGATAAACAGCGTTTAATGGGATAAAAATGCACAATATGGCCTCCAATAAAAAAGAACAAAGATGTTTCCTGGTGTATCGATAGCCATGAGAAGCGAGCATGAGTATAATTTTGCCATGTGTGATTTGGTCCTCAAGTCATGATTGCTTGGACCTTCCCCACTAGTACCACGGGATGCTTCTTGGCTTAAGGAATTCAAGTATATGAGTCAAAACGTATCCTCCAATGAGACCTGTAAATCAAAAAAAAAAAGTTTGGTATTTTAGGTTTGGTGAAACATAATGGCACTTGGGTTAACCAGATTATTAAAAGTAAGACATTATGTGGCTCAAAGGTCAGCTGTTTCCATTAATGCAAAATATAGGAAGACATGACATGACAATTTCTATGGAGTCGTATACAGCGAGCACATTGTCTGCCACCATGTATGGCTCTCAATTAATCCCCCATGCACCTGCACCCGCTTCGAAGCACACTGCGCATCGTCCTTGCAAAACTCTCCTTAAACTGCCCCAGCATAATCTCAATATATCTATTCACACCGAACTCCGGATACACAGTGACAATGAGAAAAGGTCAATCTAAAATCCTTCTCTGAGCTGTTGCTAAATTATAGAGGGCTCCGGTTTTACAATTCAGCAAAGTGGTGCAGCTGCATTGCCCTGTTTGATCTGACACAGTCATGTGTAAAGTAAAGTTTTCCAAATCATTATTAGGGAAACAGTTTTCCCTAATAATGATAAATAGTTGTTGTATATCAGTGCAGTGTGTACAATTATTTCACAATATGGGCCAACATGTATTTAACTATTTTTTGCTTCCTGAAGGACATCAACCTTTGATATAAAATGCATACCAGGGGTCGGATTTTTCAGTGTGGCGACATGTCCTTCCATTTTCCAAGTGTCTCCATATTGAGACATGGTAAGCAATTCTTGATTTCTCCAAGATACCTTTCATTGTGGATTGAACCCTTAAATACAGTGAAACCTAAAAGGGGTCTCATAACTTAGAGAGACACCCAAGTAAAATGGTTAATGCACACTGACATTAATCTTTGTCCTCGTAGATCTGTGATCAATCCCAAAATCATAAAACGAACAAACACAAAAAACGTGTGCAAGAGGAACACTGGACCTGAGCTTTAACAAGGACAAATGCCATTGTTGCCAAAGTGGCTTGCAATGGTTCGCTACTCCCAGGTAACCATTGAATTCAGTTGTTGAGATTGTCGCTCTTACTCTTAATTCTCTACCAAGAAATTAGCAGTCCCTTAAACTTTCCTTGCAAAGTAGATGTTTCTGACGTGACTGAATCAATAACCTTACATTAAGAGCAGAGGCATCGAAATAATTTCACATGCATTTTTTATCTGTGCACCCAGTTGATATCATGGATGATTTCAAATGTTGCATAACAATAGTAGTTTTACTGAGAACTAGCACGCCCAAAACATTTTTCTATGAGATGGTTTCGGCTCAGGATGGTATGCAGCTTAATTTTACTTGTCTGTCCATTGCAAGTCGAGTAATATCCGTTTACGTAGCAGTGTGCACTAAACCATGAAGGCAATATAGCACCAACATGCCAATCACATTTTCTCTCGCATAGCGTACCACCAGGAGGCCCACATATGTGTTTCTGCTCTGTTCAGCGTCTTCATTCTGGCGTGGCTTTGGCGCTGTGTCTCTCTCAGCACAGAGAACAAAGGTGCCTTGTCTGTACTGCCCTCACTGTTGTAGACTGAACCCCAAAGCATTTATAAATTTACTAAAATGTGGGTGCTTCTCTAGTGAGAATGTACATGATGATTTAAACTGGTTGGTATTGCTTGATGAGTAAATTACACAGTGCACTGTAATACTTAAACAAATATTCATTGTAGAAGGTGAATTACTTTTTTTTTTATGACACATGACTTTTTCTTTTCCAGCTATGATGTGTTAAGTTTGTAGAAATTAATTTTGTAATATATGTTACAGATTTTGCAGCAATCACATATTTTTGTGAGTGCTTACCTTATAAAAAAAAGTATGCATCTCCATTCTAGGGTATATGCAGTTTCCTTTACAGATGATTAGCATTGGCTGACCAAGAGGAGACATCATGCACATGTGAAGCAGGATCCTCTCCCCCACAAATGTACATTGTGATTTGTAAATTATACTACTGGTCGGTAGTTGATAGGGGTTGAAAGTCAGATACAGTAACACACTTCACAGTATGTCATTAACCAAACCTGCTGTATTCACACATAGATGATCCAAGCAAAACATGATTGCACTGGACACAACCCTAGTGAACATGCTTAGCCACTCACATTGTACTAGTGTACGGCGTAAAGTAGCAGCAGGTTGATGAGTTCCAATAAGATGAGACTTTTCCATGCACGGAACCCATAGGACTCTGCATTGCTCCCAGCATATCCTGTCAGCATCTATTGTTATTCTTGACCATATGCCAGCCCTTGAAGTTGAACAGCATGACACATCCAAGGTAGTGGTGCAACAGTCCAAGGAACAGGAAAGGCACATACTCATTGAAAGTGCCATGCTCCTGGCCCATACATATTGTGAGAAGTCCTTGACAGAGAAGGTGAGTTGTAACAGCCTGTGTTTACAATAATTGTTGCCACAAGTGACCTAGCAGTGATGGTCAGTTGAGCTGAAAATATGATGTGAAATTAGACATTCTTAGGTATTGGATAATGCACTCTGTCAATATTGACATATCCAGGTCTTGCAGAGGTTGGCCGTTGTCACTGATCAGTAGAATCACAACATAAAACAAGTTCTGTTGTAGCTGAAGTCCAGGCAATCATCTGCATCTATGCCTTTGCAATCAAACATGTAAGACAAATTGAATAAGGACTTGTATATATATATATCGTGTCATTGATATCCCCAACACTGCTCTCCAAACTCATTGTTGCTGAAACAAGTGGTTTACAATTCACGTTCTCCTGTAAAACACCAGTGAAATTGCAAGAACCTTTCTGCTTACTGAATGCCAATGTTCAATCATTGGAAGCAGCAGCACTCCCCAAACTGGCTTTCACAGCGAGCACGCTCGTAACCCCAGACCATTTCTCAAACTCATATTCCTGGGGTACACATATCCTCCTCCACCAGAAACACACTCCCACCAAACACTCTTTCACGGGGCACCGCCCAAGACCCAACCTCCACTCTGTGTGCTCCTTCACGGGGGGCATATCCAAGCTGCATCATGCAGCTTTCCTTTTGCAGCTACGAAGTCAGTAATTAATCACAATGATGGTGATTCTTGAGTGCTGCACACTATGGTCATTATTTACATCCCCCTGTATATTAAAGGGCAATATCTGAACAGGTTACCAGATCTGTGTGCCTCCCAAGGAATTGTGATTTCAACAGTAGGGAAATAGATGTTACCATGTCACTGGGGTCACCAACAGTCCCTCTCTCAGACCCTACTGAAATATTCATATTAAACCCCGAATTGCTAAGCCTTCGATCAAGCCTTTTCACGCTTATACCTGCCCCTATATCATGACATTTTGGCACCTATTTACGCAGTGCTTTCTTTTTCTTATCGCTACAAATCCCCACCTTCTGCCTCCCTCTTTAATTAAGTGTTCACCCTTCTGCTCCCCCATAACAGAACATCTAAATGTCAGTCATCCAGGTTTTGGCCACCCAGGATGTTTCAACACCAATTGTGTTTGAGTTGTCGTTTGCTCTATAGCTACATTTGAATTTGCTTAGTAATAAGGATGTCATGTCCTACAGAAATTGCATACAGAGGATACATTACAAATGACAGAGGTATTGCCTGGGTAAGATCCCTTTACAATATATGATGGGTGTTTAGCGAAGAATATATATATGATATTGGGGTGGTAGTATAATATGACTTTCACCCTGCGTTGGTGGGCGAACATGGGCGGCAACAGCCCGCCACCCCGAGCCTCAGTGTTACCGGACATTTCCGCCTGCCCATGCGGGAGTGAAATCCATTTGCACTGCAAGGTTTATTACGTGACACAAATCTTCCAAGGAAAAAAAAAAAAACAAGATGGCCACCGCATAGGGAAAAGGGACAAAGTCCCTTCTATGGTGGCAGTCAGGAGTTGGAGAAGCACAGGGACTTGAGCACAAAGTGCTGGATTGGCAGGCAAGTGGGGTGGGAGGGAGGGCATGAGGGAGGCAGTATGATTTGTTTTTTGGGGTGGGGAATTGGGGAGGCAATATGGAGAGGCTCCCTGTTGCATCCCCCCATAAAAAAGAAAATGATGGCACCAACCGGGGGGAGGGCCTCAGGTGCCAGGAAACAGCACACAAAGAATGTTTATTCTCACCACATGATTGACTGAGCCCCCTTTCCCGGGTGTGAGTCGTGAATAGGCAAGGGACAGTTACTGGGGAATGCACATAAATAAAATACATATTGAAAGCATAGTGCCAGAAACTCTGCTGGTCCAATTTACACAGATACATTTGTGAATGCTATGATCAGTAGACATAGGCTTGGGGTCGTTTGGGGATGGATAATACAAAGGTCATGAATGCCCATTAATGGCCTAACAAGTAGAGTTTGAGCTATGTCTTCAACAAGTCCACTGATGGGTTGGTTTTGATTTTGGGTAAGGGCATTCCAGTGGAGGGGGTATGTAGCGAGTAGAAGAGGCAATAGCAGGCACATGGAGTGAGGAAATGTTGAGGGGAGAGAGGATCATTGCAGAACTTGAGAGATTAAAGTGCGATATAGTCAACATAAAATGAACAAGACAATTCAGACAAGACCCTGGATAGACATGAATACAAAGAATAGGAATTGAAAGAGTACAAGTTTACATGAAGTGCCAATAAATCAAGTATGGTGTTGGTATGCAGAATTGGGCGAGGATCTGGGTAGGATTCAAAGGTATTTGTAAAGAAGTTGAGAATGCCAGAGTAGTAATCGATTTTGATAAACACAATGGTAGGCATTGGATTTGCTGTGATCTTAGGTGATTGTTAAATGTACCTTAGGGCTATTAGCATTGGAGATTGAGTGTGGGGGCCAGGAGTGAGGTGGTAAGATATGGACGAGTGGGGTTACAATTGGAGGCAGGTAGAAACATAACTTCTGCTTTGGAGTGGGTTAGGACCTATGCGAGTTTCATAAAATGAAGAGGGATTTGAGGAATTTGAGGATGAAGGGATAATACAAGATGATAACAAAGAAAATGAGGCTGGAGGTGACATTGATGAGCAATGGTTAGACATGTACAGATGTTGGCGGGCACAGTTTCAGTGGAATACATATTTACTCCGAAATTCCGAGTACATAATATAGTATGTGAACCTCAACATGGTTGACAACATGGTTAAAGACAAATATCTCATGTTTTGTAGTGGTAGAGTGGAAGCAAAACATGTCTGTAAACAAGAATTGTTGTGGAATCTGCACTGGTCGTCTTTATCTGAATGGCTATGCCTGCTTTAAAGGGAACGTGGAGGATGCCTGATAAGAGTTAAAGATTGAAAAAATCAAGAGGGGTTGGGGGAAGGACCAATGGAAGCTCTGTGTAGTGCAAACAAGCAATTGGAGTGAAGGACAGGTTGCTGATTAGTGGACGGACATTTGTTTAGTCAAAGGTGGGAGAAAAATGAAAAGGTCGGAATCACACGAAGTTGTGGGGATACAAATCATGATGAACAAGGTGATTCATATGTTAGTGTTTTGGAGAAGTAGGAGGAAAAGTAATCAGAAATAGAGGAGGATATGTAATTGTTTTCTGGAATGGGGACACATTACCTGGAGGGTCATGAATAGTGTGAGAGGTTGTGAGCAGAGGGAATATATTAGTTCATTGTTATAAGAGGGTGTGTTAAAAGATTTGGCAGAATCATGAGTGGTGGTGAGGCAATGGGGGGTCTTTGTAGACAGCGGGAAGTGAATGACCCACTTTGTAACCATGGTAGAGATGGAGGCAAGTAGCTGTTCTCAGTTGTTCGAAGTCTGGAGTTATACATTTCTAAAGACATGTTCAAGAGAGGGTGAAGGAGCAAGGACATTTGTGACAGTCAAAAGATGAAGCTAATGCAATATTGAACCTGACAGAGGCAAATTCGATAGAGTGGGCATGTGGAGGAAGGAGGGCATGACCTGTGGACTTGCCTTTGTCCAGATAGAGAAATAGGGAGTCATGTTTGAATGTCCATTTATTGATGGAGGGAAAAGGAGAGGGATTTGGGTGAACTGAGATGGTGCTGTGGACATGTGTGTGGCTGGAAAGCTAAGGGCCCACCTAGCAAGCAGAGGAGTGGAGGATAGGAAAATGAATTCAATGGGTTTATATTTATTATGGTTAAGTAAATCATAAAGTTTGACCAGAGAGTATCAAAGAGATTGAAAAAGAGCTATCAATGTTAGGCCTTGATCCTATCAGAGATGTGCAGGTTGCCAATAATGATTGTGGGAGCATCAGCCGGGCGGTGTTTGCTTGTGCTCGTGAGCACATTTGTGTTGTCTTATATTGCCTTATTTTCAGCATGTAATACAATCTCTAAATGGCAGGCACAACTATTGTCGATTGTGTGGCTGTTACCGGCAAAATTAGTGTGCTGACTAGCTCTTGCACTCAGTTTCTTGAAACATACAGTTATTTCCTATTAGAATAGCTGCAGCACATGTCTCGGGTAAACAGCCAAGTAGTGTGCCTAGACACTCATTACTTTATGAAGCCTTGATAACCCTGAAACTTCCCCAAAGGGTGAACACCTCGGAGACCTCAATGGACACAGCACACGTTACTCCTGGTGGAACTTGGGACTGTTCTTAGCACACAATTCCTGCATCCATTGAAAAGCGAACAATAGACCTGTATCACATATCCCAGGGATGATTATCTCACAAACCCCTAACGTCGGGTCCTCCCAAACCCCTTAAAAGATGGTGAAATATGAGGACTTCCCAGGCAGCCTTCCCTTACTTTGCATTTCCTAATTATTACTGCACATTGTGCATGTGTATCCACTGTGTGTGTGAGAGAGAGCGAGAGACATGTGTGTGAGAGAGAGCGAGAGACATCGAGTGCGGGAGAGAGAGGGAGAGTGAGAGAGAGAATATAAGCTGTCTGCAGGAGAAGGAGGATTTACCCAACACTAACATCATACTATGGACCTTGTATCCTAGTTGACACCGATGTTTAGCTGCACAAGCATCTTAAGGAGATCCTACATTACCACCACCCATAGTGAGTGTGCGAGTGAATGACTGAGTGAGGAGGTTCATTTGTATAATGTGCTCTTCAAAATAAGACATCTATAAGCCCCGACAACACTTCAGAGGAGAGATTCTGCATAGATGTAGCTGATTGTGAGAAAGGTGGATTGTATGGAGTGCTCTGAAATGGAGATGATTGGGCCCTAGTCTCATGTCTACAGGGAGGTCATTGCATTGACTGCAACCACAGACACAGATAGCACACCATTCCCGGAACAACTAGGCCAGAATCAGCATATCTAAACACTTTTGGTGGATGACATGTTTGGATTTGTTTTTGCTAATTAAATGGGAAAAGGGGCGTCCCACAGTCTTTTTTTTTTTAATTATTCACAGTGTTTTAAAAAGGGCTAGGAGATGATGAGGATGAGGAATCATAGTCCAGGTGGGAGTTCTTCAGGGTTCCCAATATGCACTCCTCTCATATTGCGAGGTATGAAAGGGATGAGTGATTTAAGTTGCAGAAGCTGAAAGAAACAGCTTTCTTAAAGTGAAGTGAGGAACGTCTCAGAGTCCATATGTGTTCCCAAGGGCACGTTTTAATTGCATTCATTTGAGAGCAGAGGTGGCGGCCTGGTCTAACGGCGATGAGAACAAATCATGTATTTTCTGTGATGCGCCCAAGGAAGATCTGGCCCATTTTGTATTGTTTAGCCCAGCCTATTAGGGATCGAACACTAAAACCACAACTGCTGGGCGATGGATTTTTTCATTATGAACCGATGGATTTCTTCATTATGGACCTGCCCTCTGCTATTGGTTATGGGTGGATTCAGTATGTGTTGGTTGGGCTCTATTGTCATGTTTAAAGAATGCATTAGCTGTATTGAAACTGTTTGTTGCTTTTGTATTTTTGAAGGTTTGTATGGTGTCATGCTGTTGTAACTTATTAATATGTATTCATCTCTAATTATGTTTTATTGTTGATGTTTATTTGGGCATGTTCTCTATTTCCGAAATAAACATTTCTACCTACTATCTGAACAGCTAGATTACGAACCAGAGAGGTAGCAGAAGAGATTAATACTAGGAATGATGATGCGAGCTGGGAAGATATAAATTATGCATGATTTTGTTCAAGCCTAAAAGAATGAGCCCTAATTTATCTTGGTTTGATTATAAACAGTTTTTGTCCATCCAATAGGAAATGTCTTCGAGGCAGTACCCCAGCTTACACGTTTATCCCTGAGCGCTGGAAATGTGAATGAAAAGTTGGCTATCATATGAGTAGGAGTGAATCATGAAGACGTGGCATAGGAAAACATGGAAGAGAGATAGGATGTAGAGGTTGAAAAGAAGGGGTAATGAAGGGGACCCATTCAGAACCTTTTACATTATGGGGGGTATCTAAGTGAAAGGGACCAAACGTTAACTGCTGCAGAGACCTTCTGTTTGGAAAGGATGCATGGTAACACGAAAAAGAGGGGGGATTGTGCAGACAAAACCCAGCGTCAATGCGCCATCGAGTATATACAATGTTCGAATAGGATCCTACATGTCTCAGAGGAGTGAGGGAGAATGAGGTCAACGACCACCTGTTGTGCTGTAGAGTGCTGTTACTAGCTTATTATGTGTTCTACAGACAGCAACACGATTTGTCTGGGCCTATCATCAAGCAACAGAATAGTAGGTCACAGAGAGAGAGAGAGAGTGAGAGAGAGAGAAACGGTTATAACTATCCCTGCCTCTATTGGGTACTGTCCCTAGTCAGTGCTGGTGGGTCACCTGGAAAGGATGCATTCCAAAAGCTGTCAAAAGAAGAGAAATAGCGCCTCATCAGGGCTTTGGCAGTATCCCGGCAGTAATTGTGCTGGGATGCCGCCAACACTATTAGCATTACTGCAACTCGGTCCGGCACAATTTCCACCAGATACCGAGTTGTGGTGGTGCTCTAATTCCACATTTCTTTAGAATTCATAGGACTCTTTAGGGCTTTTCGGCGCTATTACCACTGGCAGTAATAGCACGAGTGGTAATAGTGCCAAAAATGTCTGAAAGCTGGAGGTAAATCTCCAGCTTTCCGCCCAAACTCGGTATAGGGCAGAGCGGTAATGCAGCAGTGATAGCATTACCGCCACATTTCTGCCGTTCTGCCCAACCCCTGATGAGTCCCATAGTATGTTAATGGTTTATCTAAGTATATCTCGTGGTCAACCATATGAAATGTAGGCGTAGAATATGGCTTGTTCTTTATCCATGGCTTCAAGTGCATCATCCCATACAGCCAGCATGGTCTCTGTTCTATATCTTGGATGGACCCAGATACATGGCAGTCAAAGTTAATATTAGTAGCAATAAAATATTGAAACTTGGTAGTGGTGACACTCTCAATTATTTTATATATTTGAGGAAGTAACACAATATGCTTGTAGAGGGATCAAAGGGTAGAGTGAGGGTTTTAAAAAAAGGGGAAGGATGAAAGCATCCTTAAAAGGAGAGGGAACAATCCCTTCAGAGAATACAGAATGCTCAATAAACTGATTAGCATCTAAGAAAAGATAAAGATAAGGATATTCCCATAGAATAGAAGAGGGAATGGAGTCAGTGAAATAGTTAGTTGGTTTGATGAAATTAAGATTCTGGTCCATGTGCTCATGAGTAATATGTTAGGAAATGAAAAGGGGTCATTAAGTAGGAAGTAGATGTGGGAAAACCTTTGGCCAAGGACGAGGATTATGGGTTCTCCTATGAGTTACAGGAATGAGGGCCCTTCAATTTGGGATTTATTTAGAGATCCACAGATGGCTGGATGATAGAAACCATGCCTTAGAGGAGCATATGTATGTCTGTGGTTCACTTGAAAAAAGATTTTGTTATTTTTGCCACACTTCCTCATTTGTATAGAGAATCAATTCTGTATGGCTCAAAAAAATTGCTTTATGATCGGAGATGAGGCATTATGTACAATTTAGTTAGGTAGTTGCTAATTGTTTAGCCATTTGGTTTCCACTGCTCTGGTGGTGGATTTAAGGTTTTTATTTAGAGTGTCATTGGTCTTGGTTCCTTTACTTTGTTTTGCACATTTGTTTCCAGGGCTAGGATGCCGTAGGCAAGTATGGCAGTGGATTGAGTGAACAACACACAATCATGGGACACCTCAGCTTGGATTAATAGAGGGAAAAGAAAAGGAACTTGGTGAAAATCAGAGAAACCTGGGTGGGTACGTGAATAGACAGGAGTGGCAATTGAGAAAGGGATGAAGAGGTGGTCTGACCAAGTAACTGGCCAGGGATAAGGGAGTTCTAAGGGCAGCCCACAATAAATGACTCACTCCAGAGAGTGACCTTTCGTATTGGTGAGGCAAATGGCTGCAAAAGACAATGGGGGTGTCTACGAGTGTATTCCAATGGTAAATCTGCCACAATACTGCACAACGGAATTATAATTACCGCCACTTGGTCCAGCAGTATTACTGCCAGATTACAAGTGATGATGGTGGTTTAAGCCCCATTTTCTTTTTAGTCGATAGTGGGGGACATATTCAGCAAAATTACTGAGGTGGTTATTTTGCTGTAGTAATTCCACCAAAAACAGGCACAAAGTCAGTGGATTTACCTCCACCTCATAGCTGGAGGTGAATCCTTCAACTTTCCGCCCATGGGGTAATGTGGCGTTATGTGATAAAACCACCATATTTAACCCACATCGCCCAACTTCTAATGACCCGTTATTAGGGCAGTTTTCAAAAATCAGAGACCGTAAAGAAGAGAGATTAATTGGGACAATGCAGTTTGATATTAAACTCCTACAAGAGGAAGAGTTGTTTGGATTGACAGAAGACATAACACAATATGGATTCTAGAAGGTTCAATTGAAAGATGTAGAGGGTAGTCTAAGATGGTTCTAGGACTGAGGCTGTATGATAAAAGAGTCTTAAATGCCAAGTACCTTAGACCCAGTTACTGTGAAGACGAGAGGGCATCAGAAGATGTATAGTTTTCTGGAAGCAATTGCAGTGTCTGCACACTTTGCTACCCTAAATGTGGGAAGACAGAAGTGTCAGTGAAAAAAGCAGAAGAACCTGTGGGCAGGGCAAGTAGCCCAATCAGAAAGAAAGTCTATATGTTTTCAGGTGAGGTGCTGAAATGCTCCTCTGTAGGCAGCCTAAAAATAATCTACAGTGCCATCAAAGTATTGGAAGTGTACAATTTCACCTAACAAACTCCCCCTGACCTTCAGGCCCACCATGAGAGAACGAGGTTTGCAGATTACACGGGACAAATAGCTTTCACTCTATGCACTGAAGCTGACTAAAGTGGTGATATGTTGTGATTCTCACAAATGTTATATTAAAACCTCCAGTAGTATCCATATATGGGACGTAGGAGATGAGCATACATGGCTGTTGTTGGAGAATATGGCAGCCAGGCCACAGATCACTTCATAGGCTTTGAAATGCTTCAGGCTTGGAATGAGGAGGCTGGCTGGTTTTAATCAGATGACCGTACCTCATCCTCTACTCCCTGACATATGGCACTGTTGGCAAGGGGATAGATTGCATTAATAATATCTTCATTTAGACACGTTTTGGTTACAGGTAGTAAGGTCAATACAAGGTGAATGCAGCACTAGGCATGCTTTGAGTGTGTCTAAAGGCATGGACCTCGAAATTATGAACACACACTTTTCTGTAAACATATATTTTTGTACACAAGGCTCTACCTATGGCCAGTGGTTACAGTCACATGATTCTTATGATAAAATGGACACTGATATAAATATATAGAGTATAGTCCGAAGTTTAAACATGTGTATGTAAGGTATTTTGCAGAAAATAGGAGTTTGTTGACGAACCAGGGATTTAGAAATTTCAAGCTACATGTCTGTGGTGCATCATTGGCCTATAATATGCTATGGTTCTGAGCAGTGTCATTAGGTAAATAAGTTAATATGAATCTCTTATATTCAGTACCACAAGTTGCAACCCCCTTTTAATATTTGCTTAAACAAGAATTAGCTCTTTCCCACCTTGTGAAGTATGTGGTGTTGCATAACGCCAGTTGGCCAACTTTGGTTGTGTAAAATATTATGGTATATGACAGTACTTCAATGGAGGCAGCCAGTACAATGAGTGCAGATGGGAGCACCACATTATTTAAACATGACAGTACTTTTAGTGAGGTCGGTATCGATAAAAGCAAATTGGGAATGCAAGATATTTACAGGGTAATTCATAGAATTTCGCAGAAAAGTGTCGCAAGCGGCTGGCGCAGAGTGTCCGCGTGCGATTGACTGCGCCAGACACGTGCGCTAAAACCGATTTCCGCGCACAGCGTATTCATGGATTTCAGGCTCCCAAACCAGCCGTGGCGCAGAGTATCGCAGCGACCCTGCAGCAGCGCCAGTAACGCCCCCAAGAACGCCCTCGCGCAAGGAAAAGCCATCAAAATCGCTAAATCATCGCAAAGGGCAGCGCTAACCCTGGACCAGTCCACAGGGCTGGCAAACAAGGAACGCAAAGCGGGTAACGTGCATATCAGGGGTACGCGTGAAGTTTTACACGCGATTAGCCAGGGCACGTGTATCACAGGGGTACGCAGGAATTATCACACGCGATTTGGCTGGGTACGTATATTACAGGGGTGCGCGGGAATTATCACACGCGATTTGGCTGGGTACGTGTATTCCAGGGGTGCGCGGGAATTATCACACGCGATTTGGCTGGGTAGGTGTATTACAGGGGTACACAGGAAGTTCTACACGCGATTCGGCTGGGTACGTGTATTACAGGGGTGCGCGGGAATTCTCACATGCGATTTGGCCAGGTACGTGTATTACAGGGGTGCGTGGGAATTATCACACGCGATTTGGCTGGGTAGGTGTATTACAGGGGTGCGTGGGAAGTTCTACACGCGATGGGCCAGGGTACGTGTATTACAGGGGTATGTGGGAATTATCACACGCGATTTGGCTGGGTACGTGTATTACAGGGGTACACGGGAAGTTCTACACGCGATTCGGCTGGGTACGTGTATTACAGGGGTGCGCGGGAATTCTCACATGCGATTTGGCCAGGTACGTGTATTACAGGGGTGCGTGGGAATTATCACACGCGATTTGGCTGGGTAGGTGTATTACAGGGGTGCGTGGGAAGTTCTACACGCGATTGGCCAGGGTACGTGTATTACAGGGGTATGTGGGAATTATCACACGCGATTTGGCTGGGTACGTGTATTACAGGGGTACACGGGAAGTTCTACACGCGATTCGGCTGGGTACGTGTATTACAGGGGTGCGCGGGAATTCTCACATGCGATTTGGCCAGGTACGTGTATTACAGGGGTGCGTGGGAATTATCACACGCGATTTGGCTGGGTAGGTGTATTACAGGGGTGCGTGGGAAGTTCTACACGCGATTGGCCAGGGTACGTGTATTACAGGGGTATGTGGGAATTATCACACGCGATTTGGCTGGGTACGTGTATTACAGGGGTACACGGGAAGTTCTACACGCGATTCGGCTGGGTACGTGTATTACAGGGGTGCGCAGGAATTCTCACATGCGATTTGGCCAGGTACGTGTATTACAGGGGTGCGTGGGAATTATCACACGCGATTTGGCTTGGTACGTGTATTACAGGGGTGTGCGGGAATTATCACACGCAATTAGGCTGGGTGGGTCCTCACAGGTGTTCCCTGTACACCCTCCACAGCCCCTGCAGGCAGCCCACAAAACAGGGGACTACCCTGCACACCTGCTCATGTCCCCCTGCACCCCCACCCCCCAGCAGTGCAGGGGCAGCCTCCACCAGGCCCCCACTCATGTCTCCCACCACCCCCACCCCCCAGCAGTGCAGGGGCAGCCTCCACCAGGCCCCCACTCATGTCACCCACCACCCCCACCCCCCAGCCACCAGGGGCACCCTCCACCAGGCCCCCACTCATGTCTCCCACCACCCCCACCCCCCAGCAGTGCAGGGGCAGCCTCCACCAGGCCCCCACTCATGTCCCCTATCACCCCCACCCCCCCGCCACCAGGGGCAGCCTCCACCAGGCCCCCACTCATGTCTCCCACCACCCCCACCCCCCAGCAGTGCAGGGGCACCCTCCACCAGGCCCCCACTCATGTCTCCCACCACCCCCACCCCCCAGCCACCAGGGGCACCCTCCACCAGGCCCCCACTCATGTCTCCCACCACCCCCACCCCCCAGCAGTGCAGGGGCAGCCTCCACCAGGCCCCCACTCATGTCCCCTATCACCCCCACCCCCCCGCCACCAGGGGCACCCTCCACCAGGCCCCCACTCATGTCTCCCACCACCCCCACCCCCCAGCAGTGCAGGGGCAGCCTCCACCAGGCCCCCACTCATGTCCCCTATCACCCCCACCCCCCCGCCACCAGGGGCACCCTCCACCAGGCCCCCACTCATGTCTCCCACCACCCCCACCCCCCAGCAGTGCAGGGGCAGCCTCCACCAGGCCCCCACTCATGTCTCCCACCACCCCCACCCCCCAGCAGTGCAGGGGCACCCTCCACCAGGCCCCCACTCATGTCTCCCACCACCCCCACCCCCCAGCAGTGCAGGGGCACCCTCCACCAGGCCCCCACTCATTTCTCCCACCACCCCCACCCCCCAGCCACCAGGGGCACCCTCCACCAGGCCCCCACTCATGTCTCCCACCACCCCCACCCCCCAGCAGTGCAGGGGCAGCCTCCACCAGGCCCCCACTCATGTCTCCCACCACCCCCACCCCCCAGCCACCAGGGGCACCCTCCACCAGGCCCCCACTCATGTCTCCCACCACCCCCACCCCCCAGCAGTGCAGGGGCAGCCTCCACCAGGCCCCCACTCATGTCCCCTATCACCCCCACCCCCCCCGCCACCAGGGGCACCCTCCACCAGGCCCCCACTCATGTCTCCCACCACCCCCACCCCCCAGCAGTGCAGGGGCAGCCTCCACCAGGCCCCCACTCATGTCCCCTATCACCCCCACCCCCCCGCCACCAGGGGCACCCTCCACCAGGCCCCCACTCATGTCTCCCACCACCCCCACCCCCCAGCAGTGCAGGGGCAGCCTCCACCAGGCCCCCACTCATGTCTCCCACCACCCCCACCCCCCAGCCACCAGGGGCACCCTCCACCAGGCCCCCACTCATGTCTCCCACCACCCCCACCCCCCAGCAGTGCAGGGGCAGCCTCCACCAGGCCCCCACTCATGTCCCCTATCACCCCCACCCCCCCGCCACCAGGGGCACCCTCCACCAGGCCCCCACTCATGTCTCCCACCACCCCCACCCCCCAGCAGTGCAGGGGCAGCCTCCACCAAGCCCCCACTCATGTCCCCTATCACCCCCACCCCCCCGCCACCAGGGGCACCCTCCACCAGGCCCCCACTCATGTCTCCCACCACCCCCACCCCCCAGCAGTGCAGGGGCAGCCTCCACCAGGCGCCCACTCATGTCTCCCACCACCCCCACCCCCCAGCCACCAGGGGCACCCTCCACCAGGCCCCCACTCATGTCTCCCACCACCCCCACCCCCCAGCAGTGCAGGGGCAGCCTCCACCAGGCCCCCACTCATGTCCCCTATCACCCCCACCCCCCCGCCACCAGGGGCACCCTCCACCAGGCCCCCACTCATGTCTCCCACCACCCCCACCCCCCAGCAGTGCAGGGGCAGCCTCCACCAGGCCCCCACTCATGTCCCCTATCACCCCCACCCCCCCGCCACCAGGGGCACCCTCCACCAGGTCCCCACTCATGTCTCCCACCACCCCCACCCCCCAGCAGTGCAGGGGCACCCTCCACCAGGCCCCCACTCATGTCTCCCACCACCCCCACCCCCCAGCAGTGCAGGGGCAGCCTCCAACAGGCCCCCACTCATGTCCCCTATCACCCCCACCCCCCCGCCACCAGGGGCACCCTCCACCAGGCCCCCACTCATGTCTCCCACCACCCCCATCCCCCAGCAGTGCAGGGGCAGCCTCCACCAGGCCCCCACTCATGTCCCCTATCACCCCCACCCCCCCGCCACCAGGGGCACCCTCCACCAGGCCCCCACTCATGTCTCCCACCACCCCCACCCCCCAGCAGTGCAGGGGCAGCCTCCACCAGGCCCCCACTCATGTCTCCCACCACCCCCACCCCCCAGCCACCAGGGGCACCCTCCACCAGGCCCCCACTCATGTCTCCCACCACCCCCACCCCCCAGCAGTGCAGGGGCAGCCTCCACCAGGCCCCCACTCATGTCCCCTATCACCCCCACCCCCCCGCCACCAGGGGCACCCTCCACCAGGCCCCCACTCATGTCTCCCACCACCCCCACCCCCCTGCCACCATGTGCAGCCCCCACCAGGTCCTCACAATCCCCAATCATGTGCGTAATGGTCAGCCTCCACAGCCAAAAAGCCCTACCAAGTAACCCATTCACCCACATGGAAATGGAAATCACATGTTACACCCCCAATGTTCATGAAGCAAATGAACCCATGTCCGTCACACACATATTTTCCAATTGAATGGGAAAACACACAACATGACATGCATGAAACCAATGAGATGAAACCACACAGTGAACAATGTAAAAAAAAATGTATTAGAAAAAAATACGAATGCTAATGAAAGAAAACTAACTACAATGTAAATGTGAAAAAAGAAGCTGCATGTCCGCATAAAAACACAAAACTAGAAAATCTAATCCACAAAATTTTGTCCAAAGTGAAATGTCAAAACTCTCCGTGCAACAAAGAACTATGTACAAAAATAACAAGGGTCCATCATCACAACAGAACTAAGGAAACCTCATAAAAAACCTACCTAAATATCAACTATATACAAAAAGTGGAGCAGTGTCCGTCGACTCCAAATCATAAGAAAAAACAAAGGAAACCTAAAACTAAAGAACTATATACAAAGGCGGCGGGCAAGTCCAGCGGCTCACTCTGTGGTGTTCCGGGCCAGGGCATCATCGAACTCCTGTTCGATGTCCCGGAGGTGGTCCAGTTCCATGGCCCCGAGGGTCCGCAGGGACGACGCCGTGTCCTCCTCCAACCCCCTGCGGATTGCCTCGAGGCACTCAGCCCGCCTCAGGGCCCTCCGCATGGAGTTCTCCGCCCTGACCATTGTGAGCCGCGCCTCTTCCGCCCGCCGCCGCTCCGCACCTATGGCGTGGCCCAACCGCTGCCACACGGAAGACACTCTCTGTCCTGGGTCCTCCTGCCCTCCGGCCGATGCCTGCCCCTCCGATGTCGAAGGCCCCGAGCCTTCATGGCTCCCACCATCTTGCTGCTGCTGCTGCTCTGCCTCTGCCCGTGCACTGCCTCCTGCTGCCTGCACATCCTCCGCCGGCTGGGGTGCACCTGTTGATGTGGCCACCCCTGCTGGACGTCCGACTCCCGACTGTGGCAGGGATGCCTCCTCCACCAGCCTGGCCGCACTGTCAGAGGCAGCTCCACAGGGCACCCAGGTGACTGATGGGTGGGAAGATGGCACAGAGGACGACTGGCGCGTAGGGGGTCCAGTTGAGGAGGGGGTCGGAACAAGCCCCATCAGACGGAGGAATCCGGTCTGGGTGACCTGTCCCAGCAGGCTGACGTGGTCAACGAGCCATTCGAGATGACGTGCAGTCTCTCCATGAAAAGACTGCAGGTCACCTCGCATGGCCCGTTGACGCAACGCCACAACAGCCAGGACAGGCTCAACCCAGACCTGGATAGCCACGTCCGCAGGCAGAGGAAGGCCAGTTGACGTCAGCTCATCCCCTGCCTGAAAACGGGTCTGGACGTAGGCATCCCTGCTGGTGCAAGATGATGCAGGGACAGGATCGGGGACAGGATTGCACACAGGCACCTCCGCGGCAGCCTGTGCTGCCTCCTGTCCCTGGTCCTGGACTGCACCACTAGCACCAGTGGGATCCCCACCTCCAGACCCCGTCTCTGGTGCTTGTACGGCCTCCTCCTCCACCAGACCCCCCACCAACCTGGATGACTCTGTGCCATCTTCCCCTGTTGGGCCCTGTGGGGTCCCAGCTGCCCCTTCTGCTGCCGAGGAGTCCAACTGCAACCTCCGCCTCTTGGACCTCCCCCCGGCAGCTGCGGCCTGGGACGCGGCACCGGACTCCTCACTCCCCGACGAGATGACAACACGGGAGGGGAGCCGGGCCTTGCGTCTCCGGCTGGCGGTCGGATCCCTGCCGCTGTGCTCCACAGCACCTTCTCCGCCCTCTTCATCAGTTGACGCTGCAGACAGGGAGAAACAAAACACAGGCATCAGGGCACTGTACAATGGACACATACACGCATGACAGTTGCACATGAGTGGCATTGGCAAACCTCAGACATGTCATCACAATCCCCAACACACATGTCATTGCAACTGGCACACATGAGCCATACCACAGCCATATCGCAACTGCCACCACCATCCCTACACATACAACAGCATCAGCAGCCAAAGGGGAGCCAGACATCACATGCAACACAGGAAGTGCACCACACATGTACACACACCACCACACTTGCATGCATGTCTACACCTCTGCCAAGTGTCGCACTGTTCAGACGGGCATCCATGTCACATCTGCCAATCAGGCTTCCACATACCGCTGTCACATGCATCCATGTAGCATCACTGTTGCACCTTTGACAAATACACACACATGCACATGTACACAGTGCTCATACATGCAGCCGAAAACAACATACATGCCTGACATCACGGACATGTCTACTTACATACACATTCATCCAAACATGTGTGCACGCACAACTGCATTTGCCATGCAAGCCCACACACACAAGCACCATCCATGTCTCACACATTACAGCCCTCGCAGGTGTCAGCCCCACGGCCCTGTACACCCCCACCCATACTCCACCCCATACAAACAGATGTGCAACCGGCACAATGGGGAATGATCACCACACGCCCTGCTCACAACCAGGATGCATGTACACTCACCGCTCGACTCCAGACGGCTCTGCTTCTCTAGGACCTGGACGTGGAGCGCTGGGGATATGCGTTCCAGGACCCCCATCTGTTCTTCCGACAAGTGGCCCCGGCGCCCCTTGGCATCCGCTGCCTTCAAGAGGCGCCGGGCCTTGTTCAGGGTCCTGGACCTGAAGTCCTCCCAGCGCTTCCTGACATGTTGTAAGTCCCGGACTGCCACCCCCTCCGCGTTGATGGCAGTCACGATGTCTGTCCAGATCCGAGTCCATCCTTCCTTGTCGGCGCGGGAACTTCCAAAGAGGGCATCATACTGCCCCAGGACTTGCTCCACCAGGACACCAACTTCGGTGGCACTGAAGCTGGTGCCCCTCTGCCTCTCTGGCCGGGGGTTGTCAGTGGTCACAGATGGTGTTAGCCCCGACATGACAACCCCAGAGGCAGGAGTGGGTGGGCAACTGGGTCCTGGGGCTGGGCTGTGGAGCGATGGAATTCCAGTCGGGAGTCTTCTGTTCCAGCAGGGGTGGTCACAGCAACAGCACCCCTGGCTGATGTGCAGGCAGCAAATGGCAGTGCACGTGGGCAGCAGGCAGTCAGGCAGCAGCAGATAGCAGGTGGGAGCGTGCTCGGGGCTCTGGGGGGCAGTAATTCGGCCTTCTGGGCAGGAGCGTGGTCTCCCGTGTGCTCACGCGTGGCCAGCTTGGTACGGAGTGAATTGGCACGTGAAAATCCTGCACGTCAGCGTGAAAAACCGAGGAAAGGCCCTTAGCGCGTAAGCGCGTCAGCACGCATACGCGATTCCATTGGACCAAAGGCCCTCAGCGCGTAAGCGCGTCTGTGATGTGACCCGCACGGGTGTTTCCCACACAGCACGTGATGACAGAGCACACGTGGAAAGACTGCACGTCAGAGTCTCATTGCGTGTGATTGGTGGAAATGGCCGTACACCGGGATACAGGTGCGCTGACGTACTTGCGTGTGTAAGTGTCCGCGCACACCTCATATACACGTACATAGGCCAATCGCGTGTACACGCACTTTTGTCCAATTACACGCGATGAGACTCTGACGTGCAGTCTTTCCACGTGTGCTCTGTCATCACGTGCTGTGTGGGAAACACCCGTGTGGGTCACGTCACAGACGCGCTTACGCGCTGAGGGCCTTTGGTCCAATGGACAGAGCACACGTGGAAAGACTGCACGTCATTGGACAAAAGTGCGTGTACACGCGATTGGCCTATGTACGTGTATATGAGGTGTGCGCGGACACTTACACACGCAAGTACGTCAGCGCACCTGTATCCCGGTGTACGGCCATTTCCACCAATCACACGCAATGAGACTCTGACGTGCAGTCTTTCCACGTGTGCTCTGTCATCACGTGCTGTGTGGGAAACACCCGTGTGGGTCACGTCACAGACGCGCTTACGCGCTGAGGGCCTTTGGTCCAATGGAATCGCGTATGCGTGCTGACGCGCTTACGCGCTAAGGGCCTTTCCTCGGTTTTTCACGCTGACGTGCAGGATTTTCACGTGCCAATTCACTCCGTACCAAGCTGGCCACGCGTGAGCACACGGGAGACCACGCTCCTGCCCAGAAGGCCGAATTACTGCCCCCCAGAGCCCCGAGCACGCTCCCACCTGCTATCTGCTGCTGCCTGACTGCCTGCTGCCCACGTGCACTGCCATTTGCTGCCTGCACATCAGCCAGGGGTGCTGTTGCTGTGACCACCCCTGCTGGAACAGAAGACTCCCGACTGGAATTCCATCGCTCCACAGCCCAGCCCAGGACCCAGTTGCCCACCCACTCCTGCCTCTGGGGTTGTCATGTCGGGGCTAACACCATCTGTGACCACTGACAACCCCCGGCCAGAGAGGCAGAGGGGCACCAGCTTCAGTGCCACCGAAGTTGGTGTCCTGGTGGAGCAAGTCCTGGGGCAGTATGATGCCCTCTTTGGAAGTTCCCGCGCCGACAAGGAAGGACGGACTCGGATCTGGACAGACATCGTGACTGCCATCAACGCGGAGGGGGTGGCAGTCCGGGACTTACAACATGTCAGGAAGCGCTGGGAGGACTTCAGGTCCAGGACCCTGAACAAGGCCCGGCGCCTCTTGAAGGCAGCGGATGCCAAGGGGCGCCGGGGCCACTTGTCGGAAGAACAGATGGGGGTCCTGGAACGCATATCCCCAGCGCTCCACGTCCAGGTCCTAGAGAAGCAGAGCCGTCTGGAGTCGAGCGGTGAGTGTACATGCATCCTGGTTGTGAGCAGGGCGTGTGGTGATCATTCCCCATTGTGCCGGTTGCACATCTGTTTGTATGGGGTGGAGTATGGGTGGGGGTGCACAGGGCCGTGGGGCTGACACATGCGAGGGCTGTAATGTGTGAGACATGGATGGTGCTTGTGTGTGTGGGCTTGCATGGCAAATGCAGTTGTGCGTGCACACATGTTTGGATGAATGTGTATGTAAGTAGACATGTCCGTGATGTCAGGCATGTATGTTGTTTTCGGCTGCATGTATGAGCACTGTGTACATGTGCATGTGTGTGTATTTGTCAAAGGTGCAACAGTGATGCTACATGGATGCATGTGACAGCGGTATGTGGAAGCCTGATTGGCAGATGTGACATGGATGCCCGTCTGAACAGTGCGACACTTGGCAGAGGTGTAGACATGCATGCAAGTGTGGTGGTGTGTGTACATGTGTGGTGCACTTCCTGTGTTGCATGTGATGTCTGGCTCCCCTTTGGCTGCTGATGCTGTTGTATGTGTAGGGATGGTGGTGGCAGTTGCGATATGGCTGTGGTATGGCTCATGTGTGCCAGTTGCAATGACATGTGTGTTGGGGATTGTGATGACATGTCTGAGGTTTGCCAATGCCACTCATGTGCAACTGTCATGCGTGTATGTGTCCATTGTACAGTGCCCTGATGCCTGTGTTTTGTTTCTCCCTGTCTGCAGCGTCAACTGATGAAGAGGGCGGAGAAGGTGCTGTGGAGCACAGCGGCGGGGATCCGACCGCCAGCCGGAGACGCAAGGCCCGGCTCCCCTCCCGTGTTGTCATCTCGTCGGGGAGTGAGGAGTCCGGTGCCGCGTCCCAGGCCGCAGCTGCCGGGGGGAGGTCCAAGAGGCGGAGGTTGCAGTTGGACTCCTCGGCAGCAGAAGGGGCAGCTGGGACCCCACAGGGCCCAACAGGGGAAGATGGCACAGAGTCATCCAGGTTGGTGGGGGGTCTGGTGGAGGAGGAGGCCGTGCAAGCACCAGAGACGGGGTCTGGAGGTGGGGATCCCACTGGTGCTAGTGGTGCAGTCCAGGACCAGGGACAGGAGGCAGCACAGGCGGCCGCGGAGGTGCCTGTGTGCAATCCTGTCCCCGATCCTGTCCCTGCATCATCTTGCACCAGCAGGGATGCCTACGTCCAGACCCGTTTTCAGGCAGGGGATGAGCTGACGTCAACTGGCCTTCCTCTGCCTGCGGACGTGGCCATCCAGGACCGGGTTGAGCCTGTCCTGGCTGGTGTGGCGTTGCGTCAACGGGCCATGCGAGGTGACCTGCAGTCTTTTCATGGAGAGACTGCACGTCATCTCGAATGGCTCGTTGACCACGTCAGCCTGCTGGGACAGGTCACCCAGACCGGATTCCGCTGTCTGATGGGGCTTGCTCCGACCCCCTCCTCAACTGGACCCCCTACGCGCCAGTCGTCCTCTGTGCCATCTTCCCACCCATCAGTCACCTGGGTGCCCTGTGGAGCTGCCTCTGACAGTGCGGCCAGGCTGGTGGAGGAGGCATCCCTGCCACAGTCGGGAGTCGGACGTCCAGCAGGGGTGGCCACATCAACAGGTGCACCCCAGCCGGCGGAGGATGTGCAGGCAGCAGGAGGCAGTGCACGGGCAGAGGCAGAGCAGCAGCAGCAGCAAGATGGTGGGAGCCATGAAGGCTCGGGGCCTTCGACATCGGAGGGGCAGGCATCGGCCGGAGGGCAGGAGGACCCAGGACAGAGAGTGTCTTCCGTGTGGCAGCGGTTGGGCCACGCCATAGGTGCGGAGCGGCGGCGGGCGGAAGAGGCGCGGCTCACAATGGTCAGGGCGGAGAACTCCATGCGGAGGGCCCTGAGGCGGGCCGAGTGCCTCGAGGCAATCCGCAGGGGGTTGGAGGAGGACACGGCGTCGTCCCTGCGGACCCTCGGGGCCATGGAACTGGACCGCCTCCGGGACATCGAACAGGAGTTCGATGATGCCCTGGCCCGGAACACCACAGAGTGAGCCGCTGGACTTGCCCGCCGCCTTTGTATATAGTTCTTTAGTTTTAGGTTTCCTTTCGTTCTTATTATTATTTTGAGTCGACGGACACTGCTCCACTTTTTGTATATAGTTGATATTTAGGTAGGTTTTTTAGGAGGTTTCCTTAGTTCAGTTGTGATGATGGACCCTTGTTATTTTTGTACATAGTTCTTTGTTGCATGGAGAGTTTTTACATTTCACTTTGGACATAATTTTTTAAATTTGATTTTCTAGTTTTGTGTTTTTATGCGGACATGCAGCTTATTTTTTCACATTTACATTGTAGTTAGTTTTCTTTCTTTGGCATTTGTATTTTTTTCAATACATTTTTTTTTCCATTGTTCACTGTGTGGTTTCATCTCATTGGTTTCATGCATGTCATGTTGTGTGTTTTCCCATTCAATTTGAAAATATGTGTGTGACGGACATGGGTTCATTTGCTTCATGTACATTGGGGGTGTAACATGTGATTTCCATTTCCATGTGGGTGAATGGGTTACTTGGTAGGTCTTTTTGGCTGTGGAGGCTGACCATTACGCACATGATTGGGGATTGTGAGGACCTGGTGGGGGCTGCACATGGTGGCAGGGGGGTGGGGGTGCAGGGGGACATGAGTGGGGGCCTGGTGGAGGTTGAGCCTGCACTGCTGGGGTGTGGGGGCGGTGGGAGACATGAGTTGGACATGGGTGGGGGCCTGCTGGCAGGTGCCCCACAGTGCTGGGTGGTGGGGGTGGTGGGAGACATGAGTGGGGCCCTGGTGGAGGGTGACCCTGCACTGCTGGGGGGTGGGGGTGGTGGGAGACATGAGTTGGACATGGGTGGGGGCCTGCTGGCAGGTGCCCCACAGTGCTGGGGGGTGGGGGTGGTGGGAGACATGAGTTGGACATGGGTGGGGGCCTACTGGCAGGTGCCCCACAGTGCTGGGTGGTGGGGGTGGTGGGGGACATGAGTTGGACATGGGTGGGGGCCTGCTGGCAGGTGCCCCACAGTGCTGGGGGGTGGGGGTGGTGGGAGACATGAGTGGGGCCCTGGTGGAGGGTGACCCTGCACTGCTGGGGGGTGGGGGTGGTGGGAGACATGAGTTGGACATGGGTGGGGGCCTGCTGGCAGGTGCCCCACAGTGCTGGGGGGTGTGGGTGGTGGGAGACATGAGTTGGACATGGGTGGGGGCCTACTGGCAGGTGCCCCACAGTGCTGGGGGGTGGGGGTGGTGGGGGACATGAGTTGGACATGGGTGGGGGCCTGCTGGCAGGTGCCCCACAGTGCTGGGGGGTGGGGGTGGTGGGAGACATGAGTGGGGCCCTGGTGGAGGGTGACCCTGCACTGCTGGGGGGTGGGGGTGGTGGGAGACATGAGTTGGACATGGGTGGGGGCCTACTGGCAGGTGCCCCACAGTGCTGGGGGGTGGGGGTGGTGGGAGACATGAGTTGGACATGGGTGGGGGCCTGCTGGCAGGTGCCCCACAGTGCTGGGGGGTGGGGGTGGTGGGAGACATGAGTTGGACATGGGTGGGGGCCTACTGGCAGGTGCCCCACAGTGCTGGGGGGTGGGGGTGGTGGGGGACATGAGTTGGACATGGGTGGGGGCCTGCTGGCAGGTGCCCCACAGTGCTGGGGGGTGGGGGTGCAAGGGGACATGTGTTGGTGTTCATTAGTTCAAGGAGACATGTGCCTTTGCTGGGGGGCATGCCCATGTTGGGTGGGCTGCCTGCGGGACATGACCAGGGATGCAGGGTAGTCCCCTGTGGTGTGGGCTGCCTGCAGGGGCCGTGGAGGGTGTACAGGGTACACCTGGGAGGACCCACACTGTCAAATCACATGTGGGACTCCCCGGCACCCCTGAAATACACGTACCGTGCAGAAATCGCGTGTAAAACTTCCCGCGCACCCCTGAAATACACGCGCCCAGGCTATTCGCGTGTAAAACTTCCCGCGCACCCCTGAAATACACGCGGCCAGGCTATTCGCGTGTAAAACTTCCCGCGCACCCCTGAAATACACGCGCCCAGGCTATTCGCGTGTGGAACTTCCCGCGCACCCCTGAAATACACGGGCCCAGGCTATTCGCGTGTGGAACTCCCCGCGCACCCCTGAAATACACGCGCCCAGGCTATTCGCGTGTGGAACTTCCCGCGCACCCCTGAAATACACGCGCCCAGGCTATTCGCGTGTGGAACTTCCCGCGCACCCCTGAAATACATGCGCCCAGGCTATTCGCGTGTGGAACTTCCCGCGCACCCCTCAAATTCAGGCGCCCAGGCTATTCGCGTGTGGAACTTCCCGCGAACCCCTGAAATACACGCGCCCAGGCTATTCGCGTGTGGAACTTCCCGCGCACCCCTGAAATACACGCGCCCAGGCTATTCGCGTGTGGAACTTCCCGCGCACCCCTGAACTACACGCGCCCAGGCTATTCGCGTGTGGAACTTCCCGCGAACCCCTGAAATACACGCGCCCAGGCTATTCGCGTGTGGAACTTCCCGCGAACCCCTGAAATACACGCGCCCAGGCTATTCGCGTGTGGAACTTCCCGCGAACCCCTGTAATACACGTAGCCCGCTCCCCCAGGCCCGATCGCGTGAGGAACTTCCCGCGCACCCCTCAAATTCACGCGCCCAGGCTATTCTCGTGTGAAACTTCACGCGAACCCCTGAAATACACGTAGCACGCTCCCCCAGGCCCGATCGCATGTGGAACTTCCCGCGCACCCCTCAAATTCACGCGCCCAGGCTATTCGCGTGTGAAACTTCACACGAACCCCTGAAATACACGTAGCACGCTCCCCCAGGCCCGATCGCGTGAGGAACTTCACGCGAACCCCTGTAATACACGTAGCCCGCTCCCCCAGGCCCGATCGCGTGTGGAACTTCCCGCGCACCCCTCAAATTCACGCGCCCAGGCTATTCGCGTGTGAAACTTCACGTGAACCCCTGAAATACACGTAGCACGCTCCCCCAGGCCCGATCGCGTGTGGAACTTCCCGCGCACCCCTCAAATTCACGCGCCCAGGCTATTCGCGTGTGAAACTTCACACGAACCCCTGAAATACACGTAGCACGCTCCCCCAGGCCCGATCGCGTGAGGAACTTCACGCGAACCCCTGTAATACACGTAGCCCGCTCCCCCAGGCCCGATCGCGTGTGGAACTTCCCGCGCACCCCTCAAATTCACGCGCCCAGGCTATTCGCGTGTGAAACTTCACGCAAACCCCTGAAATACACGTAGCCCGCTCCCCCAGGCCCGATCGCGTGTGGAACTTCCCGCGCACCCCTCTAATTCACGCGCCCAGGCTATTCGCGTGTGAAACTTCACGCGAAGCCCTGAAATACACGTAGCACGCTCCCCCAGGCCCGATCGCGTGAGGAACTTCACGCGAACCCCTGTAATACACGTAGCCCGCTCCCCCAGGCCCGATCGCGTGTGGAACTTCCCGCGCACCCCTCAAATTCACGCGCCCAGGCTATTCGCGTGTGAAACTTCACGCGAACCCCTGAAATACACGTAGCACGCTCCCCCAGGCCCGATCGCGTGTGGAACTTCCCGCGCACCCCTCAAATTCACGCGCCCAGGCTATTCGCGTGTGAAACTTCACGCGAACCCCTGAAATACACGTAGCACGCTCCCCCAGGCCCGATCGCGTGAGGAACTTCACGCGAACCCCTGTAATACACGTAGCCCGCTCCCCCAGGCCCGATCGCGTGTGGAACTTCCCGCGCACCCCTCAAATTCACGCGCCCACGCTATTCGCGTGTGAAACTTCACGCGAACCCCTGAAATACACGTAGCACGCTCCCCCAGGCCCGATCGCGTGTGGAACTTCCTGCGCACCCCTCTAATTCACGCGCCCAGGCTATTCGCGTGTGAAACTTCACGCGAAGCCCTGAAATACACGTAGCACGGTCCCCCAGGCCCGATCGCGTGAGGAACTTCACGCGAACCCCTGTAATACACGTAGCCCGCTCCCCCAGGCCCGATCGCGTGAGGAACTTCACGCGAACCCCTGTAATACACGTAGCCCGCTCCCCCAGGCCCGATCGCGTGAGGAACTTCACGCAAACCCCTGTAATACACGTAGCCCGCTCCCCCAGGCCCGATCGCGTGAGGAACTTCACGCGAACCCCTGTAATACACGTAGCCCGCTCCCCCAGGCCCGATCGCGTGAATGACTTCACGCGAACCCCTGTGATGCACGTACCCTGCAAATCGCGTGTGACACTTCCCGCGCACCCCGGTATACATGCACACGTATTTTTTGTCAGCGGGTGTCCGTGTTTGTGGGTACCCCTTTGCACGTCATTTTTCCTAGAGGGCCACAGTATGGGACATTCATCATGGCAGTATATAGGTGCTATTTGTTGGCGCACCTTTTGGCGCACATTTCTTACAGCCGCAGAGACGCTACCGCCTCCTTTCTTGTGGCGGTCGTGTTTGTGCCTGTGCGCTGGTTTGAGCGTGCGCTTTTTTCCCCTATTCTATTCCATGAATACGTGTTGTAGGCGAGCGTGTGGGCGTTCCGCGCACTTGTGCCCTGTACTTCCCCCGTGACGCCCACGTTTTGGCAAGTTGTTCCCCATTCCGAGTGTTACGCCCGTGTTCCGCCTACTTTTATTGCGTGCGCCGCGCTATGTGCGAATTTCGCTGTGGCCTGTGCGATTTTCGCTGTGACCTGGCGCATGCTGTTAGATGGCCTGTGCGCCAACGTGCGCCAACGTGCGCCGCGCACTTTTTTATCGCACATCCGCTGGTTTTCTCGCGCACGGCCTTCCATGAATCGACTTGCGCTGCTTTTCGTGCGATTTTCGCAATTGCACTGCGATTTTCGCTATTCCACTGCGATTCGCACGTTTTTGCCCACTTGCGCCGCGCTAATTATTCCATGAATCGGCCTCTTAGTGTGAGTGAAGGCAGCAGATTAAAGATAATACATTGAGTTCATGGGAGCAGTGAACTAGGCTTTCAATGGTGTCAGCAAAATGGATGAAAAAGGCAGCAGATGTAATAGGCAGCAGATGTAATATGCACTGAGCACATGTAAAAATGATTCCTGTTATAAGCATATTCGCCATCTGTGTAGTCTTTCATTGAAGAAACTAACCCAGATTAATCAACTAACCGTTCCTATTAAATAATATACCAGTAATTAATTAGTGATCCTGTTAACATTGAAATGCAAGGAAGCCCAGATGGAAAATTCTGCTTTTCGTTCTGTGGAAGTAAATGTGCAGCAAAATGAATGAGCTGTTTTTTCCATTCAAGAAAGCTATTGTTTGTGCAGGAAATACAGTAGATACATGTATGCCCTAGCTGGGTGATTGGACAGAGAAGTGCTATGGCTCTGGACACTTACTGGGGTGATAGAAGACGTCAGAGAATTGGCAGGTTTAGTTTTGATTGACATGTAGCAGGCATAAGTACACCAAGCATAAAGGGTGTGGGGCTTTTTGCTGCTGGCTATCCGGAAGAGAGGGAAGAGCTGAGCTGTCCAGGTCATAGATGCAACTGGTGTCTTGGGCTAACTTTCCGGGGCACGAAAGCAGTGCAGAGTTTGCAACACTTCTTTGCTGATAACCCACGGCAGAGAGGGAATTTTTCCTGAGGAAGCGCAGGGACTTCATAGTTCAATGTGAGTATCTGTAAAAAAAAACTGAGGAGAATGGATGTTTGCGTGTGTGGTTCCCATCAGATAGGACAACGGTTTATTTTTAACAAAATGTTTGCTGTTTTTCTCTCACATGTTCAATGGTAAATGACAAATGCAGATGAAAGAAACATTTTCCATGTATTGTGCTGTGCTTCATATTTCTTCTCTTAGATAACCGTGTCAGTGTCGATGCATTGGTAAGAACCAACAAATGTGTTATTGTGAACTGAAATAAGGTTATGTTGCAACTAGTGTTATTTTAACTCATGTATAAAAATGGTAAAACATTGAAATGGTAGGATTGTTTTATTGTATATTTGGTGATTATTGTTAAATCAGGGGTAACAAATAGATGCCTTAGTGCATATACTACAGTGGTAAAATATTGACCGCTGGTGGTAGAGTAAAAAAATAAAAGTTGGGGAACCAGAAAAACAAGCTAGAAAAGTATGATACGTGTGTGAGTGTGTTCAGCTGTGCATGCTGCAGGCAGAACAGAACTGTTAACCACGGTAGGCTGATGCCGTATATAAGTCATCAGCACAAAATGTGGTAATATTTTATTCCTACTGAATGTGTATGGTCCAGTAAATTGTACTTACAGTCAACCCTAAAACAGAATACAAATACAAAAGGGGGAGAGTTTGTCTCATCATATAGGGCAATGCTATAAATATGCTCACCACTGTTATACTGCCATACTAAATTACCACCAATGTACCGCCAAGTTACCACAATAATAAAATACCTCCCAAGGCAGGGGGTGTCGGCCATGCAGAGGCTCTCTTTTGCAACCAAAGTCTGGCCGAAGGATGTTGTCTATGAAGAAGTTGATGATGCGATTCGGGGCTGGCACATGGTGCTCTGCAGTGCCCGGTTGGGTCACAACCACCACAACAGCTGCTGCACACAGTGATGCTGCGTGCCGGCCATTGTGGTGGTTGTGGCCCAACCACAACAGGCTTATCATTGTGCGCAATCGGTGACATATGCAATTGAGCTACAGGTGAAAAAGGTGTCACCATTCCTGCATTCACAAGACAAGTCACTATAACACTGAAACACTGAAGTGGACAGCAGATGAAGAATTCTGATGCATTTGTGTGCATACATGTATCCATGAGGCGGCAAGGAATAGAGTGTGAATATATTTATCATTGGTGGAGATTGGGGATGGGCCCATCAAAATCATGGTAGATAAAATAAGGATGCCAGGATATTTATTTAGAATAGAATTCAGCATTAGGTATGGCAATTCAAAAATCACATTACACTGCAGATTTCAACAATACAGTGATTGGGAACATCCCTGAGAGATATGTGAATGCACAGGGTGAGTTGCCATAGTCTCTAGATTCCCAACCTAAAGGGAATCACAGAGGTTCCTACATTGGAGGATTTCCCAAAATTCTCAAAAATGGTAGAGGAACAAGTTCAGACTGCAGATGCATGCACAAATGAAGAGGAAAGAAATAAGTTTAAAAAAATGTTCATGGATTTTATAGATATTTTTGCCAAATATGCATATGATTGTGGTCTAACTGATTTGCATGTTGCCACATACGGAGAGGGATATGGTAGAGATCTGGTATTTGTGCGTCAATATCGATTGCCATTAGCATGTTTGGAATCATTAGCTGGAATAATAAAAATGTTTGAATCACAAGGAATTATTAGGCTAATTCTTAGTACATCAAACAATCCCATTTTGGGGGGGGGGGGGTAAAACTGAATGGTCAATGGCGTCTTTTTGCAGACTTGAGAGAATTAAACAAAAGAGTACCATTGTCCAGATGGCCGCTCCCATTTATTGATCAAGGTACAGGTCCATGGGTCAAAGGTGTTTACCAAGTTAGATATCATGCTGGATAATGGTGCATGCCACTGGTTGAAGACATACAAAATGTGTTTGCATTTTCAAGCCAAAGTATCTTTGCAGAAAGCACAATGGTGCAAAAAGAAGGTGAATTTCTTAGGCCTTGAAGTGACTGAGCATGAGTTGAATCCACAAAAGAAAAATGTGGAAGCAGTGCAGAAGTTGAACTATTTGAAAGGTTTGAGAAGCTTATTAGATATGACAGGATATAGCAGGAAGTTTATTGAAAATTACACATAGAGCACTCAACCATTAACCAATTTGTTGAAGCAGGATGTACCATGAAAATGGGATAAAGAGCAATGTGAAGCGGTGGCTAAATTGAATGAATGTCTAATGAAGGCACCGTGTTTGGCCTATCCCATGAAGAACCAGGATTTCTTTGTAGAAATAGGATTCACTGATCAATGCAGGTCAGCTGTGTTATCTGAGAGGCATGATTTAAATCGTAAAACTATTGCCTATGCAAACAAGGCATTATCTCAGGTTGAAACTAAATTGAGTGAGTGTGAAAAGGCTCTTCTGACCACTGTTTGGGCATTGCAACATTTCTGTCCCATCACTCGAGTAGAAAAAGTAATTATTGAAACAAATGACCAACCCCTACAATTTTTGCAAAGTAAAAGAATTAGGTCAGGTAATTTGGCACAGTCCGGAATTACTTCCTGGACACTGGGATTGCAGAGGTTCCCTGTGGAGGTAAAATATGGTCAGAATAAAAAGAGCCTGGTTGCTCAAGGGGCGGCAGATCTGCATGATTGCACAGCTAAATGCATGCCTGATGAAACAGAAATAGAGACGAATTTAAATGCATTTAAACAGTCTCCACACAAAGCTTTCAATGAAGAGGTGTGTGGATGTTTGCCAACAGTATATGTGGATGGGTGTGCATATCATGTGGAAAATAATGAAGAAAAATAACTTGTGGCAGGAATAGGAATTATTTGGTTCAAATGTGACAATATTCCAAGAGCCTGAGAATTGGAGATAGGAGTAGCCAGAAAGCAGAGGTGGCTGCCATTTATAAGATAATTGTTACTGCCGTTGAAAATAAATTCAAAGAGATAGTTTTGGTGACTGATTGAGAGTAGGTGTGAAAACGTTTTGTAGAGTATTTACCTGATTGGAAGGCGAAAGGGATAATCACATATAGTTACATAAGCCTTAAACATGGTAAGATGATTCAATTCATAGACAAACAAGTATCAGAACGTGATTTAATAGTACACTGGAGAAATATCCGTGGCATTTAAAGGCGCCAGGAGAAGATAAGGAGGGTGCTTTGTCAAAGCAGATCAATTGGCCAAAATGTGTGCAGTCATGGAGAGTTATTTCCCATTGAACACTTACTTGGTGAAATACAGGTAGATGTGATTACACGCTTCAAATCTCCAAAAGAAATGGAACGGCTTGTAGTGCAATGGAGTTATGATACCCCGGATGAGGATTTAATTAAAGCGCAAAAGAAGACCCAGTGTTAGGCCTATTTTGTAATCATTTGGTAGATGCAGAACAAAATCATATATCTGAAAACAATTGCAAAGGAAAGGAAGAGATGATAGTGTTGGTAAAAAAACAAAAAGAGAATTAAGCTACAAGATGGTTTGATGATTAGGGAATCTGTAACAGGTCAAGTACAAAGGGTGGTGCCTCTATTATTCCAAGGACTGATACTACACCATGCACATGATGCATTAACTGCAGGACACCAGGGTTCACAAAAAACTTTGGAAATATTGAAAGACTATGCATGCTGGCCACATATATCCCAAGATGTTGAACTGTACACCAGAGGGTGTCTGGTATGTGAACAGTTTCAGCCTGCTTCACCTATGCATATGGCTCTGGTAATTAAAAGAGGATTGACCCTTCCATGGTCAGATTTGCAAATCGACTCTGTTGGGCTTGTAAAAAGATCAGCCAGGGGAAATAAATATTTATTAACGGTTGTATGTCTGATGTCTAAATGGGTGTAATGTATTCCTGCACCAGATTGCAGTGCTCAAACAGCAGCCACATTATTGGTAAATTATATATTTTCAAGGTTTGGTTTACCCCAAAAGATAGAATAAGACTGGGGAAGTCATTTCACTAGTGCTTTGATGAACAAGGTGTTGCAGATATTGGAGCTAAAGAGGAAATTGCACATCTCTTATCGACCATGTTCATCGGGGGGGTTGAGAGAAGCAATAGGTCTATAGTAGACATACTAAAAAAATGTGTAGCTCAAGCAGGATCCAGTTAGGATCTTCGTTTGCCTTTAGTATTAATGGCCATTGGATTGCCTCCCACTAAAGCAACAGGGATCAGCCCTCATGAGATGTTGACAGGAAGAAAAATGATATTGCCACAACATCTATTATACAGGACACACAAGCAAACACTTGTGGGTGCCTCCACAGTTCACAAATATATGGAGGAATTTAGGAAGCACTTGCACATGCATTGGCATTTGTACAGCGGAATCTGAAGAGAGTTGCTGATAGTGCAAAAACCTATTATGATAGACAAACATCTGTAAAAGGAAACAAGATAGGTGATCAGGTGTACAAGTTTCACTTTGGGAAAAATAAACATAAACACTTAAAATTTCTAGCAGCGTGGCAAGGGCCATTTGAAATTGTGGACACAATCTCCACTTATCAAGAAGGAGGGTGAAGTGGCCACTGAGCATTTCGTACATGTAAACCAGATTAAGCCATGTCACCCAAAGCATGAGGTGAAAAGACTTGAGCAGATTGAGACTGGCTGAATAAAAATAATAAATGCAGTGAAAATAAAGCTAACCGTGGAATTAAGGTAAATAAATAACAACACTTGTCTTGATAGTATTCACATTAAACAGAGAATAATGTGTGATATGCATACACAAGAATTAACTCCATAAGTAAACAAACACAAGGCTTGTTGAGCAAGCAGAAGAGAACAAAGCCACACGTGACATAAATTCTTCATTCTTCATGAAGAGGTGCTGAACCAAAATAAGCTATCCTTATATTGTGTAGTATTTTATTTTGCATTGGTTTCAGGTAATTAATGGGAAATGATAATGGAGGTTAGAAATGTGAAATATTATGGAGGGATGTGCATTTTGTTTTAAAGTATTTTGAGTGCATGGTGTGAAATATTGTTTTATTTTTGTATAACAATGAATTTAATTTCAGGTGTTCCAGTATGGCAAACCCAGGGAGCCACTGTGTTTTAATCATAATTCCAATTTTATTTTCAGGCCTTGTAGCGGGATAGAAAATGGTTTCAATCTAGGTGCTTAATCTGTTTTTTTTTTATAATTCACTTTAGAGATGACTAATTCCTTACCCCTCGGAGCACTGGACCCTTGGTGGATGCCACGGGAGGAGGCCCCAGGACAGCCCCGGGAAAGCCCTCAAACCAAAGAATGGGGTGAAGATAAGGAGCCTGAGATTCAAAAAAGATGACATATGTGGAGGAGGTTCCATGGAGTGCCAAACTGGAAGATTTATGCTGATGACAGTGTCATGTGCAGTGTGGGTGCAGTGACTGATGTAAAGGACATTCCAAAGGCATGTTCCTATATTCTGCATACCAGGCACTAAAGACTACATGATATTCATGTTGTTTATTTATCTTCAATGTGTTTCATTTTTCAGTTCTTGCTTATGGAGCATATTACTGTGCTGTGTTCCACCAAAATGGACTTGATCTGTGGACAAAGGTTGGTGTTTTTTTTTAAAAAGGTTTTTTTTGCATACATACTGATATTATATTCCGTGGGAAAGACTGCTTATTCCATGGAATGCGCACATATGTGATGAAAATGTCATTCGAAGTCTATAGTGTTTATTTTTGAATATGAACTTTCCATTTATTCATGGACATTTAGGGGGTAATTCATAGAAATCAGCGCACAAGTGGCGCACGCGGCTAGCGCACAGTGTGCGCGTGCGGCAGCTTGCACCAGCTGCGTACGGCAAAACCCATTTCGGCGCACAGCATATTCATGGATTTTAACATCCCTAAGCAGCCGTGGTGCAGAGTGGTGCAGCGACCCTGCAGCAGCTCCAGTTACACCCCCAACCCCGCCCTGTGCACCATGAACAGCGCACAAATCCAGTACATGGCGCACAGGCCAGTGGACCAGCATACAGCCCCCCAACCATGAAAACGCGTGTAAAACTCCCCACGCACCCCTCGGAATACACGTACCCCGCTCGCGCTAGGCCAATCGCGTGTAAAACTCCCCGCACACCCCTTGAAATACACGTACCCCGCTCATTCGTGGGAAGTTTCACATGCGGTAGGCCCTGTGCAAGCAGGGTACGAGTATTTCTGGGGTTCGCAGGGAGTTTCACATGCGGTATGACCTGTGCGAGTGGGGTACGTGTATTTCTGGGGTTTGTGGGGACTTTCACACGCGGTAGGCCCTGTACGAGCGGGGCACGTATAATACTGGGGTTCACGGGGACTTTCACACGTGGTACGCCCTGTGCGAGCGGGGCACGTGTAATTCTGGGGTACGTGGGAAGTTTGAAAGGTTTGAGAAGCTTATTAGATATGACAGGATATAGCAGGAAGTTTATTGAAAATTACACATAGAGCACTCAACCATTAACCAATTTGTTGAAGCAGGATGTACCATGAAAATGGGATAAAGAGCAATGTGAAGCGGTGGCTAAATTGAATGAATGTCTAATGAAGGCACCGTGTTTGGCCTATCCCATGAAGAACCAGGATTTCTTTGTAGAAATAGGATTCACTGATCAATGCAGGTCAGCTGTGTTATCTGAGAGGCATGATTTAAATTGTAAAACTATTGCCTATGCAAACAAGGCATTATCTCAGGTTGAAACTAAATTGAGTGAGTGTGAAAAGGCTCTTCTGACCACTGTTTGGGCATTGCAACATTTCTGTCCCATCACTCGAGTAGAAAAAGTAATTATTGAAACAAATGACCAACCCCTACAATTTTTGCAAAGTAAAAGAATTAGGTCAGGTAATTTGGCACAGTCCGGAATTACTTCCTGGACACTGGGATTGCAGAGGTTCCCTGTGGAGGTAAAATATGGTCAGAATAAAAAGAGCCTGGTTGCTCAAGGGGCGGCAGATCTGCATGATTGCACAGCTAAATGCATGCCTTATGAAACAGAAATAGAGACGAATTTAAATGCATTTAAACAGTCTCCACACAAAGCTTTCAATGAAGAGGTGTGTGGATGTTTGCCAACAGTATATGTGGATGGGTGTGCATATCATGTGGAAAATAATGAAGAAAAATACCTTGTGGCAGGAATAGGAATTATTTGGTTCAAATGTGACAATATTCCAAGAGCCTGAGAATTGGAGATAGGAGTAGCCAGAAAGCAGAGGTGGCTGCCATTTATAAGATAATTGTTACTGCCGTTGAAAATAAATTCAAAGAGATAGTTTTGGTGACTGATTGAGAGTAGGTGTGAAAACGTTTTGTAGAGTATTTACCTGATTGGAAGGCGAAAGGGATAATCACATATAGTTACATACCCCTTAAACATGGTAAGATGATTCAATTCATAGACAAACAAGTATCAGAACGTGATTTAATAGTACACTGGAGAAATATCCGTGGCATTTAAAGGCGCCAGGAGAAGATAAGGAGGGAAATGACAAAGCAGATCAATTGGCCAAAATGTGTGCAGTCATGGAGAGTTATTTCCCATTGAACACTTACTTGGTGAAATACAGGTAGATGTGATTACACGCTTCAAATCTCCAAAAGAAATGGAATGGCCTGTAGTGCAATGGAGTTATGATACCCCGGATGAGGATTTAATTAAAGCGCAAAAGAAGACCCAGTGTTAGGCCTATTTTGTAATCATTTGGTAGATGCAGAACAAAATCATATATCTGAAAACAATTGCAAAGGAAAGGAAGAGATGATAGTGTTGGTAAAAAAACAAAAAGAGAATTAAGCTACAAGATGGTTTGATGATTAGGGAATCTGTAACAGGTCAAGTACAAAGGGTGGTGCCTCTATTATTCCAAGGACTGATACTACACCATGCACATGATGCATTAACTGCAGGACACCAGGGTTCACAAAAAACTTTGGAAATATTGAAAGACTATGCATGCTGGCCACATATATCCCAAGATGTTGAACTGTACACCAGAGGGTGTCTGGTATGTGAACAGTTTCAGCCTGCTTCACCTATGCATATGGCTCTGGTAATTAAAAGAGGATTGACCCTTCCATGGTCAGATTTGCAAATCGACTATGTTGGGCTTGTAAAAAGATCAGCCAGGGGAAATAAATATTTATTAACGGTTGTATGTCTGATGTCTAAATGGGTGTAATGTATTCCTGCACCAGATTGCAGTGCTCAAACAGCAGCCACATTATTGGTAAATTATATATTTTCAAGGTTGGTTTACCCCAAAAGATAGAATAAGACTGGGGAAGTCATTTCACTAGTGCTTTGATGAACAAGGTGTTGCAGATATTGGAGCTAAAGAGGAAATTGCACATCTCTTATCGACCATGTTCATCGGGGGGGGTTGAGAGAAGCAATAGGTCTATAGTAGACATACTAAAAAAATGTGTAGCTCAAGCAGGATCCAGTTAGGATCTTCGTTTGCCTTTAGTATTAATGGCCATTGGATTGCCTCCCACTAAAGCAACAGGGATCAGCCCTCATGAGATGTTGACAGGAAGAAAAATGATATTGCCACAACATCTATTATACAGGACACACAAGCAAACACTTGTGGGTGCCTCCACAGTTCACAAATATATGGAGGAATTTAGGAAGCACTTGCACATGCATTGGCATTTGTACAGCGGAATCTGAAGAGAGTTGCTGATAGTGCAAAAACCTATTATGATAGACAAACATCTGTAAAAGGAAACAAGATAGGTGATCAGGTGTACAAGTTTCACTTTGGGAAAAATAAACATAAACACTTAAAATTTCTAGCAGCGTGGCAAGGGCCATTTGAAATTGTGGACACAATCTCCACTTATCAAGAAGGAGGGTGAAGTGGCCACTGAGCATTTTGTACATGTAAACCAGATTAAGCCATGTCACCCAAAGCATGAGGTGAAAAGACTTGAGCAGATTGAGACTGGCTGAATAAAAATAATAAATGCAGTGAAAATAAAGCTAACCGTGGAATTAAGGTAAATAAATAACAACACTTGTCTTGATAGTATTCACATTAAACAGAGAATAATGTGTGATATGCATACACAAGAATTAACTCCATAAGTAAACAAACACAAGGCTTGTTGAGCAAGCAGAAGAGAACAAAGCCACACGTGACATAAATTCTTCATTCTTCATGAAGAGGTGCTGAACCAAAATAAGCTATCCTTATATTGTGTAGTATTTTATTTTGCATTGGTTTCAGGTAATTAATGGGAAATGATAATGGAGGTTAGAAATGTGAAATATTATGGAGGGATGTGCATTTTGTTTTAAAGTATTTTGAGTGCATGGTGTGAAATATTGTTTTATTTTTGTATAACAATGAATTTAATTTCAGGTGTTCCAGTATGGCAAACCCAGGGAGCCACTGTGTTTTAATCATAATTCCAATTTTATTTTCAGGCCTTGTAGCGGGATAGAAAATGGTTTCAATCTAGGTGCTTAATCTGTTTTTTTTTTATAATTCACTTTAGAGATGACTAATTCCTTACCCCTCGGAGCACTGGACCCTTGGTGGATGCCACGGGAGGAGGCCCCGGGACAGCCCCGGGAAAGCCCTCAAACCAAAGAATGGGGTGAAGATAAGGAGCCTGAGATTCAAAAAAGATGACATATGTGGAGGAGGTTCCATGGAGTGCCAAACTGGAAGATTTATGCTGATGACAGTGTCATGTGCAGTGTGGGTGCAGTGACTGATGTAAAGGACATTCCAAAGGCATGTTCCTATATTCTGCATACCAGGCACTAAAGACTACATAATATTCATGTTGTTTATTTATCTTCAATGTGTTTCATTTTTCTGTTCTTGCTTATGGAGCATATTACTGTGCTGTGTTCCACCAAAATGGACTTGATCTGTGGACAAAGGTTGGTGTTTTTTTTTTAAAAAGGTTTTTTTTGCATACATACTGATATTATATTCCGTGGGAAAGACTGCTTATTCCATGGAATGCACACATATGTGATGAAAATGTCATTCGAAGTCTATAGTGTTTATTTTTGAATATGAACTTTCCATTTATTCATGGACATTTAGGGGGTAATTCATAGAAATCAGCGCACAAGTGGCGCACGCGGCTAGCGCACAGTGTGCGCGTGCGGCAGCTTGCACCAGCTGCGTACGGCAAAACCCATGTCGGCGCACAGCATATTCATGGATTTTAACATCCCTAAGCAGCCGTGGTGCAGAGTGGTGCAGCGACCCTGCAGCAGCTCCAGTTACACCCCCAACCCCGCCCTGTGCACCATGAACAGCGCACAAATCCAGTACATGGCGCACAGGCCAGTGGACCAGCATACAGCCCCCCAACCATGAAAACGCGTGTAAAACTCCCCACGCACACCTCGGAATACACGTACCCCGCTCGCGCTAGGCCAATCGCGTGTAAAACTCCCCGCACACCCCTCGAAATACACGTACCCCGCTCATTCGTGGGAAGTTTCACATGCGGTAGGCCCTGTGTAAGCAGGGTACGAGTATTTCTGGGGTTCGCAGGGAGTTTCACATGCGGTATGACCTGTGCGAGTGGGGTACGTGTATTTCTGGGGTTTGTGGGGACTTTCACACGCGGTAGGCCCTGTACGAGCGGGGCACGTATAATACTGGGGTTCACGGGGACTTTCACACGCGGTACGCCCTGTGCGAGCGGGGCACGTGTAATTCTGGGGTACGTGGGAAGTTTCACACGCGATTGGCCCTGTGCGAGTGGGGTACGTGCATAACTGGGGTTCGCGGGAATTTTCACACGTGATTTTGCTGTCAGAGCAGGGTACGTGGATTTCGGCGGTGCGCGGGGAGTCCTACACGTGAATTGGCAGTGTGGGTCCTCCCAGGTGTGCCCTCTACTCCCTCCACGGCCCCTGCAGGCAGCCCACACCACAGGGGACTACCCTGCACCCCTGGTCATGTCCCGCAGGCAGCCCATCCACCATGGGCATGCCCCCCAGCCAAGCCACATGTCACCTTGCACTAGTGATCACCAACTCATGTCCCCCAGCACCCCCACCCACCCACCATTGACGGGAACCTGCCAGCAGGCCCCCACTCATGTCCCCCAGCACCCCCACCCCCAACAGTGAGGGGCACCTGCCAGCAGGCCCCCACTCATGTCCCCCAGCACCCCCACCCCCCACAGTGAGGGGCACCTGCGAGCAGGCCCCCACTCATGTCCCACTCATGTCCCCCAGCACCCCCACCCCCCAGCAGTGAGGGGCACCTGCCAGCAGGCCCCCACTCATGTCCCACTCATGTCCCCCAGCACCCCCAACCCCCAGCAGTGAGGGACACCTGCCAGCAGGCCCCCACTCATGTCCCCCAGCACCCCCACCCCCCAGCAGTGAGGGGCACCTGCCAGCAGGCCCCCACTCATGTCCCACTCATGTCCCCCAGCATCCCCACCCCCAGCAGTGAGGGGCACCTGCCAGCAGGCCCCCACTCATGTCCCCCAGCACCCCCACCCCCTAGCAGTGAGGGGCACCTGCCAGCAGGCCCCCACTCATGTCCCCCAGCACCCCCACCCCCTAGCAGTGAGGGGCACCTGCCAGCAGGCCCCCAATCATGTCCCACTCATGTCCCCCAGCACCCCCACCCCCCAGCAGTGAGGGGCACCTGCCAGCAGGCCCCCACTCATGTCCCCCAGCACCCCACCATCCAGCAGTGAGGGCCACCTGCCAGCAGGCCCCCACTCATGTCCCACTCATATCCCCCAGCACCTCCACCCCCCAGCAGTGAGGGGCACCTACCAGCAGGCCCCCACTCATGTCCCACTCATGTCCCCCAGCACCCCCACCCCCCAGCAGTGAGGTGCACCTGCCAGCATGCCCCCACTCATGTCCCCCAGCACCCCACCGTCCAGCCATGAGGGGCACTTGCCAGCAGTCCCCCACTCATGTCCACTCATGTTCCCCAGCACCCCCACCCCCCAGCAGTGAGGGGCACCTGCCAGCAGGCCCCCACTCATGTCCCCCAGCACCCCACCGTCCAGCAGTGAGGGGCACCTGCCAGCAGGCCCCCACTCATGTCCCACTCATGTTCCCTAGCACCTCCACCCCCCAGCAGTGAGGGACACCTGCCAGCAGGCCCCCACACATGTCCCACTCATGTCCCCCAGCACCCCCACCCCCCAGCAGTGAGGGGCACCTGCCAGCAGGCCCCCACTCATGTCCCACTCATGTCCCCCAGCGTCCCCACCCTCAGCAGTGAGGGGCACCTGCCAGCAGGCCCCCACTCATGTCCCCCAGCACCCCCACCCCCCAGCAGTGAGGGGCACCTGCCAGCAGGCCCCCAATCATGTCCCACTCATGTCCCCCAGCACCTCCACCCCCCAGCAGTGAGGGCCACCTGCCAGCAGGCCCCCACTCATGTCCCACTCATGTCCCCCAGCACCCCCACCCCCCAGCAGTGAGGGGCACCTGCCAGCAGGCCCCCACTCATGTCCCCCAGCACCCCACCGTCCAGCAGTGAGGGGCACCTGCCAGCAGGCCCCCACTCATGTCCCACTCATGTCCCCCAGCACCTCCACCCCCCAGCAGTGAGGGGCACCTGCCAGCAGGCCCCCACTCATGTCCCACTCATGTCCCCCAGCACCCCCACCCCCCAGCAGTGAGGGGCACCTGCCTGCAGGCCCCCACTCATGTCCCCCAGCACCCCACCGTCCAGCAGTGAGGGGCACCTGCCAGCAGGCCCCCACTCATGTCCCACTCATGTCCTCCAGCACCCCCACAACCCAACAGTGAGGGGCACCTGTCAGCAGGCCCCCACTCATGTCCCCCAGCACCCCCACCCCCCAGCAGTGAGGGGCACCTGCCAGCAGGCCCCCACTCATGCCCCCCCTACATGAAGTAAAGACAATCATGGCCCACTTCTACACCAAAATACCACAGCACGCCACCCCATTCTTGAGACACAATGATTTCCCAATCCACCCCACACTGACATGCCTATCTCAAGACACAAACCAAAAGTCAACTATGTACATCAACACATGTCCGTCACACACACACACACTGGTTGTCATTGACTGTGTAAACCCACATTTTGACATGCATTAACCCAATGAGCGAATCCCTCACATGGAACTAAAATATGAAAATGTATTATGTACAAAAATAAAGCAATGAAATGAAAGCATAACAAAATAGCAAACATGAAATGAAAACCATGTGCAAAAGATGAGTAAATGAAAAGTTTAACCAATCCGAAGTAATCCTAAAGAAAAATAGTCAAAACTCTCCCTTCACCAACGCAAATCCAAAGGAAACGTAAAAAGAAAAATCCATTGTTCCATGGTGAAATCAAAAGAAAAAGTTCTAAATAATCCATTGTCCAAAAAAAAAAATCCATTAATCCATGTTTAAAATCAAATAAAAAAGTTAAAATAAATCCATGGTCCCAATATGTACAATCCATTGTCAAGGCTCCATGAGACCAATGAAAGAAATGAAACCTACCTAAGAAACCACCTAATAAAAAAACTATATACAAATGTGTGTGGCATAGTCCATTCACCACAAATAAGAGGAAAAGGAAAAGGAAACCTAACTCTAAAAACTATTTATAATGGCAGTGGTCTAGTCCAACGGCTTACTTTTGGATGTCCCGGGCCAGGGCATCATCAAACTCCCGCTCAATGTCCTGGAGGCAGTCCTCTTCCATGGCCCTGAGGGTTCGCAGGGACGACGACATGTTCACCTCCAACTCCCTGCGAATTGCCTCGAGGCATTCGGCCTACCTCAGGGCCCTCTGCATGGAGTTATCATCCCTGACCATTGTGAGCCGCGCCTCTTCCGCCCGCTGCCGCTCCGCATCTATGGTGTGACCCAACCGCTGCCACACAGAAGCCATTTGAAATCCTGGGTCCTCCTGCCCTATGGCCGATGCCTGCCCCTCCGATGTTGAAGGCCCCGAGCCATCATTGCTCACACTATGTTGCTGCAGCTGTGCCTGTGCCTGCGCCCTGGCTCTTGCTGCCTGCATGTTCTCCTCTGGCTGGGGTGCAGTTGTCGTAGTGGCCACCCCTGCTGGACGTCCGACTCCCAACTGTGGCAGGAATGTGTCCTCCACCAGACTGGCCACTGGGTCAGAGGCAGGTCCACAAGGTACCCAGGTGATACATGGGTGGGAGTATGGCATGGAGGATGACTGGCTCGTAGGGGGTTCAGGTGAGGAGGGGGTCACAAGAAGGTCCAGCACATGGAGTAATCCAGCACCAGTGACCCGTCCCAGTAGGTCAACGTGGTCAAAGAGGCATGCGAGACGACGTGCAGTCTCTCCACGAAAAGACTGCAGGTCACCTCGCATGCCCTGTTGATGCAACGCTATCACAGCCAGGACAGGCTCAACACGGTCCCGGATAGCCACGTCCGCAGGGAGAGGAAGGCCAGTTGTTGTGCGCTCATCCCCTCCCTGAAAATGGGCTGGACGTAGGCATCCCTGCTGGTGCCAGATGATGCAGTGACAGGATCAGGGACAGGATTACACAAAGGCACCTCCGCGGCTGCCTGTGCTGCTTCCTGTCCCTGCCCCTGCACTGCACAACTAGCACCAGTGGAATCCCCACCTCCAGACCCTGTGTGTGTCCCTTCCGCGGCCTCCTCCTCCACCAAACCCCCCACCAACCAGGATGACTCCATGCCATCTTCCTCCGTCGGATCCTGTGGGGTCTCAGCTGCCCCTTCTGCTGCCGAGGAGTCCACCTCCGACCTCCGCCTCTTGGACCTATTCTCAGCAGCTGCAGCCTGGGATGCGGCACCAGACTCCTCACTCCCCGACGAGATGACAATCTGGGAGGGGAGCCGGGCCTTGCGTCTACGGCTGGTGGTGCGATCCCTGCCACTGTGCTCCACATCACCCTCTCCACCCACTTCATCAGCTAACGCTGCAGACAGGGAAAGATAAAACACAGGCATCAGAGCACTGTACAATGGACTGATACACACATGACAGTTGTACATGAGTGGCAGTGTCATACTTCAGACATGGCATCACACTCCCCAACACACATGTCAATTGTACTCATACACATGAGCAATTTCACAGCAATATTGCACCAGCCAGCACAATCCATACACATACAACAGCATGAGCATCCGAAGGTGAGCCTGATGTCACATGAAACACAGGGAGTGCACAACACATGCACACACGCCACCACACTTACATGCATGTGTACATGTCCACCAACTGTCACAGTGATGAGATCGCCATCCATGTCACATCTGGCATTCAGCCTTCTACATGTCAGTGTCACATGCATCCAAGTTGCATCACAGTTGCACACTTGTCAAATACACACACATGCACATGTACACAGTGCAGATACATGCAGCAGGAACCACCATCCATGTGTGACACCACAACCATGCCAACGTACATACACAGAAATTCAAACATGTGTGCTCCCACACCTGCATTTGCCCAGCATGTTTACCAACACATACACCATAGATGTGTCTCAGACCTGAGAGGACTCACATGTGGCAGCCTCATACCCATGTTCATACACATCCCTACATGGCCCTACAAAAACACATGTGCAACCTGCACACTACTGGCACACCACAACACGCACAGCGTCCAATCAGTATGCATGTACACTCACCGCTTGACTCCAGACGGGTCTGCCTCTCAAGGACCTGGACGTGGAGCGCTGGGCATATGCATTGCAGGACCCTCATTTGGTGGTTGGACAGGTGGCCCTGGCGCCCCTTGGCATCCACTGCCTTCGAGAGGCGCAGGGCCTTGTTGAGGGTCCTGGACCTGAAGTTCTCCCAGTGCTTCTTGACATGTTGTAAGTCGCGGACTGCCACCCCCTCCGTGTTGATGGCAGTCACAATGTCATTCCAGATCCTGGTCCATTCTTCACAGTTGGTGCGCAAACTTCCAAAGAGGGCATCATACTGCCCCAGGACTTGCTCCACCAGGACACCAAATTCCCTGGCACTGAAGCTGGTGGCCCTCTGCCTCTCTGGCTGGGGGTTGCCAGTGGTGCCAGATGGTGTTATGCCAGACATGGCAACCCCAGAGGCGGGAGTGGGTGGGCAACTGGGTCCTGGGGCTGGGCTGTGGAGAGATGGTATCCCAGTCGGGAGTCTTCGGTTCCAGCAGGGGTGGTCAAAGCAACTGCACCCCTGGCTGACGTGCAGGCAGCAAATAGCAGGGCACGTGGGCAGCAGGCAGTCAGGCAGCAGCAGATGACAGGTGGGAGCGTGCTCAGGGCTCTGGGGGGCAGTAATTCAGCCTTCTGGGCAGGAGCGTGGTCTTCCGTGTGTCTTCGCGTGGCCAGCTTGATACGGAGTGATTTGGCACGTGAAAAAATTGCACGTCAGAGTGTAATTCGAGGAAAGGCCCTTAGCGCGTAAGCGCATCTGTGACGTTACGTGCACGGGCGTATCCCTCGTGACGTGGGCATAGTGGTTCAGCACACGTGAAAAATCTGCACGTTCCCGTGTGAATGCGTGTAATCTGAGGAAAGGGCCTACACGTATAAGTGATGAGAGGCGTGCGGGCGTTTCCCTCAGCATGGGTTAAAGGTGAGTGGGGCCAGCAGTTTGCTTTACGTGCCTTTCGTGGAGACTGACGTGTGTTGCTGCTTTGTGTTGTTTCGCGCGCCATCACAACTCCACAGCTATCAAGGACGTATCTCTTCTTTTGGCGGGGGTATTGGCCACAGGTGTTTTTCTGCATCGCGCTAGTCAGATGGTGAGTCGCACACGCTATTTTTCCCACTGCGGGTGCCCCTGTCTATTGCACCCGTTTGCAAAGTCATAGTAGCCTGCGTGTCCCACGTGTACGGGTTTTTTGTGTTACTGGGTGCCACCGCATACTGCGGGAGGTTGATTCCACGCACGTAGACTGCACGGTTGCGTGCACGGTTTTACTGCAGTTTTGGGGTGCCTGAGGGTTGCGTGACCCGCCACTACATCACCGGGGTCACATACAGCCTTACAGGTGCAGGGGGGCTGTTAAGATCTTGCATCTCACCCCCTTCACCCCAATTGCCCAGGTCAATTGTGGTGTACACCTCCCATTGGCACTACTCCATCTGTGCCGGCACTACTACATCTGTGCCATGGTTGGGAGGCCACCAAATGTGAGGGGCGCCTCAGCTGGGTGTCCTCCTCGTGGCGGGCGTGGTCGGGGACGTGGCCAGGATGATCAGGGAATAGGGGGACTCCAGGGTGTCCAGGGTGGCCGCAGAGGGGGAAGAGGCAGGGGTGCGCCACTTGAGCACGATGTTGTGCCATGTGTCGGTGCAGTCATGCCACCACCCCCTGTGTTTCCGGGAGATGCAGCTTCTGCATCTGGCACTGGCGCCCGTGTGACCCGGCAGTCCATTTCATCGACTGCCACGGGCCCAAGGGTAGTGGTAGCTGCAGGTGCAGCTGTGGACACCACCGACCCAGGCTCAGGGTCTGCCAGCGCAGGCTGCGTTTGCAATTGAAGAGCCCTTGGAAGATTTCCAACAGGCCCGGAGGGAAACCGTAGGGGCATGCAGGGCTGCCCTGACCAAGACACGTATCCCTGGGGCAGTAATGTTATCTGCTGCACCGAACAGCCGATGTTGCCAAGTGCAGGGGCAGATGCAGCCAACAACACCCCGGTTGTGAGTCTGCCAACCAGGACAGTCGTGGTCAATGTCCCTGCAACAGCGGTTGTTGATGCGCAGGGTCCATTAGAGGGCACCCAGCTGCCACTGACACAAGTCAGCCCTTTGGTCGTCCCTCCACCTGCCACTCCCTTGGCTCAATCCACCGGTCCCACTGGCCATACTGATCAGGGCGGCATCAGCCAGCCAGGGTCTGCGCCACAATCCAAGAGGAGGAAGGTTGCACCTGCAGCACAGGCTGGGACCCCACACACAGCCACAACCTCCTGCACGTCGAGGAAGAAGCCTTTCTGCAAACAGGAACTGAACTTCCTCGTGGGCTACGTGTGAGACCACAGCCGTGACATGCTAGTGGGTGCTAATTGTCAGACTACTGCTGCCCACCGTGATACCCACTGGAAGCAAGTTGCGGAACATGTGAGTGCATTCGGCCATGAGGTGCTCACGGCGCAAGAGTGCAAAAAGCGTTGGAATGACCTCAAACGCAGCGCTAAGGCTAAGCATGCCGCAAATTACAACTTGACTCTGGTTACTGCCGGTGGGCCTGCACCGGAGGAGGAAGACCTCACTCCGCATGAGTCACTCGTTGCAGTTCATACCATCTGAATTGGTCGAAGGAGTGGGAGAGATGCCAGACTTTGATGCCCAGTCCATTGAGTGTTGATGCGTGTTTGTCGAGGACGTGTGTGTTTTACTTGTGTGATGTGTTGTGCATGACTGCCACTACATGTCACGTGTACATGGTTATGATGTGGAAGTAATGCAATGCTTCCCTGATGCATGTCTACTCTGCTGGATGATGGACATGTGGAGCAGACAGGGACTGTCCACATCACCACTTTTGCACCCTAGTCACATGCTGGTTAACAGTATGCCCCTCCGGTCTATGTTCCAGCTCACTGGCACTTCTGCATGTAGCGTGGGGTGACCATCCTCTCAGCCCAGGAACTATGCATAGCATGACTGATGTGCATGTGTCCTCTGCCTGCAAGGGGGTAGCCAATGTAGGCATGCTCCCTTGCCCCTCAACCCCCTGCTCTGCCCCCCAATTCCATTTTAGCACTGGTCTGCTACAATATTGCCCTTGGTTACTTCCCTGGTCATGCCTCCTGTGTACATTCTAACATCCAGCGGCCAATCTGCCAGACATATCCATTGAGGTACATCCTTAGTACTTTATGCAGGGTGTCTCACTTGGACTGTGCAGAGGTCAGATGCCCCTCAGGGACATGATGCCCATTCATGCTCCATGTGCATTTCATGCATGCCCATATGTGTCCATGACTGGATGATCACTGTTACTGCCTTCCCATGTCAACTGTGGCTCAGTACTGCGTTGCACACATGTTCATGGTCTGACAATCTGTGTGGGTCACCTTCCTCAGCCTGTTTAATGGACAATGATTCTGTCCAACTGGTCTTCACACGTGGGTGGACTCCAGAGGTTTCATCATGTGTCCTGCTTACTGTCCCATCATCATTTGCAGTGTTGCCACTTGACTTACATGAAGCTTTTGATGCTAGTCAACACTGTCTGCCAATACACAGGTCTATGGCCAGCCTTTTGATACCATGCTAGACATCCCTGCTTTTGCACTTGGGTGGAGGGGTGCTTTGCTTGTAGATATGCTACCCATTGATTGCACATTGCACGTGATGCCTGAAGTAGACATTGCACTGCCTTCACATTTTATGACACACACCATGAAGTCCTTGTACATGTAGGTAGTGAGTGACATGCATATTTGCTGCACTCCATAAACCCACTTCAATGCAAACTGCCACCTTTCAACAGCTCTGATCACAGAAGCAATTTCAAGTTGACCCAGCATGCATGCCAGGTTCTATTTTGTGTGTCACATGTCTGCCTGATGTGTTTGGTGTCGGTGTGTGTGTGTGTTGTGTGCTTCTAACATGTGTAGTGACCTTTTTTCTCTCTATTTTTCAGATGATGACGCAATGGAGCCAGAGGATGGTGTTGTCATGCCAGGCACAGGGTTGTTATCACTACATCAACCCAGCACAAGTGGGGGTAGTGGGGTGATAGGCCACGAAACCCCCCACGTGCTACAGTCCATCTTGTCTCTGGCTGCCTATGAGTCCAGCCATGAAGATCACTCTGACGACCATGTCGAGAGTGATGAGCATCAGGTCCATATGTCAGGGGTGAGTGATTCTGATGTGGACACTCCTCTGTCCGCGACACCTGCACTGAGGGGTCAGACAGCCTTGGAACCTCTGCCCGTGGTGGATCGGGATGCAGGGTCACCCTCCACACCAGTCAATGATGTGCCTGGGACATCACGTCGACAGGGGCATGTAGTCATGCAGCCGCGGGTGGTGCCAACAGAACGAGGACACCCGGTCCTTGGGTCCCGCAAGGGTCAAGCCCAGCAACATGGCCGCTGCGCGCAACCACAGTATACTGAGTGGGAGCAAGACATGACTGCCAATTCTGAACAGCAGGGGTCAGCAATGGAGAACATCGCTGAGAGCATGGAGCGTGTGGCTCAATCTGTGCTCCCCCCTGCTAGGCAGGTGCTTCTCCAGCAGCAGGCGGCACGGTCCACGGCCCGCTCGCTCAGGCTGGGCATGGCGGCCTCAGACAGGGCATGCCAGGCTGAAATGTTGTTTCTGCGTCAAGCAATTGCTGCTCATGCAGAGGCACACATGAAGGCCCTGAGGGAGGAGCATGCTTCCCTCAGATCCACTCTGGGTGTCCTTCTGATGTCCCAGAGGGAGCGGGCAGCGGAGAGGTTTGCACAGCTTGAGCGTACCATCTCGGCTGAGCTACATGCTTGCCGAGAGGTGTAGCAGTTGTCAAGCCAGGCCTTGCTGGAGGAACTCCGTGTTACACGTGCTACCTTGCAAGAGGAGGCACGTGTATCACGGGAGGTTCTGCATGCAGACCTACATGTCATCGCCACACAGAACCAGGCTCACCTGTCCGGCAGACCTGCTGCTGATGAGGGGCAAGCTGCGGCTAGGCGTGGTCATGCTCCTGTGCCACGTCCTACTTTCCAGGAAGAGCCAGACTCGGAGGACAATCTATCCCCCACATAGGTCGGGCTGTTCAGGCGTTGAGCCCATGGAAGTTTTTTTTTTTCCTCAGCATCATCGCATGTGGGTGTTGAGCAGCACCCTATACCTTCCCCTCCTGGTTGCCTCCCCCCCGGGCCATATGTGGCCATTTTTTTTTTTTATTTTAGTTTATTTAGTTAAGTTTCTGTTTGATAGTTAGTTTAAATAGGTAAAGTAGGTTTTTCATAGTTAGTTTAATTAGTTAATATAGTTTAAAATTGCTAGTCTATTGTGCTTTCATGTGACGGTGTGGTGCTTTGTGGCTTTTAAAAGCATCCACTGTCTGTTCCAGCTGGGCCCTTCAAGCTTGTCTTGTGTATGTGTTTGCTGCTTGGGGTCCTTGACTCACATATGCCACTCCTGCTTCCCTTATCCATGGGCTTGCAAGGATGGTTCGTTGTAACAGCCTATTACACTAGGGCAATGGACTATCATATCTGTGGCATGTCTGCTGCTGTGGAACTTGTGTTAACACCCCTATTGGGGATGATTGGGGTGTAATTGTCCACTGTTCTTCTTTTGCTAGATGGGGTGTTTAATGTTTCATGTGTACATTCATTGCTATGCATTGTGTAGTATGTTTCTTATCTTTAATGGACATGTGCTTGTTGCAAATCATGCCGTAGATAGTGTGTTCCACACTGTTGCTGTGATAGACAGACTGATGGTGTGATTTCTGATGTACGTCTCTGACATGGTCCAGTCATGTAATGCCTGAAGAGACACACACAGATGAATATTAAGCATTAATCATGTGTTTCATGCACTTTCTGCAGGGAGGGATGAGCCTCAAGACCACCTTTGCCAGCAGACATGGGCCATTGGACGTCTGGAATCAGGACACGTTTGGTGCTGCCGACATGCGCATGTGTGCGCAAGCAGAGGCACAGGGATTGCGATCATACATTCGAAAACCGATGATGTGTTTCAAGGGACTCCAGGCAAGGTGAGCAGCACAGGGGGGTCACAACACATCAAACCTTCCACCTGGCCAGTTGGACATGCATGCTTAGTAGCAGCACTGATGGTGAACTTGGGACAAATATTGGTGTAGAAGCGCACAATACAGCTCAGATGTGTTAACGGACTGATGGCTAGTTGATGTGAAAGTTGTCTGTGACACCTGCAGGGGCAGTGGAACATACCCCCCGGTCACCATGGTCCATTGAGGCACTTGTATTAGCCATGTAGCGTTCCGAGGCATGGAATGAAGCAGCTCACAGGGACAGACAGCAAGGGACAGACTCGGGTGCAGTGCATTTCATTTCCAAGTAGAAATTGATACATGCACTGGCTACTTTATTTTGGTCATGGTGGTACAGGACTTGTTCTGAAGTCAGACCTTGCTATATGCGTCTGTCTGCTTACACAGGGAACATTGCATGTTGTGTGAATCGTGACACATTGGTGTTCCATTTGCCATGCACCCACCGGTGCCTGACTTACTGCATTGACTGTGTATGAACCATCACAGGGGTAATGTTACGTATCGGTATGAAGCATCCACACAAGTTTGTCTGTTTGTATTGTATTTTGTTACTTTTGGGCATATTTAGTGGTGTGTTTGTGTGTTTTCGGCAGCACAGATTATTAACTGTGGCTCTCTTTGCAGCATTGAAATGCTCCTGTTACCGGACCTGAGAGTGCGCAGGCAGGAGGCCAGCAGTCACCCCAGAGATAAGTTTCTCTTTGACTTACATTTGAGTAATTTGGTGCTATGTGCATGTGAACAAGTTTGATCTAATTGTGTATGTGTTAATGTGTGTACTACATTTTGGTGCATTCACTACTTTCCCGTGTCAATCCTACTCCCCTCTCCTGCCCCTCATTCCGGTTATCCAGTATGCCAATGCCTGTCCTCACTGCATATCCCTGACCCTCCTTCCCCACCAGGGTCTCAGAGGCCTGTGTGAGATTGACCTTGCAGGCACCCATACCATGGTGGGGTGGATATTTCGTGCCACTACTGCGCCTGTACACGGGAGCTGTGACAGTAGACATCCGTTCGTGGTGCATCATTCTATGTTATGTACCACACATGGTTCAGATCTTGTTGTGACAGTGTTTTACTGCGCTACCTTGGTTGTTAACATCATTGTGGTAGTACTTGGCCTTTGTGGCCTACTGCTACTTCAAGTCATCTGCTGGAGGCTGTTCTGGTTTGTTTTACTGCCTGCAGGCTATTTGCTTGGCTTCTGTGTTGTCCTGCTTTGCGTTGTGTTGGATTGTGTGCTTTTGCAAATCTAGGTGGACTCTGAGGATGCTGGTAACTTTTTACACACAAGGTGGGAGATGGTGACAAAGAGGAAGGGTGATCCTGTGGCCAGGTGGAATTCAAGGATGTTGGATGAATAACCCAGATGCAGTTGTTCAGTGGGTCGTGGTGATTTGTGAGGGGGGGGGTGTTTTGTTGTTGATAGTTGCCTTGCCCTGCAGTGTGGTGGGCACCCTAAAAATTGTAATTGTGCTTTCCTATTTACATGATGTATTCTGCTGATCAATGCCTGTTCATGTGTTGTGTTTACCTTTCAGGTGTGAGGGGATAGTTGTGATTTGACATGCTGGGGTATACACATGGTGAATGTTCACTTGTGATGTGTAGAGGACACTGATGGCCACTTGATTTCACATGCATATGTTGAGTGCATGTCCCTACTGACCCACACACTCACACTATGATCCACTAGATGTACAAGCACACTTCGATGTCCACGTGTACACTCTGTTTGCCTTCTGGTGCCCACTGTGTCCCTGCAGCACATGTTCTATGACCATTTGTGGATCCTGTACATGCCTAATTTTTTTTAATGTAGTTTGTCGCTTAGATGTGATGCTCAGGGTGTGGTTCACACACAATGGCTGTTCACTGTGCTGTGTGCTGAGCAGTGTGTTGCAGGAGGTGGACACGACACACAGTAGCTGCAGTGTTGATTTTGCAAAGCACATTGTGCATGTGGACAGGCATTCATTGTTATGTTTAAAATACAACTTTTGGAATGCATTTGGGTATGACTTATTTTGGGTGGGAGGTTGTTGGTCAGTCATTTCATCTGATTCCATGTCAGACATCATTGTCTGATGCCCATTTACATTTTTCACATGGCAATGTGTACCTTATTGGTACTGTGTTGATGTATGGCTATTGCTTGCCATGTCATGTTGTGGTTTGGGAGGGTTTGAGTGACATACCAGTGATAGTCATGTCCTGTTTTGCAGGTCTGTGTGATTCACACCTTGCACGTGTGCCTTTTGTTCACACAGGATTGCTTGTGTTTAAGTAGCTAGGGATGCACACAATGTGGCAATTCCATGGCAACAATCTCCGGGTGCTAAGGTTGTGACAGTTGACTGTCTCTTTGTCATCATCGATTGTCCCCTAGTATGTGCCAGGCCTGTGTGCACTCCACAGGGGTGGGAGTTTAGGTGAAAAATCTGGCCACAAGCTGGGTCCGGGCTTCCTCGCCATGTGCCTTGTCCCCTCCCATGGGCAGCGCTTGTGCCTGTGGTTGGAGATGTGGGGGCACCCCCATGTCCACTGGTACGCCCTGCCGTGTTGCAACATTGTGCAGGACACATGCTGCCACAATGATCCTGCACACTACTGGGGGTGCATAGAGTAGCTGCTCGCCAGAGCGGTCAAGGGAGAGGAAGCGTGACTTGAGCACTCCGAATGTGCACTCCACTGTGGCCTTGGTTGCAATATGGGCCACATTGTATCTTACCTGGGGTGGTTTGGTGGGGTTACGGATTGGCATCATCATGTGGTTGCTCAGAGGGTAGGCACTGTCCCCTGGACAGGTGGTAATGGTTGTGATTATTGGGGTTTGTGTATTTGTGTGTGTGACATGCATGTATGTGCATGGGCATTTGTACTCACCTAGGAGCCATGTGTCGCCATGCTGCCCTGCTTCTAGGGCCAGGCTCAGGGCGGACATTCTGTATATGAAACTGTCATGGGTGGAGCCAGGGTAGTTTGCATAGACAGAGGTGATGATTCCCCTTGCATCGCATACCACCTGTACATTGATGGAATGCCAGTGCTTGCGGTTTCGGTAGATGTGCTCAGTGGCCCTAGGTGGACGTATGGCCACATGGGTGCAAACTACGGCACCGAGCAATTTGGGGAAGTGTGCTACCCTGTAAAAGTCCTGGACAACGGCCTGCCTTTCTGCGGGTGTTCTGGGCATGTATATGTGCCTGCGGACTGAGGGGCGCGCTGTCATGATTGTCAATACCTGGTGTAGTCAGCGTGACTGCGTGGCCTGTGAGACCCCCCCCCCACTATGGCAGTAGTCCGCTGAAAAGACCCAGTGGACAAAAAATGCAGGACCATGAGCACCTTCTCCAAGGGGCTCAATGCTTGGGAGCAGAGGGTGGGGAATGTTAGGTCATCTTCCCACTCCCTGACCAGGTCTAGGATGATATGGGGTGGAAACCTATACCTGCCATAGACTTGATCGTCAGGCATCCCAAAAAGGCTTGTCCGTGGTGAAAAAATGCATGCCCTGGCTATTCTCCTCCTCCTGCGGTGTCCCACGATCAGTGCTGCGACAAATATGGCATTCATCGTAGCTGTATATACGTGTTTGTTTGCACACACTTTTATGCTGTGTGCTCGGACGCTTCCGCCTGCCTTCGTGTGGCGGACACGTTGATGCCTGTGCACATCTTTTGCCGTGCGCGGGTTTCACGTATTTGAATCCTTGAATACGGGTTGTTCGCGTGCGTGTTGGCGTTCCGTGTAGTTCCCTGCAGTACTTCCCCAGTTATGCCTTCTTTCTCACGTGTTATTCCCCATTCCGCGTGTTACACCCACTGTTCCGCCCACTTTTGTTGTGTGCGCTGCGCTATGTGCGCTTTCGCTGTGTGCTTAGCGCACGCTGTTTGGAGACGTGTGCGCCAGCATGCGCCATGCACAGATTTGGCTCACAACCACTGGGAAAGTAGCGCAGCGCCTTCCTTGAATCGCACGTGTGCGCGTGCGCTTGCTTTCTCCCGCTTGCGCCTCCTTGCGCCTGGGATTTTCCGCGCACATTTGTTCCATGAATTGGCCCCTTAGTGCCTCTGTACTGTGTACTTGAAAAAGTGAAGCTGAGCAAAACAATCTAGGCTCAATAGCCTTCGGTGTGGGTTGCACAGCCTAACATCCACTATGTGGTTAATTTCCGTGTTAGTGAATTCTTTAAAGGGTTTCTTATATTTAGTGTATGTTCAAAAGAAAATATTCCATGTCCCTGATTAGGTTTCTTGTGTTTTTTTACTTCTTCAAAATAATAGCGCATATTTTCTTTTGAACATACACTAAATTTAAGAAAACCTTTAAAGAATTCACTACCAAGGGAATTGACCACATAGTGGGTGTTAGGGTGTGCAACCCACTGCGAAGGAGGATATTGTGCCTAGGTCGTTTTGTTCAGCTGCACAAATGTTATTTGCCAAGCAAGTCTGTACTGGCATACAGAGAAATAATTAAGAACATTAGGTGGCTTAAGTCATTTCCCTTGCTTGTTCAACAAAAGGAGCATTATTTTCTCCCACCTTTCAGAGCATACAAAGAGGTTATATATGAAAGTGGGCTAAACATTGTTTAGTCCAACTACAGTCCAGCTATAGTTGCATGCACATCCTTGTGTGATGGATTAGAGTTTCTTTTGGACAAGCAGAATTGAGCAGATTGTAACCTTCTCAGTACATTCACTTCATCTATGTGGGCGCACAAAATACGCAGCAAAGACTAGGCTGGCTTTCAAAGCGATAGACAGTTGTTACTTGCAATGAAATAAACACCCTGAGGGTGTTCAAAGCCCAGAAAGGTCAATCTCCAATGGCTATAATAACAGATCCATACACCCACTTATGGCAGTATATGGTGGAAGAGGCAGAGCCCCACTACACGTTCATGGGCATTCCCTGAACTAAGTGATGTGCCTCAGACCAGGAATATTGACATTGTAGGATTAAACCCTTGAACCTCTGTTAATACCCTATCCAGAACAATTGCATGCAAGTTGGAGTAGTATAACTGTGGAGTTGTATCATGGCAGCTGTTCGTGCAGACCTATTGTCAGGCGGTCACTAACGAACAGTGTGTTTGCTTATTGAGACTAAACCTCTTATCAAAAGAGCTACAGCCAGAGAATAAATACAATAAAAATGCCCCCTAGAGTCTATTCCTGGTGCAGCAACAGAGCACAAACGAGGTGAGCTGTGATGTGCTGTGGTGCAGTCCTGCTAGTGAGCTGTGATCTCTGTGAGCAACTGCACAGTTCAGACCAGCAGTAAAGAGTCCAATGATATGATATGATATGATATGGCATTTGTAACGCGCCTATACACAAGTATTTCAAGGCGTGACGAGGCAGGGGAGGGGGGACAAGGGGAGATAGACAATGATCCTACTAGGCCAGGTGTCATTCAGATCGCGCAAGTGCAAGGGTAGAGGGGACTAAGAAAAGTGCAAGGGGAAGGGGAGAGGGGGAAAGGTGCTGTACATGGTAAGTAGAATACAAGATAAATAATAGGGCCAGCTGGTGGCAAGTGCAAGGAATGAGCAGATCATCACCATTAATTCCACCTCAGATGCAGGCAGCCCAAGAGGAGCCGAGACACAAAGCCACAGCAGAAAAACGCAGAGTCCTGGCTTCCACCTGATAGTAAGATGGTGATGGGCTCGGAAAGCCAGAAATCAAAACCAGGCAGGGCAAGGAAAGCAATTAGACCAAAAAGGCAATGTTGTTTCCATACAGTAAAGTAATCAGCATACCAATTACTGGAGGTAATAGGACGTGAATACAGAGGCAACGCCTATACAAGGAGACAGATTGAAGCTGCAAGGGGTAATGCAGAGCAATAGGAACAGAAGAAGCATGGCAATCTACTAAGAGAATCAGCACAGTTAAGGAGAGAGAGAGCCACGTTTCAGGGGCACTTCTTGAGAGCCTGGAAAGGGAGGAACTATTTAGAAAAGGAGGGGTCTTGTAAAACCTAGTCCATCTGGACAGGCTGAACAAATTGCCTTGACTAACACTGATGGAATATTCTCAAAGCTGGGCCATCTAAGAAAGCTGTAGTGACTGAAGCTGCTTGCTGGTGAGAAGGTAATCATATTACTTAAGATAAGGAAGGGCACAGTATGCCTTATCAGTGGAAAAGCCACTACGACCCTTACAATGAGAAGGGATTAATATCCATTGAGTGTGACCTAGGGCATTCTAACTCCATTTTAGAAGGAAGGACTGTTGTCCTTGCTGGATTACAGATAGCTGGCTGAGCACTAAATCCGTGTGAAGCAGATGTTTATGAAAGAAACATCTTGGCCATCAAATGCTCTGACCGAAAAATAAGAAAAGAGGTGACTCAACACTATATGCCTGTAACTGTGGTTAAGACAACAAGTGCCTGGGTGTGATACCCTTCAGACCATGTTAAGACAAGAAAACCATGGTGTGTCACTTTCCCCAATATCCTAGACATTTTAAGTTTGACTAATTGTGACACCTTTTTACTTAGATAAATCCCAGAGAGAAAGATCCTTCTTAGATGCAGAGAAAACATTTCTATGTCCCGTAGGTCATTCAGCAGGTCCTGTTCCCGTTATCTATGAAGTGCAAACTGAAGGCCCGGCCCACTAGGAAAACATTTCTTGAGTAGATCGTTGGTACATCAGTCTGCAGAGGGACAGATGTGGACACTTCATTTCTATGATTTTATCTTTCACGTAGGATGTTTCCCAAGTGGAACATTCAGTTGTGTTGTAGACCATCACTAGTCACTATAGGGGATCATCGCCACATCCTACGCTTGTGAATATTCCATGGTTAAGTGATACTTCTTTTGCCATGTGTTTTTGTCAGTCCACCTGAAATCTCAATAAGGCAACTGGATATGTCAAAAGTGTTAAAACACTGTGATATACATTTGAAAAAACTGAATGAATGCCTGGAAAAAGACGGGGCCAAATGTCAAAAAGAGGTGGACAGACTTGAATGAAATTAGTTGCTGGGAAAGTGCAGGCAGAATGTCCATAACAGAAGGGCATGGTCGCATAGACCTGGTTACTAGAAGAGTGAAGTCCAGGAGTGCAGTGAGGAAATACACACTGCTGAAAAGTGATAAAAAGAGTACTGCACAATAGAAATGAATCAGCACTGTATGGAAAGGGTTTTGACATAGTGAACACTGTATTACATACAATACTAAAAAGAAAAAAGATAACACACCTTACGGTGAATAATTCCAATTTAACAAATGATGTGTTGAATGATGGCTAAGTGACCTGCATATATGCAGGTCATCCATAGTTGTGACCGCATGATGTTTTCTGGGCACATAGATTCCTCCCTGCAAATATAACAATGAGCCCAAAAGCCATTGTGCCACTGCTCTGTAAGTCTAAAAAAGAGATGACACACCCAATCCATGAACACCAGCAATATCTGTGTTGCTAGAGTGGGTTGTATCAGTGTGTTTTCTTACTATTACAGCATTAGTGAATATTTACTAATATCAAACGTAACATCTAGTAATATCAGTTACTGACAATACTGATTTTAATATCAAGTAATATCAATTACTCACCGGGCGAAATTGAAACATCTGTACTAAATATAAGCATGTTATAATTGCAAAATGATTAATCATTGTTTAGAACAATTACATAAATAGAAATTAACTTGTTTGAGATGCTTTGAAACTAGGAAAAAAACAAAATAGTTTTAATTACAATGAAGGCACAATGATCATGTACAAGCTCACTCAAAATGCAAACCAACATTGTAACATGTAGATATTTTAAATATAATATAATAACATATGTTACAAAAAAGAACATTTAAATCTTTTAAATAATTAAATTAAATAAAGGAGAAATATGTTCTGCTGGAAGAAAATGTTAAAACAATTCTAGAATAAGCTTGTGAAAATTAAAAAAAAGCCAAATGTAGAAACTATATTCATAATATAGTGTGAAATGTAAATATTATTAGACACTTTTAGAAGGATCTAGCTAGATATGTCTGAATATGTAGCTACATGTTGTTCTCATGGGTAACATTTTTTTTATTTTTCTGTATTTGTTTTATAGGTACCCTGAATTTTCTAGTCAAGGTATATTAAGTTTACTGTTTACACATATGACATATATTTTATTTAAATGTTTTACGGTTCTTCTAGCTTCTGTGCCATATTTCTCAACACAGATGTTTAAGATTTGTATTTTCTTAAGTAGTTCACAAGGAAAAATATGTGTTATAAATGTATTTACATTTTATAATTATTAACTTTTTTAAGCAAATATGTTATACTTTTTATTTAAAATGTCTACACAAATGTTTAAACATTTATTTCAATATGACTTATATTTATATTGAGGCTGATTTACTAAGCTAGATAAGTAACTTAAGTAAGACTAAATTGACTAAGCACGGAACAAAATAGAGTACATAGAAATTAAGCCATGTTTTGGTGTAAATTGAGCTTAGTCAATCAGCCCAATACCTATATGTGTATATGTGGGGCTGATTGACTAAGCTAAAGAAATAGTGTAAGTAAAACTAAATTTACTAAGCTTCACGAAAATGGGGTAAGTAAACATAGAACAAAACATGGCTAAAGTTATTATTTAAGTTACTTTCTTATCTCAGTAAATCAGCATCTAAGATATAACGATTGAATTGCTATTTCAAAAGTTGTTTTTTTCCCCTGAATTTTCCCTCAACCCCTTTCATGAAATCAGGGGAATGGAATTGGCCAATTTCGCACTGTCAAAATCAAAGCCGGCAGTTGAATAAAAACATGCCCTTACACCTCTTTCCTAAAATGTTAAATGTGTTTCTGACACAGTGCTTCAGCCTCGAAGTGCGGGACCAGGACTGGGTAGTGAACCCGTGCTACTCAGTGTAATCAGATTTCCAAAGACGAGTGCCTTGCCCCTGAGATATCCTCCCTGGCATGCTTCTACTGAGGTATTTGGTTTACATTAATGATGTTAGTGAAAGTGTCATACCAATCAGGGGCATGGACATGGGGAGCAAGCTCCATGTATAGGCAGAATAGACTTTTCTGTCAATGAGATAAAACAAACAGCCATTATTCCATTTTGAATGACACATTTCTTGCAACACATATTCTGCCTGAGTGCTAACAGAATGGAGGAAGTAATGCTTGTGTTCTATGAAAATGACCAGGTAGGTATGGATTAAGCAATTCAAATATAGAAGTGCAGTGTAAAACACTGGTTTCAAGTTAAACTATTGATCTGTCCCACTTCAGCATCCCTTTCATTACTACAATACTACTGGTTTGGTTTGTCTCAGTGACTGCTTCGCTCACACCTTGTCTTGGTTTTTGGATCATGGTATGTGGAATACTTTATTTTCATATCCTTTAATGGGCAGGGATTTAACCCCTTCACTATCACCGCCTCTTGACTTGCCACCTACTCTCCCACTTCAACCGGACTGAAGCCTCTACAAGACAACCCTCTACCTCCACTACTGCTTCAATGTTTGTGCAGTCCTCCTCACCCCGGTTGGAACTTTCACTCACACTTTCTTCTTATTCCCTTGCTTCAATCTAGCTGCTTGCCTCCTCCATGTGCAATACTACATTTACTACTCGGAATCATTTGGATTCACTACAAATTGTATGGGGCTTTCCTGGTGGCATTGCAGTGAGCCACTTACAAATGATTATTTAAGACTTGAAATGCATTATTGGAAAGCAAATCACAAACAAAAACATATTATATTCATATGATACAGTAATAATAAGGAAACATCTTAGTAGTTGAAAAAAAGGTATATGGAACCTTTCAATTTCACTAACAACACTGCTCTTTGGATGAATTAAATTAGTAAGAACGTCAAAATGGGCTTTTTGAAACAGTTATTTTTCAGATGTGGTCTAGAAATGCTCACTGGGCAGCCAGGATGGTACCCCCTCAAGTCTTGCATGTGTTGTTTGCAGATTAGAGAGAAAATAAGGATACCATTCAGAAACCAACATGGAAAGATCCTGTAGGTCACAACAAATGCATTTTAGGGACAAGCTGGATCACTGTAGGGGCATTATGAATTCAAAATGTCCTGACCCTATAAACATGGTGTCGCTGAGGAGTATCAAACATTATCTTACATTCACATTTCTTTATCTGACAGATGTGGTAAACCCTCCTCTAGACTTAACTCTGTTAACAAAGTGGAAGATTGACATGGCTCTAGGAAATTGTGTGTAATAGATAAGGGAAGTCATCCTTAAAAGTGATTATATTAGAAATATGTTAGTCAGTCAGTAAGACCTTTATTTCAGCAATATACCATAACAGTAAGACAGCAAAAGAACAATAACTAACAGCAATAATAAATATAATTGTTGTTATGAAATTAATGGCACAGCCATGAAAATAACTCAGAGAAACCATTATAAAATGCATCATTCTCGATCAAACTATCATGCCCATCGCTGATTTTGAAACATTGAGAAAAGTGTACAGACTACAAATATGCAAATATGGACCTATTATGACATAATGATAATTGGATATCACTTTGGTCTCCAATACTTGGTTGCAGATAATTGCGGGGATATAATATGAAGAAACCACAACAACTAGTGGATTCCCATAGAGGTTTCTAAATTCTGGTAAAGGGGACATATAATGAAACAGCAAGGCACATGTTATCTTATTTTCTTTTTACCTTAACTGTTTGGTTCAAACACCCCCATGTTTTTTCTATGTAACTGGCCACACCAAACAAGAAAGGTTGTTCCTGAACCCCCTGCCTCCCTGTGTCCACTCCCTGCCTCTCCCACACATGTTTAATCCTGCATTCCCACCACACACTCACCCCACCTGCCCTTCTGTCAGGTACTAGCCTCGTCTTTCCTTTTAACCACTTTTGCTCTGCCATCCAGCCTCCCTTGTGGGATGCCAAACATACATGAACGACTCATGTAAACACTCCAGCAACTTGCACATGGAACGGATCCTGACAGCAGGCCAGGTATTGCACTCATATGGGCTTGGAGGGTGGGTCAGCAATGTATCACACTTAAATTTCACCTTAGCAAAAGCACGCTGACCATCCCATTAGGAGGACCACCAGGCACCTCGGACCCCTCACTCGTGTTGGCACTGCATGTAACTCTAAAGCACAGGAGGGTGGGCCATGCCTCCACATGTAATCATGAAATGGGGACTTTGTTTTGCACTCAAAGCAAACAGGGATGGCAATCTCTCAATCTAAGAACCTCTCAGAGTGTGAGTATTAGCATTCATCTAGCACTTAGATCGCCTGTGAAATGTAGAACTGCTCCTTGTACATAGATGGAACTCGTTGTTACTACAGCTAACCCATTTCTCCTCTTGCACACCACACCTTTGCAATTTAGCAAAAGGCACAGGCTCACTCCATACACCCCGCACCCACATATAACACACACACTATTGCACACCAAATTTGCCATGAGAATTAAGCTACTTTTAACAACAACAATTCGAACTGTAGCTTCCCACATAACTCTCTATCTCTTTAAACACAATCTTCCCCTTTAGTCCATAGTATACCTCCACTGAACCTATACACACTCCAGTTAGACATTGGTGACTAGCAGGGCTTGGTCAGCCCTGCATAACTTTAATGGCTGAAATGCACACACAAGGAAATAGTACCTCACAAATTCTCCCACATATTTGAGGTCATTCCGAGGGCATTCAACCAAAAGTGTGTCAGGACCATAATTATGGTAATAGGTGCCATAACAAATGACAATATGAATGAATGAATTACACAGGTAACACATGTGCAGCAAATAGCATATCTTACAGATGTTATATCTCCTAAAGAGCAGATGTAACCATGATCTACTTATGCAGCGATATCCAGGGAAAATAAATAAAGTGTTGGATATTCCATTTGGATATTACAAAACCAACAATAGGGGGTATCATTATTCAGCTACCTTGCTGTTTATTTTGCAAACAGTAGAGGTAACACATACATTTAAGAAAGGCACCATAGACAAGAATAGTTTGATCACATCCAACACCTGATCAAGACCTAGGGTGCGTTTTCTTTGTAAATGCTGATGAAATAAACTGGTAATTTACAAATTGAAAGAGAGAATTGTATGGTGCACTCATTCAAATTTCCAGTGTTAGTCTCACACCGAGATAGCAGCATTGTTGCTCGGACAGACCAAAAGGGTGGCAAATTCAATTTTTGAAGCCATTTGTTGAATGAATTTGAACCATTTGCGCAAGTTAAATAAAGAACACCGTCCAACCATTTTCGGTACTACTGTAGTAAGGGTTTCCTACAGATAGGTAAACAGTATAGTAATGGTTTTGTCTCCATGCCATACCTAATGTCCTGTAGCTCTAGTTATGTGTCAAATACGTTAAAGGGGAGCTGGTAGGAAGACTACATTAGTTTGGTATTGTGCAAGGGCATCTACTTCTAGATTTCCCCACAGTTCAGCACCATACATATTAAGAACAACTGTCTGATCCCGATAGACTTGCAGAGTAGATGGGATTGTTCATCCAGCAAACTAAGCTGAGAAATATGTGATTATCCTTCATTGTCTAGATCAAGCTAGAATGATTTAATTCAACTGAGCAGACCCTGGGGCCATATGAGCTTGGACAAACACCCATATAATCATGTGTATCAATTTGAACACTTTGGTACTTTATTTGTAGTTCAACAATTACATTTGAAAGCTGCCAAGCCATATGTTTAGTTTTGGAGTCACTGATTTCTTGCCCCAACTTGTTACATACATTGTTAAAAAGATCAAGTTCCTTCTATATGCTGCTCAGTGTTTTGATAATTAGGACATCACTATCTACAAAGACTAAAATACTGACACTCTCTCCTCCTTATCAAGGGGCATCAAGATTTATGTTATTCTGAAGTGTTTCTTCAATCTCATTAATTCACAGCAAATACAACATTGGTGCTAATACGCATCCCTGACTTAACTCCCCTAGAAACTGGGAAAAGATCTGCATGCTCACCATTCTTTCCAAATTGGAAATATTTTCTGTATATACATTTTGAATAACTGTAAGCAGATGCAATGGTACTCCTATTTGTTTTAACTTATACAGGAGGATATCACAAGGAACTTAGTGGAACTGATGATTCTTGATCTCTCTGCAGCTTTTGACCTGGTGGACCACTCCACCTTGGTCCCCAGGTAGAGGGACACTGCATCTTTTTTAGAGCAAGCAGTGCAGTTGGTTGCATCCTTTTTAAGTGATAGACAGGTCAGTATAGCCAGCAGGGAGGCAGAGTCTGAACCAGTAACATTAGTCTATGGGGTGCCTCAGAGTGGCTGTGTTTCCACTCCCTGGATAACATCGTCATGCTGCCTTTCTTTGACATGTTGGAATACAAAGGCATCAAATGTTCCAACTATGCAGACGACACACAATGGGCATCATTACGAGTTTGGCGGTAGCGTGCCTGTTTTTTCTCCAAACTCGCTACCGGCACTGCCACCCACGATTGGACAATTACCGGCCCATTCAGAGTTGAATGGGCTGGTAATTGCCCATTTGTGGGTGGCTATATTGCCAGGCTCCCGATACCCATTCTGCCCCATAGGGCAAAATGGGGGTGGGGAGCATGGTTGCACCGGCACTGTTGATAACGGTGCCAGTGCAATTAGGAGTTATGCTAGTGGGTGCCGCACAGCCCGCCAGGTCTGACCTGGCGGGCTGTCAGGCACTCTCGAGCAGAACTCGTAATTCAGTGGTACGGCATGAACAGTGCCCCGTGCCTTACTGGCACAGTTCATTCTGTATCTGCCAGCATTATAATGAGGCCCAATGTGTCATACCACTCACAGGGTTACAAAATATGGACAAAATTGAGATCAATAAGGTATACAATATCATCTTTCACATATTACTTGAAGTTGTTGGCTCATCTTCGGTCTTTAATTTCACAAAACAATGCACAATCAATAGCCAGAGCCATAATTGGTGCTAAGATCGATTACTGCTGCAGCTTATTCACTGGGGCCCCACAATCAGAGATTAATTGTCTGCAAGTAATTCAAAATAGTGCAGTCAGGGTAGTGAAAGGTCTGAAACAGAGAGATCACGTATCCAATGACATGCATAGTTTACACTGGGTCCCGGTGAAGGCAAGAATCCAGTTCAGATTGATTTTGATCATCCACAAATGCCGTGCGGGATGTATGCCAACCTACCTGAGGGAAGAGGTGTTGGCGAAAAAGAGCCAGATGACTCTGCGATCCAATAACACACACCTACTGGAAATGCAGCGATGCAAAACTAGCAAAGCCCGGAGCAGAGCCTTTAACATTGCAGCCCCTATAGCTTGGAATGCCATCCCTCTGGATCTAAGAGTCCACGGACACATTTAAAAAGAAGCTAAAACATGTGTATTCTACTAGCTACCCTTACTAACCAAAATTATTTCTTGTCTCATGGGATTGCTAACGGACACCCCCAGATTTTGTGTTGTTCTTTTCTGTCCTCATCCAGATTACTGGTTTTGATGTGAACAAATGTATGGCAATATCGTAGGTTTGCTTGCATGTTGACAATGTAGGGAAAAGATACCTTTTACTATGTTATATCTAACCGTGGGGATATTACATATGTACATTGGGGACAATGATGCATACCATGGAAGTTTTTAAAAAAAATTATAAAACATCTTTAAAATGTTCAAAACTAGTTTTGACTGGAATATGGGAATTGAAACATGATGCTTCAAAGTGAATACCTCTCAGTACAATTTTCCCAAACGATTTAGTATATTTAATGCAACAGGCTAAATTAGGTTGCGTCAATCATTTTGTATAAAACATTTTTCTTCCTTTTTATCATAGACTTATACTCAGCTCTTGCCAGTATGATTGTTGCACTATCTCTATTGTTTCTAGTCTAAACTTAATAACATTGTGTACCCTACCATTACGATCTCTGCATTTATATTGATACCAGCCAATGCCACAATTCTGTATCTTCTTTATAATCATATGGGTCTTTGTTAAATGTGTTCTGGCAATATCCGACAGAGTGTAGCAGAGGTGTGGTAGCTGTTAAATGTGAGTCTTCATGTAATCGAAACATTGATACAACTGGAAGAAAGTCATTATACATGGACTATAGAGTTTACATTTATATGATCCCATTCAATTTGTTTGTGATTTGTTTTAGTACGTTCATGTTAACATACTCCACAAATTGTAAAGATTGCACTTGCAGAAGAAGCCACGTTCCAGGTAGTAATATCCAGGAGCACTCAAACCAGGTCGTGGCCCCTTTTGTTCCTCATAACAACAAAATCCACAAAACCAGCTCTGTATAAAGATGTGGATTTGATTGTTCTTAAGGTAGGTTGGGCAGATATGGACAATTTATTCAGCTAGTTTTAAATCCAGGCAGTGTTGCGCAGGATTTTGCTCGATGATTGGGAGAGGAATATTACATAGTTCATCCTCATGAGTATACAAACAATGAAGGTATTTCGAATTTTCAAACTGGAAATTGAAATCCCCAGTGAGGAAAAAATGTGTGGTGTCTTTTTTATTTGTTATTTAGACCAGATAATTCAATTCATCATTTAATATCTAGAGTGAACCCTTTGAGTGTAGTAAGTATATATTAATAATGAACAGCTTTAAATGGTTGTTCATTTTCAGAAGTGAGATCTGAACAGCATTACTATATATGTCCATTGAAAAGCAGGTGTCTTGACTAAATTTTGACACCCAGATCAACAATCCCCCTGACACTCCATGAGCGTTTAGCAAAGATGGAAAAACCCTTGCTTCTGTACATTTTCTAATAACAAGATGTTGTGGATGCAGATAACATTGCTGATATTGGTAGCAATTAATTCATGCCAGTCCTAGTCACATAATTTAGATGCTAGACTAGGGAACCTAGATTTATTTATATTTCTTTGATTGATAGAACTTTATCTTTGTTGGATGAGCAGGCTCCTGACACTCATTTCTTAGCACTTGAAAGTTCATCCCATTGGTGAATTCGGGATGCACTTTTAAATGCACAGAAAGCCCCCTTTTGTTCTCACAAATGGGCAAAGTGCCAAAAAAGGGCATCTGAATGAACTCATCTTTGAATTTATTCAGCTGTCCCTTGTGGATGTAGCTACTCCTGTTTTTGGCACAAGTGATGGGATGTGCTCGCGCATTTCATTACTCACACCAAAATTGTTTTGTGAATCCATCCCACTGTGTTAGAATCAGCATATGATTCTATACAATAAAGTGTAATTTAGCACATTCTCATATGAAGTTAGGTTATTTAGGAAAAAAAATATTTTAAAAGACATTCCAAAACATTCACAAGGCTGGGGATGAACTAGTAATTGGTAACACCTCCTGAAGAAATTCTAAATCCTAGATCTTATGGAAGCCAGAAAGGTTGACTTTCTGGATGTGCCTTAGTGACATCAAAGCAATTAGAGGGCCCATTCAACAGAATATTAATGTGTTATATTACACTGGTGTGAGAGGTGTGAGAGGGATAAATATGATATGATGTGATATGGCATTTATAACGCACCTATACACAAGTGTTTCAAGGCGCGACAAGGCAATGGAGGGGAACAGAGGGAAGACAGAGACAACGATCCTGCTAGGCCATGTGACATTGAGATCGCGCAAGTGCTGGGAGAGGGGGAAGGGGAGGGAGCAGTGCAGTACATAAAAAACAGTAAAATAAGACAATAAATCAAGAGTGTGGCCAGCTGGTGGCAAGCACAGGGGTGCATGCAGACATCAAGGGGCCGATTCATGGAACCAACGTGTGCCGAAAATCTAGGCGCAAGCATGCGCAAGCATGCGCAAGCGGAAAAAAACAGGCGCACGCGCACGCGTGCGATTCATGGAAGTCCCTGCGCGTGTTCACCGCGGGATGTGCGCCAAACCCGTGCATGGCGCACAAGTCACTGCAACATCGCGAAAGGCGTGCGCGACGGTGCGCGACGCGCACAGTGAAAGCGCACAACCTCAGCGCACACAGCAGAAAGTGGGCGGGACATGGGGCGTAACGCGCGGAATGGGGAACAACACGCGAAAATAAAGGCGTAACTGGGGATGCACTGCACGGAAGCAGAGGTAACGCCCACACGCACACGAACCACACGTATTCATGGAATGGAATAGGGCAAACCCACGCACAGCCAAAGCCGCGCACAAGCTGAAACACGTCCGCCACACGAAGGCAGGCGGTAGAGTCCCAGCGCATCAAAAAAGTTGCGCCGCGGGAAGTAAAATACGCGATTGAGCGGGGTACGTGTATTCCGGGTGTGTGCGGGAAGTGACACACGCGATTGAGCGGGGTACGTGTATTCCGGGGGTGCGCGGGAAGTTACACACGCGAATGAGCGGGGTACGTGTATTACGGGGGTGCGCGGGAAGTTCCACACGCGATTTGGCCGGGTACGTGGATTCCAGGGGTGCGCGGGAAGTTCCACACGCGATTTGGGCGGGTACGTGTATTTCGGGGGTGCGCGGGAAGTTCCACACGCGATTTGCCGGGTACGTGGATTCCAGGGGTGCGCGGGAAGTTCCACACGCGATTTGGCCGGGTACGTGGATTCCAGGGGTGCGCGGGAAGTTCCACACGCGATTTGGCCGGGTACGTGGATTTCGGGGGTGCGCGGGAAGTTCCACACGCGACTTGGCCGGGTACGTGGATTCCAGGGGTGCGCGGGAAGTTCCACACACGATTTGGCCGGGTACGTGGATTTCAGGGGTGCGCGGGAAGTTCCACACGCGATTGAGCGGGGTACGTGTATTTCGGGGGTGCGCGGGAAGTGACACACGCGATTTGGCCGGGTACGTGGATTCCAGGGGTGCGCGGGAAGTTCCACACGCGATTGAGCGGGGTACGTGTATTTCGGGGGTGCGCGGGAAGTTCCACACGCGATTGAGCGGGGTACGTGTATTTCGGGGGTGCGCGGGAAGTTCCACACGCGATTGAGCGGGGTACGTGTATTTCGGGGGTGCGCGGGAAGTGACACACGCGATTTGGCCGGGTACGTGGATTCCAGGGGTGCGCGGGAAGTTCCACACGCGATTGAGCGGGGTACGTGTATTTCGGGGGTGCGCGGGAAGTTCCACACGCGATTGAGCGGGGTACGTGTATTTCGGGGGTGCGCGGGAAGTGACACACGCGATTTGGCCGGGTACGTGGATTCCAGGGGTGCGCGGGAAGTTCCACACGCGATTGAGCGGGGTACGTGTATTTCGGGGGTGCGCGGGAAGTTCCACACGCGATTTGGCCGGGTACGTGTATTTCGGGGGTGCGCGGGAAGTTCCACACGCGATTGAGCGGGGTACGTGTATTTCGGGGGTGCGCGGGAAGTGACACACGCGATTTGGCCGGGTACGTGGATTCCAGGGGTGCGCGGGAAGTTCCACACGCGATTGAGCGGGGTACGTGTATTTCGGGGGTGCGCGGGAAGTTCCACACGCGATTGAGCGGGGTATGTGTATTTGGGGGGTGCGCGGGAAGTTCCACACGCGATTGAGCGGGGTACGTGTATTTCGGGGGTGCGCGGGAAGTGACACACGCGATTTGGCCGGGTACGTGGATTCCAGGGGTGCGCGGGAAGTTCCACACGCGATTTGGCCGGGTACGTGGATTTCGGGGGTGCGCGGGAAGTTCCACACGCGACTTGGCCGGGTACGTGGATTCCAGGGGTGCGCGGGAAGTTCCACACGCGATTTGGCCGGGTACGTGGATTTCAGGGGTGCGCGGGAAGTTCCACACGCGAGTTGGCCGGGTACGTGGATTTCAGGGGTGCGCGGGAAGTTCCACACGCGATTGAGTGGGGTACGTGTATTTCGGGGGTGCGCGGGAAGTTCCACACGCGATTGAGCGGGGTACGTGTATTTCGGGGGTGCGCGGGAAGTGACACACGCGATTTGGCCGGGTACGTGGATTCCAGGGGTGCGCGGGAAGTTCCACACGCGATTGAGCGGGGTACGTGTATTTCGGGGGTGCGCGGGAAGTTCCACACGCGATTGAGCGGGGTACGTGTATTTCGGGGGTGCGCGGGAAGTTCCACACGCGATTGAGCGGGGTACGTGTATTTCGGGGGTGCGCGGGAAGTTCCACACGCGATTTGCCGGGTACGTGGATTCCAGGGGTGCGCGGGAAGTTCCACACGCGATTTGGCCGGGTACGTGGATTCCAGGGGTGCGCGGGAAGTTCCACACGCGATTTGGCCGGGTACGTGGATTTCGGGGGTGCGCGGGAAGTTCCACACGTGACTTGGCCGGGTACGTGGATTCCAGGGGTGCGCGGGAAGTTCCACACGCGATTTGGCCGGGTACGTGGATTTCAGGGGTGTGCGGGAAGTTCCACACGCGATTGAGCGGGGTACGTGTATTTCGGGGGTGCGCGGGAAGTTCCACACGCGATTGAGCGGGGTACGTGTATTTCGGGGGTGCGCGGGAAGTGACACACGCGATTTGGCCGGGTACGTGGATTCCAGGGGTGCGCGGGAAGTTCCACACGCGATTGAGCGGGGTACGTGTATTTCGGGGGTGCGCGGGAAGTTCCACACGCGATTGAGCGGGGTACGTGTATTTCGGGGGTGCGCGGGAAGTTCCACACGCGATTGAGCGGGGTACGTGTATTTCGGGGGTGCGCAGGAAGTTCCACACGCGATTTGGCCGGGTACGTGGATTCCAGGGGTGCGCGGGAAGTTCCACACGCGATTTGGCCGGGTACGTGGATTTCGGGGGTGCGCGGGAAGTTCCACACGCGACTTGGCCGGGTACGTGGATTCCAGGGGTGCGCGGGAAGTTCCACACGCGATTTGGCCGGGTACGTGGATTTCAGGGGTGCGCGGGAAGTTCCACACGCGAGTTGGCCGGGTACGTGGATTTCAGGGGTGCGCGGGAAGTTCCACACGCGATTGAGCGGGGTACGTGTATTTCGGGGGTGCGCGGGAAGTTCCACACGCGATTGAGCGGGGTACGTGGATTCCGGGGGTGCGCGGGGAGTAGCACACGTGAATTGCACGTGTGGGTCCTCCCAGGTGTACCCTCTACACCCTCCACGGCCCCTGCAGGTGGCTCACACCACAGGGGCCTACCCAGCACATGTCCTGCAGGCACCCCATCCACCATGGCCATGCCCACCAGCCAACCCACATATCAACTAGCACTACTGCCCACCAACGCATGTCCCCCTGCACCCCCAGCCACCAGGGGCAGCCTCCAGCAGGCCCCCACCCATGTCTCCCCCCACCCCCACCCCCCACCAGTGCAGGGGCAGCCTCAAACAGGCCTCCACTCATGTCCCCCTGCACCCCCACCCCCTAGCATCCAGGGGCACCCTCCACCAGGCCCCCACACATGTCCCCCTGCACCCTCACCCCCCAGCATCCAGGGGCACCCTCCACCAGACCCCCACTCATGTCACCCATCACCCCCACCCACCAGCAGTGCAGGGCACCCTCCACCAGGCCCCCACACATGTCTCCCACCACCCCCACCCCCCAGCAGTGCAGGGGCACCCTCCACCAGGCCCCCACACATGTCCCCCTGCACCCTCACCCCCCAGCATCCAGGGGCACCCTCCACCAGACCCCCACACATGTCTCCCACCACCCCCACCCCCCAGCAGTGCAGGGGCACCCTCCACCAGGCCCCCACACATGTCCCCCTGCACCCCCACCCCCCAGCATCCAGGGGAACCCTCCACCAGGCCCCCACCCATGTCTCCCACCACCCCCAACCCCCAGCCACCAGGGGCAGCCTCCAGCAGGCCCCCACCCATGTCCAACTCATGTTCCCCACCCAATCCACCTGGTCTCTATGGTCAGCCCCCAAATGCAAAACACCCACCCGAGTATTGCATCCACCCACTCATATTCTGCAATTACATCACAGAACACCAATTGCAAATTCCAAAACAAACACATGTCCCTCACATACACCCAATGGGTGTCAGTGATTCTCTAAACACATAACATGAAATGCATGAAAACAATGAGACACCACACATTGAAGTGCAACAAATAAATAATGTATTAAAGGAAAGATGAATAGAAACAAAAATGAAGAAACAGAAATGTAAATGGAATAAAATGAAAAGAAGCATGTCCGTTCAAAAAAAGAAAAAAATTAAAGAATATAGAAATCCAAAGTAATGTAGTACAAAGTCAATGTCCACCAAACAAAATCCAATGTGAAAAAAAAATTATAAGCCATTGATCCATGGATAATGTCAAAAAAAAAGTATGTACAAGTCCACAACTATGTACAATGCAAGAAGCCAGGGTCCATCATCCCAACAAAATAAAGGAAACCTAACTAACTACACTAACTAATAAAAAAAACTATATACAAAAATGTGGCCAATGTCCAAAAGGTCCAAATGAAATAAAAACAAAAATGAAACTTAACACTACCTACATAACTATGTACAAGGGCAGCGGGCTAGTTCCACGGCTCACTTCTGGATGTGCCGGGCCAGGGCATCATCGAACTCCTCCTCAATGTCCCGGAGGCGGTCCTCCTCCATGGCCCCGAGGGTCCGCAGGGCCGTCGACGTGTCCACCTCCAAAGCCCTGCGGATTGCCTCGAGGCACTCGACCCGCCTCAGGGCCCTCTGCATGGAGTTCTCCGCCCTGACCATTGAGAGCCGTGCCTCTTCCGCCCGCTGCCGCTCCGCATCTATGGCGTGGCCCAACCGCTGCCACACGGAAGACACTTTTTGTCCTGGGTCCTCCTGCCCTCCGGCCGATGCCTGCCCCTCCGATGTTGAAGGCCCCGAGCCTTCATGGCTCCCACCATGGTGCTGCTGCTGCTGTGCCTCTGCCCCTGCACTGCCTCCTGCTGCCTGCACATCCTCCGCCGGCTGGGGTGCAGTCGTTGACGTGGCCACCCCTGCTGGACGTCCGACTCCCGACTGTGGCAGGGATGCCTCCTCCACCAGCCTGGCCGCACCGTCAGAGGCAGCTCCACAGGGCACCCAGGTGACTGATGGGTGGGAAGATGGCACAGAGGACGACTGGCGCGTAGGGGGTCCAGCTGAGGAGGGGGTCGTGGCAAGCCCCATCAGACGGAGGAATCCGGCCTGGGTGACCTGTCCCAGCAGGCTGACGTGGTCAACGGGCCATTCGAGATGACCTGCAGTCTCTTCATGAAAAGACTGCAGGTCACCTCGCATGGCCCGTTGACGCAACGCCACTCCAGCCAGGACAGGCTCAACCCGGGCCTGGATAGCCACGTCCGCAGGCAGAGGAAGGCCAGTTGACGTCAGCTCATCCCCTGCCTGAAAACTGGTCTGGACATGGGCATCCCTGCTGGTGCAAGATGATGCAGGGACAGGATCAGGGACAGGATTGCACACAGGCACCTCCGCGGCGGCCTGTGCTGCCTCCTGTCCCTGGTCCTGCACTGCACCACTAGCACCAGTGGGATCCCCACCCCCAGACCCCGTCTCCGGTGCTTGCACGGCCTCCTCCTCCACCAAACCCCCCACCAACCTGGATGACTCTGTGCCATCTTCCCCCGTTGGGCCCTGTGGGGTCCCAGCTGCCCCTTCTGCTGCCGAGGAGTCCAACTGCAACCTCCGCCTCTTGGACCTCCCCCCGGCAGCTGCGGCCTGGGACGCGGCACCGGACTCCTCACTCCCCGACGAGATGACAACCTGGGAGGGGAGGCGGGCCTTGCGTCTCCGGCTGGCGGTGGGATCCCCGCCGCTGTGCTCCACAGCACCTTCTCCGCCCTCTTCATCAGTTGACGCTGCAGACAGGGAGAAACAAAACACAGGCATCAGGGCACTGTACAATGTACACATACACACATGACAGTTGTACATGAGTGGCATTGGCAAACCTCTGACATGTCATCACAATCCCCAACACACATGTCATTACAACTTGCACACACGAGCCATACCACAGCCATGTTGCAACTGCCAACACCATCCATACACATACAACAGCATCAGCAGCCAAAGGTGAGCCAGACATCACATGCAACACAGGAAGTGCACCACACATGTACACACACCACCACACTTGCATGCATGTGTACACCTCTGCTAAGTGTCGCAGTGTTCAGACGGGCATCCATGTCACATCTGCCCATCAGGCTTCCACATACCGCTGTCACATGCATCCATGTTGCATCACTGTTGCACCCTTGTCAAATACACACACATGCACATGTACACAGCGCTGATACAATCAGCTGAAAACAACATACATGCGTGACATCACGGACATGTCTACTCACATACACATTCATACAAACTTGTGTGCCCACACAACTGCATTTGGCATGCAAGCCCACACACACAGGCACCATCCATGTCTCACACATTACAGCCCTCGCATGTGTCAGCCCCACGGCCCTGTACACCCGCACCCATACTCGACCCCATACAAACAGATGTGCAACCTGCACACTACTGAACAATCACCACACGCACTGCTCACAATCAGGATGCATGTACACTCACCGCTCGACTCCAGACGGGTCTGCCTCTCAAGGACCTGGACGTGGAGCGCTGGGGATATGTGTTCCAGGACCCTCATCTGTTCTTCCGACAAGTGGCCCCGGCGCCCCTTGGCATCCGCTGCCTTCAAGAGGCGCCGGGCCTTGGTCAGGGTCCTGGACCTGAAGTCCTCCCAGCGCTTCTTGACATGTTGGAAGTCGCGGACTGCCACCCCCTCCGCGTTGATGGCAGTCACGATGTCAGTCCAGATCCGAGTCCGTCCTTCCTTGTCGGCGCGGCAACTTCCGAAGAGGGCATCATACTGCCCCAGGACTTGCTCCACCAGGACACCAACTTCGGTGGCACTGAAGCTGGTGCCCCTCTGCCTCTCTGGCCGGGGGTTGTCAGTGGTCACAGATGGAGTTTGCCCCGACATGACAACCCCAGAGGCAGGAGTGGGTGGGCAACTGGGTCCTGGGGCTGGGCTGTGGAGCGATGGAATCCCAGTCGGGAGTCTTTGGTTCCAGCAGGGGTGGTCACACCAACAGCACCCCTGGCTGATGTGCAGGCAGCAAATGGCAGGGCACGTGGGCAGCAGGCAGTCAGGCAGCAGCAGATGGCAGGTGGGAGCGTGCTCGGGGCTCTGGGGGGCAGTAGTTCGGCCTTCTGGGCAGGAGCGTGGTCTTCCGTGTGCTTACGCGTGGCCAGCTTGATACGGAGTGATTTGGCACGTGAAAATTCTGCACGTCAGCGTGTAATTCGAGGAAAGGCCCTTAGCGCGTAAGCGCGTCTGCACGCATACGCATTTTCATTGGACCAAAGGCCCTCAGCGCGTGAGCGCGTCTGTGACGTGACGTGCGAGGGAGTATCCCTCATTGCACGTGATGACAGTACACACGTGGATCCCAACCAATCGCGTGTGAAAGTTCACGGGACCCCGGAACACACGTACCCCGGCCAATCGCGTGTGGAACTACCCGCGCACCCCGAAACACACGTACCCAGGCTATTCGCGTGTGGAACTACCCGCGCACCCCGAAACACACGTACCCAGGCTATTCGCGTGTGGAACTTCCCGCGCACCGCTGAAATACACGCGCCCAGGCTATTCGCGTGTGGAACTTCCCGCGCACCCCTGAAATACACGCGCCCAGGCTATTCGCGTGTGGAACTTCCCGCGCACCCCTGAAATACACGTACCCTGCTGAAATCGCGTGTGAAACTTCCCGCGAACCCCTGAAATACACGCGCCCAGGCTATTCGCGTGTGGAACTTCCCGCGCACCCCTGAAATACACGCGCTCAGGCTATTCGCGTGTGGAACTTCCCGCGAACCCCTGAAATACACGCGCCCAGGCTATTCGCGTGTGGAACATCCCGCGCACCCCTGAAATACACGTACCCTGCTGAAATCGCGTGTGAAACTTCCCGTGAACCCCTGGAATACACGCGCCCAGGCTATTCGCGTGTGGAACTTCCCGCGCACCCCTGAAATACACGCGCCCAGGCTATTCGCGTGTGGAACTTCCCGCGCACCCCTGAAATACACGTACCCTGCTGAAATTGCGTGTGAAACTTCCCGCGAACCCCTGGAATACACGCGCCCAGGCTATTCGCGTGTGGAACTTCCCGCGCACCCCTGAAATACACGCGCCCAGGCTATTCGTGTGTGGAACTTCCCGCGCACCCCTGAAATACACGCGCCCAGGCTATTCGCGTGTGGAACTTCCCGCGCACCCCTGAAATACACGTACCCTGCTGAAATCGCGTGTGAAACTTCCCGCGAACCCCTGGAATACACGCGCCCAGGCTATTCGCGTGTGGAACTTCCCGCGCACCCCTGAAATACACGTACCCTGCTGAAATCGCGTGTGAAACTTCCCGCGAACCCCTGAAATACACGCGCCCAGGCTATTCGCGTATGGAACTTCCCGCGCACCCCTGAAATACACGCGCCCAGGCTATTCGCGTGTGGAACTTCCCGCGAACCCCTGAAATACACGCGCCCAGGCTATTCGCGTGTGGAACTTCCCGCGCACCCCTGAAATACACGCGCCCAGGCTATTCGCGTGTGGAACTTCCCGCGCACCCCTGAAATACACGTACCCTGCTGAAATCGCGTGTGAAACTTCCCGCGAACCCCTGAAATACACGCGCCCAGGCTATTCGCGTGTGGAACTTCCCGCGCACCCCTGAAATACACGCGCCCAGGCTATTCGCGTGTGGAACTTCCCGCGAACCCCTGAAATACACGCGCCCAGGCTATTCGCGTGTGGAACTTCCCGCGCACCCCTGAAATACACGTACCCTGCTGAAATCGCGTGTGAAACTTCCCGCGAACCCCTGGAATACACGCGCCCAGGCTATTCGCGTGTGGAACTTCCCGCGCACCCCTGAAATACACGCGCCCAGGCTATTCGGGTGTGGAACTTCCCGCGCACCCCTGAAATACACGTACCCTGCTGAAATCGCGTGTGAAACTTCCCGCGAACCCCTGGAATACATGCGCCCAGGCTATTCGCGTGTGGAACTTCCCGCGCACCCCTGAAATACACGCGCCCAGGCTATTCGCGTGTGGAACTTCCTGCGCACCCCTGAAATACACGCGCCCAGGCTATTCGCGTGTGGAACTTCCCGCGCACCCCTGAAATACACGTACCCTGCTGAAATCGCGTGTGAAACTTCCCGCGAAACCCTGGAATACACGCGCCCAGGCTATTCGCGTGTGGAACTTCCCGCGCACCCCTGAAATACACGTACCCTGCTGAAATCGCGTGTGAAACTTCCCGCGAACCCCTGAAATACACGCGCCCAGGCTATTCGCGTGTGGAACTTCCCGCGCACCCCTGAAATACACGCGCCCAGGCTATTCGCGTGTGGAACTTCCCGCGAACCCCTGAAATACACGCGCCCAGGCTATTCGCGTGTGGAACTTCCCGCGCACCCCTGAAATACACGCGCCCAGGCTATTCGCGTGTGGAACTTCCCGCGCACCCCTGGAATACACGCGCCCAGGCTATTCGCGTGTGGAACTTCCCGCGCACCACTGAAATACACGCGCCCAGGCTATTCGCGTGTGGAACTTCCCGCGCAGCCCTGAAATACACGCGCCCAGGCTATTCACGTGTGGAACTTCCCGCGCACCCCTGAAATACACGTACCCTGCTGAAATCGCGTGTGAAATTTCCCGCGAACCCCTGGAATACACGTAGCCCGCTTGCCGTGCTGGTACAGGGTTAGCGCAGCCCTTTGCGCTGGATTGGGGATTTTGATGGCTTTTCCCTGCGCGGAAGGCGTTCTTGGGGGCGTAACTGGCGCTGCTGCAAGGTCGCTGCGCCACTGTGCGCCACGGCTGGTTTTGGTGGCTGGAATCCATGAATACGCTGTGCGCGGAAATGTGTTTCGGCGCACGCGGCTGGCGCAGACTACCGCACGCGCACACTGTGCGCCAGCCGCGTGCGCCACTTGTGCGCCGAATTCTATGAATTGGCCCCCAAGTGTCAAGTGCTGGTAGGGAGCTGTAGGGATACATAAACAAGCCCCAAGTGCCCCAAGTGCAAGGGTTGCCAGGGGGCAGTGCAGTTTCCGTCATGTATTCAGGGGATCAGCAGGAGAGAGGAGGAGAGAAAGCAGGAGCAAAGAGGAAGTTCTTAAGGTGCTTTGGAACTGGAGATGGTTCTCCTCAAGTTTCAGAGAGGCAGGGAGGCTGTTCCAGAGGGAGGCCCTAGCAGAAGAAAGAGATCTACCACCAATCTATTGTTTGGAGAAGCGACTGACCATGAGGGAGATGGAGGCAGATGAATGAAGAGCCCGAGAAGGAACATATTTAGGAAGAGAGAGTTGAAGGTATTGAGGCCCCAGGCCCCAGAAGGCCTTGTGGATAATGCAGAGGGTTTTGAACTTAATCCTCACCGCCACTGGGAGCCAGTGCAGAGATTTCAGTCCTGGAGAGATACAATCCCCGGGCTTGAGGCCAATGACAAGTCTTGCAGTCCTGTTTTGGATGAATTGCAGAGGGTGGAGAGTAGAGGCAGGCAGATTTAGAAAGAGGCTGTTGCAGTAGTCAAGCCTAGAGAAAACCTGTGCTCTGGAGACAGTGAGCTTCTGGGGGAAGGAGGGGAAAGGAAGAATACCTCTGAGGAGGTGGAGCTGGTAGTGTGACTTCTTAGAGATGTCAGAGATGTGAGGAGAGAAGGAAAGTGTGGAGTCGAAGATGACGCCGAGGTTTTTAGCCCCACAGGTGGGAGCAGGAAGAGGGCCAAGAGAGGCCGGCCAGAGAGTAACAGGAAAGAAGGAAACAGGTGTACCAATGAGGAGAATCTCAGCCTTACTGGCATTGAGGCAGAGATCATTGGCGGCACACCACTCCTGGATAACAGACAGACAGACAGAGATGAGAGAAGGAGAAGAGGTGGCTGAAGGGAGCCTGAAAATGAGCTGAGTGTCATCCACATAGCACTGAAAGTTGGGGCAGAGAGCGGCAATGTAGTGGGCAAGAAGTGCAAGGTATTGAATGAACAGCCAGGGAGAGTGGTTGGACCCCTGGGGAACACCACAGGTAGAGATAGAGGAGAGGAAGGACCCAAGTTAGACCTGGGAGGGTCGATCGGAGAGGAAAGAAGTCAGCTAAGCCAGGGCCTGATGCCCAAGTTATCACAAAGATGGTTGAGCAGGATGGCATGGTTGACCCTGTCAAAGGCAGAAGAGAGATCAAGTAAGATGAGGACACAGGGGGTGTTGGAATAAATGTTGGAGAGCAGGTCTTCACTGATGTTCAGGAGAAAAGTTTTGTGCTCCAAAAAACACAAAGTGGTTAAAGGGACACAAGGCCCTCTTCTAACCGACCCTCATATAGGTACATAACCTTTAGCAACAAACAAAATTGGGTTAGAGGGGGCAACAGGATCTATTGCAGAGAGATGAATGCCAATGAGAAACCAGTTATACAAGGGGAAATATGCTTCTAGTACATTACATTGTGTAGCATAGAGGTTTTTATAAAATGTAAACAAATGTATTAAGTCATCAAAAAATCGCAATTGTTAAAAATGAACAGCCACAGAACATAAGAATCTGATAGTGCACATGAGTTAATTACTCAAACAAAGCAAAACAATGCAAAGGATATCACAGACAGCAATTGATTCGATTATGGGCTTCTAATGCGTAGCCCTATAATGTCCGTAGTGTCAAAAAAAGTTTCATGTGCTGTGCAAAATATGCAAATCAACCACATCCAACACTCCATTCATTCTACTCATCACTCACTCATACGCATACTATCAACATATTCATCCAACATGTTTCTTTCCAGGTCTGAATGTGCAAATTGTAAAGGGAAATTCGTCAGGGACTGTCTGGGGTTAGGTCTGTGCACTGCGTATAACAGTTGGCAATACAACAGTATAGAAGAAAGTCTTGAAACCAATGCCAAAACAATCTAACAAGAGAAACAGCACTGTTGTGCTTAAAGGACACTTTATAAACCACACAGCGACTTGGAGGTGGAGTAGGCATCCAAGATTCAACAAGTGTTAATCGAATGCATCACCTGAAAAAGAAAAGGCAATGGTATCATTATCCATTTGTCTAATATACATGTGTTCAAATCAACACTATATGCTCTCATTCTGGTTATTCAGAAGAGACGTCACAATAGAAAAAGACAAAAAAATGTCTACATGGCATACAAGTGTAGGGGAGGGGGAGCGGACAATGAGATGCACAGCAGTATTTCTGTAGTCGACTAGATCAGTCCAAATCATGCAGTATGGGCTGGCTGGGGGTTCTCAAAGGTGTAATAGACAAGCAAAATAGAGCATTGCAGCTTGAAAGCAACAACTAAATCTGATCTTGTGCTTGTAGTGTATATTGTAGTTAATATAGACAAAGCTTCCCATACATATATAACAGCAATCAAAAACAAGTTACTTAAGGTGTCTAATATAGTTAGTGCAGTTGAGGCTTAGCATATATATATGGTGGCAGGCAAAATAGAATGTCATCGTCCTTCACACATTAGGGCTCTGGGTTTGAGCAGTCCTTGCAGCTAAGAATTAGGCAGCGAAATGATAACGAGTGTATCTGTGGGAAGAGAACGGCGGAAATTCAATAGTTTCCAGAAGTTTACGTGAAGCTGATGAGGCATATCCTGTTTGTGATTGTATTGATTCCCGTAGACACGAGCTACAAGCTCTTATTTACCTAACTAAATTACACGTAGAAATACTAGTTCACTACTAGTTCTGCAATTGTGTCAGTATACACCTGGCTCTGAAAATGAGATATGAAGGAAGTCGTTAAATCGCGGCTTCAAAGGTGCCGGTCATTCACCTTAGTACACAGCTGGACGGGGCGCTGTTCCCAGGCACTGTGTGCCATCTCTGTTCAAAGGTGCTGTGCAAAGTGCCGAAGGCGGGGTGGAGCATGCTACTTAAAGTGTTGTGGAAAATGCTGGAGGAGGAAACAATGGATACTATTACCTACATGGAATGCTAAATCATCCCACGGTTTCCCATCCGCCTGATCTAAGTCTGTGTCCCCGGCGGGAAGGAAGAGTGCCAGATGAAAAAGGAGCTTACCTTTTGTTCGCATCTGGCTGCGCATGATTTGGATATCAACTCATCTGAGTCTGGAAGTATGTGATCACCTGATCATTGTACCCCTAGAAATACTGTGTCATGAGACGTACACCGTGTATTCCTATTGGTTAGGTAGTCTACCAGCGAAAGACATTGGTGTGGCGGTTAACTAAGATGATGACAGCCTTATCAGCCGGTATGTCACAACAGCTGTTTAATATCTAATGCTAGTGTAAGGACAAGGGCACAACACAAGACAATCTGCACCCACAGGTGGGTAACTTGAAGTCAAGTAAAGTTGCCTTACTGTGTTCATTGCGGGGATGTGAATTGTGCCAGCCTGAGGACTTGATTCGCACAACAGAGACAAATGCTCTGGTGAAGGTTAATGCATTTAGGGCAGAGGTAGTCTATGGGTCCCTGCTGTGGGTGCATGATGTTGGCATATACACACAAATTCTGCCATGTCCACAGTGCAGGTTGGCCCCAATGTATCCCTGTTTATTAGACATTAAGCCAATCAATTGTTTTGTTGAGGCCAGACACTGCCTTTTAGTCAGAAAGATAAGTTGTTGTTCTTATCTCTGTTGCTCGGTATGAGTTTGAGAGGTTTCTGTGCTTCTGACCGCTCTGAAGCCAGACTGATGGTCATGAAGACAACCAACAGATTCAGTGTGAAGATTAAGCTGGGAGATGGCCAGCTTTTCCAGAAGGTCTACCCAAGAAAGGAGTGATGGAGATTGGGTGATAGCAGGGCATTACGGGTCGGCTGAGGGTTTCTTAAGAAGAGGGTGCACAAAGGAGTGCTTCAGACTTGAGGGGAAGACTCCAGTGGCACAGGAGTGGTTGCAGAAGTCGGCCGGAACAGGAGCACAGGTGTCAATGTGGTCCTTGATGGTTTTAGAGGAAGAGTGGTGAACCTGTTTTGATGAGACTTTCATAGAGCAGACCTGTCTAGAAACCTTGTCAGGGGAGAACAGGGGAAAGGAAGAGAAGGAGAGAGGAGAAGTGGCCGAAAAAGGGCCCGGGAAAGAGCAGAGAGTAGAGGGAGGAGGGATAGAGGAAGAGAGAGAGGACAGGATGTCCTGAGTTTTAGAGATGATATAAGAAGCCAGAGCGATGCAGAGGGCCTGGGAGGGGCAAGGAGAGGTAGAGACTGCAGCAGGATTGGCCAGTTCCTTGCAGATGTTGAAGAGTTTGGCCGAGTCTTTTGATGCTGCAGAGACAGAGGCTTCGATGTGCGCTCTCTTCTTGGTGCGAACAGAGAGTCGGTAATGCCTTTGGAGCAGGTGGCAGGCCATGTTGTCAGAGTATGTACAGGAAGCAGGCCATTCCCTTTCAGCCACCCTGCAATTGCGTTTGAGGTTGATGAGGTCTGAGTCATACCAGGAATTGCAAATGGCTTTGGGGTTCAGGCAGATCCTCATAACAGGAGCCAGAACATCAAGAGTATCAGATATAGCAGAGTGGAGCAAGGAGAGGGCTGTCTCAGAGTCAGCCGAAGGATGAGGGGGGCGAGAAGGTGGTGGCGAAAGCCTCAACTGACACAAGCTTCATAGGTCGAATAACCATAAAGGTGTGTGGCAGTGCTGGAGTTGGCTTGGTCTGAGGGGTAGAGAGGGTGAACTTGGAGGAAAGGAGAAGGTAATCACTCCTGGCCAAACCCTCTGGACAGAGAGATCATTTGTATATCTGAAAGCAGACAGCCCAAACCATTTTACTAAGTAGGCCCATGCCAAATGTCCAGACTGGGGGCTGATACATTTCATGGCAGAGCACAAGAGCATGGACCCACAGAGCCAGACAGAAAGGGGGCAGTTAGGATAACTTGCTACCTGGATCCAAGTAGTAACAAGTGCTTTGGGGCTCCATTTAGGGCAGATGGGAAAAAGCACTAAGCAGAAGGTCCAGAAAGACTAATTGCTAATGTTGATTCTTTTCCAAAGAGAGTAGTATTCACCAACCGAAAACATAAGTGAACCAATGCCCTATTTGTATAGTCCAAATTTATATCTGGTTAGAAATTGAATATTAGTAAATCAACTGGGTATTTCCCACTACATGCAAAATGTATAAACTTGGAAATTCCTGTTTTTTGCAGAAAAAAAACTGTGGTATTAAGATGCCCCATAAACGTCCTGGGTTTACAACATTATTAAAATACTTCAATGCCTTGTAGTCTCCTTAGTCAATTAATATCCCAAATTAAACTTGTGTTTTCTAACATCCAAAATATTTGGGAGAGCTTTATTAGGAAACTAGGATCCAAAGGAAGAAGTGGTTCAAAAATATTCCCTTTCTCACTTTCTCTTCTCTCTAAACCAAAACCATTTTGAATGCACCTTCAGTTGTACTTAGATCCAGCAATCTTTCTTTTCAGTTCAGTAAAATGTCTGCATCTATAATTGTGCAATCAGGTATGCTGAATTGCATGAAATGTAAGCCCCAAATCCCAAATGCTACACTTCTGATTCACCATAAGTATGTATCAGTTGATTAAAGTAAGTAGACTGGGCTACCTCTAAATTTCACTTAATAACATTTCTATGATTTCATCATTTCAAGCTTATCATTAAGGTTATTTTAAACGGATTTCTTGTTTAGAATTGTTATTCACTTAAGAGAATCTGGATATGGATGTCTATTTGAAAGAGCAATGTTATTTCAATATTCTGTTAGTTTTAAATCACAAACCAAAATAGGCATGATGTATTATGATAAATTAACAAGGGGGGTCCTGGGAGTCCCTCTGCTAGACATTAGTCCTGGTTGCGAGAGACTTAATCAGAGTCTTTAGCTCACTATCTTTCACAGAAAAGAAATATCCTAAACATATCAGTCTTTGTCCTGCCCTGGGGCAGTCCAGCACTGAAATGCTAGGCAATTCTCTTCTGAACAAGAGTACCAACAGCATCCCCAGACACGTGTTTCGGTCTGGTTGGACCTCATCAGTAGGGAGGAGCTGTGCCTCTCTAATAATAGTGAGCAAGGGGTCCACGTCTGGATTTCCCTAGTAACTTAGGGTGAGACCCAAAGTTACTTGCATATGCAAATTGAGAAGGGGGGTCCTGGGAGTGAGTTAAAGACTCTGGGTAAGTCTCTCGTAACCAGGACTAATGTCTGGCAGAGGGACTCCCAGGACCCCCCTTGTTAATTTGCATATTTAAGTAACTTTGGGTCTCACCCTAAATTACTAGGGGAATCCAGACGTGGACCCCTTGCTCACTATTCTGAGAGAGGCACAGATCCGTTCTACTGATGAGGTCTGACCAGACCAAAACACTTGTTCAGAGGAGAATTGTCTAGCATTTCAGTGCTGGACTGCCCCAGGGCAGGACAAAGACTGATATGTTTGGGATATTTCTTCTCTGTGAAAGATAGTGAGCTAAAGACTCTGGGTAAGTTTCTCATAACCAGGACTAATGTCTGGCAGAGGGACTCCCAGGACCCCCCTTGTTAATTTGCATATTTAAGTAACTTTGGGTCTCACCCTAAGTTACTAGGGGAATCCAGACGTGGACCCCTTGCTCACTATTCTTAGAGAGGCACAGATCCGTTCTACTGATGAGGTCTGACCAGACCAAAACACTTGTTCAGAGGAGAATTGCCTAGCATTTCAGTGCTGACTGCCCCAGGGCAGGACAAAGACTGATATGTTTGGGATATTTCTTCTCTGTGAAAGATAGTGAGCTAAAGACTCTGGGTAAATCTCTCGTAACCAGGACTAATGTCTGGCAGAGGGACTCCCAGGACCCCCCTTGTTAATTTGCATATTTAAGTAACTTTGGGTCTCACCCTAAGTTACTAGGGGAATCCAGACGTGGACCCCTTGCTCACTATTCTTAGAGAGGCACAGATCCACCCTACTGATGAGGTTCAACCAGACCGAAACACGTGTCTGGGGTTTCTGTTGGTACTCTTGTTCAGAGGAGAATTGCCTAGCATTTCGGTGCTGGACTGCCCCAGGGCAGGACAAAAACTGATATGTTTGGGATATTTCTTCTCTGTGAAAGATAGTGAGCTAAAGACTCTGGGTAAGTTTCTCGTAACCAGGACTAATGCCTGGCAGAGGGACTCCCAGGACCCCCCTTGTTAATTTATGATGTATTATGATGACAGATTTTGTTGCATGTCAACCGCAATTTATTTGACAGATTTTGGTGGCTTCATTGATTGTGAAGTAGAGGGCCATCTGCATTTAAATTCATGTATTTTTTGTTGTTTTTAAACAAAATAAAAGGTTCTAATCTAAAACATTCTAGGCCCGATTCTTGGAATTATTTGTGTGTAAAAATACAGGATGTGCATGTCACTCTGTGTGCGAAACCGCATTCAGCGATAGAATCGACTGCGTGGCACTTTTATGTAACTTGCAGGGACTTCGTGCAGGCTCAGCACATCTCTGTGAGCGATCAAATGTCTTGCGCGAGACACCAAGTAATGCGTGGGCGAGGCCTGCGCAGAGTGCTTTATAGGGGGAAGAACTGGAAAAAAGTGGGTGTTACGAGGGGCAGGCTGCAGGCAGTCCATAACCTGCCCACAAACGCATTCACAACAAAGCGTATTCATGGATGTGACCGCACAACCTCTCACCTGGGAAATGCCCACGCAGATACCTCCATCTCTCTGCCAACCAAATGCAGGCCTAAGCACACTTGTGCATAGGAATCGCAGCACAGATGTGGGTTTGCATGTCTGATTTAGGGGTGCGTGTATGCAGGCGGGGAATCCAATCAGACTTTTGGGTGCGCGTACACAGTGTATTGTGGTGCAGGAACAGTTTACGGGTGTTCGCACGCAGATATTCAGAGTTTTACCCGAGTTATGATACATCTTACGCATGTTGTGGGGGTGTCAGGTTGCTGGTAACACTTACGTAGGACCCCATACAGGGTCCCCAGATGAAGACCCGCTTGCCAGGGACCCCATGCACTGTTTAAAGGGTGCATCTATTGGCACCTGCGAGAGCACACAAAGGTGGCTATTTTGGCTGTTTTTGCTTTGCGTGGGTGTGTGTAGGGGATGTTCCAGGCACGATTTCTGAATCCGTTTTGCCTTGCGCAGAACTTTCCATGAATATGCAGATCGAGCATCTTTTATTCTGCTTGCAGGCTCGCACATTGTTGTTCTTGACACACGGCCTTCGCTGGGCAAATGAGTTATTTTCCATGAATCGGGCCCTCTATTGTTTTCCAAGATTATGGGGTGGGATTATATCACAGACATCATTAATATAGTGCTGTTGTAGTTCATCAAAAGACCTTATTTGGAAAGGCTTTGGACACTCACGTGTTAGGGCAAGTGCTAAAATTGCTCTGTGAGAGGGCCTGTCATTCAGCCAAATGTGTTTATATTCCACAGAACCATGCATACAAGTATAGACTTTCTTGAGTAGTGTTCTTAGGCAATGGAGAGCTATATGTAATCTACCTGTTACTGGCATCTGCAATGACTGAAACGAAATGTAATTGCCATTTTACCATTGTTCATACTGGTTGGATTGAATCGTATAACATGAATTGACAATGAAATATTGACATACATTGTAATGTATGCATTATTTTTATAAACGTCTGCTGATGTCTTTATGATAGCACTTTGAATATCACTATATTGAGGTCTGTGATTATTTTAAATTGTGCATTTTGATTTTCTTTTTTATTCAGTTATAATTTTTGTTCGAACATGTTAGATGTAAAAGTGAGACTGGTTCTTCAAATGCCACTCAACATTGTTCCATGCATGGATACAGCACTGGCGTTGTCTGTTGATTGAATCAATGTCTTTTCAGACAGACAACCTGGCATGCAGCGGTAGTATTTGTGTCTTACAGCTATTTATGTTAATACGTATCTTGGATGTATTTTCCCACCTGGCTATGTGAGCGCTGGAAGCCTCGTTTGTTGCATGTGAGTAAGAGCCCAAATTTGAGGGGTTGAAACACATTATAGAGTCGAAGAAAAGGGTGGCATTTGTTACAAATATGATTTAACAGATGCGTTTACTATTGCTTGTAATTAATACATAATACTTTGTACCGTGTAATGCTGGGAAAACATATGAACGAGGATGTTGTTCTTCTGAGATGCCCCATGAGATTAAAGCATCACTTGCATATTGCATTTTTGGACCTTGCAGTCATTTTACTTTCAATTATGTTATAAGGAGTTGTCTACATTGGCTGTCTGCTCTAACACTGAGTGCTGGGAATGTTTTCCTATTTCATTCCTTAATTGTGTTGCTGTTTTGCATCCCACCTACCTTGAACAGGTGGTGTTTCTGTGTATCTTTAGAAATATATACTGTGTTTCAGAGTGCTATTTTCTTTGACACCCTAGCGGGCCAAACTCTGCTATTCTAACTCATAGCACTTACGTCGCACACAAAGCTACAAAGGGGAGGCAATTTTATCTCCAGGAGAAAGGCATACTCAAACAGACCATGATAAAAGAGCACATTCTCTTTTGCTCCCACTGCTTGAAGTCTCAGGTAAGGAAAACATGTTGTTCTTGTCAATAGATAAAGCACTCCAATCAAAACTGCCTTTTGTGACGAGTCACCCCAAAAGTCAGCTGAAGTGATGTTTGGCTGGGTTTCTTTGTGCCTGTACATAATAAAGATATACTCACCTATCTGTATGTCACGTGGCTAGTTTTGTATACTGGCCACACAACATTATAAAGCTCCTAATTTCTAGTCATGTTTATATACAGACTGCATGCTACTATATTGAACTTCTCTGCTCATGATTAACTGACCATGGCCCCACAGAGGCCCTTAAAAGGAATTACTAACACCTGTCAGGGGGAGAAATGGCTGCGTTAAGCTGGAAAGAAGCAGGATGTGTAGAAGAATGGTAATTAACCCTATACATTTGCAGAATTTTGGTCTTTCAGATAAAGTTGGACAAGGTGCTTCTGTGGAGAGACCAGAGCCTCAGAGAGGTTCAAGAGTCACTGTGTGCCCCAGACTGCTATGAACATGCCAATGCACTTGTACCACTCCCTTGGCTGGCCAATGGGAAGAGGGTGGGATTTTGTGAGACCCAAGCCACTAGTTAGGTGCTGAGATGCTAAGAACACTGGTCTGCTGGGCGGTGCTGTGGTGATTTCAGCCCTTTTATGCAGGCTAGTGTATGGAATATTCTTTGCCACAAGACACACAGAAGGTGCTGAGGTACTGTGATATCCAGGCCACCAGAGCAGTTTTGAGACCCTGTGAATCCTAGCATGTTTGGACGATGCTGAGATGATTCAGACCCAGCTCACTTGGAAGATCAGAGATTCTTCAAAAGACACTCTAAACCAAAAGCCACTGAGAGAATGGTGAACCACTGCCAGAACAATGAACCAGTGATACCACAAGGAAACCAGGAGTCCAGATGTGTTGAAAGGCTGACCCACTGTTGAAGGACCCACAACTCTGGGATTACAATTGCTTTGTAGAAGAGTCAACTCGAGAAGCAGGTAAACAAGTAAAGTAAGCAACAACTGCACTATGGGAACGGGTGCGATATCCTAATGTATTTCATGCATTGAGAAAGAAACTAAATAAAGACAGTCAACAGTACATTCTGAGATTTGTTTTAAAAACCCACATTGTTTCATGTATGGTAAATAAAACTATGTAAATTGAGAAAACCTTGCATTGTGGGTTTTGGAGTAAGTACAGCAGTGATCCATGTTTAATAGAGAGAATTAGTTAAGTGAAACTACACGGTATTGTGAGAAATGGAGTCTAATAGTGGGGCGATTTTATTTGAAAAAGTTAAACCACTTGAGTAAGAACAAGGCGTGAAAGAAACGAAATATACAGAAGATAAAATATGACCTATGATTAGTGTTTGGATCCCATGCCCATGTGTAGAATACTGGGAAACTTGACAATGTCTGGGAAATATTATCCAAGGCCTCAGCAGGGGCAGGATGTTCCAGTGTTACAATCTCTCACAATGGAAAAATGTGCAGGTGGAGGAACTCTGTGACACGGAGGCAATAACACAGATTGTGATAAAGGGTGAAGCAAGCTAAACAGTCCAAGAGTACAATGAATGGAGAGAAGAAAAATGTGGTGATTGAGAGACCAATTGAATAAAAATAGATGTCAGAAATAATTTGTTTATAAAGACAGTACTGTTTGATGAATAACTCAAAATCTGCAAAATAATTAATGAGTGTAAAGATCTTGGAATCTTTTGAAGCCACACTTTTTTTTCACAAAAATGTATCGTAACTAGAATCTCTTTCAGAATGTATTCTTAATGAACGCCCCTCGACCGACTCTGATCTCCTATTATTTAGAGACACAGAAGAAATTGTGAGAAATGGGGTGAGGTATAAAGGAGCTTCTTGGCCAACTGATTGAGTGGGCATCATTTCCCTTATACTAAATGGTTCATGGGCGTTTGCAGACAAAATCTTTTATATTGGCCTTCATGTTGGTGGTAACAAGACTGAAAATTGGGATCCTCAAGCATGATTAGATTTGTTAAACTATCTGGTGGCAATGACACATATACTAAAAGCCTGAACTATGAATATCAGCATGTTTGCCACTGCATTCTTGAAACTTGGCATGTGAGACACTGATAGAGATGGGAAAGTTTACTTTTTTCAGATGCTTAACTCAATATCTCTGGAATTCAGTAATAGAGACTTTCTACCCAGTCTTCTGGTTACAACCAACAAAGTTTTCCTGTTTTCAACCTCTCTTTCTATTAGACTTAAGACACAGAACAACAACACCCTTCAAATTACAGTCAGCTCCTTTTAGTTGGATAATCAAACTAGCTCCAACTTCCACCGTCATCCCAAATTCTGACAGAGCAGCATAGTTACATTATCCTAGGCTGCTGGTAATTTGTCTAAGCACAAGAAAGAAAGGTGAGACTGTTGACATCCCATCAGCATTAAAGTTGTTCTGTGACAATATGGGTGAAACTGAAGCCATCCAGTATAAAGATGCTCCTCAAATGGCACATGAGAAAATATACTGTGTCTCACAAGAGGCTGTCACATCCCGTTCCCGCAGCAGAAAAGTCAAATGCTGAGTATAATTTTGATCCATATTGTCACAGAAAAACTTTGATGAAGATGCCCAGTCTCCTAGCATTTTTGGCTACCCCGCACTACTGGAGGAAGAGATATATTTCAAGAATAGCTGGTTACTTTGTTGCAACCACGCACCGAACCACTCAGAATTCGAACCTTGAATAGTTTGCCTGATTCAGTTTCAGGCTTCACAAAATGCTCACAGTCACTCTAAGCCTTAGGGGTCATTTATATGTTCTGCCCTATTGAAGGTAACCATATTTGTATGTCCACCAACATTTTTGGAATGCGCCTTGTTCCATAGGAGTTTCAAGATGGACACACAGCAATGATTGGCAGCGCATTACCTAGTGTAGACCCTTGGTGAGTTTGATCCCTATTAATAAAAAGGAAAATACCTATCTCTACCTCTACTATAAGGCCTCCCTACCGTACATAAGTAAGGTGCTTGTCAGTTGTGGGTGAATGTTTAACAGAAACTGTCCACTGTTCAAAACTACCCTTAGCTGACCCTACCACTATGATAACAAACAATGACTGGAGAATGACTCCCTTCTGGACTTCGGCTTTCACCAGCTTCTATTCAATAGCTGAATCTTAGATAGTTTCTGCTGACTGTTTTTATTGGCTCACACATTCTTTCTTCTTAGGCTAATGTTCTGTGTTACGTTATCACTCTTCTCTTGGTTCACACTACAGACAGTTGTTCTCCTCTTATCCCAAGGTAAAGGTATCCAACATGTATTAATGTCTTCTTTTGTATTCGCTTTATTTTCATATGGTTCACAATATTTGATGTCTTTATGATATTTGCCTTTGGACACATATGCTGATCCAGCCTTATCCTTCTTCTTTGTGCTTATAACGTTACCTTCTTCTCCGTTTATACTTTCTTAGTTCTGACTGATGTGAGTATGAGTTTTCCAACGATAATCCTCATTTACTTCCTGAGGTTTCAATGTTAAAATCCATTTACTTTGACTGGGAAGTATGATTGGTGCCATTGCAATTTTCATGCACTCCTCTGGATTTCAGTCCTGACTTGGACGAGTATGATTAGTACCATAACAATTCATATTCACTCCTCTGGGACTCAATATTACACTCTCTTTATCTTGACTGGGACGGGTATGATTATTCCCATAATGATTTTCATTCACTCATCAGGGTTTCAATTTTGCAGTCTTTTTATTGTGACTAGGACGAATATGAGGATGTATATGATTTGGCCAAGGAACAATTGTTTGCGGCCAAATTGACCATGGTCAATTCAGACGCGAAGTCAATTTTGTCACAGCCAAATCCAGCCAAACTGAAACCCACCCCATGCACTCCCCCACCCACCTCTAATTACCTTTTCCACGTCCGCTCATCTTCTGTCCCTGCAGCGTTGGATCCGTCCCTCCTATTTGGGTCAGATCTGACGCCTCAGGGTATGTTTTTTTCTATTTCTTTTTTCTTCCATCCCCCGCCTCCAACCTCTGTATGCGCGGGACACCCCTGCTACCCCAAAGGCCATCACTACCAAACATGTGAACCCCCGCTCCACAGTGATTAATCAAATTGATTGTTTCCAAACCATTGAATGGTATGGTCAGTTAGAAATGATCAATTTGGGTACTACCGAATATGATTAGTCCAATAGTGATTCTCCCTCCATCTTCAATCTCTCCCTCTCCATCTCCCTCTCCCTCTCACTCTCACCTGGCCGCCAATTGGGACTTCATAGTCAGGAATAATAAGCCATCTTTGGAGGGGAAGACAGGATTTTATGTGAAGAGAAGTCTGAGATGGTTTTTGCCCATCTTTTGATCTTACCTCCTAAAAAGCATAATTTTATTTTATTGGTCTTTTACAGTTCAGTTTCTAACCGCTGTTGCTCTGTATAGTCTTGCTTCCAAGGACAGCACGTTGCCCCTCTGCTATCCTCAAACCTTAATGGTTTGCATAGGTGCTGAGGATGGGGTGATGGAGATAACGTTTTTGGCTTCGATTGGAGGATTGATGCCTTCTGACATCCTTTATAGGATTTTGTCATTAAATATTGTCACCGAATAGATGCTGCCTAAAACTGTACATTTTAGAAGATGACATGCTGGCTACCCACATCCACTCAGTCCTTCCCTCACAGATTACATCTACCAAATGTAGAAGCGCTTGACGTCAAGGAGATTAGCCGGATATTATCAAAGCCTATATCAGAAATCCTCTCACCTTGTATTTTCCTAATCTCGAGTACCACTGTACAGTCACATTCCTTTCCAAGTTCAGAAGCAATGCCATCGTAAATCATGTGATTGGGTATCTTTCCTTCTGTGTTATCTTTGAGTGTGGTATCAATAGGAGGAACACCAGTCAGTTGATTAAATCCATGGGATGCACTTTTGAGTCATGTAAAATCTATTTCTGAGACATACATTACGCCCAGCATACCTTATGCCAACGTCTAGTTTTGACATTTTCATGGAAAATAACAGTACGCCCGATTCACAAAAGAGAGTGAATGATGTTTTTTTAGTGGAGGAATAGTAAATGTAATGTGCGTTGTAGCAAATTGCACGGTTAAAAAAAACACTACGCGGCAATTAAAACTTGTTTTTTATCATACTGCAAAATGATGTTCCTTTAGATATCCAACTTGTTCACACATCCCAATAATTTGTAAGGCAACATTTTAATACCTAGTTATGAGTTAAGCGGCCAGAGATACTGTGATTCTAACTTTTTGTTTAAGGCTTTATAAGTACCACCTTTGTGGGTGTGCAATTATTTTCGGGTAACACACCACTGGGCACATTTACAAGCAGTTGTTTGACCATTTAAAAAGCTGGACACCAGCTCATTAAAACCATGCACTGTGCAGTGCAATTTCCAGAGGCTGCATTGTGGAATAACACCCATGCCTCCACTGCGGCTATGCCCTGTAGGCACTGTTTAGGTTTTCTTGAGTGACCACTACCTCAATGCCCATAAAGAGAAGGGAAGACACATTTGAGACCTTGCTGCCCTATTTTGCCTATGTTCCCCTTTCTCACTAGGCCAGCTGAGCAAAAATGACAGAAAAAGTAAATCAACTCTTATACCATGCCAAGATAGGGTTAATCTGAGGTGGAGGACAATTTGAGGGTCCCGGGTAATCACAGAAAACGTCTGATTCTCAAAATGTTGGCCTCGAGAAAATCACAGGCATCTTTGATTTGGAATGTGCAGGTTATGCATTATATTTAATTCAAAAGTCAAAAGCTGTAGCAAATCTGGAGATACCTGGAGCCTCTCTTAGATGCCCTTCAGAAAACCTTTGGGAATCACATTGCATGTGAACATTTCAGAGTTCAGAGGCCATGCAGCTACAAATGTGCTCCAGTTTTAGGCATTGTTCATCAGGTGTACGGTAGCAGGTGCACACCTGAGAAGCTCGCAGCATCTCCTCGTGTGTTCCAACTTGAATCTATTAGAGTCATGCTTGAAGAGGCTATTAAAAATAGAAAGAGTACCACGAGATGCTACGTGTTTAAAAAAAAAAAAGGAATTCTGTCCAAGGATGCAGACATACTTCCAAGAGTTATGAAGGCGTCCAGAAAGCGAGATAGTCTTAATTACCCTTTATATTTAATTGGAAAAATGTCTTTCCAAAATATCTAGGAATCCTTAGCAGAGTCAGAAAAGATCGATATTATAGTTTCAGGCAATACTGCAAAGCAGCTAATCAGAGAAGGGTAAAGGTCAGTGACCGAAACCCTAGCTTTAAAATGTGGGTAAAAACCTAAACATCCCAAGATGAGAATTGAAAATCCCTTTCTCTTTCAATCTAATGATGCAGATCCTCCACCACGTAGAAACGCCACAGCAATCCGTATTGAGATGAAATTGTCCCGAGTTGCTGCCAGATTTGTCATTAGTCTTAGATTGAAGACACACATGTTTCAATTTGAACAAGTGCCGGTACCAATACAAAGGACGTGGCTCCTGAATCTTCCTGGCTGTTGCGCGGGTTTCTGGAGGCCCCTGTTGATGATCGAATTAACAGGCGCGTGCATATGAATGACTGGATGAACAGGGTTGTCTGATGAGAGACGCCCTCTCCAGTGCATAGAAAAGTGAATCTCGAAAGATGCAATGAAACGTGATTATTTTTCTTCCTCATGCCCAATTAGGCGATATCACACATTTCTTCTCCAGCTCCCACCACCTGTCTCTTGTGTTCCCGGCAGTGATTTGTAAGGAACGCCGTCGGCTTGGCGCAACTGCAAGCTTGACCCGAAGCACTAGCAAGGAGGAAAAAAAACGTTCAAATCGTGCTTTCTGCTCTAAATTTGTTTCCAACTTTTTATTCCCCTTCTGGCATGAAGCAAACGTCTTTTTTTATGGACTCTTCTTTCCTCTAAACGCTAGCACTCCATCAGGCGAGATGGTGTGCTGTGTGGTTGGTCGGTGCACTAAAATGCAATGCCATAATTGACTTTATCGACAGGAAAATATAGGGTTATGATTTGCACTTATCATATGACATAAGAAGCACCATTTTACTAGGCAAAACTAGAATGATTGTAATATGTGTTAATAGATTTTCATCATACTGTTGAGTTTGTACGTATACACATTTGTTTTAGATTTGATCAGCATAAAAGAAGGCTAGCACATTAATATAACACAGTCTTCATAAGTTACAATTGTAATCGTTTTTCACTTTTTTTGTCATTGTATTTTGGATTAATACAATTGAGTAAATAAAACATCTTTTTGTACCAAAGAAAAAAGGTTTCTGTAACAAAAAATTATTGAACCTAATATCAACACTGAAAAATCTGTTCAACATGAGTTTAGAGTTGAATTCTAACTCTACTGTTTGTTGTGAATAGCATTTAAGTAATCAGGACATATGGGTATATTACCTACAGTCTTGTGAGGTGTTGCCATTGGCCATGCACTAGTATGACCTGCATGATTCCTGCAGGGAGAAGCAGTGATCATGTGAGCTGTTCTCTGTGACAGTCTCTCCTTACAAAGACAAAGGGCAGGTGGGTGGCAGGTCACCACCCATTATGAATATGCCGCCCCTCGCTACAATCATAATCTCTTTCCTCAAATTTGTAATATAACAATTCATATATTGTCTGGTTGGGTTATTATAGGATCCATGCACATTTGAAGCCATCGCTATACTGCTTGCAATAATACACACAGATTATGAAAATCATTTTCCTAAAGCAAGCTGGGATCCTGAAATGTAGGCCAAGTGCGTGCTGCAATGCAAATGCTTTTACAGATGCATTGTTCAAAGTTGCTAATTATTTGATGAAAAACAAATGTTTTACAGATGGTGCATTTGTGAAGGGGCAGTGGCTCCCGTTTCTGGGTCTGTTGTAAGAGATTTTACAAACTGTCCTGAATTTATGTCTGCCATGTCAGGTGTGCGGTTAAGTGCAAACACTATGGCAACGACGGTGTCTGCACTATCAGACATTGTGATTGCCTAGCTCTGCAAATCTGCAATTTGCAGACATGAATTTACTGGAATCAAAACGCTCATCCCGTCTGACGGCATCTGAGTGCTGTTGCTGCTTTAAGATATGCACCATATTACTGAGCATTGGTGGATAGCATGCAATGCCAGTGTTCACATTGAATGCCCCGATTGGTTTCCTACATTCTGCTGTGCTAGACAATTTTTAGGAGACATTTACTAATAAAAAATAATGAACTAATGATGTTTTTGAAGTTGTTATTATGGTAAATACATATGCTGTTACTTTTGTATATAAAGAGCAACTACACTGCCTACAAAAATTCTCATACTAATGAGCACACCACCCCATCAGCTCTTGCCAGTAGCTCCGCCTATTGGCCATCAACTAAAAGTATTTCTTGCTAATGTAGAGGATGGGGAACCCTGCTCTAGACTGTCTGCAAGATGGCACACTGATTGCATTAACAGCTCCACACAAGGGGATGTAAGCCAAGAAGACATAAACACTTCCATGCAAAAATATCCCTGAGTGACAAGCACACAGAGTGCTAGTGGGAAGAAATTGAGGTACATTCTTGTTGGGTTATGGTCTTCACATCAGTAATTGTGATGATACTTATGTTGTATTTGGCTTCTCTTTGTTACATCTGTCAGCCCTCAGATATACCGTTTTAGAGCATACCAGTGATCAAGAGTTCTGAATACTTGTGTGACTGTGGGAAGTTTGTCATGTTAACAGGCTGACACATTTGTGGGGTTACAGTTAGAGTTTTGCTCTACAGTATGGTATGTTTATGCTGGATACATAATGTCATGTGCAGGATATTTTTCGGGATCACCACATACGGCTAGCTTTGTGTACCCATATTTCCTTAAAATTATATATGTTCCTTTGTCTTCCTCTTGAAAGGGTCTTCTGGGACTTTTAAAAAAAAATGTTAATGTCATTTTACACTAGTGCTGTTTATGGTAGAGTTAGCCCTGTTTGATTTGATATTTGTTTCAGGCCTTTTTTTCCGAATGGTATCATTTTTTGTGTCATTTGTTCTGGCAGGTGCCCATTTCGGCTCGTTTAATTGAATGCACTAATAGACTCCACCTCTGTGCCTCAACCAGTGACTGCCTGTCCATCTAGTCAGTGCCTGTCTGTGGGCTGTGTCCCAGCTGCCTGTGGACCACTTTATGAATTACCAGTGAGCTTCTTTCAGTAGCAAATGTGTGTGAGCCTGTTTCACAGTTTATCATTAGGCCCAACCCAGAGGCCACAGTGAATCTGTTTCAGTGAGATCCAGGTGACATGATGCACTTGGAAGCTTTGTCCCAGTTTCTTTGTGGAGTGGTATGCTCTACAGATAATTGGTATACATGTATTTGTATTTGTATTTATTTTATTTGTATAGCGCAACCAGGCCCGAGGGCAACCGGGTGCATATCTTCAAACAGTAATATATCTTCAAACAGTAATTACATGACTGGCATATATACAGAAGAGAAATTACAATAGTGGCGCACTTGCAGTTAACGTTACAGTCCTACATATGCATAGTCAAGAGCAATAGAGTGCAAAACAGTGCAGAATCCCAATGGGCATACAAAAAGTCAATGGCCCTCATTACGACCCTGGCGGAGTGGGTTTACGCCAGCGTTATTCGCGGCGGACCCGTCCGCCCTACTACGAGTTCCCGTAGCGCCATGGAACGTTTTCCGCCTGGTTTTTCCGGGCGGAAAAATCCATGGCGCTACGGGACCTTGTTGTTAATTACGCCACCGTATTTTACGGTGGCGCAATTAACTCCTTCCCCACTCCCATTATACCCTATGGGGCAAAAATGGGAATGGGGAAGGGTAAAATGGGGAATGGGGATTTACCGCCCCGCCAAGGTCGGCATGGGGCGGAAAATCCGCCAACCTCCATGGCGCTATCGGCAGCTTTCCGCCGTGCTCCGCGGTGCATTTAGCACCGCGATTTCCGCCAGGGTCGTAATGAGGCCCAATGTGTTCCAATGTTCAAGAGGACAGTTGGTCTTGTGTGGTGGCAAGCCATAGCTTGGCTTTGTGTTTGAAAAGGTTCAGTGACGGTAGATTTCTAATGGTGAGTGGCAAAGTGTTCCAGAGTTTAGCAGCCAAGACTGGGAAGCTAACACATCCGGCTGTTTGAAGCTTATGTCTGGGGATAATGAGGCCTTGAGTTTGGGCAGATCTAAGTGACCGAGAAGGAATGTACTGGGTGAAACGCGAGGCTAGGTAGATGGGGGCCTGGTTGTTTACACATTTGTAACTAAGGGCAAGCGCTTTTAGTGATATCCTTTGGGCGACTGAGCTGATCTGGGGATGTTGAGGGCCGCTCGGATGGCACTGTTTTAGGTGATCTGGAGTTTGTTGAGGTTACGCTTATTGGTGCCTTGATACAGTGTCCAGTTTGGGCATAACCAGCGCCCTGGCAAGCGTGATGCAGTTCTGAGTAGAGAGGAATGGGCGACAGGCTCTGATCAACTTACAAGTGTATGCCGAGGCAGCAACGACTGCGTTAGTTTGGCTGGATAGGGAGAGTGTGGCATCTAGGTAGATTCCTAGAGTTTTAGTATCTTTGGATACTTTGATGGAATTACCATCAATGTTGAAAGGGCTGAACGATGGGTTCAGTTTATTGAGTCTCTGTTGTGTACCCAGGATGAGGAGCACGTCTTATTGTCGTTGAGACAGAGCTCGTGTTGGGCCATCCAAGCCTGGATGACTTGGTAAATGGCACTCAGAGCTTTGGAGTCTGCAATGTAGTCACCAGTGATGGGAATGAGTATCTGGGTGTCATCAGCATAATTAGTATAGGTGACACCCAGATAGTCAAACACATCAAACAAAGGTTTGGTGAAAACATTGTAGAGTGTGGGGGATGCACAGGACCTTTGAGGGACTCCGCAAGGGACTGACGTAGGATCTGCTGAGGAAGTAGGTGAGAATACTCTCATGTGCCTATTGTCAAGGAATTACCTAATCCAATTGGTGGCATTGTCGGAGAAGTGGGCAGCAGATTTCAGATGTTGACAAAGGATTTGGTGGTTGACCAAATCGAAAGCCGCAGATAGGTCCAGTAAGAGTAGAAGGGCCAGTTTTCCGTTGTCTTTTAGGTCCTCAATTTGAGTTTTGAGGTCTAAAAGGGCTGTTTCTGTCCCGTGCTTCGGTCTAAAACCAGATTGTCTTGTACCAAGGAGATTATTTGTTTCCAAATAGTTCTGTATCTGTAAGTATGCTGCTCTGTCTAATATTTTTAAAAGGAACGGGGCAGTAGTGATAGGTCTGTAGTTAGTTGGTACTTCGATGTCTAGGGTCGTTTTTTTTAGAAGAGGGATGACCCAGACGTCCTTCAGATTGTAAGGGACAATTCCAGATTGGAACGAGGAGTTAATGAAGGTGGTTATGAAAGGAGCAAGGTCATGTGCTGATTCCTTGATGATTGGTGCAGGACAAGAGTCACCTTGACAGTTGGAGGGTTTTAAGTTACAAATGATTTTTTCCACCTCCGGGATGGTGAGTGGCAAGAAACTGAATGGGGTGTGGGAAAAGGAGGCCGTTTTAGGTGTCATAGGTTTAGTTGTGAGAAGGGTGCTTTGTTTTGCATTCATTTTGGATTGCAGGGTGGTTATTTTGGTGAGGAGTGTATTTTGGATGTTGTTACACCACATATTGTCTTTACTACAGGTATCAGGGACGGGTGAAGGGGATTCTAATTCTTTGAGAATTTTAAATAGCTCCTTTGTGTTAGATTCAGCCTGTGATATACGCTGGTTGTAGGTCTCTTTTTTGGCTAGTAAGATAGCTTGCTTGTAATTAAGGGAGGTGATGAGAAGTATGTCTTTGTTGGCCACGCAGGGGCAACTTTTCCAGAGTGCTTCAGCCTTGCGCTTTTCTTTGCGCAATACTCTAAGCTGCGGGGTGAACCATTAGTTCAGATGTGCTCGTTGTTTGGCTTTCTGTAATTTGAGCGGTGGTATAGTATCAATGCCTTTGAGCAGTGTTTGATTGAAGGGGCCTACTAAGATGGTGGGGTTGGTGTGCTGAGAGGCGCAATTGTTCAGGATGGGGAGCATGAGAGGGAATAGTTTGTCTATGGTAATGTCTTTTTTATTCCTCGTGGGAATTGCGGGGGCTATAGTAGGTTTGGGGTGAGGATTGGTGGCTGGTAAGTGGAAGATGATGATGTGGTGGTCGGACCAAGCACAGGCGGAGTTGGAACTTATCGAAGTGTTGCAGTTAAGATCTGTAATCCAATCGAGCGTTCTGCCCTTGTTGTAAGTGGGTTCAAGAATGCGTTGCTGGAAGCCTAAATTGGCAACGGTAGTAGAGACCTCGGTGGCCATAGGATCCTTATGGTCAGATAAGCCAAGGTTAAAGTCACCTAGTAACAACACCTGAGAGTTGGGTTTAGTATTGTCAGTCAGGATGGCAGTGATATCATCTGAGAATGAGCCAAGTGGTCCTGGAGGTCTGTAGATGAGGTGTAGTGTTGCTGTGTTAGTCGGTGAGAGGGTAAGATTCACCGATAGAGATTCGTCAGAATCCAATTCTATATTGGGGATAGTTCTCATAGTGATATTATCTCTATGTATAAATGCAACTCCACCTCCTTTGGAGGAGGTGGATTGGCGGTCAATTCTGTTGATGGTGTAGCCATTCGAGGTGGCAACGGCGAGACGTGGGCCAGAGGCTGCATGTAGCCATGTTTCAGTGATGGCAATGAAATCAAAGTTTTGGACGGTGATGAGGTCAATGATGTTGAGAGCGTGGGCCGTGAGGGATCTAGCATTGATGAGGGCTCCTTTGAGATCTTTAGTAGAGGGGTAGAAGGGAGGTTGGGCAACTTCTGTGTAGTGGACGGTGTACTGGCCGTGTGGCTACACAGGGTGCATGGAGCACAAGGCAGTCTAGGGGCCTCATTACGACCCTGGCGCTAATGGTTTAACGGCACCGTAAAGAGCGTCGGCACCGTTAAACCATTAGCGCCTGATTACAAGGTCCCTTAGCGGGTTGGAGGCTTTAACGCCTGCTTTTTGCAGGCGTTAAAATCCAACCCGCTAAGGGACCTTGGAGCTAATTACGGCAACCGTAATTTACGGTGCCGTAATTAGCACCTTCCCCATCCCCATTATGCCCTATAGGGCAAAATGGGAATGGGGAAGGGCAAATGGTGAATGGGGAATTACCGCCCCCACCAACCTTGTGATGGGGCGGTAGTTCCGCCATCCACCATGCCGGAGGCCGGCATGGACCATGGTGCTAATAGCACCATGGTCCAGCGCCAGGGTCGTAATGAGACCCTAGATCTAAGTCTGGTATGCCTAGATATATTGTTGGTGTGTTGGATTTATTAGTTGGATGCACGTGGGTCCCTTGATATTTCTTTGGCTGCATGGGTCTCACTATTCAGTGCCTGAATACTCAGCTCCTTAGTTCACAGGACTTGAAAGGGCTCAACTTCAGGGGTGAGCCGGTCATGAAATTTTTGTCTGTGGCTGGGAAAACATCTAGGTCAGCTGCACACAATACACTTTATGACTTCAGGTTTGACTAACTAGATCGAGCACCAGAACACAACTGATAAAAAAATATATATTTTAATATTTGCAGCACACCCTTCCAATTTGGTGAGGTGGGCAGTTTACTGCGCATTGTCACCTACCCATCTAATTGCATACTGGGATCTCGATACCCTGAGTGGGTAACTAGCAAAATTAAAGTCTAAATCCATTTTTGATGAATTAGTAATAGCACACGTGGAATATTCCCAACTACTAATAAAGTTCGTAACCAGCAATTAGGTAATGGAATATTTGTACTGTAGGCTCACATAGATGGTTATAGATAAACGTGTATACACATCGAATTTACTCACAGCTGCACCTAAATATCCTGCATTCAAATCTCTGAGGTCCGTAGATTGTGCATATTGAGCTCCAATGATTTATTGATAAATTATGCATGCAATGCACTGATGAATTATGTCAAGATAATCCAATACGTTATTAACCAGCTCATGCTAAAATAGAGATGACAGTGCTTACGGATATACAGCCTGTTTCATGGAATTATTTGCGCAGAAAACGCAGATTTGCGCGCCTTTCTGCCTGAAAATCCCTGTTTGAAGTAGGCGGATTTTCGTGCAGAAAGGCGCACAAATATGCGTTTTCGGCGCAAATAATTTCATGAATCAGGCAGATAATGTAGTGTGACCTAAGGCATTACGGTTTCTTTTCTCTCCATTTCTCTTCCTTTATTTTCCCCTATGTTTGATGTTTTCTTTCATTTTGTGTCATATTGCCATGGAATGATTTTGTGTGATGATAACATGACGTCCTCACTATTGGGTCTTCTGTATGTTATATTTGACAGTTTATATTGAGAGACAGACTGTTACACATTTTGAATTTTGCCTTGAAAAATACCACAGAGGTCGAAACACATGTTGCCAAATGGGCAAATTACTACAAAGGAGAAAAATAAAAACATGTACTGTCTGTACGAGCGCATTGATACTGGCGCACATGGTTACGGTTCTAGACAGGGGTTAGTCTAGTAGTGATATGATGCGATTATTTATTTATAACGTGCTTAATATCCAGAGGTTTCTAATCGGAGACCCGCGAGCCAAGCATGTTGCCGTTAAGCTATCCTCCCGAGACAAGGGCTAGTGTCAGAATCTGCAGCTGTTCCACTTCCTCTCAAGTCAGTAAGCACATAGATCTAAACCGAAGCGCCCGCACATACCTGCCGTACCCTGGCATACCCTTTGATGAGGGAGAGTACCCAGGGCTTTTGCTGTGTGAAGTGGGTGGGCAGTTTTGTAGTAAGCCATGCAATTGCACATGTTTCTGGTGTGCATGCGCTGATTGCTTTTAGTCTCATTGTATATCCTGACACTTGCTCACAGGATTTGGGCAGCTAGTGCTCTGTGTTTGAGGGGGCTCTATGCTAGCAAAAGTAGCAGTGGCAGCATGAGAAAAGAGAAGCATGTAAAAGCGTGCTGAAGGCGCAGCAGCATTTGTATTTGGAGATTGCATGAAGTCGGCTTTTGTTGATCCCCTCTCAGTCAAAATGGCTAACCCCACTCTAGGGGAGCTGTGACCTAGTGGGCTTGATGCCATGGGCGAGGATTGGGTCAATGATTATGGTGAAAGGATATATGATAGGTTATTTATAACGTACTTAATACCCAGAGATTTCTAAGTGCGTACCCGGGGATCAAACCTATGTTGCTGCGCGTCATCTTGCTTCCAAGGTGAGCACGTTGCCCTTGAGCTGTTCTCCCGAGACCTGAGATATCTAATGTTACTAGAATTCATACCAGACTCAGCTGTCCCTTGCGTGCTCTTCAGGTGTTCTGGCAGATCTGAAAGAGAGGGAGTGGTTTAGGTTAGTGGGTAAGAGAGGAAAAATGCACGATAGCGTTTCTGTTGTGTGGGCACATTCAAATTAAAAGCATCTTGAGCTCAGCGTGTGAATCCATTTCAACGTGTTCTGTGTTGAGAGCATCATATATATTGTTCTTTTTGTGTATTTTGGGAGGTATGTTCAATGTCCATTTGTGGATGGTTTAGTCGGTATGTGTATTGAGTGTTGCTACCTTAAATTTGAGTATGTCAGTGCAGGAAGCAGTCAGTGGGTACCTTGAAGGGTAAGGTGGGCGAGGGGCGCTAATGATCTTAAATCCACACATAGGAAATCAAAATATAACAAAGCAAGACATGAACATGGGATGGCAACCCTTGATAGGCATGCAGGACAATTACAAATCATAGCAAGGCATTACAAAGTTCCATCAAAGCAAAACAACCTCGTCTCCTCCTTGCTCTCCTGTCACTGGCCTCTTCAAACAACTCTGTTTTCACTTTTTCACTTTGTCACAATCAAACTCTCTCTCTCTCTCTCACGCTCTCTCTCTCTCTCTCTCTCTCGCTCTCTCTCTCTTTCAAGTAGATGCATGGTGCACCATGTGAAATACGGATCTGGGAATTGGCCAATGACGGGATGAGGCAGCCAGAAGCACACCATGTTACTATAAGGGGGAAGTGCTAAGAATCATGGGGTTATGCATATTTTGCTCAGAGAAAGGGTTGCCTGTGATGTGATAACCCCAGGTTATCTAGATCTTCCTTGGTATGGTGCTTGGCAGGCACTGATCCATCGTACACCTCATATGAACTCGCTAATGTTCTCTGCTGAGGGCATCTGTTGAATATTTTGCCTTTCAAGCAACAAAAAGCATTTGATGATCAGTGCAGGAGACATATTCCCTAGTTATTTCTCCCAGGCGTTAACCCAGTGTCTACTCCATCAAGACTCAAACCACCCCTCCCACACTCCTCACCTGCCCCATTACAACCTGGTGTTAAGGGAGCACCATAACATTATGTTAAGCCCTGCAGAGGGTTGTTCAAGAAGAGGTTAACGATATTAGTAGCAGGAATGATAAAAGATGAAGTGTGGATTCCTAGAATGGACCCTCAAAGATGGGTCTAACTTTTCTGCAGAAAGGTGAAGAGAAGAGCAAAAGCTCACTTGAAATCTCTCTGCAGGAGCTAAATATTGGACCATGACAACAGTAAGTATGCAGTATTTATTTAATTGTAAATGCTATCCTTTCAAAAATAGGAAACGGCTGTCATAGCTTATCTAATGCACAAGGTGTGGCTGTCCCCGCAGGGGTTGGCCCGGAATCAGGAAGGCACCCTAAACAGCTATCTGCATGACAAAATGGGACGAAGTGGTCAGGGGCTGTTTTTCTACAATCAATTATGGTTGACACATCTGAGGAGTCCTTCCTGTTACCAGGTCAGTAACCTGAACTTGCCGCGAAGTGATAGCAGCCCATGTCTGCCTGCTGTGAAAAGCCTACAAGGGAGTAAGCCATAGCCAATCCTACCCCAGAGATGGATGGTGGCTGTTGGGAGGGTCTCAAATCTTGTAATCTCCCCAAGTGCCAGTTTTTATACATGTATGGTAACACCTTGCATCATCTCATACCTATTGAGAAAGATGCTGGCCACATTTTCTCTTTCTTTCTTAGAAACAAAAGGAATGCAGCAGCAGTATGAAATGACCACCTGAAAGAAGTATTCCCATTAACGCCTCACACGTTCTATCTACAATTGTCTGAGGCCTCGAAACAACAGGGGTAGGGGGAGAGCGAGCAGTTGAAGAACCAGAGAGCATATTCATCTTCCTGACACACCGCACACCACTCCCCAACTTGTGCACACTAATGCTGAGCAGATCTGCAAAGAATATTCTTTCAAAAGCCTGACATGGAGGATCGTTCCCAGAGTTAATTTACTGCCATCGTGCCCAGTAACACTTGTATGCAGGCATGTTATAAGTGACTTATCATATGATATCCAGAACATTATGGGTAGTGAGACAAAGAGATATGGACTGAGTGACTAGGGTAACCCCCATAGCTGCGGCGTATGATCTATTGGGATAATATGGCACAATCCCCCCAAGATCCAAGACCATGATCTGGCCTGAGTTACAACTGGAAATATTCCAGGAGACATATGGAAAAGTGGTTCCAAAGACTGGGGTGTTTCTTAAGTATTCCGCTATTGTCGGAGCCAGCATCATTAAAGGAGATTACCCTGGAGAATTATAGATGATCCTGTTGATCCTGGCAAATACTTCTTATATATATATATATATATTGTCTAACCCAGCCAACCAATAGCACAACTGACATTCAATAGAATCCTCATACCTAGCATTGAGGATATAGAACAAACATGCGAATACTGGGTTCTGTGGAATGACAGTGGTAAACAAAGATGGAGACACCTCCATAAAGTTCACTGGAGCCCAACTGGAAGATCCACTTCTGGAGCAAGTTTGGAAGAAATTAGTATCAGACTCTAAAAGGTGAACTTCGAAGACACAGCATTTCATTGACAAAAGGTCACTCCTGCATAGAGTTGATGTGAATACCAAGGGCAAAGTTATCAACTACCATCAATTGTTGGTTCAAAAGCATTACTGAGGGCTGTGTTAGAGTTAACCGAATCTAACCTGAAGGCAAGGCATCTAGGGTTGGAGAAGACCCAGAAGACTCTTCTGAGCGGATTCTACTGGCCAAGTGTGACTTTGGAAGTCAAGTAGTTCTGCTCCAGCAGTCCTTTATGCCAAAAGGCTTCTTCAGCTGCTGTAACCCGAACCACACTACAACCACTACAGATAATAGAGCCCCCCCTTCTTTGGGATCGGTATGCAAATAATCAGCCAATTGGGGCCCTCCAGATCGAAAATCAGTAAATCCCGGTAGTTGTCGACTATGAAAACTTTCTTCTGAGGAGCAATATAATTAAAGCTATCCTCTCTATGTGTATAATGTTCTAGTTAATTAATTAAACCGTTTTCATTATGACTGCCATTCATATTTCTATGTTATCAATGTATTGTATCATGTTGGCTGTAACCTTGATACCCTATTAGCATTATTTATGCGTTTAGCCTTACTATTTGTTAAAATATAATCTATAATGCTGTCAATTGTTGGCTATAACCTTATGTCATTGTACCATATAAATACCCAATAAAACGTTTTTCATCCAAAAAGAACAGCTGTCCTGAAAGTCTGTTTACCTTATTTTAAAAAGGGCGGCTTCCCGGGTGACATTCTAACCAACCAGGGAAGTACGAGTAGCTCATAACTAATGGATGGCATGAGGATGTTTATAAACCTAAAGTCCCTCCAAAGGTCAATATACAATTTCCAGACTGATGTCCCTTTGGAAAGTTTCAAACAGATATTAAAATGCGTCTTAAGGAATCTGGTTGGTGAGGATGGACGTCACTTGGATGGCCTGGTGTCTTGGGCTCTATATGACATTCCAAAAACACCACAGTCTCCTACAAGCTTTGCACCATTCATGTTGGTGTATGGTCCAAACTTCCATGATGTATTGGACATCATCCGGGAAGAATGGGAAGGGCCAGACAGTCGATAAACCAGTGACCATGCAATGTTCCGCACAATGCAAGAATGTAAGGGAAAGTGGACAGATTGGTACAAACTAAGCTGCAAGAGGCCAGCACCTGCAAGATAAATCCTACAACAAAGATGCACGGTTATGCACTTCCTAAATGGGGGACAAGGTGATGGTTTTCTCCATTGCTCAAAAGATCTGTTAGCTAGAAGGCACAGTCCATATGTTATCACAGAAGAGGACTCCCATATCACTTACAAATTCAACAAGATGACAGTCAAAAACCTTCCCAATTATTATGCTATCAAGCTAAACTCATGGAAAGAAAACTGCAATCCCCATCTCACATAGCTGTATCTCAATAACACCCAAGATACCGCCCTGCCCATTGATGTTCGTGGAGTCATGTTGCCTGTGGGTCTTTTCACAGCCAGTCACTGAGCACTCACTCCACTGCTTTGAAAATATTTTGATGTATTGTCTCTAAAGCCTGGAAGCACGAAGGGAGCTGTGAATAAACCCAGCTCCCTTCAGGGAGGGTGATCGATCTCAAGTTGTATGATTACTCGAAGCCAATAAACAAATAATCAATTAAGAACTGGAAAGATGATCAAACTAGAGGTAATTGTGAAGTCTTACAGTGAATGGTCTTGCCCAATAGTCCTGGCACAGAAACCCGGCAATACATGGAAAATATATTGTGATGAATCTGGGCAATTCACAAGCTTTGAGACTAGGAAGGTGTGTTTGCTAAGCAAGACCCTATATAGTGGTCTGGGAAAGTCGGGCCTCACTAGGAGTGACTCACCTTTAGGGCACAAGGACTCCCATTCCTACAAGACCTCCCTACAAAGAACACTGTGTCTTCCGATGTGGACATAGAAAAAACTGATATTGTTGCTGTGGATTGGCATACCCAACATACTAACATTTTTCCCAGATATTTCACTGAAGTCAGTGCTGGCATACTCGTGAAATCAACAGCTGATGGGGATCATCATGCCCCCATGGAAATACAGTGGTAAGAATAAAGAGATGAGGAAGCTGGAATGAAGAGAGCTGAATTCTACGCAGAGTCAAACCTCTGATGGGAGAACGTCTTGGAGGGGAGGATCCACACTACAACGTAGAGCCAGCAGTAGTGTGAACACAGAGCAGAATGGTAGAAGACACCAGAATGCCAGCATTTGCAATGGTAACAACACCAAAACAAAGACAGATACAGGGATGGTAGAGAGACTGTTTCACCTCAGAGAGTGAAGACACAGCAGCCATTGTAGGCCTCGGGCCTGTTATCTGAAGTCGAGACCAGAACGCAACAGAAAAACAAAATCCCCGATCTCCATACAAGAAGTGTAGTAACTGACAAGCCGGACAGCACAGAGCAGATCAACAGAGAGATACTGGAAGGCCCGCGTTGTGAAGGGCGACAATGCTTAAATGGAAACAGAGACAGGGACGGTAGAGAGACGGTCTCACCTGGTGGCGTGACTGCACAGCAGCTGTGGTGGGCCTGAGGCCTGTTAACCGACGCTGTGTCAAGCCACAAGAGAGAAACCAGATCCCTGTTATCTGTGCAAGAAGTTTAGCGACTGCTGAGTAGGGTAAGCAAAGGGAACAAGCTCTTCGAAGAAGGGAAAACTGGGGAGAGGGTTGGATGGTTACATCCCAATTTAAGAAAATCCCAAAGCAAACAGGGCTTAACAAAAGAGAGTGAGACAAGTAGATAGAGAAGCCAAAGTGGTTATGGAAGCCAGAGAAACCTGATTGAGGGACACAAGCAAACGTCCAAGAGAGACCCTACTTAGTTGAGCAAATCAGATGGACAGAAGGCTTAGGGGAGCCCTAGAAAAAGAAGTAAACATTTTCAACACATGGGAAACAGGGAATCTGGAGGGTTCAATTACTCATTCCTAAATCATGAGCAATTTAAATGTTGATGGAATCATAATTCGAGAATATGTTCTCCTTTCACAGAAATGGAACCATTGGATTTGTGTCAAGACTTCAAACTTGTTTTAAGGAACATGAAGAGAGGACTCAAAACCTTTCTTTGATAAACTGTTGGAAACCCAGGTTAGACTGATGAACAGATCATGGGAGCAACCCATGTAGCTTTGGCCAGAAGAAGTCCAAATGGAAAGACTACTGCTCTGGCTAATTGTTATGTTACGTTTGTTCTGAAAGAGGTAGGACCAGAGTAGACTGTGGACTAATTGTAGTTTGGAAAATTGATGAGCACCCCAAGTTTAGTTTTTTAAGCAGGGAAAATCCCTCATAGAAATAGGGACATGCAGACATTTTCTCTTTATTTAAAATAAACACCTGTGAAATGTTAATCCCCAGTCTGTCTCCTTCTTCTGATTTGCCACAACATACAATGCCTCAACAAAATCTCCCAGTTTGACACCTACCAAATGCCCATGATAGATGATACCCTGGAAAAAGAGAAATGATATTAGCAGGTTCTGCATGATAATGAAGCAAAACCTAAAACTGCTTTCTCCATCCCCGAAGGTGTATTTCAATTCACTGTATTGTCATTTGGACTTAATGGGTACCCAACAGCTTTCCAGAGACTAATGGGCTGTATGGTGGCCTCATATTGACCATTTGCTGGAGCATATCTTGACGACATAGTTGCATACAATTTCATATGGGAAGACCATCTCTATAATCTAACAACAAATTATGATCCATCACAGAAGGTCCTTCTAACCAACAATCCACCCAAAAGCCACCTGGCCAAGTCCAGTGTAAAGTACATAGGATTGCAAGTTGACAACAGTCAAGTTTTGCCAGAGACACGTAGCAGAAGCTGTTTAGAAAGCATCTAGGCCAATTAGAAAACATTATGTGGTTGCCTTCATTGGCCTAGTAGGCTACAATTCGAGCTCCATACTGAATTATTTCAAGAACACCGTTTTTTTTGACTGGATGCTGGTTAAAAGACACCTAACCTCATCTAATGGGATACTGGAGCCCACAAGACCCTCAACAAACTTAAGGGGTTCTCTGCAGTAGTCCAGTGCTAATCATGCCAGACTTCTCTAAATAATGCATTCTTCAAACAGGCATGTCCACTGTAGGTCTTGGGGCAGTAACGTCACAGGTGCAGGAGCACGAAGAAAAAACAATAGTGTTTATCGGTAGGAAACTATTTCCCTGAGAGAAGAACTCTCCAGTGGTTGAATTGGAAAGATCAGACATCAAATGGGCTTTATTCAGTTTGTGATACTATCTAACTGGTAAACAATTTACAGCCATCACAGAGCATGTCCCATTATTCTGGGTGGCAAGAAACAAGGACACCAACCCTTGTATCCTGAGATGGTTGTTGGCTCTACTTTAAAGGAAAGCATTTTACCTTGGCAAAAGAATCAAATGTAGATTTCCTATCCAGCTTTCCTCATGTAGCATGTAGCCAGGACAAGGATGTCAACTTGGGAAAAATGGTGAGATGTGTGCCAAGGTCAGGAATCTGGCCTTGTCATAAGAGTATAGAAGCCCCTGTCAGCCTAGGGAGGGAAGTCTAATGGGGTGGAAGCTAGATCTAATCCTACCCCAGAAGCTGGCAGTGGCATTTGAGAGGACCCCAATTCATGCAGCCACACCAAGTGCTTGTTTATATATGTGCAGTACAATCTAGTTTCATCCCTTATCTTGCTTGAAAGATGCTGGTCAAGATTTTTCTAGATTCAAAACAAATGCAGCTTGCAGTGTGGAGCGAGCACCTGCGAGAAACCCATACAGGAGCACCTGGAAAAGTGAACAGTGGAAAACGAGGTCATTAATCATCTTCAGGCAGGTTTGAGTAGAGGAGTAAGCACAATCGATCAGAATCCCCGCCTCCACCTAATATGCAATAAATACTCCACTCTTAGAAACATTACTATATATGCTATGTTCATCAACCTGCAAACAGCTTTTGATATTGCACCAAGAGCACGTCATTGGGACACACTTCAAGACCTGACCTGCCTCTTTCACTTATGAAGGCCATACTTAGACTCTATTCAGGGAACACAGCCACTGCGTGATGGGGCATGAACGGCAGAATTACTGAGTCAATAGGGATGAGAGTCCGCCAGGGGTGCGTTTTGGCCCCAAGACTGTTCTACATATTTATCAGTGGAGTGAATAAAAATGTATTGGCGTTGCCGGTGGATGCCCTGATTCTAGCAAAGGAAGCTAATCTAGTGCTTAGTTTGTAAGAAATGGCTTTTGTATAAGTTGCTCTGACAGGCGACTCCTTACAATCCCTTGAATAATATTGGTTTTAGTTAGTTATGGGAGGGCATAATCTTATGGCCATCGAAATGCACCAGTGGATGTCGCAGGTCACCAGATTCGGACAGTAAAAAAGCCTAACCGTCATCCGAAAAAAGTACAAAATGAAGAGACTCCAGGACTCAGCGCCATCAAACAATCACACAATTTGTATAACCCTATGTACGATTACCCGTGTTTCGGCTCCCCTGAGCCTTTTTCATATCTGGGCTGCTCGATACACGTAATCAAATATCCATAAACATTAATACTGTGTTACACACTAATTATAAGTGTGTAAGCAGAAATAATGTGAACACAAAAAAACAGAAATAAAAATAAAAATATGTTTTGTCATTCATCATATGTGCAATCATTATACCATTGTGCCGCAAAATGCACAAACAAATTCATATGGCAGAATGTAATATAAAGACAGAAAAACAAGGATTGGTGAAGGGGAGGATTGGTGGGATGAATAAAACACAACACATCAAATATCCGCATTTTATCAAGACAAAAAGGGAAGGGAAAAAGAAAATAAAAACAAAAGGTCATTAGTCAGATTACTAATAGTAAGTCAATACTGGAATATAAACCAACATGGTAAACCATACAATGTCTCACAGGTATGCTTACCCGCGGAAGATAAATCCCATCCATAAGACTGTTGTCCCTGTAGTAATAACGGGGCCAAATCCCCAGGTCAAATGGGTTCTGGAATCAAGTTATTAGCAACGTGATACTTAATATTGGCCAAAATGCTGCTTAAAGCATATTAGTACAGTACAAATTCCTATAATGTCCCTACGTGATGTGAAAGTGTTGATCAGTGCCTCATCTCTTAAAAGAAATAGTCAAAATGGTCAAACTATATCAGTGGAGTAGGATGTAAAAGGCATATGCGAAACTAAAAGTAAAATTCCCATTGATTTATGATATCATTTGGAACCATAATCTATCATACGTGATTTGTCTCTTTGGATAATCCGTGCATCGAAGTGATCATCTACATCACTAGTGCTTAAAACTATACTTCTATATCATTGCACCTTGTTTGATCTTGGTGTGCCCACATCAGCCTCTCGAGCTTACCTGGATCTGTGCAGCAAAAAATAACAAGTGTCGGCAAGGGCGAAGTGCCATCTGCCTGCACCATTTTGTTGTAATACAGAGAGCGTTGTAACCATAGCAACGTGATTAGCGTTGCTATTGTAAACCAAGTCCATCAACTTGATGTGGAGACGAGAACCGTCATCTAAGCATGGTGATTCTTTAGATCTCATTAATGTGGATTCAAGATTCCCAAAATGTATGTGGTGAACTAATTTCTGTTCCAAAATCTCATACAAGTACACATCCACCGGCACCATTGCTAGGCCGTGGAGTGTGTACCATAACCCATGGCAACGTGATTGTGCATTGCAAGTGTGGGAGGCCTCTTTCCGCCTCATGCTCAACTAGAAAAGTGCCGCCATTACTAAATGGTGGTTCAACCTATTGCAAAAGCTGTACTGTCTCCTAATTAAGAGTAAGTACTTCCCTGTGCTCAATAAACCGAAGGTACAACGTGAAACTATGTTAAATCTTGAAATATCCTCAAATATGGGGAGGGGGAACTATCTACTGTACCAGAAAGATTTTTTAGGGGCGGTCTGCCTGTATTATGAGCAACAAGCAGCACCCGTGTGTCGTCCCTGTATCGGGTCAATTAAATTACCAGGTCACAAGACATTACACTTAGAAAAGCTACGCTGCTATGTAGATTACAACTCAGCTGTGTCCAAAAATAGCTACATACACACTGTTTAAAAAACAATCTTTGGTCCCAATATGCACTAACACCCTACAACACCCTTATGTACAAGTCAAATTATTACCTCTGAACCATATTCAAAAGATTGGATAAATGCCAATATGAAAATGCATACATAAAAGAGTACTGTCATTCCACCTGCTGCATGATTCTTCGAACAAAAAAAGAAAGAATTGATTAGTTAATTAGATTATACAGAACAATGACTCATACATTGCATTCAGTTTACACTACAAGAATGAGACCATTTCATTGTCACTGTTGAGACCTGTAATTGTCGAATTAAAATAACAAATAGCTTGTGCTTCAGCTTGTCTGAGCGCTTTCAACCTGTCCCCACCTCTTTTGTTGAGGGTTACATGCTGTAGTCCAATAAACCTGATATCAGATTTATTGTGTAGTTGATGGATACTCTGCCAATGTTCAGCCAGTGGGAAGGATGGATCGTGACTGCCAATCTTCGCCAAATGTTCACGTACTCTTACCCTCAGCTCTCTCTTCGTACTCCCTATATAGATTTTGTTATATATACAAATGATGCCATAAATGACAAATTTCATCTGGCAGTTGATTCCCTGTTTGATGGCCCAATGTTTCCCATTGATATCGTGGAATACTGTTGTTTTTTCCTGTGAATATTTACATTGGGGGCACATGCCACATTTCCTGAAACCAATCTCTTTCCTATGTAGCCATGTACTCTGATTTTCTCTTGTAACGTCCGGCAGAAGGGATGGGTTGAGTACAGACTTGAGTGTACCTACTCTTTTGTATGTCATGCGTGGGTGGTCACCCACAAGATTGAAAATATGTTCATCTAGTTTCAATAAGTACCAATGTTTCTTAAGTATTCTCTGGATTTTGTGATGACCAGAACAATATTGAGTAATGAAGCTTGGTCCCATGTTGGAATCTGTGTTTGCCCTTAGTTGGTGTTCCAAGGTGTCCTGTTGTTTCATAATCTTTGATTTCTTATATGCAGTCTTAACCGATTTGTTTGAGTATCCTCTATTCTTAAACCGCTTTTGTAGTAAGGAACATTCATCTTCAAATTTAGTCTCCTCTTGGCAATTGCGTCTCGCTCTGATATATTCACCTAATGGTATATTGTGTATAGTTGGGTGAAAATGGCAGCTGCTTGCATGAAGCGACAAGTTCACTTCTGTCGGTTTCCTGAATGTCCAGGTCTGTAGTTTGTGCCCATCAGAATGTATCGTCAGATCCAAAAAGTTAATTGTATGTTTGTTACATTCACCGATAAATTGAATATCAAGGTAATTGGCATTTAAAAATGTCACAAATTCTTGGAAATCCTGTGCACTCCCATCAATGATGCAAAACACATCATCTATATAACGTGTCCACAATTTGACTTTTTACATGAAAAAAGGTTCTGGATAAACCACTTTATCTTCTAGCATGCCCATAAAGAGGTTGGCTAAGGCAGGAGCATACTTAGTGCCCATAGCCACCCCCTTGGTTTGTTGATATATCTTGTTGTCAAAGGTGACTACATTGAGATCTAATGTTAGATGCAACATTTCTTTGACCATCTGGATCTGATTGTAGTAAGATGCTGAGTCATTCCTGAAAGTGTAGTCGATTGCAATCATGGCCCATTTATGCTGAACGGAAGTATAAAGTGCCTTCACATCTAATGTGGCTAATAGAAATGTGCTATGCTATGTGAAGATCTGTAGTTTACGTATAAGGCTGGTAGAGTCCTGTAAATATGAGTGTAGTAGACTAGCCCTTGGCTTGAGAATGGAGTCGAGATATTCCAGTATATTCTCAGTAACCCACCTTATGCCACCCATGATTGGGCGACCCTCTGGTATATTAACATACGGTTGATGAATTTTGGTTAAGAAGTACATGGTCGGGGTTACCGGTTCTTTTACTAATAGGAAAGCACGTTCCTCATCTGTAATTAAACATTTCCTGTGCCAAGTCATGATGTTTGCTTCCATTAATTCCATTGCTGATTGCTTATAGTTATCACCTTGTGTCATTTAGCAACCAGTGGTCGTGAGATGTTCAAACGCCATTGCAAGATAATTCTCTCTGTCCGTTATAACGATGTTGCTCCCCCTTGTCTGCTTCTTGGATCACTATCTGTGTGTCAGTTTTGAGTGATTTGAGTGCTCATTTTTCTCCAGGTGTTAGATTGCCCTGTATGTGTCTAGGCTTTCTCCAATGCTTGGTTGTGTCTTGATTCAAATTGTAAAACTCTTGTGAGACCGCCTTGTAGAAGGTGTCGATAACATTATCAGGTGCCAATTGTGGCACAAATCTGGATTTGGTTTTGAGTTCTCTGGCTGTAAGTGTGTTCGGTTTTTATTCTCAAATCGTCTAACAAATGAAACACCTCGAATTGATAATCTTCCACCAGTGATCGAGCTAAGAAAGTATCTTCAATATCTTGGTTGACATATCACTGATTGGTATCAGTTGCTTCTTGCTTTTGTAGTCCCCAGGAGCTTTGGTCGCAAAGTATTTTTTCAGTTTCAATTTCCTAATGAACTTGAACAGATCAATGTGAAAGTCTACTTGATTAAAGTCGCATGCAGGTGCAAATGAAAGGCCCTTGTTCAAAAGCCGTCTTTCATCTCTGGATATATCTCTTTTAGAGAGATTGAGAACTAAATTATCTTTTATTTTGCTCTTCTGTGCGGTTTCTAGGTTGTCGCTGCCCCCCCCCTCCTTCCTCTCCTCCTTGAACAGGATTCAGAACATTGGTGTTTAAAGGCAATTGAAAACTGACTGTTTTCTGAGGAGAATTACAATTTCCTTTCTTGTATCGTTTAATCTGGTTTCTATACCCGCCTGTGTCCTGTGTACTGGCATTACCACTCTCTTGGTTCTCTTGTTCTGAGTCCGGATCCGAACTTGCTGATGATGTATTGGGGGTTGAATTATTAGAAGAGGGTCTAGAGCTTAGATCATACATCGTCTGGAAGGTATAAACTCGATCTTCATTATAATCCCGTTCATCTTGGTAGCACTTCCTTAGTTTTCTAATCTTTACCTCATCTTGATAGACCTGTAGTAAATCATACATCTCATAATTGTTGGCTTTAGTTTCTTCATTAGACTGCATTGCCGTGATTTCTTTTTCAATTATTTCTATTCCATCTACTGCTCTTTGATGTTCCCTTGTCGCATGCTCTATCAATAAGTCCATCATTTTCATTGAGCTATTGCTTAGGTTGGCTTCCCAGGCTTCAGCTAAATCTTTATCCAAATCATTATTAATGTTAGTGAAAATAAGGATCCTCAGACCTCTTGGTACCCTATCATTCGCGACATAGTTTTCCAGTGAGACCTTCTCCCAATACTTTTTTTTTTAAATGTCTTTATTGTTTTCTTTTAACAACAACAAAACACATATCATACAAAAAACCATAACATAAATGGCTTATTGGCACTTTGTACGGATCTTGCCTTTCCGCTGTCATTTCATAGTTTTCTCCAACGACCTTGTTAGTTCAGACCGGACCTCCCGTTGGGTCGAACACCAGGTCTGGTACACATAATGTTCTATTCTTGGACTTCGTGCTTAGCCTTTCTATTTCATCTATGGACCTTCTGTTTCCGAGGGATCTTCGGAGTTTTCATCTTCTCCGTGGCCAAAGAGGTCTTGTATTAGCGTGTTCCATGCAGTCAACTTTTGCACAGTTTCACCTTCCCCTCTTATCACTGCTCTCATCCACACCACCGTCTCTGTCTGTGTGCACTTCTGAAGGTCTGACCACCATGCTTCTACGCGCAGGCCCTCCCTTGACATCCATGTCATTGCTATCCTTCTCTTGGCCAGTATACTTATTAAATCTTTCATCTTTGCTAGATGCGATTCATGTTTACCCCCTCTCGAGAAGAGGCCCAGTAGGTACTTTCCGGGGTGTTCCGCCTGGATTTGAAGTCCGCTTCTTACTATCTTAAGTCTGATCCCGTCCCAGAACTCTTGTATCACTGGGCAGGACCAGAACATGTGTACCATGTCCGCTTCTTCCGACGAGCAGCGGTGGCACCTGCTCTGGCCTCCCATCTGGACTTTATTCATCTTTTTGGGTTCAAGATACGCTCTGTGCATTACATATAGCTGTGCCTGCCTAAATCTCGCATTTCTGGATACTTTTTTTGGGTATCGTAGGGCCCTGGTCCATTCTTGGTCCCTGAGGGGTCTCTGCAACTCCTCCTCCCAACGCTGCCTCGTGTGTTGCTCCTGTGGGTTTTTAACTTTCAGTAGCTGTTCATATAACCTGGAGGTTGTGTGCGTTCCCTCCGCAATGTCATACCTTACATCTAATGTTGTCCCTTCATCCTGGTCTTCTCAATCTGGCCATCTTCTCGCAATGTTTCTCATCATGCCAGTATATAGGATGAATTGACCCACATGTATTTCATATTTGTCTACCATTTCGTGGAAGTCCGCCCACCTTCGCTCCCTTCTCAGGTCTCCAATTTGTGTTACACCTTTGGCCTCCCAATGTGCTCGATATGTTGCTAATGTGTTTGTGTTCCCTCCCAAGAGGCCCGCTAGAGGGATTTGTGCCGACTGCAGATCTCTTGCCCCTTGGAGTTTCCACGCTCTTTTCCATAAGCCCACTGCAATGTTGAGCATGTTCGGCAGGGTTCTGAGCAGGGGTCTGTCGAGCCATAGTATTTCCCTTAAATAATATTGTTTCAATGCTGGCTGGAAAATGCGTGTGTCTATTGTTTCGTCTTCCCCCAGCCATTTTACTGCAAATTGCAGCTGCCCTGCTAAGTAGTACCTCTCGAAGTCCGGTAGTCTAATACGCCCTTCTTCGTAGTACTTCTGCAAGGTCCTTATTGCGATCCTATTTCTCCCTCCCCTCCATAGGAATGAACGCGTTATCATGTTTAGTTTAGTGAAAAAGGCTCTGGGTATGCTGTATGGGATGTTTGTGAGGAAGTATAATAGGCGGGGCAGTACCACCATTTTCAGGAGGTTTGCTCTTCCCATCATTCCCAGTGGGAGTGTCCCCCAGAAGGTCATCGACCGCTGTGTTCTTTCAAAAGCGACGAGTGTGTTGGATGTATGGGTATCAGCGGGGTCATGATGTATCCCTATACCCAAATATTTGAAGGTGCGGGGCGCCCATGTCAGGCCCAGGTCCGGCAGACAATGTGGGGGGGCATGTTTTAGACCTGCCAAGGGGAAGAGGAGGGACTTCTCTTTATTAATCGTTATGCCCGAAAGCCTGATGTACGCCCCGATCTCTTCTAGGAGGCAGGGTAGGTTTGTGGTTGGCTTGCTTACGAATAGGAGCATATCATCCGCATGTAGCGAGATTTGGTGGAGTACCCCATCTATGTCTAGTCCGGTGTCTCTATATTCTGCTCTAAGGAATACCGCAAATGGCTCTAAGGCCAGGATATGTAACATTGGTGATAGCGGGCACCCCTGCTTGGTTCCTCTATGTATCTTCCACTCCTTGGAAATGAATCGGCCAGTTTTCACCCTTGCTCTGGGTTCCTTATGTAGTAATCTGATCCATCGGAGGTACCCAACCCCAATACCAAAATGGGCGAGTACACTCACCAGCCATTCCCAGTGCACAGAGTCAAAAGCTTTGACAGCGTCCAGAGACACTATTACGCTCTTGTCTTGGAGTCGATTTGTCTCATCTATCACGTGGTGAAGTCTGCGGAGGTTCCAGGACGTGTTCCTTCCCGGAACGTAGCCTGTTTGGTCCGGGTGAATCAGCGTGGGTATTACCTGTTTTAAGCAGTTGGCTAGGACTGCCATTAGTATTTTAGCATCCTGATTAATAAGGGATATAGGCCTGTAGGAGGCGCATTTCCTGGGGGACTTCCCTGGTTTAAAGATCAGGACGATTATTGATTCTGACAGGCTTGTCGGGAGACGCATGCTCTCATATGCGTCTTGGAATGTCTCTAGTAGTTTTGGGAAATGGCGCTCTTGTACTTCTTGTAGAACTCTCCCGGGAGCCCATCCGGGCCCGGGGTTTTGCCGGTGGGAAGTTCTGTGATCACAGTCTCTATGTCTTCACCGTGAGTGGTGCATCCAATAGCCAGACCTGTTCTTCCGCTAGCCTTGGCAACCCTATTTCTACCAGTGCATCTGCTATGTCCTCCGGGTCTATTTCCGGATTCGGGGCATACAGTCGCTCGTAGAAACACTCAACAGAGAGTTAATGTGCTCTTGGTCCCTGATCTCTGTCCTAGTGTGGTCTTCTAGCACCGTTATGGGATCTTTTTTACTCTCCTGTCTGGTGAGCCAGGCCAGGAGCCTACTAGGTTTATCCCCTCCCACGTGTAACCACTGTAGGTACCTCCCATAGTTTGGCCTCCCTAGTTTTTCCCAGAGCAACATACATTTAGTCCGCAACTCTATCAGCTCTCCCGGTTCCTCCCCCTCTATCCCTGTTCGTTGTTCTCTCAATTCAATCTCCCTCTTGAGTTTATTCAACTCCGTCATGGCCGCTCCCGTCAATCCTCCCGTTTTGCCTATTACTGCGTATTGCTTATTACTACCTTAAATGCGTCCCATAATACGGCGCCATTCTCAACAGTGCCCTCGTTCTGCTTGAAATAATCATCGATCACCTACTGGACGTGTTCCTCAAACTCACCCTCTCTCAGGGCCTCTGCTCGAAGTCGCCATGTTGGAATAGGGGCTTTCCTATTGGTGTGTGCCCATGTCACCACTATTGGGGCATGATCGGAAAGTGTGCATGCTTTGATGGTGATTCCCGTGATATCTTGTAGTGATTCCCTGCCCGCGAATATATAGTCTATACATGTGAATGTTCCATGTGGTGCGCTGTAGTGTGTATAACCCCTCCCTCTCCATGTACCTGCCTCCATACGTCCACTAGCTGTAGCTGCTCCAGGATCCTGTGCAGTTCTTTGACTGGGGGTGCTGGCTTCTTGTGTTTATTATCAGACCTGTCGAGAAGGGGATTCAAGGTGCAGTTGAAGTCGCCGGCCTAGATGAACGTTGCCTCCCTATATTGAGCTAACTTGGGTGCTAGCTTTTTGAAGAAGTCTGTTGCATCATTATTCGGTGCGTAGGTGTTGACCAGGCACACCTCTTTGTTTTCTAGAATGCCATGCACTAATACCAGCCATCCCTCTGTGTCAGACTCCTGCTTGAGTAGCTGGAACGGGACCCCCGGGGCAATCCATATTAGTACTCCTCGTGCGTAATTTGAGTATGTGGCGCTGAATATCTGTCCGCCCCATTTCTTATCCACCTTGGCCTGTCTGTCTCTTGTGAGGTGTGTCTCTTGTAATATCGCTATCTTGATTTTCATCCGGTTTAGCCAGGCATAAACCCTAAGTCTCTTGCCATACGCATTGAGTCCTCTCACATTCCAGGTAGCTAGTGTCAATTCGTCTGGTCCCATGACGAATTGACTCTGTTTGCCTGGCTTCATTATCCCACTGCCGTGTCCTTGCACCCTGACCTTTGGTCTCCTTGTACCTATCTCCCTCGGTGTTCTGGTCCTGGATCCTTGCCTCTTGATGCAGCCACTGCTGCTGTCGCAGGATTCCTGCCCCATGTTACTCCGGTCGCTTATTGTCTGTATTATTTTAATGTCCTTTGCGGTAGTCCTTCCGTAGTTACTGCCGTGTGCTGCATTCAACGTCCTTAACCTTAACAAAAACTGGAAAACTAACACCCAGCAACCCTCCCCCTGCTCGGGCTCCGCGCTTCTTTCGTCATGCTCCTTCGAGGGGGGCAGACTCGCCGCAGCGTGATGCCTTAGAACTGACATCCAAACTAGTAGTTCATTCTTCCCGGGGGCGCCGTTTCTCTCAGCCAACACAGCTAAAGTGGGGCTGATTTTTCCTCTATGCTTTCTTCTAGCTTCTTTTTACTTATGTAATGCTTATTTTCTTTATTCCAGGTTGCCTTTGTTACTCCTCATCGGGGTCTATTTCTGACATTGCTAGCGTTTCTCTGCCTCAGCTGAGGGATGCCTTGTGAGTCCATCCAAGTGTGGGCCTCTTCGGTGTTTTGCCTTGGTGTATCACCTTGAGTTTAGCGGGGAACAGGAGCATGTATTTCACCCCCGTGACTTTGAGGCGTTCTTTTGTTGGGCCGAACTGTGCTGGTTGCCTCTGAACCATAGCCGTATAGTCTGGATACATTGTGATCTTGGAAGAGTTTCTGATGATTTCCCCCCCTCCTTGAGAACGCTAGTATTTTCTCCCTGTCCTTGTAGTTCATGATCCTAGCAATCATCGCCCTCGGGGGGGCACCCGGCTGGGGTCTTCCGGTCAGGGCTCTGTGTGCCCTTTCTACCACAAAGCCCTGGGATAGTACACCCGTTCCAACCTCCTGGAGGAGCATGTTTTCCACGTACTCGGTGGGGTCTTTGCCTTCCTTACCTTCCGGAATTCCAATTATGCGGATGTTGTTCCTCCACGCTCTCCCCTCTGAATCTTCCACTCTCCTTTCCAGAACCTTGATTCTCTGTAATACCTCTGACATCTGTGTCTGCGTTACAGCAACCCCTGCCGTATTTTGCTGCACCTGCTGTTCCGTCGCTGTCACTCTCTCTGTTAAGTTCCTTGCGTCCTGGCGGAGGAGGCACACATCTACCATTACTATATCCAGTTTATTTTCTAGAGATGCTTTCAGAGCACCTATTGCTGTGTCCATCTGGTTTTCGAGGGATGCTTTCATGGAGGCAATTGCCTCTAGTATCGTGCCTTTGTTAGCGGCTTCCACTGGGTTTGAGGTGTCAACTGCCGCTGCTGCCTTATCCTCTGACGGCGACTGTTTGTGTTCAGATGCCTTAGTAAAGGTTTCCATGCTTACTTGCTTGGTTTTCCCTTCTGTTTTCTTGTTTGGCATCGCGGGGGTACCGTTCTCGGCCTGTGTTGCCAATGCCAGTCTTGGCTGTGCCCCACGTACCGTGGCACCTGATTCTTCCTCCGCCCTGCTCTCCCTACTCCTCGGTGTTTGCGGGTCTCTCCGGCATATGTTTCTTGGGCACCTTCCACCTTGTGATAGGGTTGTTACACTTTTCCGACAGGTATATATGTTGGGCCTTCGTATCCTTGACGCCCTTGTTGGCCCTGGCGCTTTTTGCTGTCGGATGTTGCCTCGGGCTCGGGACTTTCCTGTGACTGCTGCGTGTGTCCTTCCAGGTATGTGACTGGAAACAAGGATCTCCGTGTTGCCTGCATTGCATATGAGCGCTCTGGGAGTCACCTCACCGTATCAGGGGGTAGGTTCGCCCCTATATCTGTGTTTGCCGGCTGCGCGTGCACTGGGTTCGGCTTCAGTATTTATATACAGGGGTTCTCTCTCCTCCAGCCTCACCTCCGGTGCCCGCCTTCTCTGTGGTGCGGCTCCGTGTGCCTCTGACCCCTTTGCTGGGTTTTGCGGGCAGGTTTGGCCGTCCGGAGAATGTATGCTTCGATCCCCCTCTGCATCCTCGGGTCTCCTCTGTTTTGCCATCCTTCTTCCTCCGGCGGCGCTGGTCTCCGTAGGTTGTGTACTGCGGTCCCCGTCTATGCCTTCGGGCCTCTCCCGTTTCTGCGTCCCACTTCCACCAGTCATGCTGGTCTCCACATCGTGGGGTTGACTCAGGGTCGGGTGTTCCCTGCACTGGTTTCTGCGTTATGCACGGCCGGTGTCCTTCTCGCCGATCGTGTAGATTCTCCGGCTCACTCTATATTACGCAGCCGGGGTCCTCCCACAGCTCGCGCATCCACCATTTTGATTTCATGGGATGATTCCTCTCCGGCGGTCTATCTTCATTTCCACCGCCTGTTTTTCTCCGGGGGCTTCGTAGGGTGGGCAGCAGGTGTTCCGGTCCCTGTGGAGAGACTTTGGCGGTCTTCTGGAACCAATTCATGCTAGTTTGGACGGATCTTGTCAGGATCGCTCCGGAGCTCCTCAGCGGCACGTCTCACTACATCGGCTGCTTAGCCACAGCTCCACCTTCTCCCAATACTTATCGATCTCTTTCTTGGAGATTCTCTCCAATTTGATGAATTTCGAGCGTAGGTCCTCTCGTTTGGTTGTGAGATTCGAGAAGGCATGTGTCATGTCCCCTCGGGGAGTGAACACATTTTTGGTTTCTTCCTCTCGGTTCTTCAAATATGCTGCCATCATAAAATATGATGAGTCAAAGTAGAGGGTCGTCCCAAAGAAGGGTGGTAATTTAAATGACGATAGTTTGCAAGAAATGGCTTTTGTATACGTTTTCTTCTGCAGGCGACTCCTTACAATACCTTGAATAATATTGAATAATATTGGTTTTAGTTAGTTATGGGAGGGCATAATCTTATGGCCATCGAAATGCACCAGTAATCCAGTACTTAAGTTTGCAGATGGTGCAATTCTTCTTTCCCTTACGCTGTTTGGTCTAAAATCAGAATTAAGTGCCTTTGTGGAATTTTGTAACATGAATGACCTGTCATTTAATGTCAAAAAGACAAATTCCATAATGCTTAACATGATATGATATGATATTATATTTGTATCACGCTCGTACACAGATACTAGTCATAGGACAAAAAAGAGGATGATATTTCTTGAGAAAGATGAAGGCCCTATAGAACAGGTTCAACAGTATGATTATTTAGGCCTGAGAGTTATGGCGATCTGCTGCTGGGATACACATCTGGCTAAATATTTTTTGGAAACCGGCATGCAGCACATAGAATTATTCTGTAATGCACAGCCAGTTTACTATTGGGTAAGGCTATGGATAGCTGAGAGCTGATGAACTGGGGAAATATAGAGATATGATATGATATGAAATGGCATTTATAACGCGCCTATACACAAGTGTTTTAAGGCGCGACGAGGCAAGGGAGGGGGAACAGGGGAAGACAGACAATGATCTTGCTTAGGCCCAGCGTCATTCAGATCGCGCAAGTGCATGGGAAGGGGGAAAGGGAAAAGTGCGAGGGGGGGAAGAGGGAAAGTGCAGTACATGGGATAGTAGAATAATAAGAAAGTAAGTAACGGCCAGAAGGTGCAAAGTGCAAGGTAAGTGCAGATAAAGTGCTGGTAGGGGGACTGTAGGGCTACAGATAACAATCCTCAGGTGCAAGGGTTGCCAGGGAGGCAGTGCAGGTGTGCAACTGTCAGGGCCTGGGCCCGAGATCAGAATGGTGGCCAGGTAACCAGTGCAGTAACAGCCAGGAATTCAGCAGGGGAGAGGGGGAGAGAAAGCAGAAGCAAATAGGAAGGTTTTGAGGTGCTTCCGGAACCAGAGATGGTCCTCCTCGACTTGAGATGCAGTGATTGATTAATTGGGGCTCATTATGAATTCCCCGGTATCCCGCCTGTAATTCAAGCACGATACTGGGGAACTACTGTAATTCAAGCACGATACTGGTGAACTACTGTATCATGTTCACCACCCGATATCCCATTATTACCGAATGAGAGTTTCTTGAGGACACCAGAGTTGGAACAGCAGTGGTATGGCTGCAGGTGAGGAATGAGAAGCCAGTCAGTCAATATGCTTGTATTTGATACAAAATCATTTCGGTAAACAAATAAAAACAGTCAAAACAATCACAATAGAATACAAATACATCAACATATTTAAAAGGCACAAATAAAATATATACTAGAGGCGCCATAAATACAGTACTCATTTTCAGATATTTTACAGAAAGTTGTAAGATATGAGCATTTAAAACAACAAAAAGAAATAATTCATGAATCATCAATTGTGTGTGTGGATGTTTTCTCACAATACGTTAAAGATGCAGTGGAGGGATTTCGAGGGCATGTGTCCAACAAGTTCTTCTTCATGAGCCAGGCTGCGTGGATGTACGTAGCTACCAAGGAGACTAGAGCTAAGGCATCTGTTTACATACACTGTGCTACTATTATTCCTGTGAACAAATATGGGCCTTAAATACAGTCTCCTCAATTTGCAATAAAGTGGACATAATAAAACAAAATGGGTAACTGTTTTTCTCCCTCACACACAAAAAGGGCTTTTATTGGTTTTGCAGGGGTTCCACATATTTACACTTGCAAGGTGGAGTATGCCAAACCTAAATTTGACAAAGAGGAAGCAAACACAATTTGGGATAAGGTGGTATAAGTAACATTCATAGATCTGGTTATTCTTGTTCTCCCAGTAACATGTGAGGGATGAGGAATTAGCAATGTTAGCAAGGATTTGGACTTCCTCTTGCTTTGAAAGCATATTATACAAGCTTCCCAATAAAACAAAGTTGGGACCAGAGCTCAGGGTGCCCAATATAGGATGTTAGTGGTGTTATACATATATACAACATGGAATTGTAAGCCCACAATTTTGCCCCAAGATATCTGGAAGGGCAGACCTACCATAGTAATGGATGGAGATCCCCATAGATGGACCCAGTATAACCAAAACCTTTATATAATCAATCGGTCAATGCCTTGAAAATGTAATTTAAGTTGTAGCATCAGGGTGGGCATGCTTTTCGATATATTTAAGGGTTGTTTTAAAAATCTGTTTTCTGTTAATGAGAAAGAGGTGCACCGTCGGAACCCCCACAAAACCACCCCGTACACAGCAACCGGCCTTCCTTGTAATTCATGCACTTTGAGGGAAGGAGTGAGTGAACCTTGCGCATGAGTGGTAAAGAAATAGTTAATGACTGTAGCATATCTTTTGAGCACTAAGTTGACTTTTTCAACTAGCATTGGCACTCACTTTAATGCCTAAATTATTGCAGTGTGTTTCTTGCTGTATCAGATTTCCGTCAAATATGTATTTAAGATGCAAGCTTTTTTACATCTGGTGAAATAATCATTAACTAAAATGTATTTGTATTAATTGACAAGACCCTTCACATGCAGAATTTATTGAAAGTGTTGACCTGTCACCTGATTCCTGAGGGAGTCAGCAATATTAAAATTGCGTCATCCGCATAGAGCAGCATGGGGCATTCTCCTGACCCAAGTGTGGGGGAATCTGCAGGTATTCTCATAACCTTACTAATCTAACCATTAATATAGATGCAGAAGAGTAGTGGGGCAAACACGCACCCCTGGCGGACACCCTTTTAGACCTCGAAAGATGGTGTCAATTTGCCACACACACCCCACATTATCACTGCCTTAGTCATACTCCTGTATGTAATTGGTCAAGCTGGTTCAGGCACAACGTTCTTAATAAAAAATCATCAGCAAGTTCCTCCAACAATTGACAAACAACAAGCTTTAACCTGTTGTAACTGATCCACAGGCTTACCTGCCTACAACATAGGTGGTGTCACTCTACATTGATTGCTATTCCTTCCAGTAGAGCACCAAACCAAATTAGACTACTACAAACTTTCAGCAGAAGCTGCTATGGAACTATGCAGAGTTTTGAAACAAATGATAATACTACTAATAGATGAGGTGAGCATGATCTCCAACCTAATATTGGCTTTGATTCACTTCAGATTGCAAGAGGTCCTTATAACAGACTACGAAGAAACCTTTGGAGGAAAACACGTTATTGTTTTCTGAGATCGTCAATTAACACCATTGAAAGGTTAATCTATTTTTAAAACCTTAGGACACAAACTGTGCCAAAAGACACTTGGCAGCATAGGAAATGTATATCTCTGGCAAAATGTCCAATACAGAGAACTAACTGAAAACATGCGTCAATCTGCAGACATCACCTATGCCAACATTTTGAAAAGCATTCAGATTGGTGTGCTTTCTAAGGAAGCAGAGTCTATCTTAAATAGCATACACATCCATGAGCTGTACAGGCATAACACATGTGTTACTGATGTCATGGAACAATTATCACACACAAATGTAAACTGTATGTCCTTAATGCCAACCCTAGCAATCTGTGCACAATTCAATGAAACAATGTTGAAAAAAGAAATGCAACCACTAGTGCAAATTTACTCGAGAGACAAACTGTGACAAACTTGTGTTAGTCATTAACAAAAAAGGTTGTTAAAGGGACATTAGGGTTAAGTTGCACTAGCAAGAACCTATGAAATCCAATGGAAAAACATTGTTACAGGGACATTATGGTTACAGGTAAAACCGAAAACCCCCTGAAATTCGCCAGTTATGGTAAGCTAAGCAACCATAACTCACGCCAACAGTGTGCACTGCAAGGACTAACAACCATGACATCAATGATGCCATCACAAATCTCATTGATGTCATCACTGATGACATCACATGTGTGGCTCCATCTCTTTTTAGTTCACTGACATAAGTAGGCCAGGTGCTTTTCTTCACTAACAGTCAGGAACTAACAATTCAGAAGGGTCTATCTTTGTGTACGGCACCCTTATCATATGTTCTTACAATACTTTCCTTAGGGGTCACTCACATCATATGTTACACATAGGGGAAGAAGAAAACGTAAAACACAGCAATCATTTCTGTTCATGAACATAATCAGTTATGTTATGGACAGTTTCTGGTAATACTGCTCCTTTTTTCCTTATTTTAATTATTTCCCTGTATATGCTCATATTTGTTTGCATTGTGGTGCCTTCATATTGTATGTGCAGTAGTGCTAATATGTAGTTATTAAGGTAATGGTAGCTACTTCTTACATGCTTCACAGTACCCAAAACTCTAAAACTAAAGCATTCATGATTTCACTATGTAACATCAGAAGATTTTAAAGATTACACTTCCATGGGGCATGGTGCAGACACTGCTACGTTTCCACATGAATTGGTTCATGTATTGCAAATAATTCTGTAATAGAATGGTGTGTATAGCAATGCATTGCTCAATGAACTACTTATCTCATGATAGTTTTTTCAATGATCTTTGATAGTTTTCTGCCACCATTACAATAACAATCTCTTGTGGAGGCTTTCCATGAAAAATAAATGCACATGTGATGTCATCATTGATGTCATCAATGAGATTTGTCATGACATCTTTGATGTCATGGGAGTTAGTCCTTGCAGTGAACACTCGTGGCGCGAGTTATGGTTGCTTAGCTTACCATAACTTTTTCGGTTTTACTTGTAACCATAACGTCGCTGTAACAACGTTTGTCCATTGAATTGCATAGGTTTTTGCTTGTGCAACTTAACCATAATGTCCCTTTAACAACGTTTTTTGTTAGTGAATTTCATAGGTTTTTAGTAGGGCACTTTAACGTTAACGTTGCTTTAGAATAGTCATTTCAATAAAGGGGAAATGCTTTTAGTAGCGCAACTGAACGATAACCTCCTTTTAACAATGTTTTTTGTTAGTGAATTGCATAGCTTTTTAGTAGGGCACACTAACTGGAACATTGCTGTGAATATGATAGCTGCTTGTTACTGCAACGGATTCCTTGGCTGCCATCATGATGAATGTGTGGAAAGGCCAAAATCTCTGGTGTATGTATGCATTTGTGCTACCACTTCCTTTTCCTAATAGTGTTGGTGCATTTTAGCAATTACAGATGTACAAGGTAAGTGTTGGTGAGTGTTTGAGTGGTTTCTCTTTTTCTGTTAACATTGCATGCTACATCTGTGCCACTCAGTACTGGCCGTGATGACTGCAGGTGAGGAATATGGACGTTTCCTAGGGAGACTGCACTTGGCCAGCGTATGTGCAATCACACAGCAAGTATCTGTATGACTCCATTAGTGGCCCCATGTCTGCATCTTTGAATGCACTTTTATATAGTTGTGGGAGTGCACGTGTATCCGTTGCACAGCTACCCATGCGTAGGGCATCCTCTGTGTGCTCATAACAATGGCCCTGTCATTCATGCGGTATGCAACCCCTGTCGACTACATGGGTGGCTCTGCAAACGTAACAAAGTATGGCTGCAGCACGACTGGCTGAATGAGGACCAATGGTAAACAAGGAACAGCGAAGCTGCTTTGTTACGGCCGCGTGATAAATGTGGCATGAATTTACTTGAGGTGCTGCTTGCCTTTTCATGACCCGTGAAACAGACACGCTGGCTCTGTACTAAACACAGTGACGGAAAGTGTCAAGAGGTCACCTGCGAGTCGTACAGTTGAAGAAAACATGTAACTGCAGATGAGACAGTTTGTAGTGAGTCTGTAAAATGGCAATGGTGGTGAAGCTTGGTCATGCCCATACTAGTGTATTTAAAGGCAAGCAAGCAAATAACAGAATGTGCAGAACACAATGCCAATGGAGGTTAGAAAAGAACTGTAGCTGCATGGGTCGCACTGACTAATTATTTTCCTGCTCCATGTAATGAAGCTGTGTTGCACGTTGTTATAAACATTCTTCAATTCCAGAATGTATGCATCTTCGCGAATGGTACTCCTACAGCTGATAGTGTAGCATGAAGTATTTGTAGTGATGTGATGACAACTGAAATGGAAGCAAAAGGGACCGGTGGGCAGTCCATCGCCCTTCCAACAATGCAGCAGGGTAATTTCATGTATAGCATTTTCCACATCTGCTGTGGCCAACAACTGGGGCAATCCTGTAGGGCAGCGGAGTGCCAAAACATCCTTGCAGACCATATGCCATGCTACAGACCCCTTGTATTTTGCATGTACAGCAACGTGCTACTGTACAGAGGGAATGTACTTGGAAGTGCATGCAAAGGGTCCTTCCGGGAAAATTCCATCTCTCGGCACGTCCCCTGGGTTATCCAGGCAGGTGCAGCCCCTTCCGCACTGGGCCTTTTCTGCCGTTCCTTCTGTGGCGTGTGTTGGAAGACCAAAATAAACAGAAAAGAACTGGGAAAGGAAAACTGGGAAATAAAGAAAGCTCCTTTCAAACATGAACAATGGAATTGCCAATGAACGGCAGGACGGGGGGAGGGGTGGCACTGCGCAAAACACTGTAGTTGAATCGATGTCAAGAAACTGCTTTCTACAGTCACTGTAGAAAGCAGTTTCTTGACATGTTGCAGAGTGTTATGAAGCGTTTCAGTGCGCACCACTTACTACAAAAATTCTTCCACAACTTTCAATGCAATTTGGATGCAGTGTGCAGAAATCGGGATGCCACGAATAGTAAGATGAACGTTATAGCTGGGGGAAGGTTTTTGTGCAGTGAGACGTCATAATCCTATGTGTGAAGTATGCCAACGGCACAAATAGATTTCTTTCCAATGTTCGGCGCGTTCTCCATTTATGGACCAACTTAAAAAGAATGCAACCACTTCGGTGTCTCCGTAATGCAATAGAAAGTTATGCAGGAGATCGGAAAACAGATGCATTATCTGGACAAGTTCCACCTTCCTCGCAAACAGAACTGAAACTTGTGAAACATGCTGTGCAATTTTATCTCCACAATGAAGAACAGCAATGTCGACATGATTGCGTGTCACCACAGTGTCAGACTGGCAAACCAAAATCGGTCACATCATTGTAGTTACTCCATAGCACTACACATCCACATGGTAGAATTCACAATGAACAGCTACTGCAGTGTTTTCCCATTACTTTCAATCAATGTATTTCAAACTCCCCCAAAATTCACATGCCGTGGCTTGTGAAACACACATCCATAACCGCACCCTTGGCATTTCTGTTGACAACTGCAAAGTTTGCCACAGTCTGTGCATGCACACCACCACCAGAAAGCTTATTGCCCAATCCCGTAGCCTCTACCAGCCCATTTCTATGGCCGTCATATGCAAAAGGGGCGTTTCCAACACGTGCCACCCTGCAAATATCATGATATCTGCAGACTTTTTGTGCTGTGTGTGCACAGGAGTCGGGGAATAACTTTCAACCAGGGTAGGGGACGTCGTTAGTTGTGGCGGCTCTGAAAAGTGCCTTTTTTTATTTTTATTCTTTTTAAAGGTGCTTGCATAGAAACACCTTTTTTGCGATTTTTTAGGTATTTTTGTCTTTAGTACGTTAGCTTACATTCTTACAATGGGGTCTTCAGTGCAGCCTGTAGATTGTGAAACAAAATGTCATTGCCACTGGTCAACAAAGATATTCCATTTACTTTGACAAGGTGTATATATCGAGTACCAAAGTTCTCATGCTAACAGGAGAACATCATAGCAGCATTCAAGAAGTCACACATGCTTCTGTTGATGAGACCCCTTCCGACCTCTTGCTGGCAACATGATTCATTGGAATAGATCAAAGCAATTCTTGGTGGGATACATGAAAAAATCACCTTGGCAGAGGGAAAAATGCACTTCACTGCTTTCATCACCTTCTTCAGTTGCCGGTACACATGGGAACAAGCCATGGAACCCAAATTGAACACTCCATAGTGCACGACCACATCATGTACGCTCGCTGAAGTGCCACTCTTCTATATACTGCAAGCACAGGGCCCAAACTGCTGACATCACCACAGTCCCACAAAGCATCCGATCCCTCCAAATCGAAATTGCCATGAAAGCCTTTTTTGACGGCATACTGCGACAGTTCTTCCACAAAAGCATCACCGACTATCAAGACAGTGCCTCTCGCCATCTCTGCCTGCCACCCTCACTACACAGAGTAATGAAAAAAATATTCCTGCCTTTTCATGTGATGCACACCCTGAGCACCTGATTGGATAATCCCCACAGTCTGATTGCCATTGACCAACATGGTGAAAAGCGCATAATGTTACACGTGCGCTCCCCCAAGTACCAATAGGGACGCGCCCCTGTAAAGCAGGAGGAGTCCATCTTCCAATTGCCGCCCTTTCCTGTAACACAGACCCTGAAAACCTGATTGGCAATCCCCACAGTAGCATTTCCATTGGCCAGCATGTTGAGAAGCACAGATTTTGGCACGTGCGCTTTCCCAAGTACTGCGATGGCTGCACCCCACTAAAGCAGGAGGAGTCCTTCTTCCTATTGGTGCGCTTTCCTGTGACGCACACCCTGAGCACCTGACAGGACAATCCCTATAGTCCCATTTCCATAGGCCAGCATGGTGAGAAGCGCCAAATGCGGCACGTGTGGTTCCCCAAGTGCCACGAGGGCTGGTCCCGAGTGAAGCAGGAGTCCTTCTTCCTATTTCCACACAACCTAAGCACCTGATTGGACAATCCCCAAAGTCCCATTTCCATGGCTGCCACCCATAAAATCCTTGGATGTGGCTTTCATGCTCCGTGCAGGCATGGTGGAATAACTTGCAACCAGGGTAGCGGGAGTTCATGGTAAGGTGCAGCTCTTAAAAGAGCCTTTTTTTTTTTAGATGCTTCCAGAAAAACAATTCTTTTTTCGAGTTTTAGTTGCTTTTGTGTTTCCTTGTGCTCACATTAGTACAGTAAACTCTTCACCACATCCTGCAGACGGTCAAACAAAACTGCATTGCCAATGGGCGACAACAAAATGCCATTTTCTTGAAAAAACTCTGCATTTCCACAACTAATGAGGTCATTGTTGCAGAAGAACATTCCACGAGCGGACAAAAAAGTATGCATGCTTCTGTTGATGAGACATCTTCCTGTTTCTGGCTCAGAACAACATCCATGAGCAGTGGCACATACGCTTTGTGGTATTATGGATGAGAAAATCACCTTGGCGGTGTGAAAAAGCACCTTCACGACAACCAGCAATCTCCTCAGTCTACTGAACAAATCTAAGCAAGCCAGGTAACCCATATGCATGCCGCCGTAGTGGATGACGATAACATCTACTGCTGGAAAAGTGGCCAGGTCTTTGCAAAGTGCATGAATATCGGCAAAATTGCACTCATACACAGTGTTCCACAATGTGTCCACTCCTTCCAAACCAAAATTGCTGTCAAAGTGTTTTTCCATTGCAAAGTTGTGAAGATCTATGACAAAGGGATCACCTATAGTCAACACAATGCGTTTTGCCATGTCAGCCACCTTCAGTACGCAGAGTATAATGTACAACAGTTTCACCTTCCCCTTCCGGTTAACCACACCCACAGTACCTAATTGGCTAATCCCCACAGTGCATTGTCAATTGGGCAACATGGTCTGAAGGGCAGATTGCGGCACGTGCGCCTCCCAAGTACCGCGAGGGCAACAGCCCTGTAAAGCTGGATCAGTCATTCTTCCCTTTGCACTCTTGCAGCACTATCTCAATGGGTTACGAATAAATAGGCTCACACGCATCCATCAACTGCATCGAAGCCACCATCATCCAACACTGTCACTCCGGTTCAACACTTCAAATGCACCGATATATATCTACAGTACAAGTGTTGTGCCATTCCAAAGCACGTCCACTACAAACTTCAGGAAAAGTATGCACAATTTCTCCATCCGCATACATCCACATGGCCACTCAGGATATGGCACGTGTAATCCTGAAAGTACAGCGGAATACGCTACTTTTTCATTATAGTGAAGGGGATTAGGGGGGCCTGGGGTGGCAAGAGAAACAAATCAAGCTGGATAGGGGATTGGGTCTTCCATCGTAGATGTATAATGTTTTTTTTTACATGCGTGTAAGCAACTTTTTTTGTTTTTTCTCTTTATATGCGTTTCTGTTAGCCTACCCTCCCATTTTTACCACATTCTGCTCAATGCTTCTTGCACAGTGTAAAAGAAAATGGCATTGCCAATGGCGCTCAAATAAATGCAATTTCTATGGAACCACTGCATATTTTGCGACCTCATGATCTCATAGTGGGTGGAGAACATGCCAGCAGTTTGCATACATTCACACATTCTTCTGTTTACAACACACCGTCCGACCTCTGACTGGGGACAAATTGAACCGACATGGGTCCATACTGCACTTGGTGTTATGCAAGAGAAAACGACCTTGGAAGTAGGAAAATTTGCATCACTGCGTTCAGCAACCTCTTTAGGTGACGGTTAAACGTCCACACGATAAGTAACCCAAATGTAGACTTCCATAATGCAGCATGACAAAGTCAATGTTTGTGACGGATGCCACATATCTGCAAAGGCGAACCATCCCGCCGAAACGGCAGTCACCCTGACAGCCCCAGAAAGCGTCCACTCCTTCCAACCCAAAATTACCAGCAATGCCTCTTTGCACACAACACCTGAGCAGATGGCGCACAAAGGTATCACTGACGATAAGCGCTCTGCTTCTCTCCATGTCAACCAACCTCACGACACAGTATTGGGAAGATATGGTATCGCCCCTTCCTGTCAACCACACCCTAAACACCTAATTGGTGATTTCCAACAATTCCATCTCCATGGCCAGAATGCTCATAATGGCAGGATGTGCCACATGCGCTTTCCCATCTACAATGAGACCCACAACCCAGTAGTAAAGCACACACAATACTTCCTGCCTTTGCAATGGCATTTTTGCAGCACTTCCTCATTGGGTGCTGTCAAATTATCAAACATGCATGTAGAAATCACATACAAAACCTATGCATTGCACACTATCATTTTTGTACACCACTCCATATTTACTGTTAAACACTCTCAGTGCACATTCTGTTCGATTCCAAAGCCCCTCCACCCCAAACATCTGCTAACTAATGTACGATTGCAGTATCGTTTGTAACATACGTACAGGTACTTCTACCCAACTCCCCCACACCATAGAACATCCATTCACGAAAATGTGTCACAATTAGCAGAATCCACAAACATACCACAGCCTGCACCACCCTTACCCACTGCCATTCACAAAGTATTGTGTCACTTGCAACCTAAGCACAACAGCTTTACAACCTTAGGCCTATTTCAATAAATCTGCACACAGTACACTAAACAGGCACATATAAATTGCACTTCACCCATGACCTCTTCCATACTTACAATATATAAACACTGCACACTGAGGCGACACTGCACAACTTCTCATTGCACCATCTCCTGCCGCACACCAACTACTGTAGCATGTTGCAGCTATCACCACAACCATGGAAAGCATAATAAATGCTTTTCAACTCGCTCTGCTGTAGCACGTCTACAATGTGCTCCACACCCGTTCTCCAAAGATCACCACCCTGTGCCTCATGCAGTATCAAACCTGCATTGCTGCAGTGGGTGTGCTCCATGTGCACATTCCCTGCACCATAATGCTTCCATGCATGTAAGCATGTCACCAACTACCACAATGCACATATGCACCACTGGCACCAGCACTCCTACCCAAACTCTGCACCGCAATGGAGCTACACAGTGTTAAATGCAATGGTTACCATATTCTACAAACATTACACTGTTTCAGGCAACCCTATGCCCTTTCATTCACATACTATGGTCTTCCCCACTTTCACTCAGAAAGTATTGTGTCACTGCCAACCTAACCACAATATGTTCACAGCGTTGCCCCTACTCCAAGCAATCAAGTTGAAGTTTGACAATAAAATAAAAAAAAAAATAAGCTGCACTTCAACCATACCCTCTTCCATATTGACAGTGTGCAAACACTGCACCCAGTGCCCACACTGTGTGACTTTTCACTGCACCATCTCCAACCACACATGAAAAACTTTACCATGTTCTAACAGTGACCTCACCTGCGAAACCAAATATACACGCATGGCAGCTCACTTCTGCTCCTCTATTGCGTCTGAAATGTTCTCCAGAACCATTTCGTACACATCACCGCCATCTAACTGATGCAGTCTCACAAATGCATTACTCCCGTGGGTGTGCTCAAGCCCTACGCTCTTGAGTGCATGGCCTACGGCCTATGGCCTTTGGCCATGCACCCAGTAGTCTAGGCCTTAAACACACCCACCGCAACGTAATGCCACCATGCATGTCACCATGTCACCCAATGTGTCACAATTAGCAGTTTCCACAAACATACCGCAGCCTGCACCACCCCTACCTACTTCCATTCAGAGAGTATTATGTCACTGGCAACCTAATCACAACAGCTTCACAACATTGGCCAACTTCAATAAATCTGCACATAGCACACTAACTAAGCACATATTAGCTGCACTTCAACCATACCCTCTTCCATACTCACATTACATAAACACTGCACCCTGTGGCCACACTGCACACCTTCTCACTGCACCATCTCCTGCTGCACACCAGATACTGTACCATGTTGCAACTATCACCACAACCATGGAACACACTGTCAAACCTGCATTGCTGCAGTGGGTGTGCTGCTGTAGCACGTCTTCAATGTGTTGCACAACCATTCTCCAAAGATCACCAACCTGTGCCTGATGCACTGTCAAACCTGCATTGCTGCAGTGGGTGTGTTCCTTGCACACATTCCCTGCACCGTAACGCAACCATACATGTCAGCATGTCACCAACTACCACTCTGCACACACGCGCTACTAGCACCAGCACTCCTACCCAACCTCAGCACTGCAATGGAGCTACACAGCGTTAAATGCAACAGTTACCATATTCTCCAAACATTACAATGGGCCTCACTACACGGTAGGCGGTACGGGATTACCGGCACCGGTAAGGGCACAAGTGCCGGTAATCCCTTACTGCCCTACTACGAGGTCCCTTAGCGGGTCCCTCCCCTAATGCCTGGTTTTACCAGGCGAATTGGAAGGGACCCGCTAAGGGACTTCAGAGCTAATAACGGTATCGCAAATTGCGGTACCGTTATTAGCTCCTTCCCCATTCCCATTGAGCCCTATGGGGGCTCAAATGGGAATGGGGAATGGTTCCCGGAATGGGGACTTACCGGGTCCTCCAGGGTCGGAATGACCTGGTAAGTCCCTATTCCGGGAACATGGACCCGGAATGCGGTAAGGGAGTAGCCATGGCGCTAATAGCGCCATGGCTACCGCCTACCGTGTAATGAGGCCCACTGTCTCCGGCACCCCTATGCCCTTTCACATAATATGGTGTTACCGACTTCCACTCAGAAAGTATTGTGTCACTGCCAACCTAACCACAAAATGTTCTCAACATTGCCCCTACTCCAAACAATCTGCACACAGCACACTATCCAAGCACGTATAAGCTGCACATCAACCATAACCTTTTCCATATTGACAGTATGCAAACACTGCACCCAGTGCCCACACTGCATGACTTTTCGCTGCACCATCTACAACCAAACAGGGAAAACTTTACCATGTTCTAACAGTGACCTCACCTGCGAAACCAAACGTACACGCATGTCAGCTCACTTCTGCTGCTCTATTGTGTCTGAAATGCGCTCCACTCCCATTCCATACAAGTCACCACCCTCTAACTGATGCAGACTCACAAATGCATTACTGCAGTGAGTGTACTCAAGCCCTAGGCTTTTGAGTGCATGGCCTATGGGCTACGGCCTTCAGCCATGGACCCAATAGTCTAGGCCTTAAACACACCCACCTCAATGTAATGCCACCATGCATGTCACCAAGTACAACAATCCACATACACAACACTGCCACCACCAGTCCGACACAACCTGCGCACTGTCATGGAGCTATGCAGCAAAAAAGTTAACAGTTAACATAATATAGAAATAAAACACTGTCTCCTGTACCCCTGTGCACTTTCACTCACATACTACGGTCGTACCCACTTCCATTCACAAAGTATTGTGTCACTGCCAACCTACCCACATACTGTTCGCAACATTGTCCCTACTCCAAGCAATCTGCGCACACGACAATCTACCAGATGCAGAGTCAGACATGCATTGCTGCGGTGGGTGTGCTGAAGGCCTAGACTCTTGACTGCATGCCCTACGGCCTTGGGCAATGCACCCACTTCAACCATACCTCTTACATACTGACAGTATGCAAACACTGCACCCATTGCCCACACTGCATGATTTTTTACTATACCATTTCAACCACACATGTAAAACTTTACCATGTTCTAACAGTGACCTCACCTGCTAAACCAAACATACACACATGGCAGCTCACTACTGCTGCTCTATTGCATCTGAAATGTGCTCCACTCCCATTCTGTACAAGTCACTACCCTCTAACTAATGCAGACTCACAAATGCATTGTTGCCGTGTGTGCCTTCTGCCATGCACCCAATAGTCTAGGCCTTAAACCCCCCCACCGCAATCTAATGTCATCATGTATGTCACCATGTCACCAAGTACAACAATCCACATACACATCACTGCCACTAGCACTCCTACCCAACCTGCGCACTGCCATGGAGCTATGCAGCAGGAAAGTGGAACAGTTACCACAATTTAGAAAGAAAACACTGTCTCCTGTACCCCTGTGTCCTTTCATTCACATACTACAACCGTGCCCACTTCCATTCACAAAGTATTGTATTGTGTCACTGCCAACCTACCCACATACTGTTCGCATCATTGGCCCTACTCCAAGCAATCTGCACACACCACACTATGGAAGCACTATGGAAGCACCACCCTCTACCAGATGCAAAGTCAGAAATGCATTGCTGTGCTGGGTGTGCTGAAGGCATAGACTCTTGACTGCCTGCCCTACGGCCTAGGGCCATGCACCCATTAGTGTAACACTTTACCCACCGCAACTTCATACACCCATGCATGCCACCATGTGCCCAAATACTGCAATCCATCTGCACAGCCACCCGCGCTCCCACCCAACCTATGTCATGTGCAAATCACTCCCCTTCTGAAATTCACCTGCCAGCACTCGCCACAGAAAGAGGTCAGCGCAAACAGGTTGCAGCACAAGCTATCGGGCCATTACGACAGCTGCCTCCAATCTCCACACAAAGTAGTTGCCTATCTAGGGACCCGTGAATTGGCGCAATATGCACGAATACTGCAGCCACTCCACCATCTTCTTCCACCTATTCACATATGTCACATGAACCACTTCTCACTCCCCCACACTTTCCCTCCCTTCTTGCAGACAACCGATGGCGTACGGTATATTTTCCAAACCCTTCCACCGTCGTACACTCCTCCGATACACCATGGCGGCGTTTCTCAAAAATTTTGACGCAGAACACGCTACCCTCCAGTCAACCACCGGCCACGTCCAAAGTTCTCCGACAACACACCGTAGCACAAGCCAATTACACTTCTGTCCGAGGAGTGAACGGGGAAATGGGTCCACATAGCGGACCCAGATATCACTCATTTTTAGAGATGTACATTTCAATTGTTTGTAACAAAGGTACTGATCGGATTCCCACCAAACACACAAAGCACGCGCTCTGACACAAGCCCCTGCTCCTGCCGCAAATGTGGTGCAAATCCTTCCAACCGTTAGGGCTTTAGCTGTGCGCAAAGTTTTAGCCCATTCAGACTATGGAAATAAAAAATATTTGGGACCACCCTATAACTTTCCCCCCTGCATTAAACCTCAACAAACTTGCCGAAAACATTCAGAGCCGGCCATTTACTTTTTTTTTTGCAAAGTTTGGTGAAGATTCCTCCAGGGGGAGCGAAGTTATAAGCCGCTGAAAAAGTGTTCTTCTTATGGGTTTAGCAACTTAACCATAACTACATGGCCGCTACTGCAGGCTTTGTGATATATATTAAATTGGACGCAGTAGAATCCATGTAGTTATGGTTAAATTGGTGTTTCCACAGGAAGAGCATTTTTTGGGTGGCTTATAACTTCGCTCCCTCTCGACAAATCCTCACCAAACTTTGCAAAAGACGTATATGGCCCACTCTGAATTTTTTTGCAAAGTTTGGCGAGGTTTGGTCCGGGGGGGGCAAAGTTATAGGGGGGGTCCCAAAACGTTTGTTTTTTCCCATAGACATAATGGGAAAAAACTTTGCGCATGCCTACAGCCCAAACCGCTGGACGGATTTACACCAAATTTGCGGCAGGAGTGGGGGCTTTGTCCCAAAAGCATGCTTTTGCAAATTTGGTGTAAATCCGTCCAGTATTTATTTTTTAAAATGACTAAAATGTAAGGCAAAAAAATGTGTGATATCTCTGTTCGCTTCGCGGATGGACTTCCCTGCTCGCTCCGTGGTCAGTGCCCTGATTGGCCGAGCTGCTTGCGCGATGTCCGCGGACACCCGACGTGTTTGCTGATTGGATGGCGTGGTGCGTGAAGTGCGTCAGATTTTCTGTGGCACCCGCCATCTTGCATTCGCCGATGACAGCGGACAGCGCGGTGAAACTTGGATTAAAAATTGTATTTAGTGGAGTGTGTTGGTGTGTAATAGTAATTGGGGAGGGTGGGGGAGTATGAGATAGGTTCAATGTTCTGGGTTTTTTTTTATATGCTAGACGCTTTTGTTGTGTGTAAACTAAATGGTGGGGTGTTCTGAGGACAGTGTATGTGTCCGTTTTGTTCGCAAGCAAGCTAAAATTGAACTAAGAACACTCACGGTGTCCTTAAATGTTCGTACATAAACAAAATAGGGGTGTCCTGAGGACGCTGTCCGTATTGTACTCTGGCAAGTTGAATGTGTTCTAAGAACACCCGTGGTGTCCTGAAATGCTCTGATTACTTACCAGTAATCTTGATTACTCCTAGTCCTACTCTTACTTGTCACAGTACTGACGACCCTCCTCACCCTCCCTGTGGGGAAGGTCCCATGCTCCGGCTTGGTAATATGAAACTGAGTGATGTGGATGTGGGGGAGGAGTTATAGGAATTTATAGAAATAGAAGAAGGTCCTGTGTCGGAGGCAGGGGCCTCATGAAGTAAGTACTGGGACGAGGAAGAGTGGACGTGGAGGTAATGTTTGCAATTAAACAAAATGGGGATGTTCTGAGAACGCTGTTCGTATTGTTCGTTGTCAGATTGAAAGTGTTATAAGAACCCTCCTTATGTCCGTTGACATTACAATTTCCTATGGCCCTTACCCGACTTTTTGTCCACTAAACAAACGATAAATCAGGCTGCTGTGCGTCATTATGTGATAATCCTATCACTTGCCCCATCGACCTGGCTGACCTGCTTTTGCGACACTAAATCATATCTCCCGCCCCTAAGCCTGACATTATCAAAGCATTCATATTCCCCGTCTCTCTCCGTGACGGTACAGGGTGCGTAGCCAAACGCGCCCAGTCATCTCCAGTCCTACGCGACTTTACAGAGAACCCGGAAAACAACACAGATCATCTCACAACACAGCGCGCAACAATTCAGAATATGAAACTGTGATGTAAAAGCAAACAGCAAGATTGTACATTTCGTAAAGTACTTTTATTTGACATCAAATGTTTAGAGAATATTCAGCGATTTGCATTTGTCTTTGCTGTTGATCCGCAAAAGTTCATCTTGACTCACGCTCTGTTCCTTTGCGGTTCCTACACGACTTTACACAGAACCCGGAAAACAACACAGATCATCTCACAACACAGCGCGTCACAATTCGGAATATGAAACTGTGATTTAAAAGCAAACAGCAAGATTGTACATTTCGTAAAGTACTTTTATTTGACATCAAATATTTAGAGAATATTCAGCGATTTGCATTTGTCTTTGCTTTCGATCTGCAAAAGTTCATCTTGAGTCACGCGCTGTTCCTTTTTCAGTTCCTACGCGACGTTACACAGAACCCGGAAAACAACACAGATCATCTCACAACACAGTGCGCCACAATTCGGAATATGAAACTGTGATTTGAAAGCAAACAGCAAGATTGTACATTTCGTAAAGTACTTTTATTTGACATTAAATGGTTAAAGAATATTCAGCATCCAGTGTAGTACCTCCAAATTTGGCTGTCCTGAATTTGGGATAATTGAGAGTGACTGCCAAAGAAGAACGAAGGTTCCTCACATTGGGTTTGATGCCTATACAGGATGACAGATAGGTTGGGCTGCTAAAACTGAGGCATTTATGGGTCGTAGTAAGCATCTTATGCGTTATGCGGTGTTTAACGGGTAGCCAGTGGAGTCTTTTCCTAAAAGTAGAGATGTGTGTGCGACGTGACTGATTGAAGATGTTACGCACGGCATTGTTCTGTGCCACTTGTAAGGATTGAATATTAGAGGCTGTGGTGCCCACCAGGAGGCTGTTACAATAGTCCAATCTTGAACTTATCAATGCAGTGGACAATAGAGCACAGTTCTCTTCCGATATGAATGGTCGAATATATCTGATTCTCTTGTTTATAATACTACAACTCGATTTTATACTAGAAATATGGGGTTTCATGGAGAGTACCTCATCAAGAACTACTCCCAAGGTCTTGACTTTTTTTTTAACTGTGATGGTGCTGTTGGCAATATGAAAAGAGGCGTAGTTAGGATCCAGTTTTGCCCGGGTGTTTTTAGATGCCACAGTAAGGAGTTCAGTCTTTTTATCATTAAGGGCCAGGGAATTAGAAGCCATCCAATCTTGTATGGCTTTATATATTCGGTTAATGGTTACCGAGTCACTACTGTATGAGCCACTCAACTGAATAACAACCTGAGTGTCATCGGCGTAGTTTGTATATTGCACTCCTAGTTTGTTCAAAAGATCGAGAAGGGGCCGGAAGTAAAGGTTGAAGAGCAGCGGTGACAGACAGGAGCCCATGAGGGACACCACATGTCTGAGAGATAGGGGAAGATTGTTTATCACCCACGCAAACGCTTACCATTCTGGGACCCAGAAGTAGCTGCACCTGGCAGTTAAAAAATCCGTCGGCCGGGGTCTGAAAATCGTGACATTCACAGTACGGGAGAACATACCTGTTTTTAAAAACATAAATTAGTCTCACCAGCCGATTGTCATTAAAAATATTCATTTTATTTATTAGGGCATAAAACTATTTGCTAGCGAGGATAGTGCAACGGAGTATGTTAACTTATTCCCATTAACCCACCCTCTGTCCTCGGCCTTTTTCAGAGCCCTCTAAGCGACAGGGAACCAATTCAGCGGTGATAGTGCGCGGTAGAAAACACTATGTCACATTGAAGGAAAAAGTACAACTTAACCGGGCTTTAACGCCATGCTATTGTTATTATATTCTGGTATAAAATAATCTAAAGGGTTACTTACATTATATTGGCATTTTCCATTGTCTAAGCGTAGTGCAGTCCGAAAATACGACTCTGTCTGTGCCAACGATCTTTCTCATAGTGATATAATATATAAAAGTGGTTTCGTTTCAGAAATGTCATCCTCATCGTGTCTTACATTTTTGCAACACTCCTTCAAAAGAAGTCTTTTAGCACGATCCCTGTCTGTCAAGGTCAAAAAACAATAGAACCTTATAGTGCGAGTCGTGGGCCTCTCCGGCAAGCGAGCAAAAAATGGAAGCAGCTGACCTTCACTATAAACGTCCATAAATTCTTAGTTTGCAACATTCTGTGTTAAGCCATCTCTGAGAAATTGCTTTTTACACTCCATCTTTGTATATTGTTTGTGTAAAGGGACGTCATGCTTCCAAGTAAAACCGAAAAACCCCTGAAATTCCCAAGTTATGGTAAGCTAAGCAACCATAACTCGCGCCACCACTGTGCACTGCTAAGACTAACACCCAGGACATCAAAAATGACATCACAAATGTCATTGATGACATCACTGATGACATCACATGTGTATGTACTTTTCTTGAAATATGTGTACAAGGGATTCTTATTATAATGTTGCGAAAAAAGTGTCAAGGATCATTGCAATAAATATCATACCCTAATTAGTGCTTTGAACGATGCATTGATATAAATAGCATTCTATTATGGGGTTCTATCTAGTATACTAAGCTACTGATGCAGAAACATAGCATTGTGTGCAGCGTACAAGATGAAGGTATAATATTTGTAATGTTAATATGTTGAATAATGAAATGATAATTGTTTTCTTAATAGATTTTTGTGTACTGTGAAATATGTAATAAGTAGCTAATAAAACCCATGTATTACATAATTGCATTACTATAGAGAAAACAGAAAGAGACAAGAACACATACCAATATACATAGGGTAAATAGCAGCTTTGAAACAGAGAAATCATCATTTATTTGCTTGAAAATAATGCTGTCTTTAAAGCTTGTGTCTTCCCCTATGTATATGTTTCGTATGATGTGACTGGACTCTGAGGGAATTACTATAAGAACCTACTTGTAGGATACGTCTACAAATAAAATACAATTTTTAGTTTCTGACTGTTACTGAAGAAAACCATGTGGCCTAGATATGTCAGCAAAAGAAAAAAAGAGTGATCCAGAAGAACACATGCGGTGTTCTGAAATGTTCGTACATAAAGAAAATGGGGGTGTTCTGAGGACGTTGTCTGTATTGTTTGCTGTCAAAATGCATGTGTTATAAGAACACTCGCGGTGTCCTGAAATGTTCGAAAATAAACAAAATGGGGGTGTTCTGAGGACATTCTCCGTATTGTGTGACTGCTTAGCTGTATGCAATGAGGGAATGGCACAGAGAGTGAAGTGGAAATGGTAGAAGGGCTGTCCAAGAGTTACACGGTCCGCGGACACCGCATCCGGGGTTTTCCTGCAAATCCAGCATGGAAAGAAGACTGTAGCGATCAGCCAATCAGATGTTGAGGTTGTGGATTTGTGTTGAAAGAGACTGTGTGTAGTGAAGATGACAAAAGTGGAGAAAGTCAGGGTGTTGGTGCTCAGAGATATGTTTGTGCATGGTTTACAACAGTATGCTCAATGCAGGCATGTTGCAAAGAATTTTGATGTTAACGGAGTGGAGGTCATGTGGAGCACTGTACCTGATTGCAATGTACAGGGAATTGTACAAGTTTGTGAAGATATGGGCAGGATGAACAGTCCCCATGTGGTAGTTTTGCACTATGGTGCTTTCCGTTCGGGCTATGTCAGTGCCCCTAATTTGTTGGCAGATTTGGAACACTTGGTTCAAGCAGTAATGAACATCCTTCCAAATGCCAAAGTATTTTTTTCTGGATTTCTACATAGGGCAATATGGGACAATAGTTCAGTTTTTTGTCCTCAGCAAACAATGCTAGGTGTGTAATCAACCGAGGCATGTGTGCCTTCATGCTTAGAGCTGGTATGTTCTTTTGTAATAATGAGAATATTGATTCCAGTAATGCTGTTTATTTTAAAGAAGATGGCATTTCCTTATCTTTTATGGGAACTGCCATGCTGTTTTGGAATGTAAGGGTTGCTTTGGAGAAGGTTATGTGAAGATTTTAGGAGTAAAGTAAGAAAAAAGAAGAAAAATAATACAAAATAACAGGTGTCTGTCAAGAATCTACAAAAAAAACAAAAAAACGGCTCTTTTCAGAGCCAACCTCAAAGGGGAAATGGGGCACACTATTTAAATTTACATTCACCACGCTCAGATTTTCGATATGTCCGCAGACATGGCGGCAGTCCGCATACATCAAAATCACTAACTAGGGGTTCAGTATGTTATATGTTACATGTATTTAAAGTTAGGGATATTATGGTTAAGTTATGCTACTAAGAAACTATCAAATTCAGTAGAACAACTTTGTTAAAGGGACGTTATGGTTAAGTTTTGCCACTAAAAACCTATGAAAACCAGTAAAAAAACGTTGTTAAAGGGACGTTATGGTTAAGTTGCGCTACTAAAAACCTATGAAATTCAGTGAAAATACTTTGTTAAAGGGAAGTTATGGTACAAAGTAAAACCGAAAATCCCCTGAAATTCGGCAGTTATGGTAAGATAAGCAACCATAACTCACGTCACCATGCACTGCTAACACTAACACCTAGGACATCAAAGATGACATCACAAATATCATTGATGACATCACTGATGGCATCACAAGTCTGGCTCTCCCTTTTTTCCCTCTACTGACATATCTAGACCACATAGTTTTCTTCAGTAACAGTCATGAAGTAAAAATTGAAAAGGTACTATATTTGTAGACTTAGGGTCACGTCACATCATATGAAAAATATACATGGCGGAAGACACAGGCTTGAAAGAGAGCAATCCTTTCTGTGCATGAAGATGATCATTAGGGTTATCAGCAGTTTCTCATAGTTTTATTTTTATTACTCTACCTTCCCTGTATATGCTCAAATTTGTATGCATTATACTCGCTCTCCTTTCTTTTGGGTGCAGTCACATCATGTGATACACATACATATGGTAAGTAGCAGCTTTGAAACAGAGCAATAGTTTCTCTGCATAAAGACAATCAGTTAGGTTATGACCTCTTTCTGCTACTACTTCTGCTTTTTTGTTTACTTCACTGTCCCTGTATATAGTCATATTTGTATGTGGTGTTGTCTCTTTGTGTTTTGTCTGTAATAATTATGTATTAAGTGGGTTTTATTATCTACTTATTACATGTTTCACCGTACACAAAACTCTAATAAGAAAGCAGTTATCATTTCACTATTCAACATGGCAAGATTATGAAAATGGCACCTTCATCGTGTATGATGCACACACTGCCTATGTTTCTGCATCATGAGAAGCTTAGTATACTAGATAGAACTTCATAATAGAATGCTATTTATATCAATGCATTGCTTAATGCACTAATTAGCTCATGATATTTATCCCAATGATCCTTGACAGTTTTTGGTCAGCATTATAAAAATCCCTTGTACAGAGTTTTCATGAAAAGTAAATGCACATGTGATGTCATCAGTGATGTCATCAATGACATTTGTGATGTCATCTTTGATGTCCTGGGTGTTAGTGTTAGCAGTGCACGGTGGCGCGAGTTATGGTTGCTTATCTTACCATAACTGCCGAATTTTAGGGGTTTTTCGGTTTTACTTTGAACCATAACGTCCCTTTAACAAAGTTTTTTCACTTAGTTTCATAGGTTTTTAGTATCGCAACTTAACCATAACGTCCCTTTAACAAAGTTTTTTACTGAATTTCATAGGTTTTTAGTAGCGAAACTTAACCATACCGTCCCTTTAACAAAGTTTTTTTACTGAATTTCATACGTTTTTAGTAGCACAATTTACCCATAATATCCCTGACTTTAAATACATGTAACATAGAACATACTGAACCCCTAGTTAGTGATTTCGATGTACGCGGACTACCGCCATGCCCGCGGACATATCAAAAATCTGAGCATGGTGGATGTATATTTAAATAGTGTGCCCAATTTCCCCTTTGAGGTTGGCTCTGAAAAGAGCTGTTTTTTTTTTGTTTTTTTTGCAGATGCTTGACAGACACCTGTTATTTTGTATTATTTTTCTTCTTTTTTTCTTACTTTATTACTCCTAAAATCTTCACATAACCTTCTCCAAAGCAACACTTACATTCCAAAACAGCATGGCATTTTCCATAAAAGATAAGGAAATGCCATCTTCTTTAAAATAAACAGCATTACTGGAATCAATAGTCTCATTATTACAGAAGAACACACCAGCTCTAAGCATTAAGGCACACATGCCTCGGTTGATTACACACCAAGCATTGTTTTGCTGAGGTCAAAAAACGGAACTATTGTCCCATTTTGCCCTAGGTAGTAATCCAGAAAAAATTACTTTGGCATTTGGAAGGATGTTCATTAATGCTTGAACCAAGTGTTCCAAATCTGCCAACAAAGTAGGGGCACTGATATAGCCCAAACGGAAAGCACCATAGTGCAAAACTACCACATGGGGACTGTTCATCCTGCCCATATCTTCACAAACTTCTACAATTCCCTGTACATTGCAATCAGGCACAGTGCCCCACACGACCTCCACTCCTTTAACATCAAAATTCTTTGCAACATGCCTGCATTGAGCATACTGTTGTAAACCATGCACAAACATATCTCCGAGCACCAACACCCTGACTTTCTCCACTTCTGCCATCTTCACTACACACAGTCTCTTTCAATACAAATCCACAAGCTCAACATCTGATTGGCTGATCCCTACAGTCTTCTTTCCATGCTGGATTTGCTGGAAAACCCCGGATGTAGCACGCCCTGTCCACGGACAGCCGCGGTGTCCGCGGACCGCGTAACTCTTGGATAGCCCTTCTACCATTTCCACTTCACTCTCTGTGCCATTCCCTCATTGCATACAGCTAAGCAGTCACACAATACGGAGAACGTCCTCAGAACACCCCCATTTTGTTTATTTTCGAACATTTCAGGACACCGCGAGTGTTCTTATAACACATGCAACTTGCCAGCGAACAATACGGAAAACGTCCTCAGAACACCCCCATTTTCTTTATGTACGAACATTTCAGGACACCGCAAGTGTTCTTCTGGCTCACTCTTTTTTATTTTGCTGACATATCTAGGCCAGATGGTTTTCTTCAGTAACAGTCAGAAACTAAAAATTGTATTTTATTTGTAGACGTATCCTACAAGCAGGTTCGTATAGTAATTCCCTTAGAGTCCAGTCACATCATATGAAACATATACATAGGGGAAGACACAAGCTTTAAAGACAGCATTATTTTCAAGCAAATAAATGATGATTTCTCTGTTTCAAAGCTGCTATTTACCCTATGTATATGTATATTGGTATGAGTTCTTGTCTCTTTCAGTTTTCTCTATAGTAATGCAATTATGTAATACATGGGTTTTATTAGCTACTTATTACATATTTCACAGTACAGAAACATCTATTAAGAAAACAATTATCATTTCATTATTCAACATATTAACATTACGAATATTATACCTTCATCTTGTACGCTGCACACAATGCTATGTTTCTGCATTAGTAGCTTAGTATACTAGATAGAACCCCATAATAGATGCTATTTATATCAATGCATCGTTCAAAGCACTAATTAGGGTATGATATTTATTGCAATTATCCTTGACACTTTTTTTCGCAACATTATAATAAGAATCCCTTGTACACATATTTCATGAAAAGTACATACACATGTGATGTCATCAGTGATGTCATCAATGACATTTGTGATGTCATCTTTGATGTCCTGGGTGTTAGTCCTAGCAGTGCACAGTGGTGGCGCGAGTTATGGTTGCTTAGCTTACCATAACTTGGGAATTTCAGGGGTTTTTCGGTTTTACTTGGAACCATAACGTCCCTTTAACAAAGTTTTTTTTATTAGCACGCAACCAATATACAAAGATGGAGTGTAAAAAGCAATTTCTCAGAGATGGATGTGCACAGATTGTTACAAACTAAGAATTTATGGTTGTTTACAGTGAAGGTCAGCTGCTTCCATTTTTTGCTTGCGTGCCGGAGAGGCCCACGACTCGCATTATAAGGTTCTATTGGTTTTTGACCTTGACAGACAGGGATCGTGCTAAAAGACTTCTTTTGAAGGAGTGTTGCAAAAACGTAAGACACGATAAGGATGAAATTTCTGAAACGAAACCACTTTTATATATTATATCACTATGAGAAAAATCATTGGCACAGACAGAGCCGTATTTTGGGACTGAACTACGCTTAGACAATGGAAAATGCCAACATGATGTAAGTAACCCTTTAGATTATTTTAAACCGGAATATAATAACAATAGCGTGGCGTTAAAGCCCGGTAAATTTGTACTTGTTCCTTCAATGTGGCATAGTGTTTTCTACCGCGCACTATCACCGCCGAATTGGTCCCCTGTCGCTTAGAGGGCTCTGAAAAAGGCAGAGGACCGAGGGTGGGTTAATGGGAATAAGTTAACATCCTCCGTTGCACTATCCTCGCTAGCAAATAGTTTCACGCCATAATAAATAAAATGAATATTATTAATGAAGATCGGCTGGTGAGACTAATTAATGTTTTTTAAAACAGGTATGTCCTCCCGTACTGTGAATGCCATGATTTTCAGACGCCAGCCGACGGATTTTTTAACTGCCAGGTGCAGCTACTTCTAGGTCCCAGAATGGTAAGGGTTTGCGTGGGTGATAAACAATCTTCCCCTATCTCTCAGACATGTGATGTCCCTCAGGGCTCCTGTCTGTCACCGCTGCTCTTCAACCTTTACATCCGGCCCCTTCTCGATCTTTTGAACAAACTAGGAGTGCAATATACAAACTACTCCGATGACACTCAGGTTGTTATTCAGTTGAGTGGCTCATACAGTAGTGAATCAGTAACCATTAACCGAATATATAAAGCCATACAAGATTAGATGGCTTGTAATTCCCTGGCCCTTAATGATAAAAAGACTGAACTATTCATTGTGGCATCTAAAAACACCTGGGCAAAACTGGATCCTAACTACGCCTCTTTTCATATTGCCAACAACACCATCACAGTTAAAAAAAAAGTCAAGACCTTGGGAGTAGTTCTTGATGAGGTACCCTCCATGAAACCCCATATTTCTAGTATAAAATCTAGTTGTAGTGCTATAAACAAGAGAATCAGATATATTCGACCATTCCTATCGGAAGAGAACTGTGCTCTATTGTCCACTGCATTGATAAATTCAAGATTGGACTATTGTAACAGCCTCCTGGCGGGCACCACAGCCTCTAATATTCAATCCTTATAAGTGGCACAGAACAATGCCGTGCGTAACATCTTCAATCAGTCACGTCGCACACACACATCTCTACTTTTAGGAAAAGACTCCACTGGCTACCCATTAAACACTGCATAACGCATAAGATGCTTACTACGACCCATAAATGCCTCAGTGTTAGCAGCCCAACCTATCTGTCATCCCGTACAGGCATCAAACCCAACGTGAGGAACCTTCGTTCTTCTTTGGCAGTCACTCTCAATTATCCCAAATTCAGGACAGCCAAATTTGGAGGCACTACACTGGATGCTAAAGGTCCCCTTTTGTGGAACACACTTCCAGCAGGTATATGGCAGATCCAGAGTTATACCGCGTTCAAACGTGCCGTGAAGACTCACTTATTCAACTTGGAATAATTCCCTGACCCATTTCTCCTTTTTCCACTTTTCTTTTTTGTCCTCGTCTTGTTCTTGTTCTATGTGCGCCCTGAGGCCCACGGGAATTTTGGCGCGTTACAAAAATTTAAATAAATAAATAAATAAATAAATAAACAACATCATGACCCTCACCATTTTATGGGACAATCGCCAAGGACCAATATGCCCTTACGCGGTACTAGCGGCTAGAAGCAACATACCAACCATTATGGTGGTCTAATGCCTCGTTGTTGGAACAGCCTTCCGATTATCAGTGCCACCATAGTGCTTATTTTATCATAAACCAAAACGCTGTGTACCGCAAAGGAACAGCGCATGACTCAAGATGAACTTTTGCGGGTCGACAGCAAAGACAAATGCAAATCGCTGAATATTCTCTAAACATTTGATGTCAAATAAAAGTTCTTTACGAAATGTACAATCTTACTGTTTGCTTTTAAATCACAGTTTCATATTCCGAATTGTGGCGCGCTGTGTTGTGAGATGATCTGTTTTGTTTTCCGGGTTCTGTGTAAAGTCGCGTAGGAACCGCAAAGGAACAGCACGTGACTCAAGATGAAGTTTTGGGAATCGACAGCAAAGACAAATGCAAATCGCTGAATATTCTCTAAGCATTTGATGTCAAATAAAAGTACTTTACGAAATGTACAATCTTGCTGTTTGCTTTTAAATCACAGTTTCATATTCCGAATTGTTGTGCGCTGTGTTGTGAGATGATCTGTGTTGTTTTCCGGGTTCTGCGTAAAGTTGCATAGGACTGGAGACGACTAGGCGCGTTTGGCTACGCACCCTGTGCCGTCACGGAGAGAGACGGGGAATATGAATGCTTTGATAATGTCAGGCTTAGGGGCGGGAGATATGATTTAGTGTTGCAAAAGCAGGTCAGCCAGGTCGATGGGGAAAGTGATAGGATTATCACATAATGTCGACGCACAGCAGCATGATTTATCGTTTGTTTAGTGGACAAAAAGTCGGGTAAGGGCCATAGGAAATTGTAATGTCAACGCACATAAGGAGGGTTCTTATAACACTTTCAACCTGACAACAAACAATTTATTTATTTACATTTATAAAGCGCTCACACAGCCCGCAGGCATCGAGGCGCTGTTACATGAATTGTTAGTTTTTCTTAGTTGTGCAATTGTGTTTTTTTTTTTTTTTCTTTTGTCTTAGTTACGTATTTATAACGCGCTTAAACACTCAGAGGTTTTTAAGCGCGGACCCGGGGATCGAACCTGTTGTTGCTTTGTGTCGTCTTGCTTCCAAGACGCGCACGCTGCCGCTGTGCTATCCACCCAATACGAAGAGAATTCTCAGAACACCCCCATGTTGTTTAATTGCAAACATTACCTCCATGTCCACTCTTCCTCGTCCCAGTACGTACTTCATGAGGCCCCTGCCTCCGACACAGGACCTTCTTCTATTTATTTAAATTCCTATAACTTCTCCCCCACATCCACATCACTCAGTTTCAAATTACCACGCCGGAGCATGGGACATTCCCCGCAGGGAGGGTGAGGAGGGTCGTTAGTACTGTGACGAGGAAGAGTAGGACTAGGAGTAATGAAGATTACCGGTAAGTAATAAGAGCATTTCAGGAAACCGCAAGTGTTCTTAGAACACATTCAACTTGCCAGATTACAATACGGACAGCGTCCTCAGGACACCCCCATTTTGATATGTATGAACATTTAAGGACACCGCGAGTGTTCTTAGCTCAATTTTAGCTTGCTTGCGAACAAAACGGACACATACTCCATCCTCAGAACACCCCACCATTTAGTTTATATAGAACATTTCAGAACAGCCGTGTTGTCCGCCGACAAATCAAACACAACAAAAGCGTCTAGCATATAAAAAAAAACAGAACATTGAACCTATCTCATACTCCCCCACCCTCCCCAATTACTCTTACACACCAACACACTCCACTAAATACAATTTTTGATCCAAGTTTCACCACGCCGTCCGCGGTCGTCCGCGAATGCAAGATCGCGGGCCCCACAGAAAATCTGAAGCGCTTCACGCACCACGCCGTCCAATCAACGAACACGGGTGTCCGCAGACATCGCGCAAGATCACATCACTGTCCCTGCAACTAAAGTTGTTTCCTTGATTATGTACTATATTAAATTAAATATTAAAAATACAAGCAATTAAACAAAGTAAAACACTTTGTCTCGGAGGCGGCCTCTTACGACGCACAGTTCCTGCGTATGTTGTGTAGAGGTGCGGCTTGAGACGGCTGGGTTCTTTCCTCGAACTGTGCGAACTGTGTCATCGGTAGGCTCGGGCAGACTGGCTCTAGTGCTGGGAACGGAGCGGAGTCGGGAGTACGGAGGAGTACGGAGGACGGTTATTGGAGGCTATTGGAGCACACGCCGTAAGGAGAGCCGCCAGGGGTGACTGGTTGTGCACACCCGGTCCGACGCCCGCCGCCCGATAGCGCAGCCCTACACGGAACGCAGAGGGCGCACTGGGTGCACTGTGATCCGGCGCCGGCGACGAGTCGAGCGAGATCTCCCCCCCGGAGGTAACTGGCCTTACGGCAAGAGGTACGGGGAGGGGTGTTGGCGCCTGCGGGTGTTGCGCTGACCTGTGGGGCGGCTCGATTACAGCCTGGTGCCCGTTGCATCTTGGGGCGCTGTGCGTTATGGAGGTATACAATGGAGCCCATTGTAGTTGACAAGATCCCCGGGGATTACCGATGACCGAAACCCACATAAGGGTTTAGGTCCTACTGGTAAACGGAGGCCACTACTAAGGAGTGACCTGTATATCTGGATATTTTTTTGTATGCGAGAATAACTGCAGGGGCGCACTTGCACAGGCCTGACTAGGTTACTGGCTGAACAAGGTGCCCCCTCAAACTGCGCATCGAGGCTATCTCCCTATTGTAAGATTTTGTGAGTGGGGTGACAGTTCCTCTACAGTGATAACCCTGAGCACGTGGATACTTTCCTTGGCGCGATTATCATTGTATCTGCGTTCCTCTGTTGATAAAGATTAGTGGCATCAGAAGCTGAGCCTGGTAGAATTCCAACTTAACAGGAGACTGTGGGGATCTTCCCTTTGATCCTGTAATTGGCCAATTCTACCTACTGGTGCCAGGTAGCCTACTTATCCCAGAGTGGATGGCTCCCCATAAAAAACCTGCACCTTCCAAATATAATATAAGGAAAAAGACACATGAACCAGACTTGGGTCCTATAATGGAAGAGCCTAAAGGCAGGAGAAATAAAGCCAAGAAGGGAACCCCGCAGATCAAGGCAAGATAACGGGTTTTTTCCCCATAAACATACCGTCTGAAAATAATTCTACAACCGTTGAGACGCCTATGAATCAAGTGACCAATACCTCCAATTTGGGCAGCTCACTAAATTTTGAGGATATTGACAACAACTCCTTATTGGATTTATGCCTGTCTATACAGAGAGGCATGACACCTCAGATAGTGGTGCACTCGGAGGATATGGAGTCTTTCACACCGGAGAACCAGAGTGAAAATCATGGCAAACGACTCTCTCAAGCTGTAACAATGGAGAGGCTATCTACATCACCTAACCTAGTTATTGATACTTCATCTGATAATGGAAGAGAGACAGTCAGTAATATTCATCCGGGAGCCCAGGAAATTGCCGAATTACAAGCTTCCGTGGCTTCCTTACAGTTTGCATTAAAAATACTGCTGAAGATGTCGGGTCGCATATTGGCAAACACAAACACATTGATGAGTGACACTGAGCAAAGACGGAAGGCGGCCGAGGACGCGGAAGACAATCTATCTGAAGCTATTATAATAGCAAACGAGATGCACGAACAACAACTCCCTGGCCCCCATACTGACATAACAGCTCAACCAGATATACCAATGACCCGTAAGCAGCGGAGGTTGGCCAAGTCAGCGCTAGATAGGGCCAGAGTGAATACTCAAGAGCTCTTACCTTTTGAACTAGAGAAGCCTATTCCTCGCTCAAAAAAAGGGAAAAAAAGAGCAGCTCGAGCAAAGAAGCGAAGGGCTGCAGGAGATGGTTGTCTAACTAGTTGGTTGATCGCGGAGACCACTGAAGCCCCAGATGGGGCCGAGGAACTCGAAAACTCAACAATTGAATCTATACTTGAAGATGATGGCACTCTAGAAAGGCCCCCGAAGACAGCGCATGAGCTTGATTGTCTCCATAATACAGCTCATAACTCTACAGATTTGGTAAAAGAGTGTGACTTGAAGCGGGGGAATCGCACCTGTATTATTAGAAATTTATATCAATCTGACATAAGCGTTTGGCTTTCTCGCTCCGAATTTTTAAAGAGATTATTTTCGGTACCTCAACTGAGAGTTTTGCAATCGGAAGACTTTCAATTTCTTGAGCCCTTGTCAGGATCCCATCCCAAGGTATCAGCCCTGCATTGCAAATTTATATCGACTGCCCAACTATTAAGGACCTATAAAACAGAGCTGAAAACTGTTGACATTGAGATAGATGCTGAAGTGAACTATAATGAGCCTAGCAGCTCTGAAACAGAAAATGCTATAGATGGGCCCGTGGACGCTTGCCCTATTTTGCCATTAGGAACCAAGATGGACAAAAATGATGTACAATCCGTCCTGAAATGGTTGACGGAGGCATTGTCTAAGGTGGTAGAGAATCATTGAAAATTATCGTTGGCTTCTTGGAATTGTAGGGGTTTTGCCCACCTTTTAAACAAGACAGGCCCTATAGCTCAATTATTTCATTACAACTGTATCTGCTTGCAAGAAACCTTTGCAATGAATCCCCTATTTTTAGATGGATATAAGGGTCACCAGGTATTTGCCAAACGAGGCGAAAGAGGTAGACCCTTTGGGGGGTTATGGATTGGGGTATCCAATAGACTAAGTTCAAGGAGGATCCTCGGGAGCCAAAATGACCAACTATTGGCTGTTGAAATAATATACAATATTAAGAAGACCACCGAGAAAGTCTTGGTGGTGTGCTTATATAATCCTCCGGGCGCTATGTGTAGAGAATTAATACAAGAAGGGTTACATGAGCTATTGGCCAGTTGGTTAACCATTGAATGAAATATTAATGTTTGTGTGGCTGGAGATTTTAATACCCATATGCTTGGGGGAGAGAGGAGCTTTGCTAATCCTAAGCTCCGTCCCAGATGTGTTATGGAGCATGATAAATTAGAGGATGAAGGACTTGATTGGGTACACTTCTTTTGTAAGTGGGAATTTGAGATGTTAAATGGACGCACCAAAGGTGATCATCCAGGTAAACATACTTGGAACAATGGAACTGTGATCAGTACCCTAGATTATATTTTGTGTCTCCAAGTCTGTTGCTACTGATTGATGATATGATGGTAATATCAAACATATGGAGTGATCATGCTATTTTGGCGTGCTCATTTGACATCCTGGAAACTCATGATCGAGTGTGCACCATGGGAGATCTGAAAATCAACCATGCAGGGACATGTATCCGCTGGTCGGATAAGAATATCTCTCGCGCTGAGGAAGCCCTATATAAGTATGGCTATCTCAGTGTCGAAGACGTTAAGAAAATGACCATAGATGGAGTCGAGGACTGGATATACCTGTTCTCTGAACAATATGCCGCAACCTCGGTTGGGACTATGCTCGGTGAGCAGGAGAAATGTCCTACCTATGACAGATTTATTCGAGATACTAAAAGAACTCTGAGGGCGGAACTAAGAAGAGCAAAGAAAACGAGTACGACTTGGGATATATATAACACTGTGTCCAAGGAAATAAAGATGAGATATAGGAGGGTGATTAAAGCAAAAAGAAGCTCTGATAGAAATAGAGCTTGGCAAAAGCTAATACAGACTATTTGCTCCCGTAAAACTAGCAGTATATGGGCTCTCCTTAATGAAGCAAGAGGGAATAGGACACGGCAATTAATTAATCCTATTTCCAGTGTGGAATGGACTGCGTTTCTGGAAAAACGCAACATAGCGATCAGAGTCGAGGAGATAATCCCCTTGGGTAATATACCAACGGACCCTGATATTGACATTTCCCATGACTCCATCCTCTCTATGATAAAACTGTTGAAGTCATCTAGGGCACCTGGTCCCGATGGGCTCCCTAATATTGTAATAAAAAGTAGTCCAATTTTTTGGGCCACCCTAATGAATGTACTGTTCTCCAAGATTTTGAGGGCAGGGGTACTCCCGAGCTCATGGCAATCAGCCATACTAATACCAATATTTAAAAAAGGTAATCGAATAGACCCTAATAACTATAGATTACTTTCCATGTTAGACAGTACAAGCAAAATATTTGCGTCACTCCTGCTGAAAAAACTACAGATATGGGTTGACCGGGCTAAAATCTTAAGTAAATTTCAATGTGGCTTTAGGCAAGACTACTCAACTAGCCATAACATTTTTGTTATGGACTATTTACGAACTAGAGCCTTGCAAAGCGGACAACCACCCCTCTATGCACTTTACATAGATTTTAAAGCGGCCTTTGATTCTATCCCCCGAGAAAAACTATGGCTGAAGTTACAAAAGCTTGGCTGTCCAGCTGATCTACTATACTACCTAAGATTACTACATCAGAATACCAAGGTTAAATTGAAATTAGATCGAGCAGGTCATATGACGGAGGAAGTCATACAAAATAGAGGAGTTAAACAAGGTTGTGTGACCGCTCCCCTAGTATACAATCTGTATGTGCATGACATACCGTCATCTTTAGCCTTGGCAAAAAACTGTCCTCCCAATATTGGTAAAACTCCATGTTTGGTACTCGCATATGCAGATGACTTAGTGATCTTCGACCACACAATCAGTGGTATACGTCGTTCAGCCATAGCTCTCTGGGGATATTCTGAACAAAATGGGCTTACAATTAATGTTGAAAAAACACATGTGATGAGATACACATGTAAAAGGTCCGCTCGTGTCTCTTTATGCATTGATAGAGTTGTAATTTCTTATGTCCCTGAATATAAATACCTCGGGATTGAATTTGAACCCAGAGGTGACTACACGAATTGTAAACGCAATCGGAAAATAAGAGCTGCCCAAATTACTGCCCTATTTAAAAGCTTTACAATTAAACAGGGTGGTTACACATTATGGGGATCGAGACTTCTTTATATACAGGTTCTAGCGCCCATGATGGTGTATGGATTGGAATCACTAATTAAGATGGATCTAAATTGGCTACAAATTATTGAAGGAAAATACTGGAGGAAGATACTAGGACTCCCGGTATGTATCCCTATGGCTCTCCTTAGACTCGAGTTGGGTCTGATATCATTAAAAGCACAGATATTAAAGAAAAGAGCTGGATTCTACTTAAAAATGGTGAATGGCGCGGGTAATGCTCTGCTAACGACATTTGCCCTGAATAATAATAATGAAAACACCCTCAGTGAATTCAAAAAACAAATGGAACAATAGCTCAAAGAAATTTGCTGGAATCATCGTGTAGGGACTTATACGGAGGCTATGCAATCCTGTATGGGGAGACGAGTTGAGTTATGGGATTGGCTAGAGAATTACGAACATCTGCGCAAATTAAAAAGGTATAGGTTCATGGAAACTAGATTATATACTTTCAAGAAACCACAGAAATACCTGATGCTATGCCCGTCCCCAAGATTAAGGAGGTTCATACTTCTATTAAGAATGGAATATCTTCCCATTAAGATGACCACTGGTATTATGGAAAAGATACCCAGAGAACAACGCTATTGTCGCCTGTGTAAGAATCAGGAAGCTCTAGAGACAGCTAAACATGTACTAACCGAATGCCAGGGTATGATGGTTGACATAAAATTACACTTAAGTATGTTTGTGCATAATTGGGAGACTACTGGAGACATGTTGTTCTGGAATCATTGTGTAAACACTAACAGTATGCGTCTGTTAACTGCACTCTATTCCATTTGGTTAAGAGTGGAAGATGAGCTGGGTATATCCATATGAGGAGAGCTAGCCATCGTACTGGATAGAACTATGGGATAATACAGACCAGTATATGTATTTTAACTGCCGACATGATAAGAAATAATCAAAACTATGCCCATGTGTAACTATGGTGTGCTATTTCACGAAGAATTTTCATTTAATTTTAATTTTATGTTTATGGTGTTTTGAATTTTGTACTGAAAGTAATTAAGATGTATATGTGTAAAGTTTGAATTTTTAAACTATATCACATTAAAGATATAATAATAATAAAGTAAAACACTGTATTATGTCCACAAAGTAAAATAAAAGGCAAATTGACAAGATCTTTTATAAAATACTTACATTTATGTGCACTGCTCATGCATAAAATACATATTTACAAAACAACTGCCCATATAGATGTGTGTTTATATATAAATATATATATATATATATTTTTTGCACTGATTGAATCAGGCAGGATAAGTACCACTCTTCACTTCTCCAGTGTAGACGAAGTCCGGACACAAAATTCGAGTTGAAATAGTAATTTTTATTAGTGCCTTACAAACAGCACAATCAAGTTAAAAAGCCATCAAGGTTTGGCTCTCCCAAAGTGCAAGGAATATTGTGCGCGTAGGGAACGTTAACTCGTTTCACGGCTTTTCCTCGCCGCTTGTTCACAACAATGCGCCCCCAACAAACCAATGAGTTTTAAAATAAAGGTGCAGAGCGAACGGCGACCATTACCGCCGAAACAGATGAGGGACTCCATTGGCTAATACACCCCTATATATATTATTTTTTAAAGGATTTTTTTGTAGCCTTGTCTACCAAGTATATATATGAAGCTGCACACAGTTACGACTGGGGAAACGGGGTTAACCCACATATGCAAAATGAACCAATAGAACGTCAACATCCTTCAACGCAATATATCAGCCAATCATAATGCAAGCTGTGGTTCCATGCTTACATGTCATTCCTATACGCATCAACAAAATGTTCAATTTGACGGCAAGACATGTCGATGCGAATAAGCTTGTGCCGTTCGATGCAACCCATGTGTAATGCATCAGCCAATCACAACACGTGATTTGGCTTTTGCCAAGTAAGATATTTGTAGCTACTCATCCTCCGATTAGGCAACACATCATGTCCACACCATATTTAATGTATCTTGTTTACATTGTACTGCATGATTCTGCTTTCCATATCTATGTAAACTAGGCGTCACCTGCGACCGCTAACCGTGACTCCTTACGACATCTCATGGATCGGCACTAAGCTCCCTGCTCAAGTTTACTCTGCTGATCCCTGCATGTGGCCTCTCAACCACTTGTACTGTAAATTAGCCACTGTGATGTACTGCACGCCTTTCTTGCTACATAAATGTGCTTAGATAAAGTGAACACCCATAAGACGTACCACCATGGCACACAACCTATAAGCCTATATTTTGCAATGTGTATTATAAGTGCATTTGTACCAATGTCTTCACTTGCTTCCCTTGTGCCCAAGCCGGCATCACGCATAGATTTCTATGCCATAGCCAACCCCAGCCTTAAGTTGATAGACTGCCTTGTTAAACCAGCTCCATGGCTACCACAACTTATAGAATGTCTCAACATCAAACATACACAATTCCTACCCTCCTTAAAACAATGTGACACACCAAATTTGCTCAAACCAAATACACCGAAACCTATCATAGATACCTAGACCAAGACCAAGGCTACCTCCCCAAACAGTAACCATGGAACTACTGGCACGAGTCCCACTACCCCAATAATATCATCCTGTGCTCTACCCAATGTAGAAACTCTAGATTAGGATCCAGTCTAGGCAGATCATACAACATACCTACCACATCTACGCCAATCATCCCACCTAAGGCAGGCAATGCACAACCACAGCATAACAAAAAAGGCAAAAAATGCACTTCAACCTAACCACAACCCTACACCACACAATATCAAAACTCCCAGCACCAGTACCATCATCACCTTAACAGGTGCACTAATCAATGTAAGTCCCCTAGTCACCCACGCAACTGAAATTGCAGACTTGATAACTGACAAAAAACTGGACTTTTTGGCAATAACCGAAACTTGGCTACATGCTCCTGCAGGACCTTCCCTCCTTATTGCCATACCCGAAAAATACACTGTATTCAGATCTGATAGAGAATCCTCCAGAGGGTGAGGCATTGCCTTTATTGCAAAAACCTCTCTAGACCTCAGTGCTAACAACCACATTTCCACTTCCGCATGTGAATTACTATCAGTAAGACTGCCCCACACCCCAACTCAAACATTAACAATGAATCTCATCTATTCCCCACCAGGCCCATTAGGCTCCTTTGAAGATGACATCAATAATATCATCTCTGACAAGACTAAACTTTCATCACAAACCATCCTACTCGGTGATTTCCACTTGGGCTTTAATGACCCAGCTGACCACTCGGCCTCCATTCTGGCCAATTCCCTGACAGAACTAGGTCTTAAACAGAAAGTCATCCTACCCACACACAATAAAGGTCAAATCTTAGACTGACTTGCAGTCCTTAACTGCTCAGTCAACATCAAAGACACAGAGCCTCTACCTTCGACTGACCATAGCCTACTATCCTTCTCTCTCTTAAACTACTCTTCTCCTTCATCAACAAATATTATAGCACCCTCCACCCTAACAAAAAATAGGAGAAACATCACAGTCAACAACCGTATACCTTTTCTTGGTCCATTCCTGTCATCTCCAGAAGCCCCGCCAATTCCTGCCAACCCTGAGGGAAAAAGTAGAGCTGTATAACAATACTATCAACATGGCCATAGACTCCATAGCTCCATTGAAATTGTGCAAATGTAAACGACTAGCACACGTGAACTTTTGGTTTACTCCTGAACTTAATACTCTTAGGAAAGAGAAAAGAAAATATGAAACCTTATGGAAGAGCAATCCCTCCACCAATAACAAAGCGACCCTAACACATATCACCACCACCTATAAAGCTGAAATATTATCAGCCAAACGTAGTTCATATAATGACAGAATTGACAAGGCCAGCTCTAGTACCAGCTATTTCTTTGTCATTCTCAGAGAACTTGAGTCACCGACGCCCACCACTGACCTATGTGTCAAGGACCAAGCCTGGTGCACAAAAATTCAGGAGGCACTTGCCAATAAAATTACTCTACTACAATCTAAAAATGTGGACAAAAGGCGCACACAGCTTCCCCAAGACAACCTCTCTAAACCATTGACGGATATCCCACCCTCTTTGCAAAGATTCAAATTCAAGCCAGTATCACCCCAAGAAGTACTCAACATCATACAATCCCACAAGCCCTCCAACTGCCAAGGTGACCCCTGCCCCACTGCCATCATCAGGGACGCAGCCGGCACTCTTACACCTTCATCACATCACTGATCAACTCCTCTTTGTGAACCTGCACTGTCCCCACTAATCTGAAAAACTCCTGGGTGCTTCCTCTACTAAAAAAACCGCCTCAGACCTAAATATACCCACACAACTCAAACCCATTACCACTGTCCCGTTTCTTTTAAGGATTCTGGATAAAGCAGCATATAACAAAATACAACATTTCCTGGAGACTAACAATCTTCTAGGCCTATGGCAATCAGGCTTCAGACCACAACACGGTACTGAAACTGCCTTGATACACCTAAAAACGCAAATTGATAACCTTAAAGATAAAGGCAATTCATCTCTTTTACTCCTTTTAGACTTATCGGCTGCCTTCGACCTGGTTGACCATGAGATCCTATGCAACCATCTCTCCTCCACCTCTCACTTCTCACCAGAAGCCACAGCATGGATCAAGTCATTTCTAAGTAACCGGTCAATGAGACTGTTCTTGGCATCAGAAGCCGCTAATCCTATCCCCATTACATGCGGCGTCCCACAAGGATCTTGTGTATCACTGACAATGTATAATGCATTTACCAAACCACTGTTTAATTACCTGGACTTCTTGGGTGTCACCTACACTAACTATGCAGATGACACCCAGATCCTTATCCCACTGACAGGTGACTATGCCAAGGACCTAGCACTGATTAACAGAATCTTCCTCATCATTCAGGCACGGATGGCCACACATGGTCTATGCCTGAATGATGATACAACCGAACTCCTCCTAATAGCCACCCCCACTTACATGACTAAACTCGGCAACCAATATTGCTTCTTTAAAATTGATGGGAAAACTATTAAAGTAGCCAACTAAGTTAAAACGCTAGGCTTTTACTTAGACTCCTCCCTAAATCTGAAGAAGCAGGTCAGCACTACTGCCTCAACCTGCACTTACATATGTATGCTCATCCGTGCATGCAAACCCTTACTCTCTAACAAAAGCTGCACCACCTTTGCCAGAGCACTAGTCCTCTCTAAAATTGACTACTGCAGTGGTCTATACCTAGGAGCTAACAAATACATCAACCAAAAATTGCAGAACCTGCAAAATAACGCCCTCAGGACAACCACTGGTTTCCCCTCCAGACAACATATCACCACACTTCAAAGGGAACACAAATGGCTCTCTATAAAAGAAAGAATTAAACTTAAAACTGCAACACTCACTTTCAAATGCCTCAACAATTCCACCCCTCACTATAGCTCAGATAGATTTGCCTAGAAACAATATGCCAGACTAACTAGATCAGCTTGCTCTGGCCTTCTACAAATTCCTGGATTTAAACTAAAAAAAGCTGGGGGCAATAGCTTCCCGGTACTCGCTGCCCAATTTTGGAACATGCTCCCCCCAGCATCAGAACGAACCAGTCCCTCCAAAGCTTCAGCAACAAAATGAAGAACTGGTTGATTACTAACAGCAATATGGGTATGAGTACCCCGATCCTGCCCGCCCACATGGTCTATCCCTTATGCCGCCTCTCCACCATACTGCTGTATTTTGTATATATGACATTACTTTCATGCACCTGTTTTTACTATTCTGCCATGTAATTCTGTAAGTCTATTTCTGTTTTTTGTCATGTATATATGTATATATGTATATAATGTTATATTTTGTTGATTAAGTTTACCTGTCTAACCATGTGTAACCAAGAAATTGCATTAACCTGTATTGTGCCCAGATACCCACCAGTGAGGCGCGCACTATAAATAAATAAACAAACAAATAAAGAAACGTGCTGAGACTCTGCGTCAGGATGTGGGTTTTATACGTATCAATGGACCAACCAATCACACTTTGCAGTCCATCGATGCGACTACTGCTTCAACGTATGATGACACTTGTGCATACAAGTCTGTCCAATCAGAAAGGGAGCCAGTCTGTAGCTGAGAATAATCACCACACCCACAAAAAATAACTTTATATTAATCATTGATTTTTGTACTTGCCAGTGAAAGGGTTCCTGAGTAACTACAAGCACTTTTGCTACTGTACTCGTTGAAGTCTTCATACGTTTCACCCACTTTTCCTCTACTCCTATTTTTTTTTGTCTTGTGGTTTGTTTGTCTTGTCTATTTTGTTCTATGGTTTATTGCGTTTTGCTTTTTTTACGTTTTCTTTTTTGCCGCATTGTCTTTTTCGTCTTGTCATTTTTAGACTTTTATATTTTCCTCCCCGGTTGGACATACCATCGTGTCTGACCACAAGAATAGGAACAGTGAGCACATGAGTCATCATTTGGGTTCCGAATCCTTCACCACCAAGGAATAGGCAACTGGTATGAAAAAAACTACAGACAGTTGGCACTTCTTTAAAGCATAGGAACACTGCTCGAGACAAGAGGCAGAGGACTTACTGTGCAGCTTTTGCACAAATACACCGTGGACTGTCCGCTAAAGTTTAGGGACTTTGGTAATGATCAACCATCTGGCACGAGTCCACTGGAACGAAGTTCACAATGATTATCGAATAGCCCATGAACACAACAAAATAAAGATGCATAGGCCTGTTCCTTACACAGACGAAGATCAGCAGTAGCTGCATAACCTGCCTCAACCAGTGCATCACCAATGCCAACTGGAAATGCACAGTCTACATCGACAATCGTATCCACTACACTGACTCCTATTTTACTGATAACCGATCTAAGCATGATAATAGTCATGTGTGAAAGATCGTGCGAATGGGTAGTCCAGGGAGATGGCTGTAGATAATGGCTCAACACCGGGCTACCTGTCATGCTTACTTTTTTTTAGTGGCAATTCTTCCCCCAATTTCTTCTTAAAATAATATAAACAAAAAAATGTACTAACAACATATATGTAGGATTTTATTTGAACTCCCTTTGTTATATGTTTCATCATTTTGTATATTCCTCCCCTATTCCACCCCCCTCTTTCCATCCCCCAAAACAATCCTTTTAATGACTACCTTTTATGTTACAAAAATAGATAAAATAGAACACAGACTGCAAAAACATATTGCCATAATGTATTTTGTACAGTTTCAGAACTCAAAATGTCCATTTATTGCCTGTAGCCACAGTTCATAGAGGTGTTTATGCACAAGTAAAAGCATTCCAGTCGTTGTTTACATTGTCACCTTGTCTCAGGTGTATTCGGGCCTCAGAGAGATGCATCCAATATCATAACTCCTGGACACGGATGCCGATAGGCGTACAGAACACCTCCTCATATGGACCTTGAAACCTGGGAGCGATCCATCAACACACAACATTTTTCACGTAGATCAGCTCCCCGGGTAACAATGGACCAATTGTGGCAGAAATGTTTGCAGTCGCTGTCCCTTCCGGTGTGTCCTGTCCTTCACTCCTAGTTGGCGCAATCTGTCGGGAGATATATTTGACAGTTCATGTTAGTGCCATTAAATGTTACCCAAATTCCTCTCCTAGTACTGTCACTGGTTGATGTGCATCTGACACTTTCTTCAAAGGGGACATGGGGGTGTGCATGCGCTTGTCTGCGACTATTTCATGTGGTGTCAAATGGTGGTCCTTAAAAGGATGTGCACATAAACTAAAGAGGGCCAAGGGCAAACAGTGTACCCAATTTTTTTTTCAATGTGGAACACAATGTTGACATTTTACTTTTCAAAAGCCCATTCATCCTCTCCACAATGCCATTATCCTGAGGGTGGTAAATTGAGCACGTTCAATGTTTAATGCCCAATAGCGCTGCGACATGCTGAAATAGCACATTAAAGATAAGTGTGATATTATCTGATCTCAATACTTCACACACACCCCATTGTGGAAACACCTCTCTGACCAGGGACTGTGCTGCACACTTAGCATCTGGGTGTGCACATGGTCCTGCTTCCACCCACCTTGAAAAGGGGCAAACCACCACAATAAGCACCTATATCCATTGCACCTTTCACCCATATCTGCATAATCTAAATCTATTTCACAGAACCTCCCCGTAGGGAGAGGCAATGTACCTCTTAATGTCCATAATGTCATCCCTGTGCTGAAACATTGGCATGTGAGGCAGTGTATTGCTTTTTTCAAAATACTCTCCTCGAGGTTTGGCACAAACCAGTCTTCCTGTCTGCCACAATATGTTGTTTGGAGCTGGGGAAGGGGAAATGTAGTTGCTCAAATGCCTCAGAGAGTAATTCTTGGGGCATCACCACCTTTCCAGAACTCTCCTGACTCCACAATAAATCAGTGGGAGACTGTTTGCATCCCCTTCGGAACCATAGCTCCTTTTCCTCCTTAGGCGCTTTCAGTTGCAAGTCTATGATCTGTGATGCATCTGGGAGATAGGCTGCCAACTTGGCTGCCTGGTTCTCAGCCGCGTTACCCTTCAAGATTTCATCTATAGCATTGGTTTGGGCAGCGCATTTGACGACTGCCACAGCAGAGAGCCATGATAAGGCTTCAATCAGTTCTTCCAACGGCTTTGCCTGCTGCAATGGAGAGCCATCTGCCCTCCAAAACCCTCTCCTTGTCCACGGGACAGACCCGCATGCACTGTTGTCGTGACATATGCCGAGTCTGAGTAGATGGTGACACAGCGCCCTAGAGAGTCTCTCAATGCCTTGATGAGAGCGACATGTTCCTCTGCCTGAGCTGAATATTGCATATGTAATCTTTTCATGATCAGAACTTCATCCTCCCACCTTTTACCATGCACCACTGCCTCCCCTGTGTGCCACCGTCCTGTATCCTGGTCAATTGTTGATGACCCATCAACATATTGTATTATCTCCCTCCACCAATGCACTGTCTCTAATTTTATATTTACCCTCCTCTTCACCCTCATATGTAGCACAGTCATGCGTTTTCAGGTCATCATCAGTGGATGCCTCAGTCAAATATGTGGTGGGTTTCACTGTCCTACACTCTACTATATGGATATGAGGTTTGGATATTATAATTTTATATGCAGTGGATCTCTGAGTCGTTAAGGTCGATTAAGACCTTTCCAAAATGGCGAATAGTGAATATTCCATGAAAAAGGTAACAGAGCACCCGATGGCAATCGTGGAATGTTTCTCTATTGCAAATGCAGCCACTGTGAGTGCTTGTTTGCACGCAAACTGTCCCTGCATGACTGAGCCGAGCACCCCACTATAATAAGCCAGTGTCTTGTGGCCCATTGTGCTCTTTTGAGTCCATACTGCATTCATAAGCCGTCCATCAGGGTTGGAAAATAAATAAAACTCCTGTTTATAATCCGGATTTGCTAAAAAACGGGTCCTTATATTGTCTATTCATTTCTTCAGTCCATTCCAATTTACTGTTTTTTGTTTTCTATAATTCTGTGACACTTTGTAACAGCGGCCTTGTTCAGGCTGCGTAATTTAGGATCCATGCCCTACAATAATTACATCAGCCCAAAAACTGGTGCATTTCCTTGACAATACTGGACCTAACAATGGCATGTACTGCTGTTGCCCTGTCTGTTAGTATTTTTTTTTCCTGTTTTGCAGAGATAAATTCCCCCAAATATAGTACATCCTGTTGATAGTATTGTAGCTTATTTGTGTCTGCCTTGTACCCTTTGTGAGCCAGCAATTGCAATAATGCAATAGAATCCCTCCTGCACTGCTGATATCTTCGTTACATACCAGAAGATCATTCACATGCTGGATGATCATGCTAGACACCTGAATGTTTCTCAAGTCGGCATGCAGCACTCTATTGAAAATACTCTGGGGGTCATTACGACCCAGGCGTTAAGGGGTTAACGGTGCCGTAAAAAGTTGCGGTGCCATTAACCCCTTAACGCCTTACTACGAGGTCCCTTTGCGGCTACCGACCTTAACGGCTGGTCTGGACCAGCCGTTAAGGTAGGGACCCGCAAATGGACATTGAAGGTAATTATGGTACCGCAATTTGCGGTATTGTAATTACCACCTTCCCCTTTCCCATTGAGCCCTATGGGGCAAACATGGGAATGGGGAAGGACCAATGGTAAATGGGAAATTACCGCGCCGCCAACCTTGGAATGGGGTGGTAATTCCCCATTTCACCATGGCGGAATCCTTAAGTTACCGGTGTTAACCATGGCGCTAATAGCGCCATTGGATAACGCCGGGGTTGTAATGAGGGCCTCTGACTTTCACAGTACCCTTGAGGAAATCTCATGTGCTTGAAGCACCATTGACCATGCATAAGCACAGTGAAATACCATGAATCAGGTTGGAGTGGGACTGAGAAGAACGCGTTCTTCAGATCCACCACTGTAAAGTAGGTTGCTGTCTTGGGAATGCTACATAGGATCGTCACATGATTCGGAACTACTGGAAACTCCTTCTGCACCACATCATTAAGAGGACGTAGATCCTGGATCATCCTCCAACTACCCCCTGTTGCTTTCGTGACGGGCTATATGGCCATTTTACATGGGAACGTGGATGGCACAACGATCCCTTGCTGTAAAAGTGCCTGAAAAGTGCTGCTTATCAGTTCTTCCGCTTCTTTTGACAACGGTTACTGCTGCACCCTCGGGAGTCCTGGTCCTGACTTCAACGAAATCCATACTGTGGTCACATCCCTCAGCAACCCAACATCATATGGATTAACAGACCATACTTGTGCTGAAACATATTTCATGTCCTCCTCAAAGAATAAAGACACTGAGTCACTGGTGCCATCAGAAGGCACTGTACCTTCCTATTCTGCAGCATGATATCATGGGGGATGAAGATTTCCAAAATGATCTCCCCATTTTGCTCAGTGTCTTCAAATAACTCCTCATCAGGCATTTCCTTCAAATGTACTGTCCAGTCTACACAAAGTACCGTGCGCCACTCGCATCCGTCCTGATCTGTTCCAATCAAAGCTACTCTTTTGTCTGAAACTACTAGTCTTTGCAAATCTAATGACAATATTGTCCCTGCCACCACCTCGGGTGACAACTTGGGTCGGAAAATAAAATCTGTGGGCACTCGCCAACATTTTGTCGCAATTTGAGGCACTGTTGTTGCTAGTAACTGGATGACATAGAAACATATGCCCGGGACCACAGGAACTCCATTGCATTGATTATTACCATTGCTCGAGCTACACACATCCCCAGAGTAGAACACACTACCCCTTGATCTGTGAATGACATAGTTACATTTAGTTTACTGATCAGATCCCTACCCAACGAGTTAACAGGGGAACTCTGTGAATATAACAAGGTGGCTCGTACTAACTTTCCTCCCACTTTTATATCCAGCTCCTCAGTGTATGGAAGTGTAGAAATAGAAATAGAAACAGATAATCCCTGTGTGTCAAGAGTTTTGCCTGATAATGGAAAGTTCCCCTCCATAATGCATGATTTATTTGCACCTGAATCTACCATAAATATAAATTGCTTGTTTCCTATTTCTGCCTCCACTAAGGGCTCCTCTTCAGGTTGTGCGGTTGTCAATAGGATTGGACATGTGGATGCTCTCTGTGGGCTGTCCTTATCAGAATATCCATTTGTCCTGGGGAAATGAAAAAGGGCCACTGCCATTGTAACATCCTGAAACAGGGTGCCTGTTCCCCCTGCCATCCTGCTAAACTGTATTCCCTCACGCTGCTGTGGTTGTTGCCCACATTGCCTTTGGCTGTCAGCCCCATTAAGGAACTGATTTTGACCTCCTCAGCCAAATTGAGGGTATCCCATTCCCCCTGAGGTGGTGCCATCACCAGTGCTTGGACGACAACCTTATTTAGTTTCTTTTCCAGTAGTTCTGCCTCGTCAGTTTGCCACTTCTGGGCGGTCTTTATGTCCTGCTCCTTGGTACTCTTACAATGGTGGACTATTACAATTTGTATCTCTGTCCTCCCTTTGGCTTCAACTCCCACAATTTTATCTTCTGGACCTCTTTTGCTAATCCCCACTTTACAATAAAATAGAAAAATTGTAGCGAATGGTCCCATTGCCCTCCTGTCTCAACTCTCTACATTTCCTGTAACCAAAGAATAAACCTAACTGGGTCCTTATCATCACCCATTGTGCACTGCATTAAAGAATGTAAGTCAGGAGTATCTGGGTACATCTTTTGTAGGGTATCACATACCCTTGCCCTTACCTCAATAAAGGCTGGTCCGTAATTTTGGTTATTTTCAAGAATTATCTCAGGGTACCCAGCTCTTACGGCATATGTCCCCAGCGTGGTCACCAACTATGGTGAACAGTAAACTCTTAAGGTTTCCTAGTGCTAAAGTTACCCCTGCTGTTTGTTCCTCAAATTCATAGATCCATTTACTGGCTCCAGCTGTAAGCTGGGGGAGAGCTTTAATCAAATTATTTTTGTCCATTTGAGGCCATGGCGCATATTGGTTTTCCCTACTCCTTTATGTATGAACAGCATCTGCATGTCTATTTTGTTTTCAACCCCTTTTTTAGTATTTTTCTGATATTGTACTACCACCATTAAATCTGGCCAATTTCTCGGTCTATACCTTGCCACTGCTCTTGTGTTGTGGATGGGTTTATCGCCACCTCCACTCCTCAATCTCTTTCTTCCCCTTCATTATTTCTGCTACCTTGATCTTCCCATTCATTTTCCCTGGCTGGTTTGACTTCTGTCCCAGAACCGTCCATACCCTCTCCCAATCATCTTTTTCTACACAAACATTTCTTACTGCCCCAGGGTTGAATCTAACCAAAACATCTCCTGACATCCAATTCCCTATTTTCTGCACCAGTACACTTATTTCTGGTGGTACTTCTCTAGGTTCTTTTAACCTGACCAACCTTTCCTGCAATGCTATGAACTCATTGTTCATATCTGCTTGTGAACCCCCGGGTACACTGATGCTACAGGCATGTCAGCGCTTGTGGATGGGTTATATGGAGGCGGAGGTGCAAAAGCTCCTGAGTCCCCCCCAGTTGCTGATCTTGATGATACTGTTTTCGACAATTTCTATACCACAGCAGGCTTACAGACTGGATTTGTATACCCTACTGCAGGTTTAGGCGTTACAGGGTATATCCCCTTATTTTGGATCTCTTTTTTATCTTCCTGATCTTCCATATCCTCAAATAATCACCAGAGATCTAAAAATCTCTCTTTTAACTTCTTTCCCTTATTTTATGCTACTAAAAAGATGGACATTTTTCTAGTGTGTTTCCGTATGGGAGCCCTACTCTTGCCAGGAGCAGGACATCCCCCTTTCCTTTGTTTCCAACACCCATTGTCTATGATATTAGTCTATCCTGTCACAGTACAGTGGAAGGGCCCTATGCATGTGTCCTATTTGGGTTTCTTCCCCATATTAATATTGCCCGCCCCTTATGCTTTACTTAGACTTTACTGCTATGCTGCGCACGCTGCTTCTTGTTACACAAAAATATAGATCAATCCACTGTTTTCCCCCACCCCTTTTTTCTGACTTTTTCACACACACACACCCTACCCCCTCCATGGCCCCTGCAGGCAGCCCACACCACAGGGGACTACTCTGCACCCCTGGTCATGTCCCGCAGGCAGCCCATCCACCATGGGCATGCCCCCCAGCCAAGCCACATGTCACCTTGCACTAGTGATCACCAACCCATGTCCCCCAGCACCACCACCCACCCACCGTTGACGGGCACCTGCCAGCAGGCACCCACTCATGTCCCCAGCACCCCCACACCCCAGCAGTGAGGGGCACCTACCAGTAGGGCATCACTCATGTCCCACTCATGTCCCCAGCACCCCCACCCCCCAGCAGTGAGGGGCACCTGCCAGCAGGCCCCCACTCATGTCCCCCAGCACCCCCACCCCCCAGTAGTGAGGTGCACCTTCCAGCAGGACTTGTTGAGGGTCCTGGACCTGAAGTCCTCCCAGTGCTCCTTGACATGTTTTAAGTCGCGGACTGCCACCCCCTACGCATGGATGGCAGCCACAATGTCCATCCAGATCCTGGTCCGTCCTTCATAGTCAGCGCACAAACTTACAAAGAGGGCATCATACTGCCCCAGGACTTGCTCCAACAGGACACCAACTTCCCTGGCACTGAAGCTGGTGGCCCTCTGCCTCTCTGGCTGGGGGTTGCCAGTGGTGACAGATGGTGTTGTGCCCGACATGGCAACCCCAGAGGCAGGAGTGGGTGGGCATCTGGGTCCTGGGGCTGGGCTGTGGAGCGATGGTATCCCAGTCGGGAGTCTACAGTTTCAGCAGGGGTGGTCACAGCAACTGCACCCCTGGCTGACGTGCAGGCAGCAAATAGCAGGGCACGTGGGCAGCAGGCAGTCAGGCAGCAGCAGATGGCAGGTGGGAGTGTGCTCGGGGGGCAGTAATTCGGCATTCTGGGCAGGAGCTTGGTCTTCTGTGTGTTTTTCTTGATACCAGCTTGATACAAAGTGATTTGGCATGTGAAAAAACTGCACGTCATCGTGTAATTCGAGGAAAGGCCCTTAGCGCGTAAGTGCATCTGTGACGTTACTCGGGCGGGTGATTCCCTCGTGACGTGGGCATAGTGGTTCAGCGCGCATGAAAAAACTGCATGTCTGCGTGTGAATGCGTGTAATCCGAGGAAAGGGCCTACTACGCGCGTAAGTGACGTGACGCGCGCAGGTGTTTCCCTCAGCATTGGTTAAAGGTGAGCGGGGCCAGCAGTTCGATGTACGTGCCTTTTGTGGAGACTGACGTGTGTTGCTGCTTCGTGTTGTTTTGCGCGCCATCACAACTTCACAGCTATCAAGGACGTATTTCTTCTTTTGCCGGGGGTATTGGCTACGCATGTTTTTCTGCATCGCGCTAGTCAGACGGTGAGTCACGCACGCTAATTTTCCCACTGCGGGTGCTCCTGTGTATCGCACCGATTTACGAGGTCATAGTAGCCTGCGTGTCCCACGCGTATGCGTTTTTCATGTTACTGGGTGCCACCGCATACTGCGGGAGGTTGATTTCACGCACATAGGCTGCAGGGTTGCGTGCACGGTTTTACTGCAGTTTTGGGGTGCCTGAGCATTGCGTGACCCGTCACTACATCACCGGGGTCACATACAGCCTTGCAGGTGCAGGGGGTCTGTTAACATCTTGCATCCCACCCCCTTTACCCCAATTGCCCAGGTCAATTGTGGTGTACACCTCCCATTGGCACTACTCCATCTGTGTCGACACTACTACATCTGTGCCACGGATGGGAGGCCACCAAAGGTGAGGGGTGCCTCAGTTGGGTGTCCTCCTCGTGGCGGGCGTGGTCAGGGTTGTGGCTGGGGTGACCAGGGAGTAGGGGGACTCCAGGGTGTCCAGGGTGGCCACAGTGGGGGAAGAGGCAGGGGTGCGCCACTTGAGCACGATGTTGTGCCATGTGTCGGTGCAGTCATGCCACCACCCCCTGTGGTTCCGGGAGATGCAGCTTCTGCATCTGGCTCTGGCGCCCGTGTGACCCGGCAGTCTGTCATCGACTGCCACAGGCCCAAGGATAGTGGTAGCTGCAGGTGCAGCTGTGGACACCACCACCCAGGCTCAGGGTCTGCCAGCGCAGGCTGCGTTGGCACTTGAAGAGCCCTTGGAAGATTTCCAAAAGGCCAGGAGGGAAACCATAGGAGCACGCAGGGCTGCCCTGACCAAGACACGTGTCCCTAGGGCTGTTATGTAATCTGCTGCCCCGAACAGCCAGGTGTTGGCAAGTGCAGGGGCAGAAGCACCCAACAACACCCCGGTTGTGAGTCTGCGCAGGGTCCATTAGTGGGCACCCAGCTGCCACTGACACAAGTCAGGCCTTTGGTCGTCCGTCCACCTGCGACTCCCTTGGCTCAATGCACCGAACCCACTGGCCATACTGATCAGGGCGGCATTAGCCAGCCAGGGTCTGCGCCACAATCCAAGAGGAGGAAGGTTTCACCTGCAGCACAGGCTGGGACCCCACACACAGCCACAACCTCCTGCACTTCGAGGAATAAGCCTTTCTGAAAACAGGAACTGGATTTCCTCGTGGACTACGTGCAGGACCACAGCCGTGACATGCTAGTGGGTGCTAATTGTCAGACTACGGCTGCCCACTGTGATACCCACTGGAAGCAAGTTGCGGAACATGTGAGTGCATTCGGCCATGAGGTGGGCACGGCGCAAGAGTGCAAAAAGCATTGGAATGACCTCAAACGCAGCGCTAAGGTTAAGCGTGCCTCAAATTACAACTTGACTCTGGTGACTGGCAGTGGGCCTGCACCAGAGGAGGAAGACATCACTCCGCATGAGTCACTCGTTGCGGAGTTCATACCATCTGAATCACTTGAAGGAGTGGGAGAGATGCCGGACTTTGATGCCCAGTCCAGTGAGTGTTGATGCGTGTTTGTTGAGGACATGTGTGTTTTACTTGTGTGATGTGTTCTGCATGACTGCCACTACATGTCATGTGTACATGGTTCTGATGTGCAAGTGATGCAATGCTTCCCTGATGCATGTCTCTTCTGCTGGTGGTGGACATGTGGATCAGACGGGGACTGTCCGCATCACCACTATTGCACCCTACTCACATGCTGGTTACCAGTATGCCTCTCCGGTCCTTGTTCCAGCTCACTGGCCCTTCTGCATGTAGCGTGGGGTGACCTTCCTCTCAATGGCATAGCATGAGTGACGTGCATGTGTCCTCTGCCTGCATGCGGGTACTCGATGTAGGCATGCTCCCTTGCCCCTCCACCCCCGCTCTGCACCCCAATTCCACCTCTGCGCTGGTCTGCTTCAATATTGCCGTCAGGTACTTCCCTGTTCATACGTCCTGTGTACATGCTAACTTCCAGCGGCCAATCTGCCAGACATATGCTGTGTGGTACATCCTTAGTACTTGATGCAGGGTATCTCACTTGTACTGTGCAGAGGTCAGATGCCCCACAGGGACATGAGTGCCCATTCATGCTCCATGTGCATTCCACGCATGCCCCTATGTATCCTTGACTGGATGATCACTGTAATGCAAGTCCTGGGTGACATACATTGCATGGCATTTCATCAGCATTCCCATGTCCACTGTGGCTCAGTACTGCGTTGCACACATGTTTAGGGCCTGGCAGTCTGTGTGTGTGTGTCACAGGCCTCAGCCTGTTCAATGGCCAATGACTCTGTCCAACTGGTGTAGTGTCTTCTTCACACGTGGGTGTACTCCAGAGGTTTCATCATGTGTCCTGCTTACTGTCCCATCATCATTTGCTGTGTTGTCACTTGATTCACATGATGCTGTTGATGCTAGTCAACACTGTCTGTCAATACACAGTTCTATGTTCGGCCTTTTGATACCATGCTAGGCATCCCTGCATTTGCGCTTGGGGGAGGGGTGGTTTGCTGTAGACATGCTACCCATTGAATGCACATTGCGCGTGATGCCTGAAGTTGACCTTGCACTGCCTTCACATTTTATGACACGCATCATGAAGTTCTTGTACATGTAGATAGTGAGTAATGTACATATTTGCTGCACTGCATTGACCCACTTCAGTGCAAACTGACACCTTTTGACATGCCTAATCACAGAAGCAATTTCAAGTTGACCCAGCGTGCATGGCAGGTTCTATTTTGTGTGTGACATGTCTGCTTGATGTGTTTGGTGTCTGTGTGTGTGCGTGTTGTGTGCTTTTAACATGTGTAGTGACCTTATTTCTCTCTACTTTTCAGATGATGACGCAATGGAGCCAGAGGATGGTGTTGTCATGCCAGGCACAGGGTTGTTATCACTATAGCAACCCGGCACAAGTGGGGGTAGTGGGGTGGTAGGCCACGAAAACCCACATGTGCTACAGTCCATCTTGTCTCTGGCTGGCAATGAGTCCAGCCCTGATGACCACTCTGACGTCCATATCGAGGTGGATGAGCATCAGGTCCATATGTCAGGGGTGAGTGATTCTGATGTGGACACTCCTCTGTCCATGACACCTGCACAGAGGGGTCAGACAGTCTTGGAACCTCCACCTGTGGTGGATCGGAACACAGGGTCACCCTCCACACCAGTCACTGATGTGCCTGCTTCATCATGTCGACGGGGGAATGTAGTCGTGCAGCCGCGGGCGGTGCCAACACAACAAGGACACCCAGTCCTTGGGTCCCCCAGGGGTCAAGCCCAGCAACGCGGTCATTGCGCGCAACCACAGTATACTGAGTGGGAGCAAGACATGGCAGAGGGCAGCAATGGAGAACATCGCTGAGAGCATGGAGCGTGTGGCCCAATCCGTGCTCCCCCCTGCTAGGCAGGTGCTTCTCCAGCAGCAGGCGGCACGGTCCACTGCCCGCTCGCTCAGGCTGGGCATGGCGGCCTCAGACAGGGCACGCCAGGCTGAAATGTCGTCTCTGCATAAAGCAATTGCTGCTCATGCAGAGGCACACATGGAGGCCCTGAGGCAAGAGTATGCTTCCCTCAGATCCACTCTGGGTGTCCTTACGATGTCCCAGAGGGGCGGGCAGAGGAGAGGTTTGCGCAGTTGAGCGTACCATCTCGGCTGAGCTACATGCTTACCGGGAGGTGCAGCAGTTGTCCAGCCAGGGCTTGCAGGAGGAACTCTGTGGTACATGTGATACCTTGCAAGAGGAAGCACGTGTATCACAGAAGGTTCTGCATGCAGACCTACATGTGATCGCCGCACAGAACCAGGCTCAACCGTCTGGCAGACTTGCTGCCGACAAGAGGCAAGCTGCAGCTAGGCGTAGTCAGGCTCCTGTGCCACATCCTCCTTTCCATGAAGAGTGAGACTCGGACAACTGTCTATCTCCCACATAGGTCGGGCTGTGCAGGCGTTGAGCCCATGGAGGTTTTTTTTTTAATCAACATCATCGCATGTGGGTGTTGAGCAGCACCCTGTACCTCCCCCCTCCTGGATGCCCCCCCCCCGGGTCATATGTGGCCATTTTTGATTTTTCTTTTAGTTTAGTTAGTTTAGTTTCAATTTGATAATTAGTTTAAATAGGTAATGTAGGTTTTTCATAGTTAGTGTAATTAGTTAATATAGTTTAAAATTGTTTGTCTATTGTGCTTTCATGTGACAGTGTGGTGCTTTGTGGCTTTTGAGAGCATCCACTATCTGTTCCAGCTGGGCCCTTCAAGCTTGTCTTGTGTATGTGTTTGCAGCTTGGGGTCCTTGACTCACATATGCCACTCCTGCTTCCCTTATCCATGGGCTCGCAAGGATGGTTCGATTTAACAGCCTATTACACAAGGGCTCTGGACTGTCATATTTGTGGCATGTATGCTGCTTTGAAACTTGCGTTAACACCCCTAGCGGGGATGATAGGGATGTTATTGACCACTGTTCTTCATTCGCTAGATGGGGGGTTTCATGATTGATGTGTACATTCATTGCTATTCATTGTGTAGTATGTTTATTATCTATACTGTACATGTGCTTGTTGCAATTCATGGCGTAGATGGTGTGTTCAACAGTTTGCCTGTGAAAGATGGACTGATGGTGTGATTTGTGATGTACGTCTCTGACATGGTCCAGTCATGTAATGCCTGAAGAGACACACACAGATGATTTTAAAGCATTAATCATGTGTTTCATGCACTTTATGCAGGGGGATGAGCCTCCAGACCACCTTTGCCAGCAGATATGGCCCATTGGACGTCTGTAAGCTGGACACATTTGGTGGTGCCGACATGCGCATGTGTGCGCAAGCAGAGGCACAGGGATTGCACTCATGCATCTGAAAACAGCTGACCTGTTTCAAGGGACTCCAGGCAAGGTGAGCAGCACAGGGGGGGGCACAACGCAGCAGACCTTCCACCTGGCCAGTTGCACATGCATGCTTACTAGCAGCACTGACGGTGGGCTTAGACAAATATTGGTGTTGAAGCGCACAATACAGCTGAGATGCATTGGTGGACTAATGGCTAGTTGATGGGAAAGGTGTCTGGGGCACCTGCAGGGCCAGTGGCACATACCTTCCGGTCCACCATGGTCCATTGAGGCACTTGTATTAGCCATGTAGCATTGCAAGACATGGAAAGAAGCAGCTCACAGGTACAAACAGCAAGGGACAGATTTGTGTGCAGTGCATTTCATTACCATGTAGAATTTGACACATGCACTACCTACTTTATTTGGGACATGGCTATTTGCATCTGGCTGCATACCCAGGGAACTTTGCATGTTGTGTGATTCGTGACACATTGGTCTTCCATTTGCAACGCACCCAGCGGCGCATGACTTACTGCGACTGTGTATAAACCATAACAGGGGTAATGTTACATATGGGTACGCAGCATCCACACCAGATTGTTTGTTTGTAGAGTATTTTGTTACTTTGGGGCATATATGCTGGTGTGTTTGTGTGTTATGGGCATGCACAGATTAGTAACTGTGGCTCTCTTTGCAGCATTAAACTGCTCCTGTTACCGGACATAGGAGTGCACAGGCAGGAGGCCAGCACTCACCCCAGAGATAAGTTTCTCTTTGTCTTCCATTTGAGTGATTTGTTACTATGTGCATGATGATCAGGTTTGGTGTACTTGTGTATGTGTAAATGTGAGGAGTACATTTTTGTGCATTTCCTACTTTCCCGTGTGAATCCTACTCCCCTTTCTGGCACCTCATTCCGGTTATCCAGTATAGCAATGCCTGTCCCAACTGCATATCCCTAACCCTCCTTCCCCACCAGTGTCTCAGAGGCCTGTGTGAGTTTGACCTTGCAGGCACCCCGACCATGGTGGGGGTGGTTGGTTCGTGCCACTCTTGCACCTGTACACGGGAGCTGTGGCAGTACACATCAGTTTGTGGTGCATTATTTTGTGCTATGTACCACACATGGTACACATCCTCTTGTGACATTGTATTACTGTGCTACCTTGGTTGTTACGTCATTGTGGTAGTACTTGGGCTTTGTGACGTACTGTTACTTCAAGTCATCTACTGGAGGCTCTTCTGGTTTGTTTTGCTGCCTGCACACAAGGATGGGAGATGTTGACAAAGGGGAAGGGTGATCCTGTGGCCAGGTGAACTTCAAGGATGAAGGCTACATAACCAAGGTGCTGTTGTTCAGTGGGTCATGGTGATTTGTGAGGGAGGGGAGGGTGTTTTGTTGTTGACAGTTGCCTTGCCCTACAGTGTGATGCGAACCCTGACATTGTAATTGCGGTATCCTATGTACATGATGTATTCTGATGATCAATGCCTGTTCATGTGTTGTGTTTAGCTTTCAGGTGTGAGGGAATAGTTGTGGCTTGACATGCTGGGGTGCACACATGGTGAATGTTCACATGTGATGTGTAGAGGACACTGATGGTCACTTGATTGCACATGAATATATTGAGTGCATGTCCCTATCGACCCACACACTCGCACTATGATCCACTACATGTGCAACCACCCTTCCATGTCCACATGTACACTCTGTTTGCCTTCTGGTGCCCACTGTGTCCCTGCAGCACATGATCTTTGACCAATTGTGGATCCTGTACATGCATACTTTGCTTTTTGATGTAGTTTGTCACTTATATGTGATGCTTAGGGTGTGCGTCACACACAATGGCTGTTCACTAAGCTGTGCGCTGGGCAGTGTGTTGCATGAGGTGGACACGGCACAGAGAAGGTGCAGTGTTGATTTTGCTATGCACAATGTGCATGTAGGCAGGCATTCATTGTTATGTTACAACTACAACTGTTGGAATGCATTTGGGTATGGCATATTTTGTGTGGGAGGTTGTTGGTGCATCATTTCACCTGATTTCTTGTCAGGCATCATTGTCTGTTGCCACTTTACATTTTTCACATGTCAATGTGTACCTTATTGGTACTGTGTTGGTGTATAGCTATTGCTTGCCATGTCCTGTTGTGGTTTGGGAGGGTTTGGGTGACATAACAGTGATAGTCATGGCCTGTTTTGCAGGTCTGTGTGCCTTGTGGTCACACAGGATTGCTTATGTTTAAGTAGCTAGGGATGCACACAATGTGGCACTTCCATGGCAATATTCTCAGGGTGGTAAGGTTGTGACAGTTGACTATCTCTTTGTCATCATCGATTGTCACCTGGTATGTGCCAGGCCTGTGTGCACTCTGCAGGGGTGAGAGTTTAGGTGAAAAATGTGGCCACAAGCTGGTTCTGGGCTTCCTCGCCACATGCCCTATCCCCTCCCATGGGCAGCGCCTGTGCCTGTGGTTGGGGATGTGGGGGCACCACCATGTCCACCGGTACGCCCTGCCGTGTTGCAACATTGTGCAGGACACATGCTGCCACAATGATCCTGCACACTACTGGGGTGCATAGAGTAGCTGCCCGCCAGAGTGGTCAAGAGAGCGGAAGCGTGACTTGAGCACTCCGAATGTGCGCTCCACTATGGCCCTGGTTGCAATATGGGCCGCGTTGTATCTTACCTGGTGTGGTTTGGTGGGGTTCCGGATTGGAGTCATCATGTGGTTGCTCAAAGGCTAGGCACTGTCCCCTGGAGAGGTGATGATGGTTGTGATTATTGTGGTTTGTGTATTTGTGTGTGTGACATGCATGCATGTGCACGGGCATTTGTACTCACCTAGGAGCCATGTGTCGCCATGCTGCCCAGCTTCCAGGGCCCTGCTCAGGGCGGACATTCTGTATATGAAGCTGTCATGGGTGGAGCCAGGGTAGTTTGCATAGACAGAGGTGATGATTCCCTTTGCATCGCATATCACCTGCATGTTTATGGAATGCCAGTGCTTGCGGTTTCGGTAGATGTGCTCAGTGGCCCGAGGTGGACGTAGGGCCACATGGGTGCAATCTATGGCACCGAGCACTTTAGGGAAGTGTGCCACCCTGTAAAAGTCCTGGACAATAGCCTGCCTTTCTGCGGGTGTTCTGGGCATGTATATGTGCCTGCGGACTGAGGGGCATGCAGTGATGATTGCCAAGACCTGGTGTAGGCAGCGTGACTGCGTGGTCTGTGAGACCCCCCCCACTATGGCAGTAGTCTGCTGAAAAGGCCCAGTGGCCAAAAAATGCAGGACATTGAGCACCTTCTCCAAGGGGCTCAATGCTTCGGAGCAGAGGGTGGGGGATGTTAGGTCATCTTCCCACTCCCTGACCATGTCTAGGATGATACAAGGTGGAAACCTATACCTGCCGTAGACCTGGTCGTCAGGCATCCCAAAAAGGCTTGTCCGTGGTGAAAAAATGCGGGCCCTGGCTATTTTCCTCCTCCTGCGGTGTCCCACGATCAGTGCTGCGACAAATGGGGCATTCATCGTAGCTGTATATATGTGTTTGTTGTTTGCGCGCACTTTTATACTGTGCGTGGTACGCTTCCACCTGCCTTCGTGTGATGGACGCGTTGACGCCTGTGCGCGTCTTTTGATGTGCACGAGTTTCCCGTATTCAAATCAATGAATACGGGTTGTTTGCGTGCGTGTGGGCGTTCCATGTAGTTCCCTGCATTACTTCCCCAGTTACACCCTCTTTTTTACGCGTTATTCCGCATTCTGCGTGTTACGCCCACTGTTCCGCCCACTTTTGTTGTGTGCACCGCGCTATGTGCGCTTTCCCTTTGCGCGTAGCGCACACCATTTGATGACGTGTGCGCCTGCAAGCGCCATGCACGGATTTGGCGCAAAACCAGTGGAAAACACGCGCACCGCCTTCCTTGAATCGCACGCTTGCGCTGGGATTTTCGGCACACATTTGTTCCATGAATCGGCCCCTCAGTGTTTTAATAGCATTATATATTCGTATATCTACAGCCTACTGTTTACTTGTTTCATATTTAAACAGTCATCAGCTTCTACATGCCGTCACACTCAAAATAATATACATAGAACCATTTATGTTATTTGCACTTATAGGAAACATGTATACATATTTAAGGGTTAACGGTCACCGTTAATGGCAACGGTGACCGTTAACCCTTACCGCCGTACTACGAGGTCCCTTTGCGGGTTGGAGGAATTAACGCCTGCTTCTTGCAGGTGTTAAAAACCAACCCGCTAAGGGACCTCGGAGCTAATTACGGCACCGCAAAATTGCGGTGCCGTAATTAGCGCCTTCCCCATTCCCATAGAGCCCTATGGGGGAGAAATGGGAATGGGGAAGGGCAATGGCGGAAGGGGGATTTACCGCCCCTCCAACCTTGGAATGGGGCGGTAAATCCCCTTTCCGCCAAGGCGGTGCCGGTAATTTACCGGCATGGTCCAGGGTGCTAATAGCACCCTGGATTACCGCCTTCCGTGTAATGAGGCCCATAGTGTTTTACACTTTAAACCGAATGTAGGATATAGCAGAATGCTATTTTCTCTTCTACATTATATAATCTTCACAATATTACATCACATTTATTTAGAACTGTTTTAAAACAAACATCCTAGTAACAATCAATATCCTACTTTATATACAACACTTATTAGCCTGTTTTCTCCATTTCAAACTTTTAGTTTGCATGTTCATATTCCAAAAAATATTACACATAGAATTTTAAACTTTCCTTGTAACAACATTCAGCCTGATTTATGGAATTATTTGCGCCGGAAACGCAGATTTTCGTGCCTTTCTGCCCGAAAATCCCTGTTTGAAGTATGGGGATTTTCGGGCAGAAAGATGCGCAAATCTGCGTTTTCAGCGCAAATAATTCCATGAATCGGGCTGATTATGTAAGCATTTTTAAACCCTTTAACAATCAAGCTTTGTGTGTGACTATTGAGGCATTACTAACAAGCCAATTTACTTCTGTATGCACCCATGTCATGTAATGTCCAGATTCAATAGATGCTCCCTCATGAAAAATAATTGCACATGTTTTAAAAGTGTTCTAACAGAAACCTGACTATTTACAAAATTAATTATTAAGGTTTTAACCTTCCTACCAGCTACTCTTCATCTTTGAAACATAACAAATACTTGAAAATACTAGATTTTGCACTGTTGATTGTAAATTACAACCACAGCAGTCATGGAATGCTTTAGTTACAAGATCAGAATAATATACACTTTTCAGGCACTTACAGATAGACACATCTTTCACAAGGTTGTGTAGTACAATAATGTTTATTACACTGTGGACACATATGATTCCAAGTGTAACTAATTCCTACATACCTATCTACATAACAGTTTCCTTTGATAATAACCCAAACACAGTCATTACAAATTCTTGACTGTCTTCCAGTGTATTTTGAGAAAGTTGTTGATTTCAACTTCCAACATCTACTACATTTCAGATAGACATTGCTGAATGTAAACTGTGTGCATTTTCATCTACAGATGTTTTAAGAGTTGAAAGTTCCACGCATTGCTGCTTGTCTGCTGTGGAAGCTATTTTTTGCATCAATGGAGTCATTTTAAACAGCATACACAGAGCTGCATTACAATACCATTCAACTCCTGTTCGATTATTAAACCTGCAATGAGAGAATGTTAGAGTTGGACAACTCTCCAACTCTGCTCAATTCAGTTGTTTTACAGCTTTACAAGGAATAATTTCATTTGAATGTGCTTTCACTGACTCCTTACATTTCCTGGATGAGTGCTTCACAGGCACAGGTATAAGGTTCGGATGAGGAAAATGTATTGCACACAACCTATTATATTCTTCAATGCAATAAATGTCAGTTGTCACTTTCCTTTCATCAAAGCTTATTAAAAACAAACCTATATTTTTCACAAGTGGCAAAGCTACATATGACATTCCTTCTTTAAACACTGTCTGGCCACTGTCAATAAGTGCTACTTCTAAAGTCAAACCTTGTGATTTATGAACAGTTATTGCATAAGCATAAACAATGGAAACTGTGCTCTTTTCACAATGGTATCGTTAAAAAGCATGAAACGTGCAGAGCTCTGACAAATCAAGTTAGTTCTTTCTACACGATCAAACTTAACTTTAACATGTTCAATATTTGTACTGTGAGGAAAACTGTGAAATGCAATCAGTCTTCCCATTGCTCCATTCACTAGACCAATTTCTACATAACTTGTGCATTGATGCATATTCTTAAACCTCCTTCCAGACCTGCTGTTTTAGAAAATTAATTCTTTAGTTGAACTATTCAAGCTTTTGTTCTCTTATACCAATCTAAAAGCATAACATTACCATTTAAAACATCACATGATTTTATGTCCACAATATTTTGGTTCTCTGACACTAGCATTGTAGAGTTAAACTTGTTACCCTCTGCAAGTGTGCACATCAAAGCAACACAATAAAAACATGTTTTCCTTAAGAGTCAACATGACCTCAGACGGACTGTAATCTGCATGCAACATATTACAAAACAGTCTTCCTTTTAAAACTGCTTTTATATTTTCCACAAGAACTCCTGTACAGATCCTTTTGCGCATTTCTGCATACTCCTAAGTCTCCATATTGCCTCATATTAATGGTAAGTTCTTAGAAATCAAAACAATTCCAAAGGTTAAAATGACCAATACTTCCTATAATTGTTTGAGCATCTTTAGATTGCAGCTTTCTGAAAACTGGTTGAACTTTCACAGGAGTTAATTGTAACAAGTCTCCAAAACAATTTAATTACCTGTTTACCTCCAAACAAAACAAAATAGACCATCTTCAAAACCTCTTGCATGTGGAAGTGAATGAAATCTAGCATCAAGTTAGATACCATACACCTACAATCAAGGTTTTTTTTTTATTTGATTCAATTGTACAAACAATTTTTTCAAAGGTAAAATAAAAAAAAAGGTCCAATGTATCCGTAAAGTTCCATTAAGATCCCCTTCAACATTAAGTATTCCTAAAACGCCAAAGGCAAGTCCCTTCCCGGTCCTTCATTTTGACCATTTCCGATGTTATTGCAGCCTGCCCTATTACGTTCTTTACGTAACATAGTATACTGAGAGTCTTTAATCAGATTGTGTTGTCAGGCTTCCTTCCCTTATTTATTTAATCCCTTAGTCTGCTTCACAATGTTCACGTTTTTGTTTTGCTTCCCGTTTTTATAAGACGTTCTCAGACATTTTCACATATGAAGTCTTCTCCTTCGATGAGGTTTTTTCACACCTTAGACCACAGAAAAATTCCTCCTGTTTCCTTTACTTTGTTGTCAGCTTAATATTTTCGAAGAAGGATGCCACCGCAATCACATTTTTAGTATTTTCCCCTTCGTTAAAGGCCTGCCACCAATTATTCTCCGTCAGTGTGGTAAACAATTGCATTGTTTTCCCTAGATAGACTGCTCTCGATGTACTTAAACCTTCGCATTTGAGTAAAAGATGTCGACTAGTTTCTACTGTCTCCTCTGATTTGCAGTATCTACATTTGTTATGTGATGACAATGTCCTTATGAATTGAATTTTGTTGGTTTGTAGTTGGTTCAGCCGAAATCTCAGATATGTTCTGGCCAACCTTTTATCCGGAAACTTTTTTAAGTAACTTCTTGTGTCGTGTAGTTTTTTCGGGACCGTTGGAAAGTCTTTCATCAATGTATATGCTTGTGCTATGTCCTCTGTCCTGATCCAGTCTGCTTCAAAGATTTTATTTGATATTTTGACTGGATTTGTTTCAAGTGTCTCTTCCGAGACATCTAGATCTCTCAATAGCTTTGTATTTCTCAACTTCCAGTCTTTTAGTGCATAGATCTTGTCCGTTGTCATCTCGTTCTTCACCAGCTCCAATAGTTATCAACAAGGTATTTCATTTTTGAAGAACTGTTTCTGCTTCTTGTGCTGCATTTGATACAAGTTTCTGATACTCTAGTCTGTTGTCATGCTCCACTGGTAACTTCAACAATCAATGTCAAGTAAAACCTCCTACAATGAATGCTGCTAAACCTGTTGGATGAGTTATACTACATGACAAAGACACATCCATTTCCTTTTGTATTATAGCTCTTATTACATTAATTGAAAAATATGTACCTGTTCCTGCTTGTCCACTAACATGTAACAATACAGATTTGTATTGCACACAAGAGCATTCACGCTTATCATGCAGTAAACCTTTTAAAAACCTAACTTTAATTTTATAATAAACTTCTTTTTGCTCTATATTAAGTTTAAAACCATTTAATCACAATTCACATCTGCAATTATACTTTGTTGCATTGTAATGTTTTACCTTCCTCCATAGCAAGCTCAACATCAGATTGAATATTTGGCTCACAAAGTAAATTTGAAATTTCTGCTGCAGAATCTTGACTGCCTTCTGGAGTCTCTGTTGCCAATTCAGCTGCCAAAAGTTCTTCTTGACGTAGTTCTTTTTCCAGTAATTCCAAGTACTGCTCAATTGTTGGATATGTAATAAACATTTTTTTTTACCAAAAAGTTATTCTTCAAAGGTTTCAAAACTTCCAAGTAAATCACTGTTTGCACACTAAGTGAAAAACAACTGCAAAAGACAAACATAACATAATTCCATTTTCTCTGCAGTTTGTCAAGAAAGATTCATGTGGTTAGAGAGACTTGCCATGTCATCTCTCACTAGACAACCACTACATCCAAGTACATTGAACCATCCTCTGTCACTGTATGGTTCAATATTTCGACATGAGTAGCGTTGTGCTACTTCATATAAACGAAGATCCTTCAACATTTCATATTGATTTGTATAATATGTACCAATCAAGTTGGTTTTCAAAATCTCTGTACTGTCAGGTGCTGCTTCAGCTAACTGCTCAATTTCAATCAAAGGCTTCAATACCCAATTTCTACTGCTAGCTGGTCCTAGACTTAACCAAGCTACATTAATGCTACAGCCATAGAGAGGTAAACTAGCAAGCCGATCTGCAGCTTCATAGCTACCGCACTCTCTATTTGAAAGTCTTCAAACCAAAGCTTAAAAGTTTCTGACTGGTAGCTATATCTGATGATAAATTTGACCATACATCAGCAGCATTGCTTGTTTATGCTTTTGTGATGTAGGTTGTAACATAACAAGCACCACTGTTGAATCATCAGCAATACACAGTGCATCCATATTTGCATTCCACAGCTGGGCAATGACAGGATTGTAATCATTAATACATTTATATTCCTTACTTCTTTTTAAATGATGCATATTTCTCGGTTACTTACCAGTAACATGGTGGTGAACAGATGACATTAGACCATTCACTCGACCAACTGAAGTCACATGCCTTGGAAAGCCAAATATGCACTGAGTATAGTACTCGTCTTTACTTTTGTATTTACTTTGACAGTATTTGCCAAATGAATGCTTTTGAAACCTTTCCATCTTGTTCCATAGATCAGCAATGACATGCTGAGCAGAAAAGGAACAAGTAACATATTTTTCAATGAACTCCATCACACAGCCATCACTTGCCTTACCTTACCAAACTGAGGAACATCTTTAATCCACAACAGCAAACATATGAGTGGAGCTCCACGAGCCTGATACTCTTTCCTCCAAAGACATGTTCCACAAGGCCTAGTGGCTAAATATCTGTGATGAAAAAACTACAATACACTTACAGGGTCCATAGAACCTTACTTACCTTGCATTACTTTCACAAATCCACTCTGCAAGATCATCCCAACCATACTCAGAACAACTTAAAGTCACAAACTAGGTTGGAAATGCCAAGTTTTGGATCATACATCTAACTTCAGAGTATCTATATACCAATATTTTTTAGTTCCTCTCATTGACGCAAGAACATTCTTATGTTTGCCCTCTAAAACTTCATGATTTTCTTCACCTGTTGCAGAATCTTACATGCACAAAGATTTTTAAATCTATTTCCACTCCGAAGTGTATGAGCAGCAGCATAACATAATGTTGAAAATTCACTTTCATACAATAAGGGAAAAATATATTCAACATTGGTGCGAAATCATGAATTTTCTGAATACATTCTTGTACAAATATATTCTGAAGCAGAAATTTGCACCTTCTCATCATCCATTCTCCCTCCATTCCAGTTTAAGAAGCATAGGGAAATAACAGGCTTCTACTGTCTTTTCCCAGATAGTAATTGGTGCACCTTTTGTTGCTTTCATTTGATACAATTCTAAACTGTCACCCATAACTTCACGTGAGTGTAGAGGATGCATAGTGTAATGTTCATACAAACTATTCCTTTCTGCAAAAGATAGATGCTCAGACTGACATTCACTGCTTTTGTTTGTTGAGTCAACATCAAGCATAGACAGGTTTGGTACTGTCAGACTGCATTTGCTAAAATCATTGTGCTCCAATAAAAACAACAATGAGTTTTTCACTTTTCCAATATCAATAAGCTGTTGCCAAATGCTCTTATCTTTAGTGGCAACATTATCTACTAAAACAAACAAAAAATCTGCAATGTCACGCTTCACTCCTAGACTATTCACATTTTCTTCCACATTTAGGGGAAAATAAACAACTTTCCCTCTCACACCTTGCACTAATGACTTCTTAGGCGGTTGTGACATCTTTGTTTGCAATCTAACAATAACTTGGAAAGGATGAACAGTTTGCAATGCATTCACTTCAATCATATTCAATTTTTGAAGCACAATAGGGATTTCAGGCACTACCATATCGTTTGGAACACTTCTTGGCAGAATAGGTGTTTGACTATAAAATACAACACAGTGTCTACAAACATACAGTGCCTCACTTGTGTCAAATCCTTCTTCAACAAATACAGATACAGTTCTTTCCAAACATCTTCAACAGCGTGTTTAATTTTGTTCTCAACATACACTAGTGGCACTTTAGACTTGTAAAAAGTGTGTCCACAAGATACACAAACAATGTCAGGTCTTTCCGTAGAAGAGAATTCAAATGTTGCAATATTTTTTTGTACTGTTGAAAAATCTGATCCTTTGAAAGCATAGCATCATAATTTTCATTTCCTGTAAGTGTTTCATCTATGTACACATATACTTTTAAATGCATCATATTTATCATATGCATTGTAGAAACTAAACATGCTACAGTTCCAGTCAAAAGTATTTAATTTAAAACTGCAAGAGACTATACTTGGTGTTTTGCACTCATACAGTTTAACTAGAAGGATTTGCTGTAAAATCAATGCAACAACATGATTAATGTACAGTAATTAGAATCACTATACTCAGAGTTACAGTGATAGTCATAGACCTGGCTACTCCCACCAAAATTGCACAACATCCCATTGGCTTTATTCATTTTAGTCTGATGTGCACTTGTTTACACTTGAATACAGGTGCATTGTTAATGAAATATGATATCATATCATTTAGGATGTTCTTGGGGATATATGTGTTAATTGTAGGTCATATGTTGACTCTCCCCTCTTAATTAGACTTGCTCCATCACACTATGACAGGCACTGCCACTTCAGCAATCCACTTCAAACCCACTCTAATTCATGGACACCTCAGTCCTTCCCTTTTCACTCTGCATGTTAAAGTTACTAAGGAGACACAGTTTGATGCCGGTGTGGATCATAGAATAGTGAAAAGTGCCAGTAAACCTGTTGTATATGTCATGAATTTAAAAGTTTGCACAGCAAATAACCAACCATGTACATCAAGTGTGTCTTTCTTCTCTCCTAAAGCATGTGTCTGCTTTGGTGCCTGTGCCCCTCTCAAACTTGAGCGGGACCACTTGACATTTTTGAAGCCAATCAATACATTCATTTTCTCATGTGCTTTGTCTTTGTCCTTGCCCTGTTGACCTAACTGACTTACTGTTCTGCTGTAGCAACAGGTTGTATGGCTATTCTCAGGCTTTTTATTGATCAGTCACCCTTGCACTGTACCTGGGCCTACCACCCATTTATGGGCTGTAACTGTAATTCTTGTTCTCAGCACACAAGAGTTGTGCTGCCCTGGCTTCACTTACTTAGAGCATTTGTGTTCTGTTTTCCTTTTCCCTCAACCTTGCAATTTCTCCCTAAACTTTCCATTTGGACTATTTGTTTTTGTGCTTGCACAATCTGAATGACACATCACATGATTGCTTTTGTTGTCTTCCTCTGTCTTTCCTTCCTTGTCTTATTAGCCTTTGAGTCATTCAGATCGTGTAACTGCAAAAACAAAGAGTGCTATAAAGAACATGGTACAAAGCACAAGAAAAAAGGAATGTTTTGAGCTCCTTCCAAAATTTCAAGTGGTCCAGCTCAAGCGTGAGAGAGGCACAGTGGCCATTGTACAAAGATACCCCATCTACAACTGAACTGTAAATGCTTAACTAATGTGTAATACAACTACATACTAAACAGCTCATATACCTAATACAAATATCAAAACTCACCTTCAGTTGCTCCAAATAATGAATAGATCTTCACTATAAAAAAAAACACAGAACGTGTGCACACTCTGAGCTATGGGATCAGACTGTCAAAACTTCAGAAAAATGGCAAATGGCATTTGCATAAATTCACAATTCCATACCATAAAAAGAGGACTTTAGAAAGCAAACAATTAAAATGGCAAACACATTTTTATTACAAGCTATATCAATAAACAATCCCCAACACAATTCTCCAAAGAATACTTTATATAATATATACACACTACATTAAAAACATATTTTATTTTTTCCTAATTTTTCCAAATTACATACCTGCACCTATAACCCCGGCTACACAATGAAAATCTGCCTATATTCGCAGCTACACATACATTTTTATCAGTTATACTGAAAATAAACTCACACTACCTTTCAGGTAAGAAAATCCAAACAGAAACACAGGTACAAATCTGTGCAAAAACATCCATAATATAATATGATCACTTCACCAGAATACAGACAGGTGTAGCCGTGGGTAAAACTAATGGGCTCATAACCGCGGCTACCAAAGCCAGACACAAAGTGCAATGTGCGACTGGTGAATTGATAGTCAGGCGTCAAGTCAACCGTCAGTAGTCATGGCTACCCGTAACATTATGACACATTCAACAAGACATATTCCCAAAGTGTATTAATTGAAAAAACACAAAGTTAGACATAAGGACATACAATCATAAACACATCTGAAATTGTGTGCTGTAAAATCAATGCAACAACATGATTAATGTACAGTAATTAGAATCACTATACTCAGAGTTACAGTGATAGTCATAGACCTGGCTACTCCCACCAAAATTGCACAACATCCCATTGGCTTGCTCATAACCATGGCTATAACCCATCCTACGGTTGGTACCCGCGGCTATAAACCATTTGACAGGACACAATGTTTCATTGGCTGCTGTCGTAGCGGTGGCTATTATTTAAAAAAAAGACTTCAAAGGGAGTTTTCTTTTTCAAAATACTTAACAAGTTCTCTAGGTGGCTCTTAAAAGATCCTTTGTTTTTTTCACCAAGACATCCTGAAAAAATATTGTTTCAATCCGAAAAATACTCTTCACCTCTATGATGATGCAAATTATTTTGAATAACTAGAACAACTTTTAATATAATAATGCAATATAATTTTCAGTTATATTGCCATATATAAACATCAAGCAATAAAAAAAAATGCATACTCTGTTAGGTTCAACATTCAACAGCATCTGAGGTACTTCACATCCTATTGGCAACCACCCACCACACAGACAAACATCCGGTCAGAGAGTAAATACAAGAAATTCCATCTTCTCTCCTCATGTAATCTTCCTCCATTGCTAATTATAATATCTAAGATGACAAACAGTATTTTTCTCTTTCACAGCACAATGGAAAATTACTTGGAATGGCTTGAGGAAAACTATCCAACAGAGGAATAAATACAAAAAGAAGATACTCAAGAAAAGGAGACAGAGAAAATGCATCACATTCAGTATACTGTGAGTACATTCTTTATTTTTTTGTGAAATTAGAGAAGCAACAATATGTTATTGAACAAACATCAGTCACCTAAAAGATATAGTTTAACTACTTTTAAATGTCGATGCAACAATACAAGTATTTTTAAAGTGTTTTATAACTCCAATTGTTTACCAATGTTGCAAATATTTTCAAACAGATGACTAAGTCATTCAAGTATCAAGAAGACACCACAAGCAGTACCCACAAAAGTAATCATGGATTCATCCACAGAACTAAAAGAATTCTTACTTAATATTCAACAACAAATAGAATCAATGAAAAAGGACATTACAAATCTAAAACAAATCATGAACAGTAACAATATAGATAACTGGGCTGAAGAAGAATATGTATCATGTGTTCAACTCAATGAAATATAAAACCCACAACCACATCCCCACTAATACATCTTTTTTGTCTAATAAACCTGTTTTGTTTACAACAAAGTGTGTTTCAATATTTATTTACTCTGGAGTATGTACATTTATATACACTATTCATGATTAAAAAGTATTTTAACTCTTACAAAAACTGTTTAAGAATATTACACTGAATACTTGTTAAAAAAATATTCCAGTAATTTTTTTTTGACAAATGAAGTATAGCTGCGGCTATCAAAAAAAACAATTACGCCCCAATTCTTCTAGCCACAACTATACTTTTGCCTTTTTTCTTCTCATTAATATATTGCAAAATATTAATAACAAAAGGCACTGCAAAAAATTAAAAAATATTTTTTTTTTAAAAAAATTAAAGAATGCACTTTCCACACATTAGGTGCATAGATGCAGGTATATGTCATAGAACTCGTACCTAGGACACCCCTCAGTCGTTGCTGCAGTTACCCGCATCTCCAAATGCCAATGGCCCATTTAGCTAAACGGTAGGCGCAGTGACACATTTATGTTGATTTTTTTAAAATTATGCTCCTATCTGAAAAAAAGAGAACAGAATCAGTTCAATGACACACATAATTTTATAAACACAATTGTATGCACAAGTTTTCTATGACCCTCAGATCTTATATGAAGTGCATCAAATGCACTATATGAAAGATACAACTATAGGACACAGTTGTTCTCTTTCAACATACTAATCATTGGGTCAATGTGAAATAAATCCAACTTGGATACAAAAAAAACGTACAACAATATAACAAACTATAAGAAAATACCACTTAAAAAAAAAAACAGTTATATATAAACTGGGTGAAAACATACAACGAACACTATACTAGTTGCATGTAGTAAAAAGGCTGGAAAGGTTAAGTAAACTTTGAGAACAAGAGAAAATAGGGTAGGATAAGTAAACTTGGAGAACAAGAGAAAATAAGGTAGGATAAGCAAACTTGGAGAACAAGTCAACAAACAGATATAGTTTATCTAATTATTTTTCAATGGCTCTGCAACCAACACAAATATTTTTAAAGTGTATTATATCTTCAATTGTTTAAACATATTTCTAATATTTCAAACAGATGAAGAAGCCATTCAAATCTCAAGTAGTGACAACGTCATCATTTCGGTCGACAATCCATCACCACGTAGGAAGAAGCAAACTGGTATGAAATAAAATGCATACAATTGTCTCTTCTTTAAAGTAAAGGAACACTGTTCGAGACAGAGGTAGAGGAGGTACTGTGCGCCTTCTGCAACAAAACTTTTCACTGTGGAACTTCCAATATCCCGTCTCAAAGTCTAGGGAAATCATAATGATAAACCATTGAATGCGAATCCACTGGGACAATGTTGATGATGAGTATCATAAATCACATGAACATCATAAAAGAAAAAATGCATGTGTCCCAATAATTCCATAGACTAAGATCAGCACCACTGGCAGCACCTCCGTCCACCAGTACATCACCATCGCCAATGGGAAGTGCACCCTCGACATCGACAGTGGTATCCACTACAATGATGCCTATTTTACTGACAGCCAATGTAAACCTAAAGAAAGTCATGTTTAAAAGATGCTGCAAATGGGTAGCTAAGGGCGATTCAGGAATGGGAGATATTCCACTCCATGTGACAAATCATTGCAAATACCAGAAAGGTCACTGAGAAAGCTTTCCATCCATCCCCTACTTCCAGCTGCAGCAGTACCAATGTCTTTTGAATATAGGTTCACCTTTCACGGGAGGTAAGCGTACATCATCTACTGCAAATCCCTGGGATGATCATAACAATGCAGCTACAGGAAGATTCACAAATAAGCACAGTACAAAAATAAACTTGCACAACAGCTTCAAATGAAGTACCTCACAAAACACTCCAAACACCCACATGTACTGCATACCTCAAAATACACTAAAAGTACAAGAAGTAAAATCAAGCAACCTTCAACCTTAATAACCTATACAAAAGCTACATCTCCACATTAAAAAATATTTGCCACTCAAACACAGCAAATGAAAAAAATAATAAAGAACACCATCTGATAGCAGTGCACTCTACAACTAACACACAAGACACTGCAAATAAACCTTCAAATATGTAAATGGTGATTAACACTTACTTTCACATCAGCCACAGTGTCATGTGCACAGTGAGTGTTCAAAAATCAAAAGGATAAAACTGCAGAAAATTGTGGCTTGGCTTGAATACCAAAAAAAGAGGACTATGTACCAATAAAACTACTAACATGGCTGACACATTTTCAGTACAACCTGTCACTAAGTCCTACATGAATGCAAAAGTTACAACAACAAATAGCAAACAATGAAACTGACAGAAATCTCTTTTCTCCCCACCTACATTCTTTCATAGCCATGGCTATTCGACACAGCTAAAGATCTTCGTTTGTTCCCTTGGCTACATGAAAATGTTTCTGCAAACCCAAAATCAAAATAAATTGGCCTTCACAACTTCAAATTAAATAAGTGAACTAAGTAGATAAAATAACCTACACAAAGCAATATCTGTACTGTATCAACCGCAGGAACATATGATTATTGCACACAAAATGTATGCTTATAGATGCGGCCACAACTACAGAGGGGTTGTGTGCATGCCTACCTGAGCCATGGTTACTACACGTCCACAAACACACGACATGTAATTTGTCCTAATATAGCCGCAGCTACAGAGGGGTGCTGTGGATGTCTACCAGAGAATAGCAATGCAGCGAATAATAACAACAGCACCATCAACCAATTAGAAACTACAACACACACACATCATACATACCCCACTCATACAAACTACTTGAAATTCAAAAGTAGGAATGATTTTCCTGGACACAGAGAAAGACTGCAGATATCATCATGGCTGGAATAAAAACTGTGTGGCTGATTGGGTGCTGGCTTTTTGTGAGAAACTAAGGGGCCGATTCATGGAACAAACGTGCGCCGAAAATCCATGCGCAAGCAGGCGCAAGGGAGCGCAAGCGTGAGAAACGCAGCGCAAGCGCACGCGCACGCGTGCGATTCAAAGAAGACACTGAGCGTGTTTCCAGCTGTCCGTGCGCCCAATCCAGTCATTGCGCACGCAGGCATACACGGCGTGCCCTACGCGCACAGCAAACTCGCACATAGCGCGGCGCACACAACCAAAGTGGGCGGAACAGTGGGCGTAACACGCAGAATGGGGAACAACGCGTGAAAAAGAAGGCGTAACTGGGGAAGTACTGCAGGGAACTACACGGAACGCCCACACGCACGCGAACAACCCGTATTCATGGATCCGAATACGGGAAACCCGTGCACGGCAAAAGACGCACACAGGCGTCAACGCGTCCGCCACACGAAGGCAGGCGGAAGCGTCCCAGATGCCCCATTTGTTGCAGCACTGATCGTGGGACACCGCAGGAGGAGGAGAATAGCCAGGGCACACATTTTCGCACCACAGACAAGCCTTTTTGGGATGCCTGACATCCAGGTCTATGGCAGATATAGGTTTCCACCCCACATCATCCTAGACCTGGTCAGGGAGTGGGAAGATGACCTTACATCCCCCACCCTTTGCTCCCAAGCATTGAGCCCCTTGGAGAAGGTGCTCAATGTCCTGCATTTTTTGACCACTGGGTTATTTCAGCGGACTACTGCCATAGTGGGGGGGGGTCTCACAGGCCACGCAGTCAAGCTGCCTACACCAGGTACTGGCAATCGTGACAGCGCGCCCCTCAGTCCGCAGGCACATATACATGCCCAGAACACCCGCAGAAAGACAGGCCATTGTCATGGATTTTTTCAGGTTGGCACACTTCCCCAAAGTGCTCGGTGCCATAGATTGCACCCATGTGGCCCTACGTCCACCTGGGGCCACTGAGCACATCTACCGAAACCGCAAGCACTGGCATTCCATCAATGTACAGGTGGTATGCGATGCAAAGGGAATCATCACCTCTGTCTATGCAAACTACCCTGGCTCCACCCATGACTGTTTCATATGCAGAATGTCCACCCTGAGCCGGGCCCTGGAAGCTGGGCAGCATGGCGACACATGGCTCCTAGGTGAGTACAAATGCCCTTGCACATGCATGCAAGTCACACACAGACAAATACCAAAACCCTAACAATCTCAACTATTATCACCTCCCCAGGGGACAGTGCCTACCCTCTGAGCAACCACATGATGACACCAATCCGGAACCCCACCACACCACCCCAGGTACGATACAACGCCGCCCATATTGCAACCAGGGCCATAGTGGAGCATACATTCGGAGTGCTCAAGTCACGTTTCCGCTCCCTTGACCGCTCTGGCGGGCAACTACTCTATGCACCACCAGTAGTGTGCAGGATCATTGTGGCAGCATGTGTCCTGCACAATGTTGCAACACGGCAGGGCGTACCGGTGGACATGGTTGTGCCCCCACATCCCCAACCACAGGCACAGGCACTGCCCATGGGAGGGGACAGGGCACGTGGCGAGGAAGCCCAGACCCAGCTTGTGGCCACATTTTTCACCTAAACTCCCACCCCTGCGGAGTGCACACAGGCCACGCACATACCAGGTGACAATTGATGATGACAAAGAGACAGTCAACTGTCACAACCCTACCACCCTGAGAATGTTGCCATGGAAGTGCCACATCGTCTGCATCCCTAGCTACTTAAACACAAGCTATCCTGTGTGACCAAAAGGCACACACATGACATATGACATGATATGGCCTATACACAAGTATTTCACGGTGCGATGAGGCAGGGAGGGGGGAACAAGGGAAGACATACAATGGTACAACTAGGCCAGGTGTCATTCAGATTGTGCAAGTGCAGGGCTAGGGGGAAGGGAAAAGTGCAAGGGGAAGGGAAGGGGGGGAGTGCAGTACAGGGGAAGTAGACCAAAAAACAAATACACAGGTCAGCTGGTAGCAACTGCAAAGGTAAGTGCAGACAAGTGCTGGGAAGGGGGGGCTGTAGGGATAGAGAGACAGTGCAAGTGGAGAGTGGCTGGGCCAGGGACTGAGGTCGGTGAGAGTGGCCCAGTTGCAGATCCAGTGCAGTTCCAATGAAGAATTCCGCAAGGGAGAGGCAGAGAGAAAGCAGAAGCACAGAGGAAGGTCTTGAGGTGCTTCCCGAACCGGAGATGGTTCCCCACAAGTTCAAGTGAGGCAGGAAGGCTGTTCCAGAGGGAGGGCCCTGCCGCGGAGAGAGATCTACCCCCAGCTAGTTGCTCTGAGAAGCGGATGACCCTGACATGCAAGGTGTGCATCACACACACCTGCACAACAGGCCATGGACATCACTGTTATGTCACTCAAACCCTCCCAAACCACAACATGACATGGCAAGCAATACCCATACACCAACACAGCAACAATAAGGTACACATTGCCATGTCCAAAATGTACAGTGGCATCAGACAATAATGCCTGACCAGGAATCAGATGAAATGACAGACCAACAACCTCCCACCCAAATAAGTCATTTAAAAATGCATTACAAGAGTTGTAGACGTAACATAACAATGAATGCCTGTCTACATGCACATTGTGCATTGCAAAATCAACACTGCAGCTTCTGTGTGCTGTGTCCTACTCCTGCAACACACTGCTCAGCGCACAGCACAGTGAACAGCCATTGTGTGTGATGCACACCCTGAGTATCACATCTAAGCGACAGACCACATCAAAAAGCAAATTAGGCATGTACAGGATCCATAATTGGTCACAGAACATGTGCTGCAGGGACACAGTGGCCACCAGAAGGCAAACAGTGTACACGTGGATATGCAAGGGTGGGAGTACATGTAGTGCATCAGAGTGCAAGTGTGTGGGTCTGCAAGGACATGCACTGAACATATGCATGTGCACTCAAGTGACCATCAGTGTTCTCTACACATCACATGTGAACATTCACCATGTGTACACCCCAGCATGTCAAACCACAACTATCCCCTCGCACCTCAAAGCTAAACACAACACATGAACAGGCATTGATCAGCAGAACACAACATGTACATAGGATACCACCATTACAATGTCAGAGTTCCCATCACACTGCAGGGCAAGGCAACTATCAACAACAACCCCCGCTCCCTCACAAATGACCATGACCCACTGAACAACTGCACCTGAGTCATGGAGCCTTCAACCCTCAATTCCACCTGGCCACAGGATCACCTTTACCCTTTGTCACCATCTCCCACCTTGTGTGTAAAAAGATGCCTGCACCCTCAGAATCCACACTCATTTCCAAAATCACAAAATCCAAGGCATAAAAATGAACCCGAACACCCTCCAGTAGATGACTTGACTTAGCAGTACCTCACAAAGGCCAAGTACTACCACAATGATGCAACAACCAAGGTAGCACAGTAAAACAATGTCAAAACAGGATGTGAACCATGTGTGGTACATAACATAGGATGATGATTCATGAACGGATGTGTATTGTCACAGGTCCCGTGTACAGGCACGGGAGTGTCACGAAACAACCATCCCCACCGTGTCCCGGGTGCCTGCAACGTCAAACTCACACAGGCCCCTGAGACCCTGGTGGGGAAGGAGGTTCAGGGATATGCAGTCGGGACAGGTGTTGGCACACTGGATAATTGGAATGAGTGGCAGGAGAGGGGAGGAGGAATGACACATGAAAGTAGGGAATGCACGAAAATGTACTACCTGCATGAACACATACACAATCCAAACAAACTTGGACATCATTGTCATGGCCTTCTGTAGTCCAGGCTTAGGAGTGGTACGAACCAACCACCCCCTCTAGGGTTTTGGCGCCTGCAAGTTCGGGGCTTACACAGGCATCCGCAACCACAGCGGGGAAAGAGGGTTAGGGAACGTTGCTTCGATAGGTACGGGAAGCAGGAACACCAGGTAGAGGGTACAGGGTTCATAATTGCATAGGATTCCGGGTGATTAGGGGGAAAAAACATACCAAATTGAATCACACATACATCCATGCATTAGTGCACCCCCCAGCAAACCTATGCAGAGCAGTTTGAAAGAAAAACAACAAGACACTTAGCTCTGGTTTTGAGTGCTGGCCTCCTGCCTGAGCACTCTCAGGTCTGGTTACAGGAGCACTGGAATGCTGCAAAGAGAGCCACAGTCAACAACCTGTACGTGCCAATTACACAAAAACACACCACCAAACATGCCCCATAGCAACAAACTACTCTACAAACAGACAATCTGGTGTAGATGCTTTGTACCCATATATAACATTACCCCTGTGACGGGTCATACACAGTCAATGCAGTAAGTCAGCCGCCGGTGGGTGCATGGCAAATGGAACACCAATGTGTCACAGTTCACACAACATGCAATGTTCCCTGGGTATGCAGACAGACCCATATAGCAAGACTTGACTTCAGAGCAAGTTGCGAACCACCATGACCGAAACAAAGCTGCACCCGAGTATGTCCCTTGCTGTATGTCCCTTTGAGCTGCCCCTTTCCATGTCTCGGAAGGCTACATGGTTGATACAAGTGCCTCAATGGACCTTGGTGTACCGGAGGGCATGTGCCACTGCCCCTGCAGGTGTCCCAGACAACCCTACAATCAACAGCCATCAGTCCACCAACACATCTGAGCTGCATTATGTGCTTCAACACCAATATTCGTCCAAGCTCACCCTCAGTGCTGTGACTAAGCCTGCATGTGCAACTCGCCTGGTGCAAGCTTTGCTGTGTAATGGCCCCCCTGTGCTGCTCACCTTGCCTGGAGTTCCTTGGAACACGTCAGCAGTTCTAGGATGTAGGTTTGCAATTCCTGTGCCTCTGCTTGTGCACACATGTGGGCACCAACAAACGTGTCCAGAATTCCGTCGTCCAATGGGCCATGTCTGCTGGCAAAGGTGCTCTGGAGGCTCATCCCCCTGCAGAAAGGGCATGAAACACATGATAAATGCTTCAAAGTCATCTGCGTGTGTCTCTTCAGGCATCTCATTACTTGACCATGTCAGAGAGTCACAGCATAAATCACACCATCAGTCCGTCTTTCACATCCACAGTGTGTAACACTATCTACAGCATGAATTGCAACAAGAACTTGTACAGTAAAGATAAGAAACATACTACACAATGTATAGCAATGAATGTACACATTAATCATGAAACACCCCATCTAGCAAAAGCTGAACAGTGGACAATAACACCAAAATCATCCCCACTAGGGGTGTAAACACAAGTCACACAGCACCAGACATGCCACAGATATGACAGTCCAAGGCCCTTGTGTAAAATTTTGTAACACCGAACCATCCTTGCGAGCCCATGGATAAGAGAGGCAGGAGTGGCATATGTGAGTCAAGGACCCCAAGCAGCAAACACATACACAAGACAAGCCTGAAGGGCCCAGCTGGAACAGACAGTGGATGCCTTCAAAAGCCACAAAGCACCTCACCGTCACATGAAAGCACAATAGACGGGCAATTTTAAACTATAGTAACTATTAACTAATTACACTAACTATGGAAAACCTACATTACCTAATTAAACTAACTATCAAACAGAAACTTAACTAACTAAACTAAAAGAAAAATCAAAAATGGCCACATGTGACCCGGGGGGGGAGGGGAGGCACCCAGGAGGGGGGAGGTACAGGGTGCTGCTCAACATCCATATGCGATGATGCTGAGCCAAAAAAAAACCTCCATGGGCTCAACGCCTGCACAGTCTGACCTATGTGGGAGATAGATGGTCGTCCGAGTCTGGCTCATCCTGGAAAGGAGGACGTGGCACAGTAGCCTGGCCATGCCTAGCTGCAGTTTGCCCCGTGTCGGCAGCAAGTCTGCCGGACGGGTGAGCCTGGTTCTGTGTGGCGATGTGACGTAGGTCTGCATGCAGTACCTCACGTGATACATGTGCTTCCTCTTGCAAGGTAGCACGTGTAACACGGAGTTCCTCCTGCAAGGCCTGGCTGGACAACCGCTGCACCTGCCAGCAAGCCTGTAGCTCAGCCAAGATGGTACGCTCAAGCTGTGCAAACCTCTCCTCTGCCTGCTGCCTCTGGGACATCATAAGGACACCCAGAGTGGATCTGAGGGAAGCATACTCCTCCCTCAGGGCATCCATGTGCGCCTCTGCGTGAGCAGCAATTGCTTGACGCAGAGACGACATTTCAGCCTGGCGTGCCCTGTCTGAGGCCGCCATGCCCAGCCTAAGCGAGCGGGCCGTGGACCGTGCTGCCTGCTGCTGGAGAAGCACCTGCCTAGCAGGGGGGAGCACAGATCGGGCCACACGCTCCATGCTCTCAGCGATGTTCTCCATTGCTGCCCCCTGCCGTTCTGAATTGGCAGTCATGTCTTGTTCCCACTCAGTATACTGCGGTTGTGCGCGGCGACCGCGTTGCCGGGCTTCACCCCTGCGGGACCCAAGGACCGGGGGTCCTCGCTGTGTTGGCACCGCCCGCGGCTGCACGACTACATGCCCCCGTCGACGTGATGTCCCAGGCACATCAGTGACTGGTGTTGAGGGTGACCCTGCGTCTCGATCCGGCCCGGGCGGAGGAACCAAGACTGTCTGATCCCTCAGTGCAGGTGTCGCAGACAGAGGAGTGTCCACATCAGTATCACTCACCCCTGACACATGGACTTGATGCTCATCCAACTCAACATGGACGTCAGAGTCGTCATCAAGGCTGGACTCATAGGCAGCCAGAGACAAGATGGACTGTAGCACTTGGGGGTTTTCGTGGCCTACCACCCCACGACCCCCACTAGTGCCGGGTTGATGTAGTGGTACCAACCCTGTGTCTGGTATGACAACACCATCCTCTGCCTCCATTGTGTTATCCCCTGAAAAATAGAGAGAAAAAAGGTCACTACACATGTCAGAAGCACACAACACACACACACACCGACAACAAACGCATCAGGCAGACATGTGACACACAACATATAACCTGCCATGCATGCTGGGTCAACTTTGAATTGCTTCTGTGATCAGACCTGTTGAAAGGTGTCAGTTTCCATGGAAGTGGGTCTATGCAGTACAGAAAATGTGTACGCCACTCACTACCTACATGTACAAGGACTCCATGGTGTGTGCCAGGAAATGTGAAGGCAGTGCAATGTCAAATTCAGACATCACGTGCATTGTGCATTCAATGTGTACCATATCTAGAAGCCAAGCACCCCTCCACCCCAGTACCAAAGCAGGGATGCCTAGCATGGTATCAAAAGGGTGACCATACACCTGTGTATTGACAGGCAGTGTTGACTGGCATCAACAGCTGTATGTGATTCAAGTGACAACACTGCAAATGATGCAGGGACAGTAAGCAGGACACATGATGAAAACTCTGGATTCCGCCCATGTGTGAAGAAGACACAACAACAGTTGGACAGAGTCATTGGCCATTGAACAGGCTGAGGCCTGTGAGCCACACAGATTGTTAGACCCTAAGCATGTGTGCAACGCAGGACTGAGCCACAGTTCGCATGGGAAGGCTGATGAGATGGCAGGCAATGTATGTAACCAAGGACTTGTATTACAGTGATCATCCAGTCAAGGACACATAGGGGAATGCGTGCAATGCACATGGAGCATGAATGGGCACTCATGTCCCTGCGGGAGATCTGACCTATGCACAGTACAAGTGAGATACCCTGCATCAAGTACTAAGGCTGTACCACACAGCATATGTTTGGCAGATTCTACGCTGGAAGTTAGCATCTACACAGGACGCATGAACAAGAAAGTACACATTGGCAAGATTGAAGAACACCAGTGCAAAGGTGGAACTGGGGTGCAGAGTGGCGGAGGAGGGGCAAGGGAGAATGCCTACATGGAGTCCCCGCATGCAGGCAGAGGAGACATGCATGAAAGAAGCATTGCATTACTTACACATCAGAACCATGTACACATCACATGTAGCGGCAATCATGCACAACACATCCCACAAGTGAAACACACACGTCCTCAACAAACACGCATCAACACTCACTGGACTGGGCATCAAAGTCCAGCATCTCTCCCACTCCTTCGACCAATTCAGGTGGTATGAACTCCGCAACGAGTGCCTCATGCGTAGTGAGTTCTTCCTCCTCTGGTGCAGGCCCACCGCCAGTCACCAGAGTCAAGTTGTAATTAGAGGCACGCTTAGCCTTAGTGCTGCGTTTGATGTCATTCCAACGCTTTTTGTACTCTTGCGCCGTGCGCTCCTCATGGCCGAATGAGCTGACATGTTCCGCAACATGCTTCCAGTGGGTGTCACGTTGGGCAGCCGTAGTCTGACTATTGGCACCCACTAGCATGTCACGGCTGTGGCCCTGCACGTAGTCCATGAGGAAGTCCAGTTCCTGCTTACAGAAAGGCTTCTTCCTCGACGTGCAGGAGGTCGTGGCTGTGTGTGGGGTCCCAGCCTGTGCTGCAGGTGTGACCTTCCTCCTCTTGGACTGTGGCGCAGACCCTGGCTGGCTAATGCCGCCCTGACCAGTATGGCCAGTGGGTTCGGTGGATTGAGCCAAGGGAGTGGCAGGTGGAGGGATGACCAAAGGCCTGACTTGTGTCAGTGGCAGCTGGGTGCCCACTAATGGACCTTGCGCAGCAACACCAGCTGTGGCAGGGTCATTGACCGCAACGGTCCTTGTTGGCAGACTCACAACCGGGGTGCTGTTGGGTGCATCTGCCCCTGCACTTGCCAACACCCGGCTGTTCGGGGCAGCAGATGACATGACTGCCCCAGGGACACGTGTCTTGGTCTGAGCAGCCCGGCCTGCCCCTATGGTTTCCCCCCTGGCCTGTTGGAGATCTACCAAGGGCTCTTCAACTGCCAACGCAGCCTGCGCTGGCAGACCCTGAGCCTGGGTGGCGGTGTCCACAGCTGCACCTGCAGCTACCACTACCCTTCGGCCCGTGGCAGTCGATAGAACGGACTGCCGGGTCACACGGGCGCAAGTGCCAGATGCAGAAGCTGCATCCCCCGGAACCACAGGAGGTGGTGGCATGACTGCACCGACACATGGCACAACATTGTGCTCAAGTGGTGCACCCCTGCCTCTTCTCCCACTGTGGCCGCCCTGGACACCCTGGAGTCCCCCTACTCCCTGGTCACCACGGCCACGTCCCCGACCACGCCCACCACGAGGAGGACGCCCACCTGAGGCGCCCCTCACCTTTGGTGGCCTCCCAACCATGACACAGATGTAATAGTGCTGGCACAGATGGAGTGGTGCCAATGGGAGGTGTACACCACAATTGACCTGGGCAATTGGGGTGAAGGGGGTGGGAAGCAAGATGTTAACAGCCCCCCTGCACCTGCAAGGCTGTATGTGACCCCGGTGATGTGGTGACAGGTCACGCAATGCTCAGGCACCCCAAAACTGCAGTAAAACCGTGCACGCAACTATGCAGCCTACGTGCGTGGATTCAACCTCCTGCAGTACGCGGTGGCACCCAGTAACACGAATAACGCGTACGCGTGGGACACGCAGGCTACTATGACATCGAAAATGGGTGCGATACACAGGGGCACCCGCAGTGGGAAAAGAGCGTGTGCGACTCACCGTCTGACTAGCGCAATGCAGAAAAACACACGTAGCCAATGCCCCCGCCAAAAGAAGAGATACATCCTTGATAGCTGTGAAGTTGTGATGCCGCGCGAAACAACAGGAAGCAGCAACACACGTCGGTCTCCACGAAAGGCACGTACAGCGAACTGCTGGGCCCGCTCACCTTTAACCCGTGCTGAGGGAAACGCATGCGCGCGTCACGTCACTTACGCGCATGGGCCCTTTCCTCGTATTACACGCGGACGTGCAGTTTTTCACGCGCGCTGAAATGCCCATGCACGCCTGTGCGCGTCACGTCACAGGGGTGCTTGCGCTTCAGGGGCCTTCTGTCCAATGAAATTGCGTATGTGTGCAGACGCGCTTACGCGCTAAGGGCCTTTCCTCGAATTACAGGCTGACGTGCCGAATTTTCACGTGCCAAATCACTCCGTATCAAGCTGGCCACGCGTAAGCACACGGAAGACCACGCTCCTGCCCAGAAAGCCGAACTACTGCCCCCCAGAGCCCCGAGCACGCTCCCACCTGCCATCTGCTGCTGCCTGACTGCCTGCTGCCCACGTGCCCTGCCATTTGCTGCCTGCACATCAGCCAGGGGTGCTGTTGCTGTGATCACCCCTGCTGGAACCGAAGACTCCCGACTGGGATTCCATCGCTTCACAGCCCAGCCCCAGGACCCAGTTGCCCACCCACTCCTGCCTCTGGGGTTGTCATGTCGGGCACTGCAACATCTGGCACCACTGACAACCCCCGGCCAGAGAGGCAGAGGGGCACCAGCTTCAGTGCCACCGAAGTTGGTGTCCTGGTGGAGCAAGTCCTGGGGCAGTATGATGCCCTCTTCGGAAGTTCCCGCGCCGACAAGGAAGGACGGACTTGGATCTGGACTGACATCGTGACTGCCATCAACGCGGAGGGGGTGGCAGTCCACGACTTCCAACATGTCGAGAAGCGCTGGGAGGACTTCAGGTCCAGGACCCTGAACAAGGCCCAGCGCCTCTTGAAGGCAGCGGATGCCGAGGGGCGCCGGGGCCACTTGTCGGAAGATCAGATGAGGGTCCTGGAACGCATATCCCCAGCGCTCCACGTCCAGGTCCTTGAGAGGCAGACCCGTCTGGAGTCGAGCGGTAAGTGTACATGCATCCTGATTGTGAGCTGTGCGTGTGGTGATGTTTCAGTAGTGTGCAGGTTGCACATCTGTTTGTATGGGGTCGAGTATGGGTGGGGGTGTAGAGGGCCGTGGTGCTAACACATGCGAGGGCTGGAATGTGTGAGACATGGATGGTGCTTGTGTGTGTAGGCTTGCATGCCAAATGCAGTTGTGTGGGCACACATGTTTGGATGAATGTGTATGTAAGTAGACATGTCCGTGATGTCACGCATGTATGTTGTTTTCAGCTGCATGTATCAGCACTGTGTACATGTGCATTTGTCTGTATTTGACAAGGGTGCAACAGTGATGCAACATGGATGCATGTGACAGCCGGATGTGGAAGCCTGATTGGCAGATGTGACATGGATGCCCATCTGAACACTGCGACACTTGGCAGAGGTGTACACATGCATGCAAGTGTGGTGGTGTGTGTTCATGTGTGGTGCACTTCCTGTGTTGCATGTGATGTCTGGCTCAGCTTTGCCTGCTCATGCTGTTGTATGGGTATGGATGGTGCTGGCAGTTGCGATATGGCTGTGGTATGGCTCATGTGTGGGAGTTGAAATGACGTGTGTTGGGGATTGTGATGGCATGTCTGAGGTTTGCCAATGCCACTCATGTACAACTGTCATGTGTGTATGTGTCCATTGTACAGTGCCCTGATGCCTGTGTTTCATTTCTCCCTGTCTGCAGCGTCAACTGATGAAGAGGGCGGAGAAGGTGCTGTGGAGCACAGCGGCGGGGATCCCACCGCCAGCCGGAGACGCAAGGCCCGGCTCCCCTCCCATGTTGTCATCTCGTCGGGAAGTGAGTAGTCCGGTGCCGCGTCCCAGGCTGCAGCTGCCGGGGGGAGGTCCAAGAGGCAGAGGTTGGAGTTGGACTCCTCGGCAGCAGAAGAGGCAGCTGTGACCCCACAGGGCCCAACGGGGGAAGATGGCTCGGAGTCATCCAGGTTGGTGGGGGGTTTGGTGGAGGAGGAGGCCGTGCAAGCAACAGAGATGGGGTCTGGAGGTGGGGATCCCACTAGTGCTAGTGGTGCAGTGCAGGACCAGGACAGGAGGCAGCACAGGCCGCCGCAGAGGTGCCTGTGTGCAATCCTGTCCCTGATCCTGTCCCTGCATCATCTTGCACCAGCAGGGATGCCTACGTCCAGACCCGTTTTCAGGCAGGGGATGAGCAAACGACAACTGGCCTTCGTCTGCCTGCGGACGTGGCTATCCGGGTCCGGGTTGAGCCTGTCCTGACTGGTGTGGCGTTGCGTCAATGGCCCATGCGAGGTGACCTGCAGTCTTTTCATGAGGAGACTGCACGTCATCTCGAATGGCTCGTTGACCACGTCAGCCTGCTGGGACAGGTCACCCAGGCCGGATTCCTCCGTCTGATGGGGCTTGCTACGACCCCCTCCTCAACTGAACCCCCTACGCCAGTCGTCCTCCGTGCCATCTTCCCACCCATCAGTCACCTGGGTGCCCTGTGGAGCTGCCTCTGACGGTGCGGCCAGGCTGGTGGAGGAGGCATCCCTGCCGCAGTCGGGAGTCGGACGTCCAGCAGGGGTGGCCACATCAACAACTGCACCCCAGCCGGCGGAGGATGTGCAGGCAGCAGGAGGCAGTGCACGGGCAGAGGCATAGCAGCAGCAACATGGTGGGAGCCATGAAGGCTCGGGGCCTTCAACATCGGAGGGGCAGGCATGGGCCGGAGGGCAGGAGGACCCAGGACAGAGAGTGTCTTCCATGTGGCAGCGGTTGGGCAACGCCATAGATGCGGAGCGGCAGCGGGCGGAAGAGGCACGGCTCACAATGGTCAGGGCGGAGAACTCCATGCGGAGGGCCCTGAGGCGGGCCGAGTTCCTCGAGGCAATCCGCAGGGGGCTGGAGGTGGACACGTCGATGGGACATTGAGCAGGAGTTCGATGATGCCCTGGCCCGGGACATCCAAAAGTGAGCCGTCAGACTAGCCCGCTGCCCTTGTACATAGTTATGTAGGTAGTGTTAGGTTTCCTTTTTTTTTTTATTTATTTTGGACCTTTTGGACATTGGCCACATTTTTGTATATAGTTTATTTTATTAGTTAGTGTAGTTAGATAGGTTTCATTTCTTTTGTTGGGATAATGGACCCTGGCTTGTTCGTCTGTACATAGTTCACTGTTGGATTGTATTTTTCTTTTTCAATTTACCCATGGAGCAATGGCTTTCAATTATTATTTCCCATTGGATTTTCTTTTGTGGACAGTGACTTTGGACACCATTACTTTGGATTATGATTTTTGGTTTTGCTTTTTTTCACGGACATGCTTCTTTTCATTTTTGTACATTCCCATTTCTGTTTCTTTATTTTTTATTCTATTTATGTTCCCTTTAATACATATTTTTTTATCAAACTTCAATGTGTAGTATCTCATTGGTTTCATGCATATCATGATATGGGTTTTGAGATTCACTGACACCCATTGGGTGTATGTGAGGGAAATGTGTGTGTTTCGAAACTTGCAATTGGTGTTCTGTCATGTAATTGCCAATTATGAGTGGGTGGATGCAATACTCGGGTGGGTGTTTTGCATTTGGAGGCTGACCATAGGGGCCAGGGATCTAGATTGTGATGACATGTTGGCTGGGGAACATGAGTTGGGGCCTGCTGGCAGGTGCCCCACAGTGCTGGGGGGTGGGGGTGGTGGGAGACATGGGTGGGGGCCTGGTGGAGGGTGATCCTGCACTGCTGGGGGGTGAGGGTGGTGGGGACATGGGTGGGGGCCTGCTGGCAGGTGCCCCACAGTGCTGGGGGTGGGGGTGGTGGGGAACATGAGTTGGACATGGGTGGGGGCCTGCTGGCAGGTGCCCCACAGTGCTGGGGGGTGGGGGTGGTGGGAGACATGGGTGGGTGCCTGGTGGAGGGTGACCCTGCACGGCTGGGGGGTGGGGGTGGTGGGGACATGGGTGGGGGCCTGCTGGCAGGTGCCCCACAGTGCTGGGGGGTGGAGGTGGTGGGGAATATGAGTTGGACATGGGTGGGGGCCTGCTGGCAGGTGCCTGTTAGGGAGAATTCTCTGTTTAGGCTGAATTTCCTAACCTAGTGAGTCCCCCAGCAGCTTTGCTGGATTTCTGGAGTTTGTTTTTTCCATCCTGCAAAGAGTGAGACTCTTTTTCTCCCACTCTTGGACATGTATGTGTCTAATTCCTTTGAATGTCAATGTGTTCTATGGGCTATGGGGTCTTTTACTCCATAGGGTCTCATATGTTTTTCTATGTGTGTTACACCGCACCCTACGTGCCGTAACACTGGGGCGTCCTAGCGGACCTCCACCATAGACTCCATACCCGGGGACCTACTACTGTCTCCCCGGGCATGTAAAGTCACCATTGGCTTTACTAGACCTAAATTTACTAACAGAACTAGTACAAACCTTCTTATTGTGGACGTACTAGTAGGGGTAATTCGATTAATCCTGGATCTGTTATTCGATGGGGCACCGTCCCGTCCCCCCTCGTTGAGTTTTGGCTGGTGGCAGTGGAAACTACTTGTTATGTTCGACCCCGAACATAACCCTATGGGATTCGTCCCATTGTTGGAGATTGATACTTTTTCTCGTTAATCTCTAACGTACCACCAGTCTACTTATCTTAAATAAGTTTATCGGATGGTATTTTCTGCCAGAACTCGGTTTGTAAAATGGCGTCTGTGTTTGTCTCTGTAACTCCTAAACCAAAGGTTGAGCCCTTTGTTCCACTTTTGGCGGGCTCTGTACAAAGACTGTTCACTTTGTAATCCTTAATCCATCCCTCTAAGTTTTTCAACCCTTCACTCACCCAGGTAGCCCAAGGGGTACCATCATGCTTTTTGAGGGTTCTAAACCTCTTAAGATACTGGGAAGGGGTCTTCCCGAATCCAGCTATTAAAGCTAGTTTCACACTTTCGTAATCCGTCTTATCCACCTCCCCCAACTCCATTACCACATCAGTCGCAACAGGAGGGAGCCTAGAGAACAACCAGGGGAGCAAAGCATTCCCGGTGATGTCCTGGAGCCCATGATTGTATTCAAACAGTTTCAACCAATCCAACACATCCAATCTCGGTTCATACATACCCACTAATTTCTTCGGCATCCGGGGTCTTTTGGGACTGGAGCTCCTATAGGAACCAGAGGAGAGAGAAGCATTTTCCATAGACAACTTTTTCATCTCTAACTCGTGATTAAGTTCTATTTCTCTGAGTCTTAACTCAGCTTGCTTCTGCTCAGCCTGGGCATTCATCCATCTGAACTCAAGCTCTTGGTTTCGTTCGGATTGAGCCAAGAACCGTTTGTATTCTAATTCGAGCTTCATTTTTTCAAGTTCAAAATAAGCAGGGTCACTTGTGGGACCTGGTATGGGCCCCGTAGGCACAGCTGGTAAGGCAGGTAGAGGAGTAGGGGAGACAGTTCCATTAGCCTCTCCGTCCTCGTCGGCCTCCTCATCGCTATCATCAGAATTACAATTCAGATCAACACCATCACTGTTATCTACATTTGCTGGAGCGATTGGTTCCTCTGAACCAGTACCCAGACTTTGGTTCGCCAGCCATCTCTCGATTAGTTCTAACTTCTTGCCTCTTACAGGAAGATTCTCTTGCCTACAGAGAGCTCGCAAACTCTCAGTATTTTCACCTGACAAGGACTCTTGACTGTAAGTTTCCATCGTAGACATGTTTCTGAAAGTCGCTTTTTGTGCAAAGTTTTGTGGTTATTTATCCTACAGTGTCGAAAAGCACTCTAAACTGTATACTCGATACAAATCCCACCGCTGTACACCAGTGTTAGGCGGAAACCTGTGCAGTTCCCTCTGGGACCACTGCAAAAGATTTAGGACTACAGGTGTTTGGCGGTGAACCCACTTGGTAGCAGTCTGTACCACACAGATTCACTTGGTAGCTGTGGCTGAGCAGTCAGACTTCCCTCAAGAAGAGTTGAGCAGTATGTGGAGTATACAAAATAGGGCAATTCTTCACAGCAAGACAAGCAAACACACAACGAGGCTTAGTGTAAAGATATTAAGGTATTTATTTATAACAAAACATCTATCAAAAACACTATGGCACTTTCACGGCAAACAAATCAAACACAATTACTCTACGAAGAAGAAACAATCAATCCCCCTAGCAATACTTCGACAAGTCTAGGCTCTACCGGCACCACTTATTTACAGACAGAGGTGTATACCTCAACTTAGATGGCACTCTAATATTAGTTAGGACGGGAGAGAAAAAGATAGGCAGGTTACGAAATCAACACAGTTCAATGCTCCACGGGTAAAATGAAAGACAGGAAGGCAGGAATCACAATAGAGCGTAAAGTTCAGAGGCCAGGCCCACTCGGAGAGAGGCAAGGCGCGATGTCCCAAAAAGTCTCTAGAGGAGATGCATTCAAGTCTTTGTAGCAAATTGTTATCGGCAGGTTGAACCAGTTCAGAACTATAAATGAGAAAAGCTTGGAGGCGACCCAATGGAAAGGAGAGGATTAAGACACCTCGCTCAATCCGATCGAAACGGAAGCCAGGCGGACACGGTACCTTATTGTGGAGAGCAGCTCCGGCGGGGGCAGATGCTCCTGGTGGTGGATGCACGTCGGGTCTTTGCCAAGAGTAGAGATTATCTCGTCGTTGAAGAAAATGAAGTCCGGTGCACCACCAGGGAAGAGACCAGCCGCGGAGTGCTCCGTCACAAGACACCACCTTTTGGTCGCGGTACAGGGGTAGTGGCTATCCGGTTGCCGAGGTGCTCTGCACGGGCAATTCGACCACTGCGTCCTGAGGCGAATAATAAGCAAAGGGGACTGGTTGTTCCCACCAGTCAGGGGAAGAGACTCTCCGGCAGGGAGATCTCCTCTGTCATCGGGAAGTGGTGAGTCGGTTCCACAGGGCTCCACCGGAGGTGTCGTCGTGCGGGTCGGCTCAGCGTTACCCTCGTCGGATTCTTAGGTCCTGTGGCGACTTCCGAACATCCAGTCCCAAAAGCCCTGCTTTTATGCAGAAAACCCCCATTCATTCAGCCTAGCTGTCAATCAACACATGCTAGGTGGTGAGCGGGGAGGCTCACCACTTGGGCCAATCACTCCAGAGTGCGACCGGAGTTGGCAAGGCAACTCGGTCCAGGGTGCCTAAACCCCCTCCACACCCCTGTGGTAACCCAGACAGAATGGCACCACTTTGGAGGGTCTCTGTACAGAGCCCACCAAAAGTGGAACAAAGGGCTCAACCTTTGGTTTAGGAGTCACAGAGACGAACACAGACGCCATTTTACAAATTGAGTTCTGGCAGAAAATACCATCCGATAAACTTATTTAAGATAAGTAGACCAGTGGAACGTTAGAGATTAACGAGAAAAAGTATCAATCTCCAACAATGGGACGAATCCCATAGGGTTATATTCGGGGTCGAACATAACATGTAGTTTCCTCTGCCACCAGCCAAAACTCGACGAGGGGGGACGGGACAGTGCCCCTTTGAGTAACAGATCCAGGAGTAATCGAATTACCCCTACTAGTACGTCCACAATAGGATGGTTTGTACTAGTTCTGTTAGTAAATTTAGGCCTAGTAAAGCCAATGGTGACTTTACATGCCCGGGGAGACAGTAGTCAGTCCCCGGGTATGGAGTCTAGGGTGGAGATTCGCTAGGACGCCCCAGTGTTACGGCATGTAGGGTGCGGTGTAACACACATAGAAAAACATATGAGACCCTATGGAGTAAAAGAACCCATAGCCCATAGAACACATTGACACACAAAGGAATTACCCACATACATGTCCAAGAGTGGGGAAAAAAAGAGTCTCACTCTTGGCAGGATGGAAAAAAACAAACTCCAGAAATCCAGCAAAGCTGCTGGGGGACTCACTAGGTTAGGAAATTCAGCCTAAACAGAGAATTCTCCCTAACACCCTGGAATACACGTACCCTGCTGATATCGCGTGTGAAACTTGCCGCACACCCCGAAATACACGTAGCGAGGACATTCGCGTGTGGAACTTCCCGCGCACCCTTGAAATGCACGTACCCAGCTGAAATGACGTGAGGTACTTCCCGCGCACCCCAGTGATACACGTAGCCCGCTTGCCGTGCTGGTACAGGGTTAGCGCAGCCCTTTGCGCTGGATTGGGGATTTTGATGGCTTTACCCTGCGCGAGAGGTGTTCTTGGGGGCGTAACTGGCGCTGCTGCAGGGTCGCTGCGCCACTGTGCGCCACGGCTGGTTTTGGTGGCTGGTATCCATGAATACGCTGTGCACGGAAATGGGTTTTGGCGCACGCGGCTGGCGCAGCGATTCGCACGCGCACACTGTGCGCCAGCCACGTGCGCCACTTGTGCGCTGAATTCTATGAATTACCCTCTAAATATTACCATGAACCTAGGTGAAAGATTCCACGTTAAAATGGTTTGTAATGTGAGGAATGTGGTGGTTTCAAATTCTTCCAACATATTTAAGTCTGAGAAGTACAGGGCACCCAGATATCATATTCATTCATTGTGGAAACAATGGTTTGGGAAATATAAGAGGAGTGTCCCTTACTTTATTGATCAAACAAGACATGGAAAAACTAATGGAACTATTTCCTCACACCATCTTTATCATTTACAATCTAATGCAGAGGCAAAAATGGATATGGGCCACCAGATTTAATGGTAAAATTGAGAAATCCGGAGAAATGTTAATAAAGCAGTTTCAGCATTGATTACAGAAGACAACCAATTATGGATTTCGAACAACAACATACAGTTCTACATGGCCAATTTCTATCCACATAATGAAGTACATCAAAACAGTACTCCTGTTGTGCTTAAGTTCTACACTCACTGTTCCCCCAAATGATCCTTTTGAGGAACACTTATCATACTTAAATACACAAATACAAAAAAGAATAACAAAAAACATTTTTTATTATACCCGCAGATATAGTTCATTGACTTTTACCATAGCCGTGGTTACAAAAAGTTAGTTGAGAGGGGGACTGACTTTAATTTTTATACTACTATAAATCTTGAATAATCAGTACAGAACAACAATGCTCATGCACTTATATGAAATAACTGCCAAATAATACAAATATGTAACAATAAATTAGGTAGCCTAACATTTCACAACCACACAATATAACACCATAATTGAAAATACACAACCTAAAATAGATTCTATTGTACATCTAAAAGTACACTGCATTTCCTCCTTTTCATATTAACTTTGTTAAACTATTTTCTTCTATTTCTCTCCAAAGTCTCACAACACACATCCAAAATAAAAAGGACTCACTAATACCTACCATGTCTCTGACCATGACCATTGGCCATGACCAGTGATTTTTCACCCCCGAAGACACTATTACCTAAACAAAGTACTTTCAAAAAAATATAAAACACAGACACCCTAAACTATATAGCCACGCATACCAAACTACACATACCCGCGGCTATCTGTAGTCCTTTGTAGCCTCGAATATAGCTGTGAAAATCAAAATTCTAAAAAAATGCTTCCCTGCCCCCCAGGCACTCACAAATTGCCCCCTTCTTCTGTGTCAGTTCCCACCACCCCTAGACGGCCTGCTCACCTAACATACCCTCTCCCTTACACCCCAGAACACACACTGCTTCTGTGATGCAGTTTGCATCGAGATGTCGGCTAGTCGTGGCTATAGCCGAGGCTATGGAAGTCTTTGTGCTGCAAACTCAGTCCCTACGCCCCCTCCAACTCCCAGATTTCACTCAGTACCCTCTGGCCATTCTCCCACCTCTATCCTGACGACATTTGTATGTTTTCTGACATGCAAATAGCTCATTACTGCGTTTCATTTTCTCATAACCTCAGCTATAGCAGAGAATGCCTTTCGCAGTGAGAGAAAAACAAGACGGCAGTCGTTTCATTTCTGAATAACCATGATCCTGCAATGCACCAAGGGAGATATAACTATAATTTTTCTGGGGAAGGGAGCACCCCCTTCTCTGTCAAATCGCGTGTGAAACTTCCGGCGCACCCCGAAATACACGTGGCCTGGTCATTCGCGTGTGGAACTTCCTGCGCACCCCTGGAATACACGTACCCTGCTGATATCGCGTGTGAAACTTCCCGCGCACCCCGAAATATACGTAGCCAGGACATTCACGTGTGGAACTTCCCGCGCACCCCGAAATACACGTAGCCAGGACATTCGCGTGTGGAACTTCCCGCGCACCCCTGGAATGCACGTACCCTGCTGATATCGCGTGTGAAACTTCCCACGCACCCCGAAATACATGTGGCCTGGACATTCGCATGTGGAACTTCCCGCGCACCCCTGGAATGCATGTACCCTGCTGATATCGCGTGTGAAACTTCCCGCGCACCCCGAAATACACGTGGCCTGGTCATTCGAGTGTGGAACTTCCAGCGCACCCCTGGAATACACGTACCCTGCTGATATCGCGTGTGAAACTTCCCGCGCACCCCGAAATACACGTAGCCAGGATATTCGCGTGTGGAACTTCCCGCGCACCCCTGGAATGCACGTACCCTGCTGATATCGCGTGTGAAATTTCCCGCGCAACCCGAAATACACATAGCCGGGACATTCGCGTGTGGAACTTCCTGCGCACCCCTGTGTTAGGCGGAAACCTGTGCAGTTCCCTCTGGGACCACTGCAAAAGATTTAGGACTACAGGTGTTTGGCGGTGAACCCACTTGGTAGCAGTCTGTACCACACAGATTCACTTGGTAGCTGTGGCTGAGCAGTCAGACTTCCCTCAAGAAGAGTTGAGCAGTATGTGGAGTATACAAAATAGGGCAATTCTTCACAGCAAGACAAGCAAACACGCAACAAGGCTTAGTGTAAAGATATTAAGGTATTTATTTATAACGAAACATCTATCAAAAACACTATGGCACTTTCACGGCAAACAAACCAAACACAATTACTCTACGAAGAAGAAATGATCAATCCCCCTAGCAATATTTCGACAAGTCTAGGCTCTACCGGCACCACTTATTTACAGACAGAGGTGTATACCTCAACCTAGATGGCACTCTAATATTAGTTAGGACGGGAGAGAAAAAGATAGGCAGGTTACGAAATCAACACAGTTCAATGCTCCACGGGTAAAATGCAAGACAGGAAGGCAGGAATCACAATAGAGCGTAAAGTTCAGAGGCCAGGCCCACTCGGAGAGAGGCAAGGCGATAAGTCCCAAAAAGTCTCTAGCGGAGATGCATTCAAGTCTTTGTAGCAAATTGTTATCGGCAGATTGAACCAGTTCAGAACAATAAATGAGAAAAGCTTGGAGGCGACCCAACGGAAAGGAGAGGATTAAGACACCTCACTAGAACTGATCGAAAGGGAAGCCAGGCGGACACGGTACCTTGTTGTGGAGGGCAGCTCCGGCGGGGGCAGTTGTTCCTGGTGGTGGATGCACGTCTGGTCTTTGCCAAGAATAGAGATGATCTCGTCGTCGAAGAAAAGTGAAGTTCCGTGCACGACCAGGGAAGAGACCAGCCGCGGAGTGCTCCGTCACAAGGCACCACCTTTTGGTCGCGGTACAGGGGTAGTGGCTATCCGTTTGCCGAGGTGCTCTGCACGGGCAATTCGACCACTGCGTCCTGAGGCGAATAAAAAGCAAAGGGGACTGGTTGTTCCCACCAGTCAGGGGAAGAGACTCTCCGGCAGGTAGATCTCCTCTGTCGTCGGGAAGTGGTGAGTCGGTTCCACAGGGCTCCACCGGAGGTGTCGTCGTGCGGGTCGGCTCAGCGTTACCCTCGTCGGATTCTTAGGTCCTGTGGCGACTTCCGAACATCCAGTCCCAAAAGCCCTACTTTTATGCAGAAAACCCCCATTCATTCAGCCTAGCTGTCAATCAACACATGCTAAGTGGTGAGCGGGGAGGCTCACCACTTGGGCCAATCACTCCAGAGTGCGACCGGAGTTGGCAAGGCAACTCGGTCCAGGGTGCCTAAACCCCCTCCAACACCCCTGTGGTAACCAAGACAGAATGGCACCACTTTGGAGGGTCTCTGTACAGAGCCCGCCAAAAGTGGAACAAAGGGCTCGACCTTTGGTTTAGGAGTTACAGAGACAAACATAGACGCCATTTTACAAACCGAGTTCTGGCAGAAAATACCATCCGATAAACCTATTTAAGATAAGTAGATTGGTGGCACGTTAGAGATTAACGAGAAAAAGTATCAATCTCCAACAATGGGACGAATCCCATAGGGTTATGTTCAGGGTCGAACATAACATGTAGTTTCCACTGCCACCAGCCAAAACTCGACGAGGGGGGACGGGACAGTGCCCCCTCAAGTAACAGATCCAGGAGTAATCGAATTACCCCTACTAGTTCGTCCACAATAAGATGGTTTGTACTAGTTCTGTTAGTAAATTTTACGTCTAGTAAAGCCAATGGTGACTTTACATGCCCGGGGAGACAGTAGTCAGTCCCCGGGTATGGAGTCTATGGTGGAGGTCCACTAGGACGCCCCAGTGTTACGGCACGTAGGGTGCGGTGTAACACACATAGAAAAACATATGAGACCCTATGGAGTAAAAGACCCCATAGCCCATAGAACACATTGACATTCAAAGGAATTACACACATACATGTCCAAGAGTGGGGAAAAAAGAGTCTCACTCTTGGCAGGATGGAAAAAAACAAACTCCAGAAATCCAGCAAAGCTGCTGGGGGACTCATTAGCTTAGGAAATTCAGCCTAAACAGAGAATTCTCCCTAACACTCGCCCCCCCAGACTAAGGGACAGGAGGATTTAATCCACTCATGGATGAATCTCATACCTCTAGTCGATGACATACATCCTAGAGAGACCATCAGCATTTTGGTGGTGACACCCTGACCTGTGCTCAATGGTGAAATCAAACCCTTGCAGGCAGATCGACCATCTCAATAGTTTTGGGTTTTCCCCTTTCATTTGCATTAACCATCTCAAGGGTTGGTGGTCAGTCTGAATGACAAAAGTAGAACCATACAAGTATGGCCTAAACTTCTTCAGAGCCCACACGATAGCAAAGCACTCTCTTTCGATTGTTGTCCACCTTGTTTCAGGATCCTTCAGCTTGCGGCTGATGAAGCAAACGGGGTGCTCCCTACCTTTCCCATCCAGTTGACTGAGTACGGCACCTATCCCTACATTTGAAGCATCCGTCTGCACAATGAAGTGTTGGCGGTAATCAGGAGCTCTGAGTACTGGGGCTTGGCAAAGAGAAATTTTTCAGGTTTTCAAAAGCCTGATTGCACTCCTCGTTCCATTTAACCTTTTTAGGAAATTTGGGCGAGGAGATGACATTCAGTGGAGAAGCTATGGTTCCATAGTTCTCTATGAAATTCCTGTATTACCCAGTGAGGCCTAGGAAGGCTCTCACCTGGGTTTGCGTAGTCGGTGTTGTCCAATTTTGCACAGCTTCAATTTTACTGAGCAAAGGCCTTATTTCTCCACCGCCTACCTCATGTCCAAGATAGACTACCTTACTCTGTCCAATTTGGCATTTACTCGCCTTTATGGTCAGATTGGCTCGTCGAAGAGCCTGCAAAACATCTCTCAGATGGGTTACATGTTCGTCCCAGGAATTGCTGAACACTGCAGTGTCATCCAAGTATCCCATGCAGAAGTCCTCCATCCCATTCAGAACCTGGTTTACCATCCGTTGAAACGTAGCAGGTGCATTCTTCAGTCCGAAAGGCATTACCTTAAACTGGTATAAGCCAACGGGGGTAGAAAATGAAGTTTTCTCCTTGGCATGGTCTGTCAGGGCTATTTGCCAATAGCCTGACATCAAGTCAAATGTGCTGAGGAACTTGGCGGCGCTAAGTTTATCCACCAACTCATCTGTTCTTGGCAAAGGGTGGGCATCAGTCTTGGTAACTGCATTAAGAGCTCTATAATCCACACAGAATCTAAGTTCTTTAGATCCTGCCTTTGGTACTAACACAACTGGGCTAGACCATGGACTAGTAGAGGGCTCTATTACCCCAAGATCGAGCATCTTGCTGACCTCACCTTTGATGTGGGTTCGTACGTTTTCTGACATGCGGTATCCTCTGCTTTTGACTGGCAGACAGTCACCAGTGAGTATGTCATGCTGGCCCCAAGGGGTCAAGCCTGGTGAAAGCGGGAACAGAGAGGCAAACTGACTCAACATAGATTTGCACTCTTCTTGTTGCTCGGGAGTGAGATTGGAGGAGAGATTTACTCCTTCATTTTTTTCATCTAAAGGTAAGCCTCTGAGGAGATCCGGAAGAGCTTCACTCTCTTCTTCTTCCTCGGATGATGCTAGAAGCAACGCTCCTACATCAGGTCGGGAGACATATGCTTTAAGTCGGTTTGTGTGGAAGACTGTCGGAGTCTCCTTGGGATTGCCCAAGTCCACCAGATAGTTGACCTCTCCGAGTTTACCCACAACTCTGAAGGGTTCCATCCACTTATCTTGCAAGGCCCTCTGCCTTGTTGGGATCATAACGAAAACTAGCTGGTCTTGAGCAAACTCAACCATGTTAGCCTTTTGATCGTGCCAGTGCTTGACCAATGCTTGTCCATCTTTGAAGTTATCGCTTGCTTCCGTCATCATGTGCGACATTCTCCTCCGGAGACCTATCTCGTAGTCAGTCACTCTGACTGGCTTGGGGGAAGGAGCACTCTCCAACCCCTCCTTAATCAGGGCCAATGGACCTCTGACGGGATGACCATAGAGTAGTTTGAAAGGAGAGTAACCTACTCCCTCCTGAGGGACTTCTCTATAAGGATAGAGAAGGCATGGCAGTAGAAGGTCCCACTTACGCTTAAGGGGTTCCTCTAAAGCACCTATCATGCTCTTCATGGTTCGGTTGAACCGTTCTACCAACCCATTGGTTTGTGGGTGGTACGCTGTTGAGAACTTGTAAGTAACTCCACAGGTTTTCCACATGGCTTTCATGTAGTTGGACATAAAGTTTGACCCCCTGTCAGAGATTATTTCCTTAGGAAACCCGACCCTAGTAAAAATACCAAGGAGGGCCTTAGCCACAGCCGGAGCTGTAACAGTCCTCATAGGAATTGCCTCAGGATACCTAGTAGCATGGTCTACTACAACAAGTATAAACCTGTTGCCTGAGGAGGTTGGAGGATCAAGGGGACCAACGATGTCAATCCCTACTCTCTCAAATGGGACTCCCACAACTGGGAGAGGCACTAAGGGTGCCACATTCTTGGAGCCAACCTTACCAGAGGTCTGGCAGGTGTGGCAGCTCCTGCAGTGTTTTTCTACTTCGGCCCCCATCTTTGGCCAATAGAAGTAGAGGGAGAGCCTTTCCTTAGTCTTCTTGAAACTCAAGTGACCAGCCAAAGGAATCTCGTGGGCTAACTGCAAGAACTGTGGTCTTTTCTCTTGGGGCACTACAAGTCATTTGTAGTCTCCAGGTGCAGACTCAGTCGGTTCACTGTAGAAGAGGCCATCTTCCCAGTGCAACCTGTATTTCCCAGGCTCTTGCCCTTCAGCCTGAGCTTCTGCCTGGTGGCGAAGGCCTTCCAGAGTTGGACATTCTCTCTGTCCCTTACTGAAGTCTGCCCTGCTGGGTCTACCTCTGCCAGTAAAGACTGCAGCTCAGGATGGTCAACAGGATCCAGATCTCCAATGAGTTCCTGGCCTTCCATTAGCTCTTCTTCCGAGTCTAATGCTACCACGCAGGGTTGTACCTCCCTCTCATCCTCGGCTGGAGGTGGAGTTATGGGTGTAACTTTGGACAACCGCGGGGAAGTCCGTGTTGGCTGTACTGGAATGCTGGCTGCTGGTTTCGGGATAGAAGTCGTAGGTTTCCCTTTCGCTTCTGATTTCTTGGAGACAGCGGCCGACAATTCCAGTGGAGTAGGAGTGATTTCTTTCTTCATCATCTCCTGGAGAGTACTGCGCATGGTCCTCTCTCTTGCAGGTCTGGTTAGCTCCTGTAACCGTTTACTGGGAGGTCTGGGAGTATGCGATACAACTCTGAGAGTTTTCAAATCGTTACCCAACAGTACGCGTCCTGGTACCTCACTCTGTATGCTGACAGGTATCTTCACAGTCATGTCGTTACACTGGATGAGAACTGGTAATTGGGGAAGCATCTGCACAGGCCCTCCAGCTAACTTGGTGAGGCGTTTGGGTGCCTTAGCAACATCCTCAGCCTGAAAAAACGATTTATCCACCACAGTTATGCTGGCCCCAGTGTCCCTAATGGCAGGAGTCTCCTGTCTATTCACCTGGACACTGTCCTTATAATACTCTTTAGTATTATTGGGGATAGAATTATAGACATCTAAATTCTGTTGTTCCCACAACCCCAGAGATACTAAAGAAACGCTGGCTGAGACTCCAATGGGTTTGTCAGCTAGCAGAAGAAAGTTTCCACTTGCCATTTGGACTTCCTCCTCTGGAGCGAAGGCTAAAGAGACAAGCTGGACCCCTGAAGGTTTACCCTTACATCTAGGATCTCCTTTCACGTGGTCAGTCGAGCCACAAACAAAGCATTTACCGAATGCTTTTTGGAATGGGGGCTTGTTCTGACCTTCTTCCGGTTTGGCACCAGAAGGCACACTATTCTGCTGTGGTTTTCCTTGTGGCTTACCCTTCTGGTTTTGTTTGGGGCCCTCTTTGGAATGTCAGTTATTAGAATTCTCTTTTGAGTCTTTTTTAGGCTGTTTTCCCTCATCCTTTTTCTGAGTTGCCCCAGAATCCTTATGAGTAGCCCGGTTGGCAACCCATAAATCAGCAGCCATAGCTAGCTTCGGGGAGTCCAACTCCTTCGAATCAGCCAAGTGCTGTCTGAGCTCAGCAGAACAGGCATCATAAATAGACTCCAACATAAAAAGATTCCTCATACCCTCATAAGTGTTCACTTTGTAACCCTTAATCCATCCCTCTAAGTTTTTCAACCCTTCACTCACCCAGGTAGCCCAAGGGGTACCATCATGCTTTTTGAGGGTTCTAAACCTCTTAAGATACTGGGAAGGGGTCTTCCCGAATCCAGCTATTAAAGCTAGTTTCACACTTTCGTTATCCGTCTTATCCACCTCCCCCAACTCCATTACCACATCAGTCGCAACAGGAGGGAGCCTAGAGAACAACCAGGGGAGCAAAGCATTCCCGGTGATGTCCTGGAGCCCATGATTGTATTCAAACAGTTTCAACCAATCCAACACATCCAATCTCGGTTCATACATACCCACTAATTCCTTTGGCATCTGGGGTCTTTTGGGACTGGAGCTCCTAGAGGAACCAGAGGAGAGAGAAGCATTTTCCATAGACAACTTTTTCATCTCTAACTCGTGATTAAGTTCTATTTCTCTGAGTCTTAACTCAGCTTGCTTCTGCTTAGCCTGGGCATTCATCCGTCTGAACTCGAGCTCTTGGTTTCGTTCAGATTGAGCCAAGAACCGTTTGTATTCTAATTCGAGCTTCATTTTTTCAAGTTCAAAATAAGCAGGGTCACTTGTGGGACCTGGTATGGGCCCCGTAGGCACAGCTGGTAAGGCAGGTAGAGGAGTAGGGGAGACAGTTCCATTAGCCTCTCCGTCCTCGTCGGCCTCCTCATCGCTATCATCAGAATTACGATTCAGATCAACACCATCACTGTTATCTAAATTTGCTGGAGCGATTGGTTCCTCTGAACCAGTACCCAGACTTTGGTTCGCCAGCCATCTCTCGATTAGTTCTAACTTCTTGCCTCTTACAGGAAGATTCTCTTGCCTACAGAGAGCTTGCAAACTCTCAGTATTTTCACCTGACAAGGACTCTTGACTGTAAGTTTCCATCGTAGACATGTTTCTGAAAGTCGCTTTTTGTGCAAAGTTTTGTGGTTAGTTATCCTACAGTGTCGAAAAGCACTCTAAACTGTTTACTCAATACAAATCCCACCGCTGTACACCAGTGTTAGGCTGAAACCTGTGCAGTTCCCTCTGGGACCACTGCAAAAGATTTAGGACTACAGGTGTTTGGCGGTGAACCCACTTGGTAGCAGTCTGTACCACACAGATTCACTTGGTAGCTGTGGCTGAGCAGTCAGACTTCCCTCAAGAAGAATTGAGCAGTATGTGGAGTATACAAAATAAGGCAATTCTTCACAGCAAGACAAGCAAACATGCAACGAGGCTTACTGTAAAGATATTAAGGTATTTATTTATAACGAAACATCTATCAAAAACACTATGGCACTTTCACGGCAAACAAACCAAACACAATTACTCTACGAAGAAGAAACGATCAATCCCCCTAGCAATATTTCGACAAGTCAAGGCTCTACCGGCACCACTTATTTACAGACAGAGGTGTATACCTCAACCTAGATGGCACTCTAATATTAGTTAGGACGGGAGAGAAAAAGATAGGCAGGTTACGAAATCAACACAGTTCAATGCTCCACGGGTAAAATGCAAGACAGGAAGGCAGGAATCACAATAGAGAGTAAAGTTCAGAGGCCAGGCCCACTCGGAGAGAGCCAAGGCGATATGTCCCAAAAAGTCTCTAGCGGAGATGCATTCAAGTCTTTGTAGCAAATTGTTATCGGCAGATTGAACCAGTTCAGAACAATAAATGAGAAAAGCTTGGAGGTGACCCAACGGAAAGGAGAGGATTAAGACACCTCACTCGAACCGATCGAAAGGGAAGCCAGGCGGACACGGTACCTTGTTGTGGAGGGCAGCTCCGGCGGGGGCAGTTGGTCCTGGTGGTGGATGCACGTCGGGTCTTTGCCAAGAGTAGAGATGATCGCGTCGTCGAAGAAAAGTGAAGTTCGGTGCACCAGCAGGGAAGAGACCAGCCACGGAATGCTCCATCACAAGGCACCACCTTTTGGTCGCGGTACAGGGGTAGTGGCTATCCGGTTGCCGAGGTGCTCTGCACGGGCAATTCGACCACTGCGTCCTGAGGCGAATAAAAAGCAAAGGGGACTGGTTGTTCACACCAGTCAGGGGAAGAGACTCTCCGGCAGGGAGATCTCCTCTGTCGTCGGGAAGTGGTGAGTCGGTTCCGCAGGGCTCCACCGGAGGTGTCGTCGTGCGGGTCGGCTCAGCCTTACCCTCGTCGGATTCTTAGGTCCTGTGGCGACTTCTGAAGATCCAGTCCCAAAAGCCCTGCTTTTATGCAGAAAACCCCCATTCATTCAGCCTAGCTGTCAACCAACACATGCTAAGTGGTGAGCGGGGAGGCTCACCACTTGGGCCAATCACTCCAGAGTGCGACCGGAGTTGGCAAGGCAACTCGGTCCAGGGTGCCTAAACCCTCTCCCACACCCCTGTGGTAACCCAGACAGAATGGCACCACTTTGGAGGGTCTCTGTACAGAGCCCGCCAAAAGTGGAACAAAGGGCTCGACCTTTGGTTTAGGAGTTACAGAGACAAACACAGACGCCATTTTACAAACCGAGTTCTGGCAGAAAATACCATCCGATAAACTTATTTAAGATAAGTAGATCGGTGGTACGTTAGAGATTAATGAGAAAAGGTATCAATCTCCAACAATGGGACGAATCCCATAGGGTTATGTTCGGGGTCGAACATAACAAGTAGTTTCCACTGCCACCAGCCAAAACTCGACGAAGGGGGACGGGACAGTGCCCCCTTGAGGAACAGATCCAGGAGTAATCGAATTACCCCTACTAGTACGTCCACAATAAGATGGTTTGTACTAGTTCTGTTAGTAAATTTAGGTCTAGTAAAGCCAATGGTGACTTTACATGCCCGGGGAGACAGTAGTCAGTGACCGGGTATGGAGTCTATGGTGGAGGTTCGCTAGGACGCCCCAGTGTTACGCCACTTAGGGTGCAGTGTAACACACATAGAAAAACATATGAGACCCTGTGGAGTAGAAGACCCCATAGCCCATAGAACACATTGACATTCAAAGGAATTACACACATACATGTCCAAGAGTGGGGAAAAAAAGAGTCTCACTCTTGGCAGGATGGAAAAAAACAAACTCCAGAAATCCAGCAAAGCTGCTGGGAGACTCACTAGGTTAGGAAATTCAGCCTAAAAAGAGAATTCTCCCTAACACCCTGGAATACACGTACCCTGCTGATATCGCGTGTGAAACTTCCCGCGCACCCCGAAATACACGTAGCCAGGACATTCGCGTGTGGAACTTCCCACGCACCCCTGAAATGCACGTACCCAGCTGAAATGACGTGAGGTACTTCCCGCGCACCCCAGTGATACACGTAGCCCACTTGCCGTGCTGGTACAGGGTTAGCGCAGCCCTTTGCGCTGGATTGGGGATTTTGATGGCTTTTCCCTGCGCGAGAGGTGTTCTTCGGGGGGTAACTGGCGCTGCTGCAGGGTCGCTGCGCCACTGTGCGCCACGGCTGGTTTTGGTGGCTGGTATCCATGAATACGCTGTGCGCGGAAATGGGTTTTGGCGCACGCGGATGGCTCAGGGATTCGCACGCGCACACTGTGCGCCAGCCACGTGCGCCACTTGTGCGCTGAATTCTATGAATTACCCTCTAAATATTACCATGCACCTAGGTAAAAGATTCCACAATTAAATGGTTTGTAATGTGAGGAATGTGGCGGTTTCAAATTCTTCCAACATATTTAAGACTGAGAAGTACAGGGCACCCAGATATCATATTCATTCATTGTGGAGACAATGGTTTGGGAAATATAAAAGGAGTGTCCCTTACTTTATTGATCAAACAAGACATGGAAAAACTAATGGAACTATTTCCTCACACCATCTTTATCGTTTACAATCTAATGCAGAGGCAAAAATGGATATGGGCCACCAGATTTAATGGTAAAATTGAGAAATCCGGAGAAATGTTAATAAAGCAGTTTCAGCATTGTTGACAGAAGACAACCAATTATGGATTTCGAACAACAACATACAGTTCTACATGGCCAATTTCTATCCACATAATGAAGTACATCAAAACAGTACTCCTGTTGTGCTTAAGTTCTACACTCACTGTTCCCCCAAATGATCCTTTTGAGGAACACTTATCATACTTAAATACACAAATACAAAAAAGAATAACAAAAAACATGTTTTATTATACCCGCAGATACAGTTCATTGACTTTTACCATAGCCGTGGTTACAAAATGTTAGTTGAGAGGGGGACTGACTTTAACTTTTATACTACTATTAATCTTGAATAATCAGTACAGAACAACAATGTTCATGCACTTATATGAAATAACTGCCAAATAATACAAATATGTAACAATAAATTAGGTAGCCTAACATTTCACAACCACACAATATAACACCATAATTGAAAATACACAACCTAAAATAGATTCTATTGTACATCTAAAAGTACACTGCATTTCCTCCTTTTCATATTAACTTTGTTAAACTATTTTTTTCTATTTCTCTCCAAAGTCTCACAACACACATCCAAAATAAAAAGGACTCACTAATACCTACCATGTCTCTGACCATGACCATTGGCCATGACCAGTGATTTTTCACCCCCGAAGACACTATTACCTAAACAAAGTACTTTCAAAAAAATATAAAACACTGACACCCTAAACTATATAGCCACGCATACCAAACTACACATACCCGCGGCTATCTGTAGTCCTTTGTAGCCTCGAATATAGCTGTGAAAATCAAAATTCTGAAAAAAATGCTTCCCTGCCCCCCAGGCACTCACCAATTGCCCCCTTCTTCTGTGTCAGTTCCTCCCACCCCTAGACGGCCTGCTCACCTAACATACCCTCTCCCTTACACCCCAGAACACGCACTGCTTCTGTGATGCAGTTTGCATCGAGATGTCGGCTAGTCGTGGCTATAGCCGAGGCTATGGAAGTCTTTGTGCTGCAAACTCAGTCCCTACGCCCCCTCCAACTCCCAGATTTCACTCAGTACCCTCTGGCCATTCTCCCACCTCTATCCTGATGACATTTGTATGTTTTCTGATATGGAAATAGCTCATTACTGCGTTTCATTTTCTCATAACCTCAGCTATAGCAGAGAATGCCTTTCGCAGTGAGAGAAAAACAAGACGGCAGTCGTTTCATTTCTGAATAACCATGATCCTGCAATGCACCAAGGGAGATATAACTATAATTTTTCTGGGGAAGGGAGCACCCCCTTCTCTGTCAAATTTTAAAATAATCACTGCACGGAATAACCCCAAACCACAAATGGATTGTGAGTCAATGGTTTGTGTCCATGTTTTTTCCGACCTGATCCTAATCCGTCCATCGTTTTAGGCTGTGCGCTTGGGCATTAATTTACCTTTTTTGTCCATGGGAATATGAATAGGAAGTATGCCAAACTTTTGGAGAAAAAAAACATTTGATGCTTAATATTTTTTCATTTCTAAACAAAGCTTTATGAAACTTTGCAGTCTAGGGGCGCAGACTTTTGGTCACTTTCAAAATTTCTGCCAAATCCGTTACTCAAAACAAATGTTATTAAGAAAAGAATTTTGAGGGTTCCTATGCGTCTCCAACTCACCTTAACTATAGGGTGACTAATACCGCCCCATGATATATATATATTACAGGGCCTGCAGTATCGGCCCTGTAGTTTTGGTTAAGTTGCTCAACCCATAGGAAGAGCACTTTTGGGTGGATCATAACTTCGCTCCCCCTGGACCAATCCTCCTGAAACTTTGCCTAGAATGTAAATGGCACAGCCAGATTGATCATGCGAAGATTGGTGAGGTTTTGTAAAGGTGGTGCAAAGTTATAGCCCCAAAATATGTGTTTTTTTCCCATAGATTCAATAGAAAAGAAAATGTGTGCACGTCTACAGCCCAAGTCACTGGATGGATTTTCAAAAAATTTGTGGCAGGAGCGGCAGCTTGGTCCTGAAAGCGTGCTTTTGTAAATTTGGCGTCAATCTGTCAAGTATTTTTTTTTATTTCAAAATAGTAGGCCCAAAAAAATGTGTGATATCTGGGTTTCCTCTGCAAACTGACTTCACTCTTCAGTCTGTGGACGGGCCCCCGGTTGGTCCAGGGACTGGCCTGATGTTCACGACATGGGATGCACTCTCTGGATGGATGGTGAGTCAGGTGCGTCAGATTTTTGGAAACGTTCAGCATGTTGGATCCATGGACAGGTGCTGGTGTCGGTGGACATCATGGTAAAAGAATATAAAAAACACAACATTGCACTTGTCAAAGTAATGAAACAATCTCTGGTGAGGGGAGGTATGATGAGGATGGGATGGGATATGGCCTTAGAAAGCCAGAAAACAGGTGTTTTTATTTTCTTCTCTGATGTCTGCAAACAGTCCTGGGAGTCGTCTGATGTTTGTGAACATGTTAGATGCTTACAGGGTTGGTGAAAAGCAGTTTTTGGGTGGTTTATATCTTTGGTGCTACTCAATGAAAATGCATGAATTTCATTCTAGACCTGACTCTAAATGTTTCTGCAACGTGTGCTGCTGTTTTGTCAAGAGGGAACAAAATTAGAGGGGTGGTCCTAACATATTTGAAAGGCATATAAATGTGGTGCAATTTGACAAATCTGCACATCAGTTTGCAAAAAGATTGTAGACCTAGATATTCATGTTTTTGCGAGGTTTGGTGGGATTTTCTCAAGAGGGGGTAACATTAGAGGGTGTCTCAACATTTTTAGATGACCTGTAAGTTGAAAACATCTGGAAAACACATTTTGGGTTGTTTAGTGGTGGAAAGATGGGCTGGGGAGGGTGGGAGATTGACAAAAGATGATATGGGGCTATTTTTATAGGTTGAGAATAGCCAGGCAGGTGCCACAGCTGCCTGCGGGGTAGTTTGCGGGCAGTGTTCTGAACGGACAGCTTGGGAAAGACATTTGGGGTTATTTGATAACTGAAAGAGTGCGTAGAAATGGTAGGGAAGTGGAATGAAGTAAATTGGCAGCTGTTATTATAGGTTGATTAGTTGATCATGTATATACATACTTAATATGCAGTTAATTGTGGTGTGGTCGGTGGCTAGATTCTGGGGGGCATGCATGCCCCTCAGAATATGTGCACTGGGCACAATGACAACAGTCGTAGTATGTGTATTGTAATTATAGGTAATGTAGCAGGGATAAGGCCAAAATGACCATAGTAGCAATATGAGTAAAGTAATTGTCTGTAATGTAGTGGGAGTATAAACTGTTTGTAATATGAGTTAAAATGAAATTGAGTCATTGGAAAAAGAAAAACGTACTGGATAAAAAAAAGAACTAAATACAAATATTACAAATAGTTGCAGGTAAACCGTTGTGAGACACTTCGCTAAGTGTACTACACGTTCAAACATATAAGCATATTGTTACATATTGGTGTGCAATAACACATGCATTGGTCTATGGTACTCGCCTAACCCTTACATACCCCCTTGTCTAGTATCAATGGCAGTTGGCGCCTGTGATGGTGTGCTCACAAGGGGGAGGGTGGATGGAGACACTGAAGGTGTGGTACACCATGTGCTCCAGAAAGGTGTCTTATGCACTGTGACTATTCTGCAAATGGCCACCACAGTTCTGCTGTCTGCAGACTCTCCTTTGAAGACATTGTTTTTGCAAAGATCATGTGTATGAGTCCATTGAATATTGTCCTAGGCCTATTATGCTTACCCCATAAGCTGAGGAGCAGCAATGCCGCTGTGGACCTCCTGTGTTATTACCCCCTACTTGTTTGTCTAAAGATTACTGACACATTGTAGGTAGTGTTGGCAATAATAGGCCATGGATCTAATTGCACAATTTCATAAATCATAATAAAATGTTATTCATACAATTTTGCATCAAAAAACTTGAAAAAGTGTTTTTGGGTATGAGGGCCATTGGGTGTCCCACCTTCTTTTCCCACAGCTTTGTGAGATAGTTTGTTGTCCTGTGATTCTTTTTTTCATTTATTTCTTCGTCTTTTTCTGGGTGGATGGGTTGGTGAAGAAGTAGAAGTTTTCTGCAGTTGCAGAACGGCTTCTTTGCACTCCGTTCAGAGTGCTGTGTGAATTGGAAAACCTTGCTGTCAGGGCTCCTTTTATTAACTTTTTGTGACATCACAACACCATGTGTTTGGTGGTGGCATTGCTGCCCCTGCCGGCCCGATAGTGCAGACAATTTTGAACATCGTTGTGTTATCCCCCCTCCTCCTATGCCACACTTGCTTCTCTTCCTTTCTTTTTCTGCAGATTTACACCTGGGCCCTTTTGGCACCATGGTATGTGATCCTAACTAGGTTACCCAGGTGGTCCCCTCTTTGTAGTGTGAATAAAGGAAAAGGGCGGCAAGAAAACGGGAACTTAGGAGGTTGATAACAACCACTGTTGGTGCGTGTTCTGTATTTATTGTGCTGTACTAATATTGTACAGATTCAGCACCGCTGTGCTCACCCTATGGGTCCCAGAAGTCCCCACGTATATTTCTGTGCCTTCTAGCTACATATGGCTCCCTTATTTTGCGGCAGTGGCCCTTTTCATCGTCCTTCTATTATTTTCACCCAGAAGCTGAACTTGTGTAGAGCAATGGTGCTTTGTAGGCGGCATTGGTGGTTGTTTTAAGGATTGGTGGTTGCTTTAAGGATGAATTTGAAGATCCTTGTATTATCAAAAAGGCTGTCCAGCCAATGGAAATACACTACTGGCAGCTCTTTCTGAAAAACTACTTTTCTTCACGATGTTGGTGCTACAACTGCGTGCTAAGGAAATGCTTCTTATAGCTCAGAGCAGGCAGCACATTACTATTGACATATAGGGAAATACATGCGTGTGGGCACCGCAGATAAGGTTCTTTTTGAAAGAAAATGTAAATGTATTGTAAATGGGCAAGTTGATATCGTTGAATTTGAAATAAATATTGTGATATGTGGTTTACTTGAAATATTTGGTTGTTTTTGCACAACACTGTTTTTTGAGGGCACGCTGTGAACACTACATGAATGGTGTCATTGATATGTGTCCTTCAAAAGATTGGACTAATAATTTGTGCGAGTAAATGTGTCAACAATCCGCAAAGAAATGATAAGATTCACTGTATTAAAAGCAGACATCGGAAAGTAACGTTTCTATTTTAGAAAACTGTCTTGTGAAGTGGTTCGTACTCTACAATATCGGACAAATAGATTAGCAAAACGCAATATAAGCAACATTTTAAGCGAAAGTGTGCAAAGTGTACTCTCTGCCATATGATAAACATTGTGACAGATAAATTTTGAAATTTCTGCAGAGTAGACATAGTACATGTTACGTGAAACTTAATTTATAGTCAACCGATGAATGTATTTGTATATTGAATTGCTGTAAAGTGCTGACTAAATATGTTTTTCTGTTATTTATTTCAAATAGTTATATACCCCCACTGTGTGCGTGTCACACAGTGGATTCAGTTTACCGGCCAACAGCTTTTCAACAGTGTTTGGACAATAATTATCAACAATTAAAATGTGCTAACAGTTATTTGGGAGGATCGCTAGACAACAATTTGTCCTTTTGCGGTTGCAGTAACAAGAAGCAACATGGTCACATATAGGTTTTAGAAAAGTGCGGATGTGAAAGTGTTGTATTTATTTCATTTTTAAAGTAGTAATTTCCTCCTTCCCTGTGCACGGATTAATCGTCATTTATGGAAAATAATGTTTGGTGTAAAACGCAAAGAATTGCATTTATGGATCAATGATTGGATGTATAGTTCACAGTTTCAGTGAAAATGTGAATGCTGCAAAGTTCGGTAGCTATGAACTGTGTTTCAAAAAAGTTAACAATGTTTTTGTGGATTAAAGTGAATGTATTCATCGTTGTGTCCCCAATATTGCTGTTTTCTTCAAAATAAAATGTTTCTATCATTTCTGTAAAAAAAGACCAAAGTTTTGCATTTGTTGCGGATGTTTGTGTTTAAGTTCCTTATTCTGCGTAACATAACTTTATGATGTTGGTGATGACCGTGAATGTTTGGCTACTCTGCCCTCTAACATCATTGAAATAGGTGGAGGTCATTGTGAGCATATAGTGATGTTTGTGTTAGGGGCAGGTGAATGTAATCAGTACTGTGCGGCCCTTTGAAGTTTTGCCGATAGAATATTATTGAATTTATCTACTTTATTGAACATGCAAAATGGATGGATTCGATAAGATTACTTTTTTAGTTCTATTTCTTAACTGTGAAAGGCTGTGAAAGATGGTTCCTAGTGACCTTTTTTTTCTTTTTCCAGAAGAGGTTGGAAATTAAGGTGGGGAGGGAAAAGAGGGCAGGTGCCTCAAGCACTAATATGGAGGGGCAGGTGGACAGGGGAGGATGTTGTGCATGTGTTACATCTAATGTATGGGCTAATGTTTTGCATGCTCCTTGATTACAGCTTCAAAAGCACTTCCAAATTACTCTCCCTGCCGAGTGGTGTGTTGCAGTATATACAGCAGACTGTTGTCTTCGAAAGATATGGATTGACAGCTTTTTTATTGCTTGCAAGGTAGATGAGGGGATTTTGTCCCCACAAAAGTAGGCTGTGTGGTTTTGGTACTGGTTGCGCAATATGAGGTAGAGGAAGATAGCCTATTAATTGCGAAGAAAGGAACAGCCTTTCTAAGAGCATTGCAGTGGTTAGATTGGGTGTGGCGGTGCAAGGATGTGGTCCCGTAGTACTGTCCAGGTAGACCGTGGTTACGTATAACGTTGCACTCAGTGCATTTCACTTTCGCAGCTTTAGCCTTTGGTACATTCCCAACAGTGTTAAAGAACTGCCACAACCATGATTCTCTCTTGGCAATAGAGGTAGGCACTACCTCTACCTCTTCTTCATTGTCTTTGGAAGTGCTGCACTTTTTTTGTTGTGCTCCTTCTTCAGCTGATAGTGGTGATGGTGGCTCTTAAGGAGGAGGAATGGCAGTACATGATGCCATTTTTAAGATAAATGGCAGTTTTGCTAACATTCTTCCAAGTATGTGCTGTGTGCTAGATTGTTAGTGAATAATGAGTAAGAATAGGTGTAGGAGCTTTGCAAGGGTACATTTTGAGCTTGAAAGTTGCTAGATCAGTAGAAAGTGCAGTTCCGAACTGTCCACAAAGCATAGACCAGATCGCGGGGTGCGGATGCATTCACAAACACGTCATCATGCTGCGCACCTGCACGGGTGGTCACGTGCCACTGTTCAGAAAGGTCTGCGATGATGTCAGACATTCACATTGGTTGATGCAAAAACAGTGGAAAAAGTTGCAAAAAGTGTATAGAAGTGTTAAAACTGATGCTAGAAGGTGGGTAATGGAAGAGTTTTGAGGTGAAAATGTGCAAATGGGACACGATTTGTGCTATATTGGGGTAAGTATGATATTATCAAGTTGTAGGAAATTAAGGGTGCACTCGTAATATCCTATGAAATTTACTGAAACTATTTTGTGAAAGGGACGTTATGGTTAAGTTGCACTAATAAAAACCTATGAAATTCAGTAAAAACATTCTGATCAATGACATTTGTGATGTCATCTTTGATGTCCTGGGTGTTAGTCTTAGCAGTGTACTGAGGTGGCACGAGTTATGGTTGTTTAGCTTACCATAACTGGCGAATTTCTGAGGTTTTCCAGTTTTACTTGTAACCATAGCATCCCTTTAACATTCAACTCTATCTTTGCTCTTACACTGTAGTAACCTCTGTAACCATTCTTTTGCCACTGGCTCCTTCCCACAACCTCTGACACACTCCCTTGTGCAGCCTCTCCTAAAGAATCTGTCGCCTGACCCTTCTTGTTAGGCTAAGTATCACCCTATCACTCCTTTGTTGGGCAAATGTAACGGGGTGAAATGAAAGCCTGATAATGCAGGTAAGGGAAGTGAACTTCTTTGCTAAGTTCTCGTGACAAGGTATATACATCAGGTAGGTCCAAGGGTAAGTAATTAGGAAGGTACACAGGAGACATCTACCTGCACTACGGGACTGTCTCTGTATCCTACAGCCCCTTCTCCCGGCACTTACCATGCACTTGCCACCAGCTGGCCCTATTATTTATCTTGCATTCTACTAACCATGTACTGCACTTTCCTTGCACTTGCCACCAGCTGGCCCTATTATTTATCTTATATTCTACTAACCATGTACAGCACTTTTCCCCCTCTCCCCTTCCCCTTGCACTTTTCCCAGTCCCCTCTACCCTTGCACTTGCGCGATCTGAATGACACCTGGCCTAGAAGGATCGTTGTCTGTCTCCCCTTGTTCCCCCCGCCTTGTCGCGCCTTGAAACCTTGTGTATAGGCGCGTTACAAATGCCATATCATATCATATCATATCATACTGTTCTCGACTTTCACAGGCTGCTTCACTCCAACTAACACTCATGGAACTTACAGGGGCACTCACACCACAACATTCCACAGGCATACATTCCACGAGGCATTCTCTCAAGCAAGCATTCATGCAGGACCAAGGCAGGGAGCACAAGACACAATTCATCTTCCTCAACAACATAAATCAAGATAAAGTTATGGAAAGAAGCACAGGGAAAATACACAAGGTATTGTGACCAGGGTATAAAACCAACAACACTGGTCACCTCCACTCCAAACTCCAAATTCCAATCCAATTCCCACTCACTCCATTCCGAAGAACATGCAGACATGCCCCCACCTTCCTCCTCCCTTCAACGACCTACAATGAAGCCAAGCAACCATACGAAACACGCAAAGTCGGTCACATGCCTAAAGACAGACACTCAAACAAAGGAACCAGCCCTAACTCTCAACACACCACAATGCCACACAATCCCCAAACATCACCCTCATTCATCCTGCTGCCAACAACTAAGGTGCACTGAAATACAGCACATGCTTCATATTCAACCATTCTAATACAGAACAAATAATCAAGGTTCAAAAGGCACAGAGCACAGTCACCCACTGCTGTGCACAAGCAGGTGGAGAGGACCACCCCTGAGATACCGGTGTCTAACTCTACAAAGGCATGGACAGGAAACCCTCTCAGGCATGGTGTCCAACACCCCGACATGTGTGGCACGGGTGGCAGAACACCCCCAAAAACTGCTGCCGGGTTCCAAACCCCAATATTAGTGGCACGGTTGGAAGAACACGCCTACAATCTGGTGCCGGGTCCCAAACTGAATATTTGAGGCATGTGTGGCAGAACACCCCTAAAAACTAGTGCCAGGTTTCAAACCCAAATATTAGTGGCACAGATAGCAGAACACCCCATAAAACTCTATTGACACAATAACAAGAGGGCTCCACTCACACCTTTATACATCCTTACCAAACTGAAACAGGATAAATTCATTAGAGAACACAGTAATTGAAACCTAAACTGTAAATGTTCAAGCCCTAATCTTTGAGATCACCTGTTGGCCCTGTGGAAGAAAAATGTTAAACCAAGATACATTGCTGTTAATAATTGTATTGCTGTCAGGTCAAATCAGCAGAGGTCACGTCACAGATCCACGTCACATACACATATCCACATCACATTTTACTCCAACACAAACTAACAAATAACCAATTAACCAACCTCACATCTCGACTCCAAAGAAATCATTGCTTATTGCTAAACAAATTGAGTTCCCGGAAGAAAGTAACAAAATCATGATCAAGTTCTTCCAAAACCATAAGATATGTGCTCTCAGACCCACAAAATCTACAAAATCCCCAAGCTTCCCTCTAATGAGCAGGGGCCTCCTCTGACGCTGAACTGCATTCGGGGCACAGAGCAAAATGCTCAAAAGTACATTTTCAGTCCACCTCTACAAGTGCTGACTGTCTCACCATTGCTCATGCCCACCTCCTCAACAGGAATCTTGATCAGGCCATACTACCCGATAACTTTGAAACTCTTTCTTTGCTGGACAGACTTCTCAGTGACCTCACTGACCACTGAAGCCAGCCTCCTATTCTTCGGCATGGAGGGACAATGCCTTTCCTGCTCGTGTCCCGGTAGTGCACACAGGACCTAAGTGCGAGTACCCATCATCCAGATTGCAAAAATCTTGCATTCCGTTTGTTTCGCTAATCGTTAAAGGAAAGGACCTCACAAAGCGTGAAGACATAGAGGCTGCACCATTGATGGTCGCCATCATCATTCCAGACTAGCTCTCACTGGGTGAAGAGCTCCTGCTCTTTCAATATGCTGCACCCACAGTGCACCAGGAAGGGAGGTCACAGACCGCATGGTCCCACACAGGGTACCCCGACACAGCACTGCTGAGAACACCAGAACCACATGCAACCGCTCCACTGCCAGTAGGTGCTGAAACTGCACCTTAGATAGGGCACGTTGATGCACCCAGTGATCTCCTCACCGCAACACCCAGATTACTTGACACCACAGAGCACAAGCTTTATTTGCCCTCCAGACCACTCGCATTAGCTCCCCAGGACCCTCCTTGTGAGTCTCTGTTCCTCCTGCAAACCATGCTCATTATTTGCTGCACAGGCCGCCTGCTTACCTTAAGACACTTTCCCAGTCTGAGTGGCTACCTTTAATGTGTCCCTTCCAGGCTAGAATTACCAGCCTCCAGCAGTGGCCAAAAGCTACAAGGTGGTCCCACTGGTAACTGGTGCTCCAACTGCGTAATATTTCCCAGGCTGGAATTACCAGCCACCTTCAGTGGCCAAATACTGCAAGGGGTCCCACTGATGCTCCAACTGGTACTTTCAGTCAACTCCCACCCCAGCTGCCTCCTTCCTGCCATGCAACAGCAGATGGGCTATGGGCTATGGGACAGGGGTAAGCTCACCATTGGGGTGCAGGGGGTTGGTGGTTGTCCCCTCCTGTGGTCTCAACGGCTCTCTTCCTTGCTTCTAGGTGCAGCTCACTCTGGACAGCTGCAGGTTCCTGGCCCTTCTGTTACACATCGTCACAAGTGGTCTTTGTGGGCACGGACCCGCTTGTGCGGCACTCTACTTACAAACAGTTCCAAGATGGATGCCCGTGATTCTCCCCATTCTGCTTGTAGCGGTCCAGTTGTTCCACGTTCATTTGATGTACAGCCAACTGCTCACGCGATCCTTTATCCAGAATCGAAGCGGACAGTCCTTCGCGTTGCTTCTGCCTTTGGTGCTCCGTGAGTTCATTTCTGAGACCTCCTTCTCACTTCTGCTAGTTAATTCCTCTTGTGCTTACTGTTCCTTCTAACCCAGTTTTGCATCCTCTATTCAGATTCACCCTGCAGCATTCTCCCGCCTCTTTCTCAGTCTGCCATCTCTGGCAGACCTATTTGATTCCCGTTCCTGCCAGACTTCTATTTGAGTAAGTTCAGATCTGTGAGGGCTCCCCCTTCCTTTCGATTAGGATTCTTACTTGCTGATTTCCTTCCAGAGTCTCCCGAAGCTCCACTACTCCTCCGATCTCCAGCACTCAACATTATTTCTCCAATTTCGTTCCTTCGTTGGTGAGAGGATTACTTTCTGTTTCCCATTCTCTTCTTTCCCCTTGATCTCTCCTCTAACCTTCTTCTATTTTCTTCCTCTCCCGTGTAGCTAGAAGAAGCCTCCCGAGTGACATCCTGGTTCTGCCTTCGGAGACGCTTACTCTTCAAACTTCTTCCCGATCCGCACGAGTGGAACTCGTCCAGGGTTTTCTTCCCTTAGAGGGTTTCCCTGGGAGTCCTGCCCTCTCCCCTGGGTCACTTTACCCTGGGTGGAGAGGCCAGGGGTCTCGCAGGGGAGCCTTCCCAGCTGCATTGGTCTTCCCATTTGGAGCCATCGATCTGTCAAGGTGAGCTGGTTGTAGACATTTGTTGTATAATCTGTGCAACAGCAGCTTTAATTATCTGTATACTACAGAGTGTTAATAGTAAGTGATGCCAAAGATATTGACAGCCGATGTCCCAAATGGAACAACAAATGCAGCAGCTAATGGCGGCTATGCAGGCCATGTCCTTAGAGATGCAATCCCTAAAACAGGACAATGCGCAACTACGGCATCAAGTAGCTAGAGCCTTTTCTGACTGACACTCCCCCGTTGTTGTTACATTCTGTTATGTACGATGGTGATCCATACAAATTAAAAGAAGTCCTCGACAGCTGCACTATCGAATTCACTTTCAAACCTCGCTTTTTCCCTACCGATAAAGATAAGGTGGGCTATGTTATTTCACATCTTTCCAGGCCTGCTTTAGCATGAGCTACCCCGTTAGTTACCTCCAACAACGTAATCCTTGACTCCTACTCCGCCTTCACCAACAGCCTCAAAACCATGTTCGGTAGGAAGTAAATTTCTTTTGCCACGCAAGAACGGCTCCTCGATCTAAAACAAGGAAGCAGAGAATTAATTTGGTACATTACTCAATTCAAACAACTATCCTCTGAACTGGGCTGGCCAGATGAAGGCCTTCTCACGCTTTTTCGGAGAGGACTAACGGATGAACTCAAAGATGAGGTCTCTAAGGTCCCTCGCCCCGCTAATTTAGCAGATATAATCACTTTAACCATGCAAATTGATTACTGTATGCATGAACGGACATACGAGAGAAAAAAGAGCAAAGGAACGCGACCTCAGTTAGAGTTTACCCCTAAAACCCAAAAAAATCTGACTCAGACCGAAGAACCCATGCAAATCGGGACCGTTCGAGGACCGATTTCGGCTACTGAAAGGGAGAGGAGAAGGACTTTAAAGCTGTGCATGTACTGCGGATCATCCTCTCATGTTTTGAAAGATTGCCACTTGGTTCCTCCACGCCGCTCTCCAAACCCGAAGTCGGGAAACTTCAAAGCCTTACCGTTAGGGGAAGACCGGTAAGCGTACAGAAGTATTCTTCCCCATGTCAGACAAGTATGTCTCTTGATAATTCTCCAACACATCAGTCCATGGTGGTAGTCTCTTTGTCTGTTATATTATCAGAAAACATCCTACCAGTAATCCCTGCTTTGATTGTCTGTGGAGCGGCTGGAAATTTTGTGGATGTGGAGTGGGCAAAGAAACACGGAATCGCTCAGGTGCCAAAAACTATTGTCACTCCCATTCAGGGAGTGGATGATAGTCCTCTAAGTTCTGGTCCCATTAAAGAACAGACCATTCCTCTCACTTGCATGCTGGCAAGTCATAGGGAAACCCTAGTCTTTGATGTCATTAGGACGGCCGATTACCCTATCATTCTAGGGCTCCCCTGGTTGAGACTCCACAACCCGTTCATAAATTGGTCAGCTGGAACCCTTTTTCTAGGGTTGGAGTATTGTGTGCATCATTGTCTTTTTCAAGATTCAATGGGGATCCGCATACCTTCCGAAGAGACACTCAAATCCGTTATATCCTCCATAAGCCAACTCGAGATTCCTGACTGTCACATGCTATATCGATCGGTATTTGAAAACCCTGAATTTCCTATTCTCCCTCCTCATAGAAGGGATGATTGTCACATTGATTTACTTCCTGATCAACCCATCCCTTTTGGTCTTATGTACGTTCTTTCTCAACGTGAAAAGTTAGTACTGAAAGAATATCGACAAACCCATTCACGGAATGGTCTAATTACTGAATCTGTGTCACCAGCGGGAGCATTGTTATTTTTTATTCCCAAGAAAGACTCGGATGAACTCCCTCCATGTATTGATTATAGAGGACTCAACAAAATAACCACAGCCGACAAGTATCCCATGCCACTCATTACGGACATCATGGAAGCAGTTTGAGGGGCTTCTTGGTATACAAAGTTGGATCTTCGTGGTGCGTACCATCTCATACATAACGTGCCCGGAGATGAATGGAAGACCGCCTTTCGTACTCCTTTTGGTCATTTTGAATACCATGTCATGCCATTTGGCTTGGTAAATGCTCCAGCTATCTTCCAGAGGTTCATGGACCATCTATTTGCTGACATACTGTTCCGGTTTGTTATCATCTATCTTGATGATATCCTTGTTTATTCCAACAACCAGGAAGATCACATTCATAATCTGAACACTGTACTAGAACGCTTGAAATCAAGCCGTCTTTACTGTAAAGCCTCCAAGTGTGAATTTCACCAGAAACAAGTAACCTATCTAGGGTTTGGTTATCCTCCTTGGGAATTTCCATGGATCCAAAAAAGGTTTCAGCTGTAGTGGACTGGCCCGTTCCTGCTGGGATAAAAGACATCCAGAGGTTTTTAGGATTCGCTAATTTCTATCGGAAATGTATTCCTTGCTTCTCAGAAATCATACTTCCCTTGACTCGACTTCTCAAGAAAGATGTCTCATTTTCCTGGAATGAATCGGCTCGGAAGGCATTTGACAGGTTGAAGAAAATGTTTACTTCCGAAACCGTTTTGATCACCCCCGACCAATCCAAACAATTCATTGTGGAAACGGATGCCTCTCAGAATGCTTTGGGAGCCGTTCTATTACAGCTATCAGAACAGGGGGATGAAAGACCTTTAGCATACTTATCCAAAACTTTCAATTCTGCCGAGTTAAACTATTCTGTTCTCGAGAAGGAACTGATGGCTATCAAACGTGCCTTCGAGGAATGGAGTCATTTACTTTTGGGATCTCCTTTTCCAGTTAGGGTGCGCACAGATCACCAAAACCTCAAAGTTCTTCAGAACGCTTATACCACAAATAGTAGGCAGGCCCGATGGGCTTATTTCTTTTTGGCCTTACGGATTGAGTTTATTTACTGGCCTGGCAAACACAATTTGAGAGCGGATGCCTTATCCCGTAAGGATTCTCCAACTTCCTCTTTCTGCTCTGAAAAGATGTTTTCCAATGCTCGATTCATTGCAGTTTTGACCAATTTCCTTCAAGAAGTACGAACAGCCACCAACCTTAACAGAGCGTTTTCTGAAGGACTTGCAACAACCCATCATTTGACCAAGGAAACCAAATATTATTTTCATGGTACTCAAGTACTGATTCCCATCCCTTCCTTACAACTGGAGGTGTTAAAGATCTGCCATGACTCACGAGCTGCAGGACATCAGGGCGTCCTATCCACCTTAGAACTCATCCAACGACATTTCTGGTGGCCATCCATAAGATCTGACGTCCGGGACTACGTTGCAGCCTGCAAAATATATGCTCATGCCAAGATTCCTCGATCACCGCCGTTGGGATTATTACCAAGAATGCCCATTCCAGACCGGCCTTGGCAAATCATTTCAACCGATTTTGTAATGGATCTACCACTATCTGAAAAAAAGACTACGATCATGGTCACTATTGATTACTTCACCAAGTTGGCGCACTTTACTCCTTTACGAAAACTACCCAGTGCACCCTTCATGGCGAAGGTCTTCCTCTCTGACATCTTTTCTCGCCATGGTTTGCCAGATACCATAGCATCGGATAGAGGACCCCAGTACACCTCTCTCTTTTGGCAACATGTTTGTCGCATTCTGGGCATCAAACGCGCCCTCTCTTCCAGATACCATCCTCAAAATAACGGTCAAACCGAGCGGTTAAACCAAACCCTCGAAGGATACTTACGATGCTTTATTTCAGCAGCACAGGATAACTGGGTAGAACTGCTTCCGTTTGCAGAATTTGCATACAATAATGCCAAGCATTCGGCACTCCAGACCAAAACCTTTTTTTTGTTCCTATGGATATCATCCGTCCTTTGCTCCGAATGTGTCACCTTCTGATCTGGCTGCCCGGGTGTTGATTCACTAATTGCTGACATCCACGAAGGACAGAAACTGGCTAAGCAGTCTTTACAGAAGGCTCAGGATCGAGAAAAAAGGAATGATGATCTGCACCGCCGTGACATTATGGAACTTACCGTCTGTGATTCGGTTTGGTTGGCTTCCAAATTCCTTCCTCGTCATTTGGTTCCATCTAAACTGTCTCCCAGGTACTTTGGACCATTTCAAGTTCTATCAAAGATAGGTTCGGCTGCTGTCAGACTTTACTTACCGGCTTCCTGGTCTCGGATCCACCCGGTTTTCCACCTGTCTCAGATCAAACCGGTGGTGCGGGATCGCTTTCACCAAAATGGGGGTTCTTTACCGCCTCCGGTGCTCACGGACAGTGGTCCCGAGTTTGAAGTGGCGGCTATCTGTGACTCATGCTTCCAACGTGGTCGGTTGCAGTTTCTGATCGACTGGAAGGGTTATTCGCCTGCGGAAAGAACTTGGGAGCCGGCTTCTGGGGTTCACGCACCTCGTCTGGTGCGGCATTTCTTTTTACTTCATCCGGGTAAGCCCGGGGCGCCCTCCCGGAGGAGGGGGCATACTGTTACACATCGCCGCTAGTGGTCTTTGTGGGCACGGACCCACTTGTGCGGCACTCTACTTATGAACAGTTCCAAGATGGATGCCCGTGATTCTCCCCATTCTGCTTGTAGCGGTCCAGTTGTTGCACGTTCATTTGACGTACGGCCAACTGCTCACGTGATCCTTTATCCCGAATCGAAGTGGACAGTGCTTTGCGTCGCTTCTGCCTTTGGCGCTGCGTGAGTTCGTTTCTGAGACCTCCTTCTCACTTCTGCTAGTTAATTCCTCTTGTGCTTACTGTTCCTTCTAACCCTGTGTTGCATCCTTTTTTCAGATTCACCCTGCAGCATTCTCCCGCCTCTTTCTCAGTCTGCCATCTCTGGCAGACTTAATTGATTCCCGTTCCTGCCAGACTTCCATTTGAGTAAGTTCAGATCTGTGAGGGCTCCCCCTTCCTTTCGATTAGGATTCTTACTTGCTGCTTTCCTTCCAGAGTCTCCCGAAGCTCCACTACTCCTCCGATCTCCAGCACTGAACATTATTTCTCCAATTTCGTCCCTTCGTTGGTGAGAGGATTACTTTCTGTTTCCCATTCTCTTCTTTCCCCTTGATCTCTCCTCTAACCTTCTTCTATGTTCTTCCTCTCTGGTGTACCTAGAAAAAGCCTCCTGAGTGACATCCTGGTTCTGCCTCCGGAGACGCTTACTCTTCAAACTTCTTCCCGATCCGCACGAGTGGAACTCGTCCAGGGTTTTCTTCCCTTCGAGGGTTTCCCTGGAAGTCCTGCCCTCTCCCCTGGGTCACTTTACCCTGGATGGAGAGGCCAGGGCTCTCACAGGGGAGCCTTCCCAGCTGCATTGGTCCTCCCATTTGGAGCCATCGATCTGTCAAGGTGAGCTGGTTGTAGACATTTGTTGTATAATCTGTCCTACAGCAGCTTTAATTATCTGTATACTACAGAGCGTTAATACCTTCCCTCAAGCCAGCTCATGGCCAGTGTAGCAGGGTGAAAGGAAAGCTTGATACTGCAGCTAAAACGTCTTTACTAAGTTCCAGTGACAAGGTATATACATCAGGTAGTTCAAGGTTTAGTAAGTAGGAAGTCAGCTGGGGAGCAGGTGTAAGTGGATCTAGGTCACCTGGCCTAAGCAAGACCCACCTTCAGCAAGACCCACCTTCTTAGCCCTGCCTCTTCCTTCCTGCTCTTAACTCTTAGATCAAGGGCGTCTCTCGCCCAGGCATCCAAAGTGAATGACAGTCAAAGAAAAGAACAATTCCTGTTTGGACCTGTATGGACCAGGAGGATCCAGGGTCCGACCCCCTGCTAAGACAGAAGGTAAGCATGCACCATCATGTGTTTACACCCTCTGTTCTCACAGGCCATCCCCATCCTCTCTGGTCCCCTGTGATGTTCCCTTGTGCCCTCTGCCCCCTCCCGCACACAGGAGTCTGTCCTGGTACCTTCTGGTTTCACCATCACCGTCTTGTGACCAATGCTGAAATTTACTTTTATGGACTTCATAGATTCATGGTGAGTCACCCTTTCTCAACTCTCATGCTGGACTTCCTTTGCATTTTGTACTCATGGTGGCCCTGAATCATGCTGTTCCCATCTTCATCTTGTATCCTGGCTTGCAACATTATGTGTTACTACTGACTTGTGCAATTGTATTCGCTCTTGCTTCAATCTTTTTGACTGCTTACTTACTCTCTGTTCTCTCCTCTCTCTCCCTTTCCCTATCTCCTCCCCTCCTCCCCTTACTTTCTTCTATGCACTTACTCTGTCAGAATTGTCCCTGGACCTAGTATGATAGCAACCTCGTCTGTCGCTCCCCTTCCCCTTACTGTTCCCCTCTCCCTCCAGCACTATCTGAAACGTTGTCAGTCCCAGTACAATAGTCGCTTGTTTTGTTCCTCCCCTCCCTTTCTGCACCCCTCTCCCTCACCGTTTGTATTCTCCGGCTCTACCAGAAATGTCGTCAGGCCTAGTAAAATAGTCGCCTGTCTGTTTCCATTTCCTTCCCACTCTCCCCCTCCATTCCTTATCTATTTTTTAGCTCTTGCACTAGCGGAAATGTCGTCAGGCCGAGTACGATAGTTCATTTCACATCCTTACTGTTCATGGCCTGTAAGAATGTCATTGTGTTTTCCCTTGTTCCCTCACTTGCCTTGAAGCGCTTTGAAACTCATTGTGTATAGGCACTATATAAATAAACATATCATATCATATCATACACAGGAGACATCCACTATCCTCCAGTCTCACGGGCGGCTTCACTCCAAATGACATTCATGGAACTTACAGGGGCACTCACACCACAACATTCCACAAGCAAACATTCCACGAGGCATTCTCTCAAGCAAGCGTTCATGCAGGACCAAGGCAGGTAACACAAGACACAACAGCAAATTCATGTGTCCCTCCACAATGAAGCGGCTCTCTGGCTTCATGATCATCAGTTTGGTTTCAGATCATCCAGAGGCATGGAAACTGCTCTCCTGAAAACCTCCTGAAGACCTGTGAAGACCTGCTCTCGAACCTGAAATTTAACTCTCCCTCTGTTCTAATCCTCCTTGATATTTCGTCTGTCTTTGACACCACTACATGTTTATAATTCGTCTCCACGATCCCCTTGGCATCATGGACAGGGCACTGGCATGGTTGTCCTCCTTTCTGTCAAACCGGCCCATCCAAGTTCAAATGGGCCCCTTCCTCTCCTCCACCTCTCTCTACCTGTGGCGTCCCTCAGGGCTCTATCCTATCACCATGGCTCTTAACATCTACCTAGTCCCTCTGGCTCACCTGATCTCCACCTTCTCCCCTCATTTGCAGTGTTATGCCGATGACACACAGATCTCTTTTAAGCTCCCTTCCTCCTCCTCCTCCTCTGCTTCCTCTCCTTCCTCTCTCATATCTGACTGCTTGTCTACTATTCAAGTATGGTGTTTTTCCAACAATCTCTTCTTTAATGCTAGTAAGACAGAGAACCTTCTCATTGGGACACCTGCTCCCTGCTCCCCCCACATTCTGCCACCCTATTTTGGCCCTCACCCTCCTATGAGGCAAAAAGCATTGGGGTCTTCTTTGAACCCTCTCCCTCTTTCTTTCTGCACACCACGGTCCTTGCCAAGAAGTACAACTTTCAGCTTCACCTACTCAGAGGCATTCTCCCTTTCCTCACCTTCCCCCAGAAGTTCATCATCACCAGAGCTCTGATTCTCTCTAGGCGGGACTATTGTAGCAGCCTCTTCCTCAATCTGCCTCTTCCCCACCCTTCAAATAATCCAGAATAGAGCTGCAAGACTTATCCTTGGCCTCATACCCAGACCCATATCTCTCCAGCCTTAAAATCTCTACACTGGCTCTGGGTGACCACAAGGATCAAATTCAAGACCTTTTGCACCGTCCACAAGGCTGTTTGGGGCCTGGGAGGTCTTTGGTCCTTTAGCTTCAACTCTCTGTAGGTCAGACACTTCTCCAAACAGAGAGTGGGAGGTATATCCCTTCCCTCGGCAGGTTCCTGCCCCTGGAACGCTCTCCCTGCCCCCCTTAGACTTGAGCCGGATCTTCTTAAGTTCTGAAACTCCTCAAGACCTTCCTTTTCTCCTCTTCCTTCCCTCTCCGCTTCCTGTGCTAATGTCACACTGCTGCTGGGACTGGTACTGGTCCCTCCTGAGTCATACAGGGGCCAGACCTGACCAGTCTCCCCAGCATCCCCTTCCAGCAATTGCCCTCAGGCCCCCTTCCCTGTACTAACGTCCACCCTGTCCACTGCACTTATTTTTCTGTTCCCCTTTTCCCCCTGGCACTTGCCCTCAGTGGCTCCCTCAGCATCGTTCACCCCTTTGGGCCTGCCACAACAGCCCTTCACCCCCGCCCATCCTTCTCTCCACCCACCCCTGCACTTATCACCTTTGTCTGCACTTGTACGGCGGGATTGTCAAACGGCCAATATAAGCGACCCAAACCTCAGATTAGAACAATTCTACTTATGGAGTTTTGTTGTGAATTTTGCAAAGTAATAAGCTTTATTTTTGATTGAAAAGATACATTGAGTGTGAAATTGATTGATGCCTTTCTCCATGCTCAATTTGCTCTTTAAATTTCCAATCTTTTCTTTGATTGTTTTTTTTCATTTTCCGTTGACTTTTGTCTTGAGTTCATGTCCCACAATGTATGTATTGTATGTTTAGGTCTAAGAATGGTTATCCATTTTAGTTAATGTTGTTTCAAAGCACTTTTATGGTTTGGATCTCACTGTATACAATCGCTCTCTAGCATATAAACAATTGTTTATTTATTATTTATTATTTTTTGTAAATACAACATATCAAATGATACTTTATTCATTCTTCTTGTTCTGTTGATTTCATGGTGTTTTTCTTTTTCTTTTTTTTCAAATATATCACTGTGCTTCTTGAAAGGATCGGGGGATGTCAAGTTGTCCTTTGTTTTGTATGATTGAATATAGTTAGAATGACCTTTGTGGCTTAAGAGGATTGGACCAGGCAATTGTATTGTAAGAATTTAAACCTGATAGTGCTGATCCACAACGCATCAGTTCCTTTTGTTGCTTTGGGATCAGATATTTTTGCCCTTCACTGGCGCGTCGCCCAACGGGCAGACTATTGCCACTGGATAGTGGCCCCTATGTTGATGCTAATGTTCCACTGCTGCTGGGACTGGTACTTGTCCCTCCTGAGTCATACAGGGGCCAGACCATCCCTGACCAGTCTCCCCAGCATCCCCTTCCAGCAATTGCCCTCAGGCCCTCTTCCCTGTACCAACGTCCACCCTGTCCACTGCACTTATTTTCCTGTTCCCCTTTTCCCCCTGGCACTTGCCCTTGGTGGCTCCCTTAGCATCGTTCACCCCTTTGGGCCCTACACAACAGCCCTTCACCCCCTCCCATCCTTCTCTCCACCCACCCCTGCACTTATCACCTTTGTCTGCACTTGTACGACGGGATTGTCAAAAGGCCAATATAAACGTCATTGTTGTTTCTTCTTCCTATGTCCTCTCGACCCTCCAATGTTTTATCTTGTGGCCCCTGGAAGCACTTGTGTATAGGCGTCATACAAATGCACAATAAAATAAATAAATAAGTACCACACATGTCTCGGTGGATTTTAAATGCCATTCTTGCTTTTCTTTCTGCCGTCCCTTCTGAAATGCATGATTTGTGAATTTCGATCAAGTGGCATCTACAACAAAACACGTATTTTTATGAATGGTGAGAAGAACAGGTGTCGGATCTGAAACCAGAGACTGCAACAACTGCAACAACCGCCCAGAGCCCGAATTGTCTCTTATGGTGTGGTGATAACTGGTCATAGTAATGCATGCTCCTTGAGTTACTCGTCTCTAGAGTCTCTAGAGTCATACCATTCATTCCAGTGCATGTTTCCTTTCTATTAAAAGGTCCAACTGCACACTTCTTGTCTGACGTGAACATCGTTCGTCGGATGGTTGCACATTCTTCAGCGCTGCATACTCTTTGCCTCCGGGTCTTTCTTTGCATCTAGCTCCGAATGACCTGACCCCCATCAGTGAGGTCAGCCCACAGGTCACAGAGACACATCTTTGCGTCGGCGCATCTACATGACGATATACACTCTGCTCGTGCCCTCTTAGAACGTCGGCTGTCGCAGCACGCAGCTGTCTCCAGCTGACTCCTGACCTCTAGGTCTAATAGCACTTGATTAGAGGACCAGAAGGGAGGCAATGAGCGGAAGAATTGTGAATAACTCCTTTATTGATCACATGCTCTATCAGTGTCCTCATTGCGACTACATTGTGTGTGGGAACACAAGCCCCCTTGACCCTTTGAGAGAGGAAAGGCGGGAGAGTGATGTTTGGGAGAGAGATGCGCAGCAGTCGGTTTGCCCAGAATCCCGCTGGGGCCGCGTCAACCTTCCAAGAGGAACATGTTTTTTCTGTTAACATGAAATGCATGTTTATCCCCTCTTAACGCGGTCTCACCTCATTAGAGACGCACAATGGAGCTGCGGATGATTGTGACACATGGAAGTGATAACGGAACAGAGCCATGGGATCTGGCAGTGAGAGAGATGGAGGGGAGAGGTGGTGAGAGAGAAGAGCGAGAGAAAATGCTCCAAAAAAGGCGTGTCTAGAAGGGAGGAGGCGAGAGCAACAGACAGAGACATGTATTCAGTTTATGTTTGTCATACACGATACACCCAAGCATGCACCATTGGGAGGGAGTTCTGATGGTGGAGGGAGAGGGATGGATGAGTGGGCGGGCCTGTTTTGGGCTGATGGATGGATTCACAGTCAACCTTTTATTTTTAACTTCTCGTATGGAGGCCTAATTTGGGTGGAGCTTGTTTCTAAACGAGATTCATTTTGAGACACTTTTGAGATGTCGGATTTTAGACACTTTGCAAAAGTGTTGAAAAATGTATCATTAAGGTTGCCACAACAATATTTGGCCACCTTTCTGCTAAGCATTATGGCACAGGCCTCATTACAATTTTGGTGGTATCTCAGCGGTAAATCCACGGTGGTACCACCAAATGGAATTACTGTTACCACCACTTGGTCTGGCGGAATTTTTGCTGGATTACAAGTGACTTTAGGCTGTGTTAGTTCCCATTTATTGGAGTCACTCCATGGGGAGTTCGGCAGAATTACCACAGGCGGCAATTCCGCTGGCAGTTCATTCCACAGATTTTGTCTTTATTTGTCTGTAAAGCATGATAAGATATGATATGGTATTTATAACGCGCTTATACACAAATGTTTCAAGGCGTGATGAGGCAAGGGAGGGGACAGAAAGGGAAGACAGAGACAACGATTTTACTAGGTCAGGTGACTGAGATTGCGCAAGTGCAGAGGAGGGGAGGGAAAAAGTGCGAGGGGAAATGGGAGGAGGCAGTAATTCCATGGGAATTACCTCCAGTATTCTGCTGCATGTTTCCTCCGCCTTACCTCCAAACCCATAGTTTCAATGATGTGGTAAAGGGTTTATAGTGACTTTTTCGAACGTCACATTTTTGAAATGCCATTTTTTTGACACCAAAATGCCGAAAAAACATTTTTTCAATTTTTTTTATTTTATTTTTTAAATGGGGGAGTTCCCCCACCATCCCCTGTTTTTGAAAATTTATTTTTGACACTTTTTTTAACGAATGAAACCAAAATAAAACATAAAATAAAAAACAATACGAATTTTTTTGGGCATTTTTTTCGACAAAATGGCATTATGAAAATGTAGTTTTGAAAATGTGACTGGATACCGTGGTAAAGCAAAGGTAATGCAGTGGATACTATTGGATTACTACTGTTTTTGGCCACACCGCCAAACACGTAATGAGGCCCACTAGTGTCCATTGTTGACCAGGTGCAGGGTTGCTCTGCAGGACATTTAAGCTACGCTCGGGTTTTGCCCAAAGCATCAAAATGATTTTTCAACTGTAATCCTCCTCTTACCATACATGAATGCACCATCAGGGTAAACTCGCTGTCACTGGACCTGTATGTTAGCGGAACTCATCAGCATGCCTGGAAGCACAAGTGAAATGGGAATGCAAGCAGTACCAACCGAGTGCGAGTACCTTGAACTAATGCAAGTCAGGGTTATCGATTAGGCTTTACATGGAGTTTGTGTTTTTATTGATATGTATGTAATGTGTCTTTTTGTGTATAATTGCGTTATCTGTTTTACTGTATAGCACCTTGAAACTGGTCTCTGGTAATGCTGAGCTTCATAAATGATGTTTACTGCTGCTACTAAAACCTACACCGGCAGTAGGGTTTGGGCTCTCACTAGTCCAGTCTGAGGGAAATGTGTTTGAATCTGCCACACATGCCAAATACTTTATTAATGTATGATGTTCAAATTGCGGCAAATTTTAGGTTCTTTGGGAAGCTTAGAATCTTAGCTTTAAGATGGCAGTTAAAACTCGCTCCTAGCACAAACGTTTCCGGAGATATGGCCGATTTAGTAAAGATAGTTTTTCGGATTTTACATTTTAAAGCTCAGAATGACAGATGACAGATTTCAGTTTTAAAGATGACAGAATGACACGATTCTAGGGGGCAGTTCTAATAAACTAAAATAGTTTGGATTAGATTATTTTAAACTAAGAGATTGGTTTTGGCACAGTGCTAGCTGGGTACTCACACTAGATTTTGGACAGGAATGCGACTTTAGGTTTGTAGGGAAGCTTAGAATCTTAGCTTTAAGATGGCAGTTAAAACTCACTCCTAGCACAAACGGTTCCGGAGATACGGCCGATTTAGTAAAGGTAGTTTTTCGGATTTGAAATTTTAAAGCTCAGAATGACAGATGACAGTTTTCAGTTTTAAAGATGAACAGAATGGTGTTCCCGTAAACAACGGGAACTCCCGTCCCCTGCACACCACTAGGTATTGGATACAAAGATCCAAACAAAATGTACTGTTTTGTTCACTTGTTTTTTGATTACAAAGTATCAATTACCCAACTCTTTTATATCAACATTACCTATAGAAACATAAAATAATTTGTTTCGATTTACACAGGAATTTCAAAAAATCTTTATAACGGCGTAGTAGTGTTTTAGTACTGCTTACATAATAATAAAAGATGTTCAAGTTTCATTCACTCGAAAAAGAATATACAATAATTCAAACAGGAAAAAAACTTTCTTAATTTCAAAGCTCAACGCGTTTTGAGAGTATGTCTCTCTTCTTCAGGAGCAACAAACTTTACAAATTGGAATACAATGTTCTCATAACTTGTAGTGAGTCCACATTTAACAGATAAAGTCAAATTATATCTATTTCATTTTTCTTCGAGCATCCCTTCTTGTTGTGGAATGGGGAAAACGTCATCTAATGAAGTGCTGTGAATAACAATGATATGTGTGTTAGCTGATAATTTAAACCAGGATCAATTAAATGAATCAATCTAAATCCGTGTGGGAAACAGTATGCATACCTGTCTTTTTTGATCATATCCAGTATGTTTCTCAATGGTTGAATTCTATCACTTCTAGTCGACCTATATCCTGTTACAAAAAATAATTTGATAATATCTATCAGAATATAGATGTGCATCATGTTTTCATCTATCACCTTAACCTCAATTCAAAAAATTAACTCAATGTTTGTTGTGGTGCTGGGCCCCTGATTTTCTCGACCCCAATTTTTCAAAGGTGACCTACATGGAAATATTATGTCAATATCTGTGACTTAATCCATTTCTCTAATAAATATTGTGTCCTCTCTCATATCATTCTTACCTTGATTCTAGTGTTCCTTCGCTCCGACACAAGAGCTGTAATTTCTGCCCGAATCGTGCGTGTTTTCGAATCTCTCTCCCTATTTAATGTCATGTGACTTAAGGACATGTGACTATGTGAATCATGTGATCAAGATGGCATTCTGGGAGTTGTAGTATTTATTACTAGATATCGCGTGAAAGTAGTTTTAACTTAAACCATTGCTCTAGTAAATATTGTGTCCTCTCTCACTGTTCTTTCGCTCCAAAACAAGAACTGCAATTTCTGCCCGAGCCGCATGTGTTTTCGAGTCTCTCTCCCTATTTAATGTCATATGACTTAAGGTCATATGACTGTATTAGTCATGTAATCAAGATGGCATTATGGGAGTTGTAGTGCTTATTACTAGATGCCGCGCAAGAATGGTGTTAGCCCTGTGAGATCTATTTTTAATTATTATATATGAACCGTTTCGTACTTATGACCACAATATATAAAGGTATTTTCTAGCCCAAGTATTTTGGACATTATCTATAGATTGTCTTCTCCTCATTCCACATTAATAGAAGAGAGACAGGTGTATATTGGTCAAATTGCACACAAATCTATTTCTGACCCAAATGCATATTTATCTATGTACCATTTTTCTAATATTATAGGTCCAGTTAACATATTTTCTGTAGCACCAAAACATCCGATCCCTGTATTTGTACGATGTCGTGTCCACTTATGACAGAATTCTCCCCTTTTCATCCAGATAACTACCTCTAAATCTTTCCAGATTTTACACAAATGTGCACCAGGGATATGGGTTTCAAATGATAAAGTGTCAGATTTTTAACCCTATTAGTGCCCATTGGAAAACACTCAGTGCCATGCTATTTTCTCTGATTCTTAGCTGTTTCATCTCAAATTGCTGTAGCTCACTAGAAATCGATAATACTATAGGATAACCATACATTTTTTGTTTCAGTATATTTTTCTCTAAAAAATGAGCCAAAAAGCACACGTTTGTGTCACACCCTGAGGTCACATGACATGATTCAATATGGTGGACACATATCACTGTAAAGAGTATATATCACTGACGACAAAGGTAGCACTTTCAGAAAACAATTTTTTTCAGTAGGTAGATGGGCACATTTCAAGTATATTATGTTTGCTGCTCAGACAAAAAACTGAAGTTTCATGTTTTATTTTATTTATTTATTTTTTGGGGCTTAGCGTAAGTGCATCCCATGAGTGTCAAATGTGAACTTTTTTTCCAATCCACAAATATAATGAAAAAAGTGAAAGTAAAAGACCAATAATTTAGAAGCATCATTAGGGAAATCAGGTTTTACTTAGTAGCAATATGATGCAAAGGAAAATAAATATTCTGAGAGGTTCTGGGTAGTCTTACATACATTTCAAAATGGCCGACATTGTTTATTTCCCTTGCTGTTTTCCCTGCAAGAATCTCTATTTCAGAACTGGAACTCAATAAAGTCTAGTAAATGGTTTGTTCTGTTATGTATGTTTAGTCAGCAGACAATTTTCGAACTTGTTATATCTGTATGTGAGCCAATGGCTCACAGAGTCTTTGTATCTGACCTTTGACCTTAAAATGCACTACATTCAATGTTTTTGTCATCATATCTTTGTAACCCTAGATCTGTTTGTCTTAATTGCGGTGTCTTTTGAAAGTTAATGACATGTTCTCCATAATCCATTGTCTAATATGTAGAGAGGTTATGACATTTGACCTTTGACCTCACAATAATCAAGTGCAAAGTACTTTTTTTGTTAATTGTTATACAACCGTGGTACCGATTTTGACAAATCAGGTGTCTTTTCGAAAGTCCTGATTTGTGCTTTTTAATTTATGGATCAGAAAGGGCCTCTGGTTTTGTTATTTGACCTTTGACCTTAGAATCTCCCACCCAAAAGTGTTTTTTTGTTGTTTCTCTGCTACCATTTAGCACATTTATATAAAAGAGGTGTTATTGGAACAGTCATGTTGGGTACTTTGACTTGGAGGCATCAAGTGGAGTGTAGGCGGTATGACAATTGACCTTTGACCTTAGAACGAGCACTTCCAAAGTGTTTTTAATTTCTCAGCAACCATTCATTTGATTTAGATGTGTCGGGTATCACTGTAATGGACATGGTATGTGCTACTCATCAATGGGGCATATAGTCAAAGAGGCCTTTTTGTTTGACCTTTGACTTCAGAAAAAAGGATTGTAAATATGATGTATTTGTTTAGTTTTGACAATTTTTGAACAGTTTTAGAAAAGGGTGAAGCCAACAATAACGTATTTGTATGTACTATCACATCTATTGGATACATAAGTCAAGTGGAAATTATCATTGACCTTTGACCCCTAGAATAATTATTCTCAATGCGCGTTTTGCTATTGCTTTGGAACTGGGTTCGATAGAGACAAATGTGGTGTCATCTCAAACCCATGGTACATTCTTTCGTATAAAAAGGTACAGACGTTTGAGATGCTTTGGGGTTTGACCTTTGACCTCTAAATCATTCAACTAAACGTTTTTGTTTGGCTACGATGTAGAACGTTTACACATGAGGTGTTGTTAGAATGGTCATGTACTTCGTCTTCTATGCGTCAAGTAGGGCATGGGGTGGTAGGAAATATCACCTTTGACCTTAAAATTAGCATTTGTTTCCTTGCAATGTTATTTGCTATTTCAATTAGATCAGTAGGATCACCTGAGAACAAACATTCACATTTGGTAAATAAAGTGCTCGCACATGTGGTAGATAAATACTCAATTGTGTCAGTGGGGTCGCCTGAGAACAAGTGCTTACACATGTGGTAAATAAATACTCAATTAGATCAGTGGGATCACCTGAGAACAAGCGCCTTCACAGTTGGTAAATAAATAATCCATTCTGTCAGTGGGGTCACCTGAGAACAAACACATTCACATTCAGTAAATAATCAATTCTATCATTGGGCCCACCTGGAAACAAATGCATTCACTTTTGGTAAATAAATAATTGATTCTGTCAGACTAGCGTCCCCTCGATACTGCTAGCTGTTTACCTAGCTCAGGGGCGTACAACCTTAGGACACCAAACCTCTCGTTGATCCTCAGGTGCTGTTTCTTCAGGATCTATGGATGCGGGTGGTCCATCCCTAGTCACCGAGTCTGGCCTTGGCAGGTTTTCCTGTTGGGTTTGGGAGCCCCGTATCGGCATCCCCAAACCCTGATATTTCTCTCCTTATCCCAGATTGTTTGGCGGGACCAGTATTTGTATCCTCGCTTCCATACCAGTAGCCCAAGGCTAAACCTTCAGCACTTTCATCCCCTTCCTTGTATTCGGTACTGGCCGAAATGTCTGAGGGCCTTGGGGCTACTTCAGTGGTTGGAAGCTCTATATCTTCGGCATCTCTCTTCTCTCTTGACTTGGAGGTTACAGACGGTACAATACATGGGCATGCGGGCTGTAGGATTTCTCCATGCAGTGGCTCCTGTTGAAGACTTCTGGTGCTCCTCTCACTTGGGGAAAAAGGAACTTCAGCAACAGTCGGATCCATTTCCACACCATCCCCATATGGGCAGGAGATGATTTCTGTGGAGGGTCTTCACATCCCTCGGGGGCCCTTCCATTCTCAGTCTGAACACAGGCAACCATGTCAGCTGTTGCCCAATCAGATAAGGCTGCGAGTCCCAGCGATTGCCCAGTTTGTTTTGCCCTCTCTTCCCTAAATTCCTGATGAGCACCCGATCCCCGGGTTGCAGGTTGGGGAACCAGACCTTATTATCATACCTCTTTTTCTTCAGTTGCTCATCCAATTTGGCGTACTTGGGGATGTGTATGAGTGGGTTGTTGTCTGTTCTTACTGTGAAAGTAGCCCCATACAGGTAGTCATACAGTTTCTCAGACACAGCCCACTTCAGGGCCAAAAACTCCAGCCTATGGGTGGGGTAATTCAATTCAGAGGGGTTCAGCCGGCGGCTGGCGAATGCCACGTGCCTGACAGTTCCCTGTTGCTCTTGATAGAGTATGGCACCCAAGCCATAAGAACTGGCTTCACATGTACGATATAGGGCAGGTGCAGATCAGTGTTTGCCAGTACCGGTGCTTCAGTGAGAGTTTTCTTTTTTTAACTGGGCAAAGGCTTGTTCACACTTCTCACTCCAGGGCAGAACAAATTCCTCTTTAGGATGATACAGGGACATGGACTGCTTCCCCCGGCTAGCCGTCTTCTTCTGTGGGGCTGGATAACCCTTAGTCAATTCCGTGAGCAGTCGGGCTATGTTGTTGAAGCCAGGCACGAACCTTCGGTAATAATTGCAGAATCCCAGGAAACTTCTCATCTCTCGCCCGGTTCTGTGGGCGGGGCCAAGTCTTGATGGCTTCCATCTTGGTGGGGTCCACACTCACTTCCTCAGCGCACACCACAAGGCTAATATACTTCACACTGGTGTGGCAAAACTGGCATTTTTCTAGGGATACTTTTAGCCCTTGCTGTTGAAGATGATCCAAAACCTTCAGCAACATTTGGTGATGTTTTTCCAGGGTCCTCCCAAACACGATCACAATGTTTAGATAAACCAGCACCTCAAGTTCATGTCTCCCCACTGTTCGTTCCATCAAGCGTTGAAAATGTGGCTGGCGCTCCCGATATCCCCTGTGGCATTCGGGTAAACTGGTAAAATTCTAACGGGCAGATGAAGGCTGTCTTCTCCTTTTGGTAACATGGGAATCTGGTAATACCCACTCTGGAGATCTAAGACAGAAAACCAATTGCTCCCAACCAGACAGTCCAGGGCCTCATCCACTCTGGGGGTGATATATTGATCTGGCACATTTCTGCTGTGTAGCCGCCGGTAGTCGATGCACAGCTGCACATCTTGGTTCTCCATCAGGCCTCCAGGCAGTTCTTGACCTTCAGGAGCATCCATCACCAATCTCCTGGAGCAGTGTTGCCTTTGGAGACGTACACGGCAAGGCACCATGATTGTCTGACCAGGCGGTATGTCAAGCTGACTGTGGTTAGTGGTGTTCACTTCTCCCACAGAACTGTCAGGGTGCACCACGTTCTCCATGCTTTTCTTGGCATGCTGGGTGCATTATCAGAGAATGTGCGAACTGCGGACCTGCCATCTCCATACACTTTCTGGCTAAGGTACCAAACAGGGCAGAGTTGGTCCCCATGACCAGGTTTACCTCTGGATACTGGTTCTTGGTGGTGCATACTAATGCTGGGGCGGTCAACACGGTGCTTACTCCAGCCACCTCTTGATTTAGATGGATCTTTACGCAGATGTACCCCAGATATCGGCAAGCGGCATCGCCGACTCCCATCAGATTTAACCCCTACAGCGGTTCTGACATATGTTTGCGATAATAGGGCTCATAAACAATATTGATCCGGGAGCCACTGTCCAGTTGTGCTGTAGTCCTTCGCCCTTCAATCTCAACTGGGATTGTCATGGGTGGCCCAATCAAGCCCTCAGGAATGGTTCTTGATAAATTGGCCTGAGTTCGTAGTCTGTTGCATGTCGCTGGTGACATTTTCTTGGAGTTGCAGAGCTCATGGACTAAATGAAGATGGTCAGGTGTGGCACCCTCCTGAGCCGTAATGTGGTGCTTTGTAGTACGTCAGAATTTTGTGCCTGTATTGATGTATGGGAGTTATTGCCAGTGGGGCTTACTCCTGTACTCGAGGTTTTAGCTGCTCCTCGGCTACAACCACCTGTGCGTTTTCCGGCAATCCTCGTGCTGGAGTTGGTTTAAATGCAGTAAATCGAGCAGCTACTCGGGCATAGTCTTGGTCGCACAAACAAGTTGAGTTGCTGTCATCCCCACATCGATAGCAAAATCTCCATGGTGGTAAAGTGGCTGATGATTGTGTAACATATTCTCGAGGCTCTTCAGCTTGTCTAAATACTTGGTGTTCTCTTTCACGTGATGAGTGAAAAAGGTCTCTGCCTCGCTGTTGAGTTACATTCAGATTGTCCCTGGGTAGTAGCTGGGTCTGTATTTACCTCACCAGTTGTTGCAGCTCGTCAATCTGTTTCTGCTGAGAGAGGGCATAGTTGGGAGCTGGGATCTTGATTTGGACAGGATGACTCTGGGCATTGACATTGCCAGTTTCTTCTTCCAAAGCTCTTAATGACCTAAGTAGATCTTCATAAGATGGAGGTGTGTCCAGTTTTACACGCAGTCTTAGTTGGAGGATGGGTGTGTTAGCGTCTTTGTCCCCTTTTAGTATCTGCTTCAAATGACACTGATTCAATTGGGAAGTCTCTATTCCTCCTCTATGGTGTGCCAGGTGCAAAATATGTTCAATCCTCACCAGGAATTCAGATAATTTCTCTCCCTGCTTCAGTGAGGTGGCATGGTACCTCATCATCATATCTTCCCCGGGTTCAGTAGTGCTGAACGCTCCTTCCAGTGCATCCATTACTTGCAGGGAAGTCGGATGAGTGTGCGCAGGGACTGAACCGTCTGTAGTGCAGGTCCTCGCAATGCCTCTATCACACGCCTCCTTTTTTCTTGATCTGACACTGTACAATCATGTAGCGTAAGTTGAGTGAGGTCAACCCACACTTCATACCCCTCTTCTCCTTTGGGCACCAGTTTTTTGCCTGAAAAGGGGCGCAACCGGGTGTATGCTCCATGTTCATTCATCAAGGGCAACAGTGATTGTCGCTCCATAGTTACTCTAAATGCTTCAGCCACCACAGCAGCAATAACAATGGCATCCTCGGTGGTCGTAGCTTCTGGGTGGAGAGCCCAGCCATGGGGACCACTTGACGCTGTGCCACCGACGACCGAAGCCGCCCGCTCCTTGCCTAAGAACATTTGAATCGAAGGACTCCCTCGTCCGCATCGTCGACCGCTTCATCCTGCCGGAGAAAGTCGAGGATGACCAACGCGCCGAGGAGAAATCCGCCGGTGGGTTTCCCGCCACCCGAAGACCACAAAGACTCGAACGACTCGACGCCCTTGCTAGGCCACAGTTGTTCACACTCTTTGCGGTCCAGAACTATTGTCACCGAGGTGCCCCGCACGCCTCTTCCTTGCAGCACGCCAACGCTCCGTTGTCGACGAGCACCGCTCGGATCGAAGCTGCTGCCTCATCTACGCTGTTCTACCCCGTTCCTCTACGCCTCTCGATGCCTCTCAACGATCCGTGGCTCCTGCTTTAAAGGGAGTCACTCAAGCAGGATCTGTCGACGCCTCTTTGAAGAACTCTACTCCACCAGGTACATTGGGGGGGGGGGTAAAAACATTATAGAAGGAAATAAGACTTATAGAACAATATATGAACTGGGCTTGTGTTATATCTTTATTTTACAGGTTGCCCAGGTGGGGGGATTTCCACACAGAACTGTGTCTAGTGTTAGGGGCCAGTATTCTGCCTATTGTTTCAACCATCTTGCTTTCCTTCCTCTCTATTGCTGGTTTCACTTTTATTGATCTGTGTGACATTGTTACAGTATTGTTGATGCACTTTAATGAGATCTAATACAAAGAGTGGTACCACTTTAGAATTGTATATATTTGCCATTGTTGATTTTCCTGAGTACAAAGTGAGTTATTGTGATAAGTGTACATAACCTTGAATATTGATTATATAAAGACTGTGTTCTAACCAAAACAGTGTGTGGACATTCCTTTGTGGGGGCTTGGGGCACACTGTACTTAAGAACCAGCCTGCATCACCTCTTGAGAAGCTAGGCCTTGATTGCTCGACCACGTTTACCAGTAATAGAGAATCTTGGCTGGGGTCCTCTGTGCCTCTCCTCTACCATATAGAGAGCAGAAGTACAGACCCCCCTACCAGTCTTTACAAAGGGTTCCAGGGGAGTGCACATTTTTAAACTGCAGATCTTGTGGGCTGCAAAATCCTTCCACCATAATTCCACCATGACACGCATTGATTACAGCGAGGAATCATGGGAGTTGTAGTAAGATAAGTAAGATCTGCAAGGCAATATGTTGCAGATCCCTGCTCTGGGCTTAGTTACCGCCTAATTTTAAACACATTTCATACTTTTAAATGCATTCCATTTCTGTCATAAGCACCACAAACAATCATTGTGAGAGTGGCTGGCCAATCTTAGACACAGCTGGGATCACGGATGCGGGCAAAACCCCCTAAGGAGGTAATTTACACTTCTCTAACTTCAACAGTTAAAGCATCTTATTGACCAAACATGTTGGGAAGATCATTATGCACATTTTGCCCACAGAAAATATAAACGAGAATAAAAAGGTATGCACTTGCTCCTTTGATGCTATATATATATATATATATTAATTTACCTACAACAACAAAAACAGAGCAATAGAGAACCAAGACCAATAGTGTTGGCAGCATGTCAGGCCGCACAAACTAGTACAGTGTAAAGTCTCCTAAAACAGGGTGACTTTCCTCTTGAGAGCACAGCGTCTCAGGTCGGAAAGGGGGAGGAGCTGGTTGGTGCAGGGTTCACTCCTATGCTGCAAGGAAAACACACAAAGAATTGGTCGCCACCCACAATAAGACTAAATTACTACCACACAAACTTATCAATAGAAGATCGCGATGTTCACACAATCCATGAGAAAACAACAAAATACAATACCAAGTTACTAGTCGGGAAGTCAATCTGAAAGCAGAAGACAGGCGAAACTAAGTCACAAAGAAACAGGACTTCAGGGGAGTTTGCCAGTGCCAGGAAGGATTATTCAGAAGCAGGTCCTAGACGGAAACCAGGTCATGAAGCAAGAGAAACAAAAAGGCTTGAAAAAGCCGGAACGCAAGATTCAAGAGCTGGTCTCGGAATGAACGTGGGTTAGGAAGCGATGAGGTTTTTAGCGCAATATTTACCTGTGGTTTAAAATGGTACACAAATTCATAGTGCTCTATTGACTGCTTGGTGACCACGAACGTGTTGTAAACACCATACCCAACAACCCCAGTTTATATGAAATAAAAACACACTCTCTACAGAAGACCACCCTGCCTTTCCATCACACTCATCAAATGGGGTGAAAGTAGGGAAAGATCCTTTTGTGAAGCTTAACCACAGCACATTGGAAGACCAGTTGGTGACTGTATATGGTGTTCTAGTCTCTAGAGGAGTATGCAGACGTTAAGTAATTGTGTATGGTAAAACAAGTGAGAAACTGAGTAATTAGCCCTCAGACACCCATCAATCCCCCACACCCATTCCCACCCACCTCCCTCAACTCCCCACACCCATGCCATCCCACTTCACGCATGCCCTCCCACCTCCCTCAAACCAGCACCAAACTATTTTAAGAAATTACAAATTGAAACATAGATTCTGAAAATCAAACTAAGATTACTGCGAGCAACCAGTAGATTACAGATATATTTAGAAATGCATTAATTAAAATACTGCTGAGGCCTAGTGTAGTGGTGAGCCCTGGTCTGTGGTGTTGGATGTAGAGGAGACGATGCCCGGTTCTACCTGCAAGGGGAAAAACAGCTGCAAATATTTTTCTGTGGACCAGCTTTCCAGGGGAGTGCAAGCAGCAAATTTACTGCCCCATTAGGCGCTCCGATGGGCAGGTTGGATAGATGCAAACTGCATGGGCCTAATCTAGTGGCAATCCCTGGTCTACTGTGTTGGGTGTAGAGAAGACGATGCCCGAGTCCACCTGCAAAAAAAAAGACAGATGCAGAGATTTTGCCGTCAACCAACTGCCCAGGGGAGCGCAAAGTGGGAGAACTCTCTGCCCATCAGGCACTCCGATGGGCAGGTTGGATAGACGCAAACTGCATGCCCTAATCTAGTGGCAATCCCTGGTCTACTCTGTTGGGTGTAGAGAAGACGATGCCCGGGTCCACCTGCAAAAAAAAGACGAATGCAGAGATTTTGCCGTCAACCAGCTGCCCAGGGGAGCGCAAGGCGGGAGAACTCACTGCCCGTCAGGTGCTCCGATGGGCAGGTTGGATAGACGCAAACTGCATGGGCCTAATCTAGTGGCGATCCCTGGTCTACTGTGTTGGGTGTAGAGAAGACGATGCCCGGATCCACCTGCAAAAAAAAGACGGATGCAGAGATTTTGCCATCAACCAGCTGCCCAGGGGAGCGCAAGGTGGGAGAACTCTCTGCCCGTCAGGTGCTCCGATGGGCAGGTTGAATAGACGCAAACTGCATGGGCCTAATCTAGTAGCGATCCCTGGTCTACTGTGTTGGGTGTAGAGAAGACGATGCCTGAGTCCACCTGCAAAAAAAAGACGGATGCAGAGATTTTGCCATCAACCAGCTGCCCAGGGGAGCGCAAAGTGGGAGAACTCTCTGCCCATCAGGCACTCCGATGGGCAGGTTGGATAGACGCAAACTAATCTAGTGGCAATCCCTGGTCTACTGTGTTGGGTGTAGAGAAGACGATGCCCGGGTCCACCTGCAAAAAAAAGACGAATGCAGAGATTTTGCCGTCAACCAGCTGCCCAGGGGAGCGCAAGGCGGGAGAACTCACTGCCCGTCAGGTGCTCCGATGGGCAGGTTCGATAGACGCAAACTGCATGGGCCTAATCTAGTAGCGATCCCTGGTCTACTGTGTTGGGTGTAGAGAAGACGATGCCCGGATCCACCTGCAAAAAAAAGACGGATGCAGAGATTTTGCCATCAACCAGCTGCCCAGGGGAGCGCAAGGTGGGAGAACTCTCTGCCCGTCAGGTGCTCCGATGGGCAGGTTGGATAGACACAAACTGCATGGGCCTAATCTAGTGGCAATCCCTGGTCTACTGTGTTGGGTGTAGAGAAGACGATGCCTGAGTCCACCTGCAAAAAAAAGACGGATGCAGAGATTTTGCCATCAACCAGCTGCCCAGGGGAGCGCAAAGTGGGAGAACTCTCTGCCCATCAGGCACTCCGATGGGCAGGTTGGATAGACGCAAACTACATGGGCCTAATCTAGTGGCAATCCCTGGTCTACTGTGTTGGGTGTAGAGAAGACGATGCCCGGGTCCACCTGCAAAAAAAAGACGAATGCAGAGATTTTGCCGTCAACCAGCTGCCCAGGGGAGCGCAAGGCGGGAGAACTCACTGCCCGTCAGGTGCTCCGATGGGCAGGTTCGATAGACGCAAACTGCATGGGCCTAATCTAGTAGCGATCCCTGGTCTACTGTGTTGGGTGTAGAGAAGACGATGCCCGGATCCACCTGCAAAAAAAAGACGGATGCAGAGATTTTGCCATCAACCAGCTGCCCAGGGGAGCGCAAGGTGGGAGAACTCTCTGCCCGTCAGGTGCTCCGATGGGCAGGTTGGATAGACACAAACTGCATGGGCCTAATCTAGTGGCGATCCCTGGTTTACTGTGTTGGGTGTAGAGAAGACGATGCCCGGATCCACCTGCAAAAAAAAGACGGATGCAGAGATTTTGCCATCAACCAGCTGCCCAGGGGAGCGCAAGGTGGGAGAACTCTCTGCCCGTCAGGTGCTCCGATGGGCAGGTTGGATAGACACAAACTGCATGGGCCTAATCTAGTGGCGATCCCTGGTTTACTGTGTTGGGTGTAGAGAAGACGATGCCCGGATCCACCTGCAAAAAAAAGACGGATGCAGAGATTTTGCCATCAACCAGCTGCCCAGGGGAGCGCAAGGTGGGAGAACTCTCTGCCCGTCAGGTGCTCCGATGGGCAGGTTGGATAGACACAAACTGCATGGGCCTAATCTAGTGGCAATCCCTGGTCTACTGTGTTGGGTGTAGAGAAGACGATGCCTGAGTCCACCTGCAAAAAAAAGACGGATGCAGAGATTTTGCCATCAACCAGCTGCCCAGGGGAGCGCAAAGTGGGAGAACTCTCTGCCCATCAGGCACTCCGATGGGCAGGTTGGATAGACGCAAACTGCATGCCCTAATCTAGTGGCAATCCCTGGTCTACTGTGTTGGGTGTAGAGAAGACGATGCCCGAGTCCACCTGCAAAAAAAAAGACAGATGCAGAGATTTTGCCGTCAACCAACTGCCCAGGGGAGCGCAAAGTGGGAGAACTCTCTGCCCATCAGGCACTCCGATGGGCAGGTTGGATAGACGCAAACTGCATGCCCTAATCTAGTGGCAATCCCTGGTCTACTCTGTTGGGTGTAGAGAAGACGATGCCCGGGTCCACCTGCAAAAAAAAGACGAATGCAGAGATTTTGCCGTCAACCAGCTGCCCAGGGGAGCGCAAGGCGGGAGAACTCACTGCCCGTCAGGTGCTCCGATGGGCAGGTTGGATAGACGCAAACTGCATGGGCCTAATCTAGTGGCGATCCCTGGTCTACTGTGTTGGGTGTAGAGAAGACGATGCCCGGATCCACCTGCAAAAAAAAGACGGATGCAGAGATTTTGCCATCAACCAGCTGCCCAGGGGAGCGCAAGGTGGGAGAACTCTCTGCCCGTCAGGTGCTCCGATGGGCAGGTTGAATAGACGCAAACTGCATGGGCCTAATCTAGTAGCGATCCCTGGTCTACTGTGTTGGGTGTAGAGAAGACGATGCCTGAGTCCACCTGCAAAAAAAAGACGGATGCAGAGATTTTGCCATCAACCAGCTGCCCAGGGGAGCGCAAAGTGGGAGAACTCTCTGCCCATCAGGCACTCCGATGGGCAGGTTGGATAGACGCAAACTAATCTAGTGGCAATCCCTGGTCTACTGTGTTGGGTGTAGAGAAGACGATGCCCGGGTCCACCTGCAAAAAAAAGACGAATGCAGAGATTTTGCCGTCAACCAGCTGCCCAGGGGAGCGCAAGGCGGGAGAACTCACTGCCCGTCAGGTGCTCCGATGGGCAGGTTCGATAGACGCAAACTGCATGGGCCTAATCTAGTAGCGATCCCTGGTCTACTGTGTTGGGTGTAGAGAAGACGATGCCCGGATCCACCTGCAAAAAAAAGACGGATGCAGAGATTTTGCCATCAACCAGCTGCCCAGGGGAGCGCAAGGTGGGAGAACTCTCTGCCCGTCAGGTGCTCCGATGGGCAGGTTGGATAGACACAAACTGCATGGGCCTAATCTAGTGGCGATCCCTGGTTTACTGTGTTGGGTGTAGAGAAGACGATGCCCGGATCCACCTGCAAAAAAAAGACGGATGCAGAGATTTTGCCATCAACCAGCTGCCCAGGGGAGCGCAAGGTGGGAGAACTCTCTGCCCGTCAGGTGCTCCGATGGGCAGGTTCGATAGACGCAAACTGCATGGGCCTAATCTAGTAGCGATCCCTGGTCTACTGTGTTGGGTGTAGAGAAGACGATGCCCGGATCCACCTGCAAAAAAAAGACGGATGCAGAGATTTTGCCATCAACCAGCTGCCCAGGGGAGCGCAAGGTGGGAGAACTCTCTGCCCGTCAGGTGCTCCGATGGGCAGGTTGGATAGACACAAACTGCATGGGCCTAATCTAGTGGCGATCCCTGGTTTACTGTGTTGGGTGTAGAGAAGACGATGCCCGGATCCACCTGCAAAAAAAAGACGGATGCAGAGATTTTGCCATCAACCAGCTGCCCAGGGGAGCGCAAGGTGGGAGAACTCTCTGCCCGTCAGGTGCTCCGATGGGCAGGTTGGATAGACACAAACTGCATGGGCCTAATCTAGTGGCAATCCCTGGTCTACTGTGTTGGGTGTAGAGAAGACGATGCCTGAGTCCACCTGCAAAAAAAAGACGGATGCAGAGATTTTGCCATCAACCAGCTGCCCAGGGGAGCGCAAAGTGGGAGAACTCTCTGCCCATCAGGCACTCTGATGGGCAGGTTGGATAGACGCAAACTACATGGGCCTAATCTAGTGGCAATCCCTGGTCTACTGTGTTGGGTGTAGAGAAGACGATGCCCGGGTCCACCTGCAAAAAAAAGACGAATGCAGAGATTTTGCCGACAACCAGCTGCCCAGGGGAGCGCAAGGCGGGAGAACTCACTGCCCGTCAGGTGCTCCGATGGGCAGGTTCGATAGACGCAAACTGCATGGGCCTAATCTAGTAGCGATCCCTGGTCTACTGTGTTGGGTGTAGAGAAGACGATGCCCGGATCCACCTGCAAAAAAAAGACGGATGCAGAGATTTTGCCATCAACCAGCTGCCCAGGGGAGCGCAAGGTGGGAGAACTCTCTGCCCGTCAGGTGCTCCGATGGGCAGGTTGGATAGACACAAACTGCATGGGCCTAATCTAGTGGCGATCCCTGGTCTACTGTGTTGGGTGTAGAGAAGACGATGCCCGAGTCCACCTGCAAATAAAAGACGATGCAGAGATTTTGCCATCAACCAGATGCCCAGGGAATGCAAGTGGGGAGAAGTCACTGTGCCATCAGGCGCTCCAATGGGCAGGATGGATAGATGCAAACGGCATGGTCCTACTCTAGTGGCAAGCCCTCATGTAAATGATAATTTTACAACGAGCAGACAAACCGGAGAACATTCATCACATTCATAGAGCAAGAAGAGTGCAGGTAATAAACTCGGATTCCCAGTAAGTATACCATGCTGCATCAAAAGTCACCACATGGTGCCCACAACGTAGGTATACCCATCTAGTCACCGACTTACCTGGGAGTTGATTTCAATGATCTTCAACTCTTGCCTGCAAATTGATCTGGTTGTGTGCGTAGACATCCGCAGCCACCGTTCTCGGTGAAGTAATTCCATAAACATAGAGAGAAGAAAAGTCAGTCTTACAAGAGTGGCACAATCCCTCCCCCCACCCACTTCAGCTGATTTCAGTTCTCCACACTCAGCAGGCTAACATTTCAACCAATTGCATATACACCAACAAGGAGTCCTCACTATTCCCAAACCCTCACTTCACCCCAAACAATTGACGCACCTTCAAATCTCCAATTACCTTACACTACACACAGCTAGAGGCCACCAATCACTTGGTAACTTTATACCTTCCAGTACACGATTAAACTTGGCAGACTTAACTTGGAGAAGGATAGATGGTGGAGGCACAAGCATATTGCAAAGTGTCAAGTATACACTTGATGGAAGACAGTGGAAATGGGGCGTGCAAAAGGTTCCCTTGAGTACCTATAGCTTTCATAATCAAGTGAAAAAAAACAACATACACTTTCTGGGGCTGGTAGCCTGAAAGTAGCAGCATATTTGTTATTGTATGATATCATATGGCATTTATAACACGCCTATACATAAGTGTTTAAAGGTGTGAAAGTGTGCAAAGTGTATATACACCGATTGCCCTCAGACATCAAAACAACTCTACCCTGTAAGATATTCGCAGTCTAATAAGCTGACACTTTAAGACCAATCCAGTAATGAGAATTGTTGTGGATGGAGTGAGAGGAGCAGCCTTGGCACAGGTAATAAACCACGACCACCTCTAAGTATTTTTAAGACCTAGGCACATTCGTCCTTCTTAGAACCGCAACATAAATGCAACAAAAATAGAAATATCCCACGATCCGTAGTATGCCATGTATTGATCAAATAAAGCATGGGTATTCCCAGAAGATCCTCTGGTCCACCCGTTTAATTTAGTAACAGGATGCCAGCATTTAGGTTGCAAGCTGCTAGCCAGCCATAAAAAGGTAAATTGCTTCCTTCATCAACACCGTTACAGTAAGTGCTCGGTAGCCTAATTTGCATGAGCACAATCAGTGTTTTACCCATGCAATGCCCTTGATGCTGCTAACCTTTAGGTACATAACCCACCCCGCCAAATGAAAACATGGGTGGGTGCCACCATTCTAAGCCCTGTTACTGCGGAGGTTGAAGTCCTGTGAGTTGGCTCAAATATTAGCATCCCCTCACACATGACCCCTACTCCAGGGTCACTCGCAATGTCTCCACGACACAACTGGCTGGTGCAGTGTACAGATGTTCCTTATCTGGAAGAGTTGATGACTGCCCAACGGGACGGAGGCAAACCCAGTGAGGACGATCTGTGAACCCCAACCATGTAATCACATAAAGTTTGAGTGGTTGACAACGTCCAATATTGGGAGGGGTTGAGCAAAGGCAATCCTTTGCTTTATGTTTTTAGTCTGCCTTCCTAAAAGGGATGGTATACCCAAACATGAGTTGACTGCTTACTGCGCCACAGGCAACCAAATGCTGCACCCATAAATACAGTTGTAACACTCAACTTGAAAAACATGAGGAATCGAACACTCGATCTCAGGTCTCAAACCTGCAAGGTTGAAGGTCAAGTCATTCTTACAAACTCCACAAAGAATGCCCGCAGCACTACATTCATGCACTGGTTACACTCAGCTCTGCCTAAAACATGTTATGTTATGTTAACGGTACTTATATAGCGCACCGTCACCAACGGAATTGGTCCCCAGGCGCTCTGGAGGATCTGTAAATGAGAAGGTGGGATGGGTTAGTAAGGTGAAGAGGGAGTAGGATAGTGAGACGAGTGGTGTACTGTTGGCAGCTTCAACTCGGTAGACACCGGGTGCTGAGCTTTGGTGCAAGTATTGGATCGGTGTCAGTCCGCGTGTGCTGTTGGTGCGACTTATGTGTTGTTGGAGTGTGGTGAAGTGCGTGCAGCTTGTTGTGCGAGAGATGGTTGTGTGAGTTTTTTTAAGTATGCAGAGAGTTTGAGTTTATATTGGTTAGTGGGTTATTTGACATTTAACCTGCAAGCATTCACAGTTCTGTCTAAGTGTAGCACCCGCTGACCTACACAATTCAGTCTGAGTGTGGCACTCACCAATCTTCACAATATTATTCAGGTACCGCACAGGCCAATGTTCACAACTCTATCCAAGTGTGGGACATGCTAACATTCTCATTTCCATTTAAGTGTTGTGCTTGGTAATCTTCATAATTCCGTCTAGGTGTGGCATTCGCCAACCTTCACAATATTATCTAGATGCGGCGCAGGGCAAAGTTAGGAAATCTGTCTAGGCCAATGTTCTCAATTCTAAGTGTGGCACATGCTAAGATTCAAATTCCATCTAGGTGCGGCATCTAACATTCACAATCCTGTCTAGATATGGCGCAGGCTAATGTTCTCAATTCTAAGTGTGGCACATGCTAACATTCACAATCCTGTCTAGATGCGACGCAGGCTAATGTTCTCAATTCTAAGTGTGGCACATGCTAGCATTCGAGTTCCATCTAGGTGTGGCATATGCTAACATTCGCAAACCTGTCTAGATGCGACGCAGGCCCAAGTTAGGAATTACGTTTAAGTGTTGCACATGCTAACATTTACAGTTTCTTCTAAGTATGTTGCTTGGTATTACTCATAATCCCAGCTAGATGTGAGGCAGAGCTAGGAATTCTGACTAAGTGCGGCGCATGCCGACATTCACATTTCTAACATTTCAATTGGAGTTCTATCAAGCGTGGTGTATGCTAAGCCTTCCTAATTCCATCCAAGTAGGCAGATGCCGACATATACAAACCTATCTAGATGCGACGCAGGCTAGCGTCCACAATTCCCTCCAGGTGTGACACTTGTTAATATTGACTAGTATGTTAGGATGCAGTGCAAGGCAACATTTCAAACACTGTCATGGTTGATATCCGGCTGGTGGTCACACAACTTTCTAAGTATGCATGGGCTAAGTCTATGGCAGTCTATGTTATGGGAAAGGTAAGGTAGAGTGGCAGGGGCTTTCTGGTGTAGAGTAATTGCTCTACAGCCCCACCATGCCACACTTACAGTTTTTGTTGGTGTCTGTTAGCTGCTGGCTTCCTTGGCTTCCCCTGCAGACACTTCTTGGAGCCACCTCTGTCGCTGCCGCCCTTTGCCTTGGGACCCTTAGCCGCAAGGGCTGCCGGGCAGAGGGCTGCCCTGGGGTGTCCTTGATGAGGGTGCAGAGAGCCAATCAGGGCGCTTGGGAGGCGGGGAAAAGTGAGTCCAGGAAGCAGGGAGGCCCGGCAAAGACCACGCTACGGCCTCGCACTCCGTGCTTTTAGAAGCACTGGGCATTATTTTTTTTGTGTGCATGGGGTGGTGCACTCATGGTGTAACAATGGTACGCTAATGATCCAATATTGTGCACATGATGTGACACTGTTCTCATGAAGAGATGACGTTGTGCTTATGATATAGTGAGGAACATGAGGAAACAAACCCTGCATGCTGCAATCCAAACCGACCCTGACAAGGCCCAGTTCTTGGAAGTGAAACACTTCATGTAGGGTGCCACGTGACTCTGTTAAAATAAAAATCCCAAACAAACATTTGGGGGTGCCTGCTCCCCCAAATGAAAACATGGGTGGGTGCCACCATTCAAAGCCTCGTAACTGCTGAGGTTGAAGTCCTCAGAGTGGGATCAAATACTAGCATTACCTCACAAATGCCCCCTACACCAGGGTCACCTGTGAAGGCTACACGTCCGTAACAATTCCCTAACACATGTCACTTGCTCAAGGACACACCCGAATGAAGGTGAATCAGGGAATGACATCCAAAAGCACAGTTCGTCCCACCCCCAATCACCCTAATGCATGCACCGGCCTACCTGGTGCATACCCCCCACCCACAGCAGGTCTCTGCTGCCACCTTCCACCCCACTCTCCATGGCACACTGCAGTCACCACACTGGTCTTTCGGGTACTCTCTTACCTGCTGTACTTGGACTCCTGGTCCAGGGAGTCTTCTCAAGGCCATGGAGGTGCTGCAAGTGGCTCCTGCCCAGGGTGTTCCACTCATCCGGCTTTGGACTTAGATAGGGGGAATCCTTGTTCACTGCGGGAAGAGAGACAAGACAAAGGTAAGTGGTTTAGAGGATTGGGTGAAGCCTCTAAAATACCCCCCCAGAACTGCCATGTAATTTCAATAAGCCCCTGCACACTGCCACATGCTTTGGTCACCCACCCTTGCAGGTTTATCTAACCCTCGCTATGTTGCATGCCTCTGAACTCATGCATGCATGCCCCCCAGTCAAGATTGCATGTCAGGAGAGTGATTAGAGGGGTAGGTGTAGGGGCTACAAGTCAGAACACAGCTAACTCCTGCAGCCATCCGGATTCAGTCATGACTGAGAGAGTTAATTGCTTTTAACATTAAAGCTTCACCAGAATAGCCTCATTAGAATGTTTCAAGAAGTTAGATGCCCCTGCACAAGTAGGTTTGCCCCTCCTCCCACAGTCTCTGAGGTTAGCCCTGCTCCCAACATTTGAAGGGGTTACCTCCATCTCCCCTCCTGAAATGTTTTGCAGAACAAGTAGTACATGATTAAAAACTGCCTTGCAACATGTTTTGGATTTGATGTGGTCGCGGCAGGGGATAACTCACAGAAAGGTGCCATGATTCAAGTGCTTAAAAATCGGCAAATCATTAACAAACCTACCTCACATTGATGAAAGGATGTCAGTGGCAGGATCCCAGCAGCCTCTATACAGTTACTTGGATGGGTCGCTGGTGTGATGCAGTTGAACTCCTAGGCAGCAAAAGGGACCATCGGAGAGAATCAGAAATCATATAATTGGCAATGCTGAAAAAAGAAACAATACATTAGTCCCTTTCCCACCGCATTGTACTACTACACTAAGTGTTCTTCAAGCAATAACCCATTGTCATAACTGTTTTACAATCTTGAAAGACCACCTGGTTATAAACCACTCTCGTATGCTAGCCTAAAGGGTATTACAAACAAAAATGAAACAAACAAGCATTGGCAATGCCAACAGTTTTGGCTGTTGTGTAGGAATGGGAATGGCACTTGCAAGGCACTGCAGTAGTGGAATTAACTGACCATTGATGGTAGCAGGTGCAAAATGGTGCAAGTACCAGGGCATCTAATGGCAGTGCATGGCAAATGCATAATACTTATACACAAGCCAACATGTTGACTTTGACAATGCTTGTTTTTAACAGAACTTCAATGAAGGACAAGCTTAAGGGAGGTGGACCGGGGTAGAAGGGACAGGTGACACAGATGGTGGAAAGATGGTGACATGGAGAGGAGGCGCAAATGACACAGAGAGAAGGGATATGACACTGAGGAGAAGGGAAAGTGAAAAAGAGGTTGAACATGGGAAGGAAAGGGACAGGTAACATGGGCAGGATGAGAGGCTGTGGCATAAGGGACAAGGAACAGGGGACAAGAAGCTGAATATGTGGCAGGTGACAGGGGCAGAAGGGGCTGGTGACATGGGCAGAAGAGGCATGGGAAAACAGTGTGCTTGTGACATGGTGAGGAAGGGGCTGGCAAATAACATGGGGACATGGGCTTAGGCCATGGGTAGGGTGAAAGGCTGTTTATAACGGGTGTGATGGAGCAGATGGCATGGGGGAAGGAAGGTAGGTTATAAGAGGGAGAAGGGGAAGGTGACAGGGAGGAGAAGGGGCAGGTGACAGAGGACGAAGCAGCAGAGGTTTATGGGAGAAGGGAATGGGCACATATCAATAGGAGAGCTGACACAGGTGAGAGGAAGGATGCTGGCATGAGAGAGAAGAGACTGGGAAAGAAGAAGCTGGAGTCATGGGGAGAAGGGATAGGTATCATGGGTGGGGGAGAATCTGAGACACAGCGATAAAAAGAGGTGACAGGAAAATGGAGAAGAAGTGGCAGGTGACAGGGGAATAAGGAGCTGATGACATGGGTGTGAGTGAAGGCTGACACATGGGAGAAAAGTCAGATGATACAGAGGGAGACAAGAGGGAAGGGGCAGGTGACAGGAAGAAGGGGTACAAGGAAAAAGGGATACAGGGAATAGGGGGAGGGTGACCTGGAGAAGGAGGGTCTGGTGACAAGGGGGGATGGGTAGATGACATTGTGAGGAGCAGCGAGGGGCTGATGGAGCGGTATAAGGGCGGTGAGGGGTGGACGGAGAGGAGCGGCGCCGAATGGGGGCTGTGAGGGACTGATGGAGAGGTGTGGGGAAGCATGGGACTGAAGGTGAGGTGCTGGGGCAAATGGTGACAGTCAGGATCTGATGGAGAGGTGCTGGGGCAGCTTGGGACTGAAGGAGAGGTGCTGGGTAGGTGGGGGCAGTCAGGGGCTGATGGACAGGTGCTAGGACAAATTAGGGAAGTCAGGGGCTGATGGAGAGGTGTGGGCAACGAGGGACTGAAAAAGAGGTGCTGGGGGAAATGGGGGCAGTCAGGGGCTGATGGGGGGCAGCTTGCGACTGTAGGGGAGGTGCTGGGGCAAATGGTGGCAGTCAGAGGCTGATGCAGAGGTGCTGGGGCAAATGAGGGAAGTCAGGGGCTGATGGAGAGGTGCGGGGCAGCTTGTGACTGTAGAGAGGAGCTACGACAGGTGGGTGCAGCGAGGACCTGATGGGAAGCAGCTGGGCGATAGATGTGGGGCCAGTGAGGGGCTGAGAAAATGTTGATGGAGAAGATTGGGGCACTGAGGGACAGTGAGAGACTGATGGTGTAATGCTGGGGCTGGTGGAGACAGCAAAGGCCTGATGGAAAGCTGTGCGGCAGGTGTGGGCAGTGAACGGCTAATAGAAAAGTGTTAGGGCATGGGGAGGGGGGTAAGAGGCTTATAGGGAGGTGCAGTAGACGGGCAGAGCATTGATTGGGGTATTAGAAACTCAGACATGTTTGGGCCTTATTCACAGAAGTGTTTTATAGTGGTGCAATCCCATTGACAAATGCTCTGTGAATCAGGCCCATATGTGTTCTTAGATCATGGTAGCAGGGGCACGGTGGTTCTAGAAAGCAGCCTGCATTGCAGTGAGATATTAAGTGATACCAAGTAGTGTGCAAGTGAAAATAAACGAAAAGAAATCATGCTTCGCCATTCGTTGCACAGATTTGCAGCATTCAGACAAACCAGCAGCATATCAATGCAGTCTTTATCTGTAGTGCGCCTTGTGTTGCTTTCTTTCCATGGGCCTGCTCACAGTGCACCACGTTTAGGTACGGGCCATTTTGACACACCGCTGTGTCCCCAAAGCCCCCTTCGGCGCGGCAACAGTGGAGCAACAAAAATCTTGCCCCAGCTCATTTGGCGCGACGGCTATTATGGCGCAGCGGTCCAATACTGAAATTAGCGGCTGCTCCCAAATAGCCCTTGCACCAAATTAGACCGTTTTGAAGAAAACAAATCAAATCCTAAGTGTGACACAAACATCAGCAGCACTTTCCGCCTTAGATATCGCAATGTGTTGTTAACTGGCAGCATCACAGTTTGCTCGAAGGAGAAAAGGGAACACGTGCACAAGCAAGCTCATCCCCGGGCAGCTGAAACTAACAACTTCCAACGTAAAATGCACAGATCTTCTCTGGCACACGTGTACTGTGCACTTGAAACGGACATCCCTGAATTTAAATGTGGGGTGCTATAAAAAAAACAGGGTAGTGACACACACCGGGCAATGGATAAGAAACCCCCATAAACAGGGAGACACCCACACAACATAGAAGCGAGAACAGAGAGGACCTCGACATGTATTTCCGACATTTATTTTTTTAAACTGCAAAATACATGTCCCTTCCAAATACTACTGACCTCTCAAGTGCACTTGTATTGCACCCCTGCTCAGGAGGTTGTCAGGGTTTGCACTGGCAAAAACAGTCAAACATGGCGTGTGCCTAAATGTCCTGCTGCAGCCTGCACACGTTATTAGCAGAAGCGTTGAACGATGCAGTGGTCAGTTCCTGACTTTCAGACTGAAAAGCAAAGTTCACATGGATCACATGAAAAAGCTGCAAATGCTGCAGTCTGGGAAGTGAAATCGGCGAGAAAATAACTCAGATATCAATTCTCAGACAGCATTTGCAGAATCGATGAAAGCGTGAAATCACTTGCCGTTGATGACATTATAAATGAATAAGTAATCTCACTTACCTAAACATGTAAAATAACGAGATGGCAGTACACACGCAGCAAAAACAATAACGGCTCCAGTCTTAGTCTGTGCACGTGCAGGAAAGCAGGCCTGAAAGGGAGGGGCTGGGGTGCGGCTGTGAAAGGGCAAAACTATCTCTGGCCCGTTTCGGGGGAAGCAAAAAAAAAAAAAAAAGAGGACTGCGAAGCCAACTAGGGTTTTCGTTGTTGTCATTAGTTTCACAGAACATGTACATTTTTTTCTGAGTGAGTCTGTGGTTTTGCAGTTGTGGAGCTGCAATAGCCCTGATCTGCAGGGACACATTTAAAATTGACACAAATGGTAGCGTCCACAGGGACCTGGAGGAGTGCTGGAACAATTCTACATCCCACTCCCAAATACAGAATATTAATCAAAGGGGCGTGTATTTGTATTTGAGGGTCACACATTGGTTTAGGAGTCGAGGAAACTGTAAAATACAACTCCCACTGAAGGGTGGTGCTTCTCTCTAATCACGGCAGAAGCAGCTCGAATGAGGCGCTCTTTGCACCTGCATTTCCCTCCCCCAATTACATATTATGTGAAATTGTGGAAGAGGGTGGGGTTATAAAGTATGCTGAACTGCTCTGCATTGGATAGGAGAGATGGGGAAAACAGAAATCTCCTCCCATTTGGAGATGAATCATTCGGCCGACGCTATCGGCCCAGCACTTAGATTAGCATGCCTGGGCCGATAGAAACGGCCCGTGGCACTTATAAGGTTAACATGCATACATTTGGAGTAACAACCTTTTTTCCGCTACTATCCCCAAGAACATACCACAGGGTCCTGACACCTCTTAAAATGTGCACAGAAAAATCACAAGCATGATGATGTTATTTATATAATTTTTACAAGTCCACACTATGAATTATCCATCTTTTTAAAATCATGCTCTGGCCCCAAAGGGGTGTGGTTTTCCAAAGCACATGGTGGAATATCTGGTTTATCCACTTCCCCCAAGCTCAGCTTGCTCTCACAGATGCAGTGCCACTCCCAGTTTCTCCCAAGAGGAAGCCATTTTACGACCCCCCCCAATATAACATTTGCCTGAGCCAGAGACAGTGCTTTGTTTAGTTTCCTGTAGTCCCCAGGTGCTCCTCCCCTAATCCAGTCAGAGAGATGTCATCTCCTTTTGGCAGGGGCAGCAGAATGCAGCCAGGCCTGGGAAGAGTTGTTGAGCCAGTTCAACTCCTGTCGGGGGTAGTTGTCAGACAGAATTCAGCACTTTAGTTCCCAGTTTTCTACATTCAAATCCAACTTACAATTTTTGCACATGCAGCTAGAACACTGATTCTAAGTTCAAAACTATGACATTTAAACAATTGCAACCTATGTGACACTCACAAGTAGGTAATTCATTTATTCTAAACATTTCGATTTTAGTGGCTTTAAACCCAAATTCACTTAAGCTGCTGACATCCCCAGCTATTTTTTATATATACATTAAATAATTACTTCCTTCAAGTCATTTCAGAATATAGTTTTACATTGTATCCACCTCTTAGCAAGTCTTTCCTTGGCCTTTTTTTGGTTCATTTGTTCAGTTTTACACAAAAGTCTGGTGGTTTTAAAACGCTGGCTTTCTGATAGTGGTGAGCACCAGTATTGCATCCATTTTGACATTAAGAAAATGAATTCCCCACAGTTCTGGGTTGCTTTTGGCAATCAGCATTGCCATTCCCAATGGTTTCAGGCCACTGTGTGTGTAGCCCAATGGTGGTTTTAGCAGTGCCCTCCTGTGCTCACAACTTAGGCAAAAATGGGTGGCAGCCTATTCTTCATGTTTTCCCTGTGCACTCTCTGGGGAGTTCTGGCCATCATGATGTTTTCAATGCCAGTAATGCACAGTTTTATGGTAGGGCTTGGATGCATGGGTAAAAACATCCCTCAAGCCCCCACTCTTGCGATGGCCATTCTGATCTTTCACTGATGGAACTCGCAATATCTGGGATGTTCGCCTCATCTTCTTCCAATTCCATAGATGGCACAGTTCAGCATCTTTTCCTCCCTCCAGTCGATCAATCAGTTCTCCTTGCTGGTCCTGTTGGGAGGATTGGGTGGTACCCCGGGCTCCTCGGATCTTTGCTCCCGGTCCCCGGGTCGTCCTCCTTGGTCAGTCTCCATGGTTTCATCTCTCCTAGGATGATAAAGCAAAAGCGGCAATACCTATTTGTAGACATTTCTCCCCCACTATTGATCTAGTGGGGCAGCATGTACATTTTATAAATCAAGATAAATTTTGCAGTCTTATTTTAAAACAAGATATAACATGAAACATTTTTTTTTTCAAATCATAATATTTTAGAGACTATATGTGGGATATTTTAGGATGGGAACTGATTAATCTGGAGCGGTCCCCTCTGGTATTGCAGAGGACTTCTCCAGTTGCTGCAGAGTGTGCCTTGGATGGCAACACTTTAGCTGATTTATATGTACCCACTTGTCTTCCCCTTCCGCCGGACTACCTTTGGGGATGCTGATCTTATAGGCTACAGGAGAGATTTTGTCTATAATTTCAAACGGTCCCTTCAACGTAGGCAAAATTTTTCGCTGTTTGGCCTGGTTTCTTTGGAAATTGTATAGATAGACCCGGCCCCCCACCTCGTATACTTTCCTGGTGGTTTTCAGGTCGTTGTGGGTTTTCATGCTTTCAGCTGATCTTTCTAGATTCCGCTGAGCATAGGCAAAAGCGTGTTGATGGTGTTTCCTTAAATTCTCCACATACTCATGAGTTGTGGAGGCATTTATCAGTGTCTGCTCTTGGGTCCTGTAGAGCAAATGCTGGGGAAGCACCATCTTGCGTCCGGTCATCAACTCAAATGGTGACATTCTAGTTGCAGATGAAGGGGTACATCTGATGGCCATTAGGACCAGAGGTAATCGGATATCCCAACTTGGCCCAGAATCTGCCACAAACTTTTTTAATATGCTCACAACGGTTCGGTTGTATCTCTTTACTGCTCCAGAAGAAGCTGGCCGGTAAGCAATATGTAGCTTACTTTTAACCCCCAGTATCTCCCACATCTTTGTCATTACCTCGCTGGTGAAATGGCTACCTCTGTCTGACTCAATCCTTTGAGGTAGACCAAAAGGGGAAAAGATGTGGTTAATCATCAGGGCAGCTGCTGTTTCTGCCTTGCAGTTTGGGGCCGGGAGACATTCCACCCACTAGTTAAACAAGCATGTGACGGTCAGCATGTACTTGTTTCCTCTAGACGAGCGAATTACAGGGCCTACGAAGTCGATTTGCAAATCTGACCATGGCAGTGTCATCCCCCTCTTTTGGAGAGGAGCACGGTGTGTGAGGGATGATGGCTGAAATTGTGCACACACCAAACACCCCTTCAAGTATTGGTTGAGGTCCTGGCCCATATGTGGCCAGTATGCAATCTCTCTTAGTGTTGTATGAAACCCCCTATGACTGGCGGTGACCGCATCATGGGCGTGACTTAACATCAGGCTTCGGAATGAGGTAGGGACCACCCACTGATCATGGCCAGCTTGGGATTTTCTTACCAACAAAGCGTCTTGGATTCGGAACCTTTTTGGACATTTCATCAACACTCTTAGGTCCTCTTTCCCAAAGTAATCGGTATCCGTCAGGGGAAAGTTCTCAGGGTCCTCAATGCATTGGTAAAACTTACCAATTATTGGGTCCCCCTTCTGAGATGTAATCAAATCAGCATCAGGGGTCTCCTTACTCCATTGTGCAGTTGAAAAATCATTGTGACCATTTGTCTGGGACCTAGTGATAGCAATGACCTGGATTTCCCCCAACAGGAACTCTATTTCTATTAGATCCCCTTGGAGGGCCCCGGTTTTGGCCAGCTGATCAGCTAAGTCATTTCCAGTTTTGTCTGGTCACTCTACTTTGGAATGACCCTTGATCATTTTCCAGTAGATGGTCTTCCCATTTGATGTGACCAGATCATCAATATTTTGGATTAACTTCCCATGTTTCAGGGGTTTGTTATTAGCACATAACATGCCTCTGGTTTTCCAATTAACCAGGTGCTCCACAAACCCGTTCCGTACATAATCCAAATCTGTGATTATGACCAGTTCGTGGAGTTGATGTTGGACAGCAGTGAGGATGGCCTGATGCACAGTCATCAATTCTGCCACCTGACTACTTCGGGGACCAATTTTGTACCCAGCAGAGGTTCTGGAAACTCCTTCACCCATGCATTCCCTACGCCGGCCACCAGTTCTTTCTCCCCGTTGTTGCCAACATGGTAAGAGCATCCATCCACATAGACAGTGGGCATTCACTCACACTTGTCTTCTTCGAAGACTTTGTGGGGGGAATTAAGGTATGCCTCCATGTTGTCCTTGAATTTTAGACTTTCGTCCTCGAGACAGTTTCCTCTGGCACAATCATGCAAGTCAGCCAGACCTTGCGCGAGGGGACTCTTCTTGTTTTGAGCATATCTGACCTCCACAGGAAAGCCTTGCATTGACAGAATCCAGGAAGTAATTCGGGAATTACTCACATTTCCGGCCCGGATTCTGTCACTTTGGAGGTATTGCAGAGGCTGGTGTGGAGTCTCCACTATGATGTGTTCCCCCTGGATAAATGGGCAGTAATTCTTCAATGCCCACACCGTTGCCAGGAGTGCCTTCTCACAATCGTTCAATTTCTCCTCCACAGAGGATAAAGTTTTGTTCGCATAGGAGATTACTTTATTGACCTTGTCATGCTTTTGGTATAATACTGTCGTCAAGCACGTATTAGAGAACCCTGTCTCCAGGAAGAACTCCTTGTTTCTGACAGGGTAAGCTAGGCTTGTGAGAGGCTTCTCTTGAGTTGTCTTACTGCCTCGGATTGTTCTGGACCCCATTCCCACTTGACCCCCCCGCCCAGAGATGAATCAGGGGTCTGGTGATCTCTGCGTAGCCCTCAATGAACTTTCTGCTGTAATTAGTCAGTCCAAGTAGGCTCCTTAGTACCCGCAGAGTGGTGGGGTCTTTCAGTTTCTGAAGTGTTTCCACTTTCCTTGCCTGGGGACAGAGACCCTGAGGAGTAATCTCATGCCCCAAGAAATTAACACGGGTTCTACACCACTGTGCTTTCTGAAAGGAAAGTTTGGCTCCGGCGGCCCTCAACTGTGTCAGAGCATAACGGATCTCCGCTATGTGTTCTTCCACCGATGAACTTTTGATGAGGATATCATCTACATAAGCCAGGTTACCCCTCGCACCCAGGTCGGGCATGGTTTTATGTAGGAAAATGTTGAATTCATTGCTGGAGTTGAGGTATCCGAAGGGAGTCCGGGTCCATGTGTACTGCTGGCCCACCAAGGTAAAAGGCAGTTTGTATTGGTCCTCCCTACTGACAGGCACGGTCCAGTATCCTTTGTTCAGGTCTATTGCTGTGAATACCTGTGACCCCTGGATCTGGGCCAGCCCTTGGTCAATGTAGGGCAGAGGCCATCGGGAAGTATGGACCCGTTTGTTGAGCTCCCTAAGTCGGCGCAGAGTCTCCACTGGCCGTTTGGCTTCAATATTCCCAGCACCGGATTATTGAAAGTGCTGTGGACTGGCCGGATTATTCCCTGGGACTCAAGGTTCTTAATTATTTCAGTAAGAGACTCCATGGATGGGAGAGGCAAGCATTATTGCTTCACAAACACTGGAGTCATGCTAGGGTCCGTGGGAATTGTTGTCGTGTGGATGTCGGTGCGACCACAGTCATATGGGTCTACCGCAAAGAGATCTTGGAAATCCGAGAAAACTTGTTTCAACTTTTGCTTCTGTTCCAGAGTCACGCAGGCATCCGCCAGGTTGACTCTCTCTTCAACCATCTGCCGGAAGCCTGGAAAGACTTCTGGTTTTGCTATCTCAGTGGCCTCCTCCAGCTGGGTGGAGAAGTCCCGGGTCAGAGTGCTGATTTGGACTGGAGGATTCAGGTGGGAAAGGCAGCACTCATGGACCTGGAAAATCACCTCATCCCTCCTGAAGTCACAAGTCACATCTTCCTTACCATAAGGGCAAGAAGTGTACACCAGGAATTTCCCCCATGCCGGGTAAAGATCCTGGATGGTGTTGTATTGTCATCACTGTCACTGTCAAAACAGTCCTTGGGGATTGGTCCTAACAGTTCATTTCCTAAATCAATGGAGAAATGTCGGTCATCAACCACCATTCCAATAATGGTGCCTGCGGCTAGAGTAATACTCTGTAAGTCGCTGTTATCCACCTCTATTGGAATGGTGTCATGTTCTATGTTGACTAATGGTGTTGGGTTTACCCCTAACCCTTGCTGTTGGGGAGAAGCATTTAGATGAATATAAGCATCAGGGTTTTTAAATTTTTGTCCTCTTTTAACTTTCACTTCCAGGGAGAATTGTCGGGTCCTTTCTGGGATGGTGACTTCCTCTTTAAGCTGAATTTCAACTCCATAAGGTAGCAATTGAGCTGACCTAAATGCTTTTTCTTGATCATCAAAGCCCATGGGATTATCCACTAATCGGGACCAAGCTTTGAAGTTTATTAGGTCCAAACTAATGGCGAAGCGATTGAGAATGTCACTGCCTAAGTAAAAGGCGGTAGTGACGTCTCGCACGACCCAACAATTATGGACTATGCTCTTGTTGCCAATGGAGATTTTGAGCATACACCTGCTTGGCAGGATATGTTTGGAATTGGGTGTTTCCAGATCCATTTCCCATTTGTCTATCAGTTTGAATGTGGGAATGGCTGGATCTTTTGGGAGTTGACGGAACCTGGCTTCGCTGATGAAGCTCTTACCGTTGTTCACACACACTCGAGTGAGAACAGAGTCCTTCCCATCATTTAACTGAACAGGGATGAACAACTGCTCTCCAATTTGCTGAATATCAGCCAGGCTCTGACTATAGGAGTGGGAGTGTCTGAATGTGGATTGGTAAAGAATTTCAGAGTGTTTCCTTCCAGTGTGGAATACCACCTTAAACTGGAAGGTTGATTTTCAGAAATAGAGAGGACCCCCCATCACCAGTCTGTTGTCCTACTGCTATTACTGTCACGTCTGGAATTTGGTTGTTCTGGAAGTGAAATTCTACTTGGTCAGATTTTTGTTCAACCATGTGGCAGGTGCCATTTAAACTAACATGGTTGACACTCTGTTTTAATTTTATTGCTTGGCTAGTCTGGGTCCAGAGGACCTTGTTTACACAATCTATTAGGGGTGACAACCTTCTCAGGAGGTCGTTCCATAGTAAACAAGGGGTTCCCTCTGGAGTCACTACTATGACCGGGTGTTTCACCTTGTGTCACCCAATTTTAATATCCAAATCTGCAGTCCCCTCGACGGGAATTTCCGGAATTTCCGTCCCGTCAAAGTTCTGCAGTTGTCCAGGAAGAGAGGTGAGAGGAATACGGTAATTCTCCCCCCTTCTTGCATTTAGTTCATCAAAGGCCCTTTTGGACAGAAGTGCCAAAATTGTACCCTGCCCCTGTACTTGTACCGGGGCATAGTATCTTCCCTCCTTCTCCTCAAGGGGGCACAGATAATGCACATTTTTGGACAACTGGTGGGCTAACTTTCTGGTTTTGGACAGGGCGAGAGAAGAGATTTGAGCAGAATTCTGTGAAGAGCCTGGGAAATCTGAAAGGAAAAGTTGGCAACTGGAAATGGTTTCGGGTTCTGGGCCGCCCCCCCCTTTTTGGAGGCAGTCATTAGGATGGGTTTGACCCATGGGATTTTGGTATTGTTGGTTTTGGGATAGAATGATGGGCGGCGACAGTTCAATCCCCACATCTACCCGGTCTGTTGATTCGATTTTAGGTTCCTCTGGTTCCAGTTCTGGGCCACCCCTGCCTTTTGGGAGGCAGTCACCAGGATGGGTTTGGACCAGGGGTTTTTGGTTTTGTTGGTTCTGGGATAGGATGATGGGCGGCAACAGCTCTATCCCCACATCTACCCAGTCTGGATTGGAATCTCTTGGGACCCATTTTTCCTTGGGAGGGATTCCCCCATCTCTGAAGGAGAAGATCCTTTTCCCAGGATCCTCTGAGGATTCCTCTCCCTCAAATTGGAAGACCTGTACCTCCTCCACAAAATGGGTCTGTTTGGGTCCTTTGTTTCTCCTACCTCATCTCTGCTCCTTGGGTGGCAGACTTTCAGGGGTAGGAGATTTTGTTTCCGGTTCCTGGTTTTCCAGGGGCTGTTTACAAGTTGGTAAGGAAGCTTCCTCCAAGGCTTTACACCCCCTTTCCCCTTGTGCCTCCTCCCTGGGAACCGGTGGGTTATCGGGGTGCTGCCCCCGTCATTGTTCTGGAGCACCAGGCCCAGAGTTTGGGGCATTCTGTGGTGGCATGCTCATCTGAGGGTCAGTATGTGACCCAGATCCCGTGCCATATTTTGGACCTGGCGCTCAAGTTGTGAAACCTGCTCAGGCTGATACGGGGCTCTATTTTCTCCCCTAGGATGATCCCGGGAAGGGAGCTATCCCTTCTCCGGTAATACCCCGGATTGGGAAGATTTGGGTACCCCTCCACCCTTGGCCTCCCCTCTCCCGGATTAGGTTGTCTGGGCTCAGGGAATTGGGGAAAGAAGGATGGATGGTTTTGGGGTTGGAAATTGGGTGGATACCTGGGAAAAAAGTTCTGCCCAGGATTTGGTGAATTTCTGCCCTCCTGGGGGAAGTTAGGAGGGAAGTTCCCCGGGATAGGCACTTGGCTGGATTCCCCCCCTTGGGCTGGAGGAGTCCACACATAACCCAGGATGGGTCGGTTTCCCTTGTAGCGGGGACTTACATAATCAGGGGAGCGAGGGACCCCATTTGTGGGACTACCTCCTCGACTCCCTGTCTGTGACTGGCCCGAGGGCCTTCTGGGCTGTGAATTATTTGGCGCAGGCAGGTTTTTAGGCCCCCCCATCTCCAAATCTAAAATGGGGGCAACCTTTACCTCTGCCACCTTGGCAGCAGCAGGGGTGCTGTTGGTTTTGGGGTTTTTCTGCGCATTATTTTTATTTTCTATGGGCTTCTGCACCTCATAGATCCAGGGGCTTGCTCAATGACCCAGTCTAAAGATCTTTTCTCGTGAAAATCTCTCACAAGCTGGGTCATTATGTACTTGGGAAGAGCATGGAAAAATGTGTTGATGAATTCTCTGCTCTCCGTGCGCACCCTTCTATTGGTCTGCGCAAAGGCATGCTTCAATTCTTGCACAAATTCTTGTGGGGCCTGATCCTCCCCACATTGCAAATTGTAGGCTGCCTTGCGAGCCTCTTGGGTATTTCTATGTACAGAAAAATGTTTCAAGATGGCCGCCCTATATGTGGACCATCTTGAATGGTTTTGGTCCTCCAGCCCCGCAAAGAAACTGGAGTATTCAGGGGAGAATGTCCATTTGACGTACTGGATGCAGCTACTGCTGTCCTTCAAATGGAAAGTCTCCATCATATGCTCATAGAGCTCCAAGTGTTCCCAAACAGAATACTTGGCGTTCTTATGATAAGGCGTGATAACACTCCTGATTGCCTTAATCTGTTTTAAGGGGTCCTTAAGCAAGGCCCTTTTCACCTTATTGGGCTTTTTGTTTCGGGTAACCCTGGTCCATTCATCCTCTGATTCAGAAGCACTGCTCCCAGAGGTGCCCGTCTGATCTTCCAGGTTTTTCCGGATTCTGCGAGCCTGGGAATAGCTGGCAGAATGTGGGGACCTGGTCTCCTGTGTCCTGTGATGCTCAGAGGAGTCTTCAGATCCCTCCTTGCTACCAGGATTTAATGGGTACCCCCCCACTGACCTAACTGGGCAGAGGTTTTCAGGATGCCCTTAGTGGGCCTACTCTCCCGGGGTTCCCCACTAAATTGCACTGTACTTAGGTGCCCATACCCGGATGCCCGCCCATCCATTCCTGGGTGGTACTGGCCTATGAGCCCCATCCTTTTGGCTGGATAGTAATCTGCCATTCCTGTGGTCCTGTGCTCATGTGTGCCAGGGGACATGGGGGTGGCAGAGTCCAGGGACTGAGAGAGATGAAGGCCTCTGGTACTAGGGCTTCTGAGGTTATGCTCAGGTGTTTCCCTTTCCCAGCAAACTTCATCTCTGTCAGCCCCTGCTCCCTGTTGCAATGCAAGAGCCTGCGCTTTCAGTTCCTCAGTTAAGGCCTTACTAGACTCTATCAGTCTCTCCTACATGGCTACCTTTTGATGGAGCCTATCATTGTGCTGACAGAGAGCCTCATTTTCTCTCTGTGCCTCCTGATTGGTCCTGGAGTACTGGGCCAGTCCCTGCTGCAGGAGGGTTACCTCCTGAGTCCCATCCCTACTGGCCAGCTCCTTTCTTGCCAGAGCCTCCTCCACCCTCCTGGTGTGACCTAGCAAGCCCTGATGCTCTTTTTGGAGGTCACCCAGCCCCTGGAGAGCCAAGTGATATTCTTCAATTTTTCTTTTTAAATGGCAGACTTCCTGGCCTAAGGTATCCCTTTCCTGACCAAGAGCCTGCATTTGTGACACCAGGTCGTCCCTCTGCCTTTGAAAGGCACCAGCTTTCTGTCTCTCCTGATCACTCTCTGCTTGGGTATTCAGGTCTTTCAGGATCTGTTTATTGCTCTCTGCCTTTTCCCTTTCTAGGTGGCTTTGCAGGGTGACTACCTGCTCATCACATGCCCTATTGAAATCTAATTGTTGCTCCAGCTTTTTCTGGCTCTGCAGTAGGGAGTCCAAACCTTCTGGGTACTCCTTCTGCAAGGCCAGAAATCTGGTATCCTGGTCAGACTTTTCCTGTTGCAGGATACACATGTCCTCTTTGATTTTAATGAGATACTGTCTGCTCTCATTTTCTGACTCCTGGCTTCTGTGCATCCTCTGCTCAGAAGAGACCAGGTCAGATTGGGCCTTCTCTAACACGATCTGTTGCCTATTTGCAGATCTTGGCCTTCAGCACATTTGTCCTGCAGGGCTCCCATATATAGATACAAATATGCCACTATCCTAACCATCTTGTCGTGTTCATCTTTAGCTTTAGGAGCCATGTATAGTTCACTCAGGGCCACATGTAAGGGACCCTGATCTCCCCAGATATCTAACCCAGTTGCAGTGACCTGTCGTGTGATTGCCTGCAACCACGCATCCTGGCCCTGCTCAGTCCATTCACCTCTCACAAATCGCTTATGTAAGAAGTGCTCTCTGGCTATTTTGATGTCTACCAGAGTCGTCATTCTGGAATTTGAGTTCCTTCCTGACTTACAGAAGTTTGTATTTTATTTTGCAAAACAGACCGGTTCCTTAGAGCCTTCCTTTAAGGGGTGCTTTCACAGTGTAAAACAGTGTGGTGATCTAACCGGATATGTGGATCCGGTCAGTTGACACACTGTATTAAGCTGCACAAGTGGTAAATCTAATCCAGAATATCCCAGCTACGAGCCCCCACTTTGTAAGCGACTTCAATTCAACACTACAGCTAAGTCAATGCCTAGTCTGGGATGCTGATGGAAGCCCTTATTGATGTATTTTTATGTCCAGTTCATTTACTCTGGATGACAACCCTTATATAACACCCCTCTCTCAGAATCCCCCCAACCCCGCTGAGCCAAGAAGTAGGTTTATTTTGCAAATTTAAAAGGTTTATTTGAAAATTAAACAATATATATCTATCACACTTTTATAGTAAATTAATATTTGATAGCACACTTGTGAGGATGATAGTGATCAACAATGGATAATGTTACAGTGGTACACTCTTTTTGATGGCTTAGAAGTGATATAGAGAGGATGAAGTAGCTGAGAATGCTTTTATGGCTTCAAGGACAATGCAATGATGAATGAAAATGCAGTACAGAAAATAAACTTGATATGACTTCAACAAAAGACAATGTAATCACTTTTCTTTGACAATTAACCCCCCCCTTTATGCAAAGTAAGGAGATGAAAAAGAGAGCACACAGTTCTCAGGAATGCAATCAAATATAATTCAGTTCCCCCCTAGCAAGCTTAGAGGAAAAGGGATGATTTTAACACAGGCAAAGTACTTTAAAGGTGGTATGCAAAGAAGTGAAAATATGCTAAAATGATTTTAATTACCTCTAGAGGTTCAGGGTGGGTGACAGCTACTTTGTATTAGTTCAGGATCACTTTAGCAATGCTCTATGAATGATTGTCAGGTTGCAAACGAATTTTAGGCAAGAAAAGCAAGGACAAATATGTTTACACGTGGCTGAAATTAAGCAAAACGTCAAATCGCGGCAAATTTAGTTGCGTGTGTCGAGCGCAATTACGGAGGAACTATAAGGGGTTTTAGGTCAGTTGGAAACCATAGAATCTTAGCTTTAAGATGTCAGTTAAAACTCGCTCCTAGCACAAACGGTTCTGGAGATACGGCCGATTTAGTAAAGGTAGTTTTTCGGATTTGAAATTTTAAAGCTCAGAATGACAGATGACAGTTTTCAGTTTTAAAGATGACAGAATGACTCGATTCTAGGAGGCAGTTCTAATTAAGCAATGGAACCCAAGCGTCGGGGCATTACCGTCTCAGGTAATGCCCCGGGGCCCATAGGTAAGGACCCGAGCGACCCTGAGACTGTAATGCCCCCGACGCAAGGGTTCTATTGCTATTAGTGCCCCAGCCCGCAAAAATTGCGTGACCGGGACACTAAAAGCTTTTTTTTTTGTCCTGAAACGCTGCAGCGTTTCGGCGCTGCGGCGTTTCAGGAGAAAAAAAAAACGACCAAGAAAATGGCCGCCGCCATGGAAAGGGAAAACGGAGTCCGTTTTCCCTTTCCATGGCGGCCATCGGGAGCGGACGCGCTGGGAGCACTTGAAAAATAAGGTAAGTGGGGTTGGGAGGGCGGGAGTGGGAGGGGGGAGAAAAAAAAAACGTAACTGGGGGGATGGACCCACTTCGAGCCTCCTCATTGGCTGAGGGGCTGCCACACCCCCCGCCGGGAACAAAGGCCGTGGAATCCTGATGAAGGGATTCCCGGCCGGGTAGGGACCTGGCGAGAGCCAATCAGAATGGCTCTTGCCTTCTGATTGTCTCTTGCCGGGTTACTAATAAGCTAAAATAGTTTGGATTAGATTATTTTAAACTAAGAGATTGGTTTTGGCACAGTGCTAGCTGGGTACTCACACTAGATTTTGGACAAGAATGCAACTTCGTCACCGATCGGGTCAGGATTGGCTGGACTCCTGCTAGCCGTTCTTCACAGTGATCTGGTCTCTGGTTCTCTCTGGTTCCGGATACAGCACTGCTTTCTTGATGCTGCTACAGGTTCTTGCAAAAGTTCTTGGCAAAGGATTCATACAGCTCGCCCGGCTGTTGAATAGTTTGGTTGGTTTTGAGGCCTGCTGAAGAGGATTCAGCTTGTGGATTCAGGCCTCTCTGCTACAAATTCTGGAGTTAATTTCTGGTCTCTGGAGATTGATGGATTTGAAGTCTGGATCTCTGGATGTGAAGTCTGAAGTCTCCCGGCAAAGCGTCCCGCAAGAAAGTGGAAGTGAATGTCTCTACCTGGGTTTCAAAGTTCCTTTTATGTGTTTTGAAAATGGGTGTGTGCTTGGGCCTAGCTAAGCCTGCCCCTCTCACTTATCATTGGCCAAGCTTTCATCTCTCCCTTGATTGGGGGAAAGAAATGGGGTGTCAGAGTGATGCTGTATGTTTTATGGTCAGAGGAACCTCCCCTTGTCAAATTGCACACAAATCTATTTCTGACCCAAATACATATTTATCTATGTACCATTTTTCTAATATTATAGGTCCAGTTAACATATTTTCTGTAGCACCAAACCATCCGATCCCTGTCGTTGTACGATGTCGTGTCCACTTATGAAAGAATTCACCCCTTTTCATCCAGATAACGACCTCTAAATCTTTCCAGATTTTACACAAATGTGCACCAGGGATTTGGGTTTCAGATGATAAAGTGTCAGATTTTTAACATGCATACATTTGGAGTAACAACCTTTTTTTCCGCTACTATCCCCAAGAACATACCACAGGGTCCTAACACCTCTTAAAATGTGCACAGAAAAATCACAAGCATGATGATGTTATTTATATAATTTTCGCACTATGAATTATCCATCTTTTTAAAATCATGCTCTGGCCCCAAAGGGGTGTGGTTTTCCAAAGCACATGGTGGAATTTCTGGTTTATCCACTTCCCCCAAGCTCAGCTTGCTCTCACAGATGCAGTGCCACTCCCAGTTTCTCCCAAGAGGAAGCCATTTTACGACCCCCCCAATATAAAATTTGCCTGAGCCAGAGACAGTGCTTTGTTTAGTTTCCTGTAGTCCCCAGGTGCTCCTCCCCTAATCCAATCAGAGAGGTGTCATCTCCTTTTGGCAGGGGCAGCAGAATGCAGCCAGGCCTGGGAAGAGTTGTTGAATCAGTTCAACTCCTGTCGGGGGTAGTTGTCAGGCAGAATTCAGCTAAATGTCACTTTAGTTCCCAGTTTTCTACATTCAAATCCACCTTACATATTTTGCACATACAGCTAGAACACTGATTCTAAGTTCAAAACTATGACATTTAAACAATTGCAACCTATGTGACACTCACAAGTAGGTCACTCATTTATTGTAAACATTTCGATTTTAGTGGCTTTAAACCCAAATTCACTTAAGCTGCTGACATCCCGAGCTATTTTATATATATATATATTAAATAATTACTTCCTTCAAGTCATTTCAGAATATAGTTTTACATTGTATCCACCTCTTAGCAAGTCTTTCCTTGGCCTGATTTGGGTTCGTTTGTTCAGTTTTACACAAAAGTCTGGTGGTTTTAAAACGCCGCCTTTCTGATAGTGGTGAGCACCAGTATTGCATCCATTTTGACATTAAGAAAATGAATTCCCCACAGTTCTGGGTTGCTTTTGGCAATCAGCATTGCCATTCCCAAAGGTTTCAGGCTACTGTGTGTGTAGCCCAATGGTGGTTTTAGGCAGAGCCCTCCTGTGCTCACAACATAGGCAAAAATGGGTGGCAGCCTATTCTTCATGTTTTCCCTGTGCACTCTCTGGGGAGTTCTGGCCATCATGATGTTTTCAATGCCAGTAACCACCGTTTTATTGTAGGGCTTGGATGCATGGGCAAAAACATCCCACACTAGTGAGTTTCCTATGACTAAAGGAGTGCAGCACGGCTGTCCACTTGCCCCTCTTTTATTTATTATATTTGTATCCAATTTGATACCACCCACAACTGGGTTTGATTCTTTTCACCCTAGTTTAAATGGAATCTTATCCTTCACTACATCATGCAGATGATGCAGTCCTTCTAGATCTGACTCCTGTACTAGTAGCCTGGCCTATTCATCTATGTATTTCAAAAACAATGGTCTAAAATCATTGTTTTTGGTTTAAAACATGAAAATAAACATGGCCAGTGCATAAACGGGATTAAGCTAAGCATGGTGGACTTATATTGCTAACTGGCAATCATGTTGGCAAGAAATTGTCAGTGGTCTGCGCATATATCAATTGTGGAGAACTGCCTAAGGACCACCTTATGTGGTTTTAGATGATTTTACACAACATTTGGTGGTTTCTGCTCTGATAAATACATTCAAGCCCTTGAGGCTATGATTTATTCTGCTATAATATATGGAAGTCAGTTGTGTGAAAAGGCAAGCTGTTCTTCTTTGGACTGAGTACTCAGCATCTGCTTAAGAAAATTAATAAGGAGGATCCCTAGCACTCCAGAAACTCCCCTTGCATTAGAGTTGGGGGTACCCAGTATTGGGGTACAGGCCGAATTTAGGTTCTTAGAGTACTATCACAAACTACATTCATTGGTATCTCTGGATCCTAACATGCTAAATGTGAAAGAAGAAATGGAAAATACCAAGGAGTATGCCATATATCCCTGGCACAATGATTGTGCTGGTGCGCGTTCTTGGTGAGTTGTAGCTGGGTAAAATCACCAAGTGCCAATTATTCATGAAAGCCAGAAAGAGAAACCTTGAACTGACAACACACAGCATGGACAAACTAAGCTTGCTGGGGTTCTTAAGGGAGGCCGTAGGATTTATTATGAACATGTTGCTCTCACTGCTGTCCGTTCACTGACCCAGAGACAAATCATTGCCATGATTCGCCTCAATGTTTTACCTTTGAGGGTGCAAATTTAATGGCTTTTTAACTTTAAGTTTTGTATATATGGGATTGGCTCTAAGGAGTATGTAATCCACCTTTTATTGATTTGTCCAAAATGTCAGGATTTGAGAGGTTTATGGCTGAAAAACCATTTTAAGGCTTATAACATCAGGCATGTTGCAGAGGATATGAATTATTTTCTGTCATGCTTAGATGTACATTTTATGAACAATCTATGTAAATATGTTGTTGAAGCTTATAAACATTTGGCAAGAGTATTTTAATTGTGTTTTAAAATATGATGATTTTGTGTGAAATTTGATTTGCTGTTAAGGATGAAAAATGAAACAAAGTACATTAATATTAAAGAATTCTGAAGTCTGATATCTGAAATCTTTTTTGATAATCCAAGGATACAGAAGGGAACGTACCCTGCCTACAGAACTGTTTAAATGAATAAGAAAAAGTTAAAGTGGCTGGCCACCAAAGTTTAGAATAAAAAGTAAAAGCAGCACATCCATGCTCCCTAATGACTTAAACGAACATGAGATTGGTGCTCTGGTCAGAGTCGAGTAGTATGAATCAGGGATGGATGTGTTCTTGTGTAAAGAAAATATTCTGGATGTGAACTCCATGATTGGCCTGATTGAATCCGTACGTTGACATTTGAAACCCTAAATGTGCAACTTAGTTGTGACCGTGCTTTATATTTCACACTCTGCTCTATCCGAGTATGGCAGCTGTAACAGACAAGTTTGGTGATATCTGGATGCTAAATCTGACCAGATACCATCAAACTGTTTTACCGTAACCTGCACTCAGACAGGTAGTATTACTGTCGAATCATGAGTGCCGGCAATGGTTGCAGATGTCCATTCCATGGATTCCTATTGGCTCCATGGGGCTGTTTGCCAGTATAACTGGCATCAGTAATACTGGTCCCAGTAATACCAGAGATTGCTGCTGGTTAGGCGCATGACTTACCCCAAGCTCTCAGCTGGAGGTAAATCCGGTGCCCCACTGGCAAACTTGTATTTTGCCGGTGTGGTAACATGCCCATAAACAGAATTGCCGATATGTTATTACCACACCGGCAAAGTCATAATGAGGCCCAATCATTAGTTTCTAGTCTTTTGTGACTCTCACCAACCCAAGTCTATGAAACAAGCTGAAATACTGCTTTACATTGTGGGCAGTGTAATGGGGGGGGGGCTGTGAACCAGCAGTCATCGGAATCTGACCGACACCTGTGGGTGTCGCTAACAATTCTGTAAAGGGGGAAGAACGGAGGTCAGTCAGTGAAACCTGAACCTGCAGATAGATGTGGCAGACCAGTCAGCTATGAGCCATAGCAATTTTTCCAGCCACGGGACATGATAGTGTCCCGAAGCAGATCAAGTTAGGAACGGACCTGGATCCGTAATAAGTCATACCTTGTCTTAACCTTTGAGAATGGGTGCAAGTCCGCCTAGACAAGTGCCATGTCCTCCTAACGGAAGTGCAGCAGACTTCATGTTTACTCACTAATTGCCCAAAGCATGTACCTGGATAAATGGCAAGAAAATACACAGATGGAGTCACCTAGACACTTCCCCCAGGAAGGCACATTTGACTTAGATAAGATAACAAATTTACACAAGCATTACAAAAGAAAGGTGCATGTGTACATCAAGGGCAATGGGATAGCTATCGAGACTGGTATACCAAAGCTACTAAGAGACAGACTGAGTCGAAGACGCGGGCATTGGAAGAGACACCAGACATGCTCCATGACCAAGTTAACTCCCTGGTAACTGACTACTACAACCTGCAGGTACCAGCTCACAAAGCTGGGTGCAAACGTTTATATCCTGTAATGCAAGAGGACCCTCCACAAAATGAATCTCCCAAAGATAGTTTGGCCACTTACAAACATGACATTTTAAATGTTGCACCAGACAATCAACTGACTAGCCCATACTCTACACAACTGCCAACCTATGAGTGTCCTGCAATAAATGCTATTGTTGGCTCGTTCATCCCTGAACTACGAGCTGGGCTCTCCAAGCTTTTCTCCTCTTCCTCAGCCACATTTGAAGAATTCCCAAATTCATCAGCTAATACCAGTACTGGCGCATTCCTGCTCAGACAATTACCTGGAGAAGCCAATACTTAAGTGACTGCAAATGCCACTAGGAGGGCTACTGATTTGTTGAATATCATTCAGATATTACCAAAGATAAATGTCAATCCCATTAAGGTTCATGAGGAGCTTCAGGTTATAATAGACTGTATCACCCTATGTGTGTTGATTTGAATCAATTGTTGTAAGCAGTGCTGCCCACAGATACATTTACTCAGCTGAAGCTGTGCGACAACAGGCCAGCTGAAGAAGCTGCCACTGCAAGGGACTTGAAAACCTTCACTGATTGGCTGGTAAAAACGAATGCTGAAACTTTCCCTCAAAAGAATAATTGGTCTAAAATGAATGCATGCAAGCAAGCCATGGGAGAAAATCCTGTAGAATAACTTGAGCATTTGAAACTATATTTTGAACAATATTCTCTGATTTTTGATGCAGCTCTTATAGAGCGAGGATGTATATGTTGACATCCCCATTCACAGAAAGCATGAGGTTTGTTTGTTTGTTTGTTTGTTTATTACATTTATAAAGCGCACCAGACCCAGGAGTAGCAGGGCGCATAAAGGATATGCGAAGCTTACAAGTGTTGCATATAATACAGACAATAAATGGCCAGTAACATTACACAGGAAGTAATAAAATATACAGGCTTACAATACGAGGAAGGCAGTTATTTACATCTTAGTAGCTATAGGTATGCACAATTAGCAAGTATACAATCTAACAGCAAGACGCGCTAGTGTCTCCCAGTTACAGAGGGGAACTCATTTTCAGTCAGGTTGAGGTGAGTAATGAGGTTTTTTCTAAAGAGAGGATAAGGTATGTCGGCTCTCAACTGGTGTGGTAAGGAGTTCCAAAGTTTGGCGGCCTTAACAGGGAAGCTGTTGCCGCCGATCCTGGAGGATTTGAATCTGGGTACTACCAGACAGTTCGTGTTGATGGTTCTAGACGGTCTAGAGGAGGTTCTTCTAGAAATGTTGTCAATTAGGTAGCTTGGTGCAGCGTTATGTAGTGCTTTGTACGTCAAGGAGGCCATTTTCAGATGAATTTTATTGTGGGTAGATAGCCATTTGTGGTGACGTCTGATGGCAGAGATGTGCACTCTTTTGTTAATGCCTAGTGCAGCTCTGATGGCGTTATTTTGTAACGTTTGGAGTTTTTGAATGATCGTTTTGTTGGCACTACTGTAAAGGGCGTTGCAATAGTCAAGTCTTGATAGGATTAAAGCTCTGGCCAGTATGAGGCAATTATCTTTAGAGAGGAAGGGCCTACCTGCTCTAATCAGCTTACATGTGTAGGCTGTAGTGGACGCCAGGGAATTTAGTTGCTTGGTAAAGGACATAGTTGCGTCGAGGTAGAAGCCCAATGTTTTCACCTCCTTGGAGACAATGGTAGTATTGCCGTCAATGATGAAGGAGGTATATTCATGTCCTAATTTGGAGATGTTGGAGGGAGAACCGAGGATTAACAACTCTGTCTTGTCATCATTCAGGCATAAGCCGTGGCTTGCATTGATGCCTGAATGATGAGATAAATTCTATTTACCAACGCCAGGTCCCTGCCATGATCCCCAGAAAGAGGGAGGAGAATCTGAGTGTTGTCTGCATAGTTAGTGTAGGTGACACCCAGAAGGTCCAGATCATCGAACAATGGCTTGGTAAATATATTGTATAGAGTGGGAGACACACAGGAACCCTGGGGGACTCCACACGTAATCAGTGTAGGGTCTGCAGCTGCAGTGGGTGAGAATACTCTGCTCGTTCTGTCATTCAAAAATGATTCTATCCACTTGACAGCGTCTGTGGAAAAGTGGGCTGCTATGACTAGATGTCTGCAAAGGACCTTGTGGTCGACTAGATCAAATGCAGCTGAGAGATCAAGTAGCAGCAATAATGCTGTTTTCCCTTGATCCCTCAGCTCATCAATCTGAGTCTTCAAGTCTATCAGTGCAGTCTCCGTCCCATGCAATGGTCGGAAACCTGACTGTCGGACTCCCAAAAGTTTATGCTTTTCAAGGTGTTTCTGGATCTGTGAGTAAGCAATTTTATCTAAAATCTTAAGTAAGAAAGGTACCGTTGTGATAGGTCCGTAGCTGGTCGCGATGAGTGGGTCTAATGTTTGCTTCTTGAGAAGCGGGAGCACCCAGGACTGTTTAAGATTAGCTGGAACGGTGCCGGATGCAAAGGAAGCATTAATCAATTTAGATATAAAGGGGGAGAGGTCTCTGGCAGCCTCTTTTATGATGTATGCGGGGCAAATATCTCCTTTGCAGTTCGATGGTTTGAGATATAGGATGGTTTTTTCCACTTCCAGGATAGTTGTTTTAATGAAGCAGAATATGGTGTTTGGGTCAGAGGTATTTCCATTTGGAGGGGAGTGGTAGTTGTTGGTATCGGACGGTGGAGATAAGTTTAGCAAGTCTTTCTTGTTTTTTATTTTGGTTTGGAGGGTGTTGATTTTATCAGTTAGAGCTAGTTGTATTTCTGAACACCAGTTCTTGTCTTTGGTACAGATGTCAGGCGGGGAGATAGGGGACTCTAGTTCTTTGAGGATTGTAAATAATTCCCTCATACTGGAGTTGGAATTTGTATTCGTTCATTATAGGAGTTTCTTTTAGCCTGGCATATTTCTTTTTTGTAGAGTGATGCAGTGGTTGCTAGCTTCTTTTTATTCTCGTGGGAGGGGCAGGCATGCCAGTCAGTTTCGCATTTTCTTTTTAAAAGTCGCATATCTTTTAGTTGAGGAGTGAACCATTTGTTGAGATGTAGTTTAGGTTTACTCGCTCTGAGTTTAAGGGGGGCGACTTTGTCTAAGGTGGAGAGCATGATCCTATTATATTCTTGCACCATAGCGCTTGGGTCGAGGTTGTCAGGCAGAGAATTTAAGGTGGGTAGAATATTAGGGATCACACTGTCCACTGTTATGTTCTTTTTTAGCCTGGTTAGACAAGGTAGGGCTTCTTGGGGTGCTATCAGTGTCTCTCTGGTAGTGGAAAGTGTCATGGACACCAGGAAATGATCGGTCCATGATAGAGGAGAGAGCGAAGTGATTGTAGCTGTACAATTGTGGTCGGCCACCCAGTCCAAGGTTCTACCCTTAGTATGTGTGGGAGCGTTCACTTTGTGAGTTAGTCCTAGTGCGGTAAGGGAGTTTGCTATTTGCATAGCCTGTTTGTCAGCAGGATCATTCATGCCTAAATTGAAATCTCCAAGCCCTAGTACTTGTGAGGTGTGTTTGAGGTTACCAGCAATTAGGTTATGTAGGTCCTCTTCGAACGTGCCCATCGGGCCAGGGGGTCTGTAAATTATATGCATAGTGAGTGATTGGGAGTTCTTTAATTGTAGTTTGACAGAGAGGGATTCACAAGATTGTTGGTCGTGAGGGTCTGCTAGTCTAAAGGAAAGACGTTCTCTAGCTATGATGGCTATTCCACCACCTCGGGCACTGGCTCTGTCTTGTCGGATGATAGTGTATCCTTCTGGGATGGCTAACATAAGTGCGGGTCCTGCGGCCTTGTGTAGCCATGATTCTGTTATGGCGATAAAGTCTAAACTGTCTACTAGGATTAGGTCTGCTACATCAATAGCGTGGGCCACCAGCGATCTAGCGTTCAGGAGAGCTCCTTTAAGGGGTTGGTTATCTGCTTTGAATATGGCAGGGCTCTTATGGGCTGTTGACTTGGAGATAGGTATGGGGGTCTGCATGTTGGAAGTACTGCAGGTGGGTGAGGTGGTAGGCTGTTTGAAGCTGGAAGTAGCCGTGGTATGGTAACCGTCGGTTTTCTTGTTAAAGGGTGGTAGCGATCTGGTTAGTGGCTCGTAAATTTTAGGGAGTCTACTACGTAGTTTTAGGTTTCTCGTGTGCGTGGCACATGGGGTCATGGTATAGTATCCTGTATATTGATCGTTGGGCTGGACAAGATTGCTAGGCTTAGGTACCATGTTGAAGGGGTTACAGGGAAGTATCTTCGCCTCAGCTAGGATAGTGGTGTTGGGGTAGGATGCTACACTAGTGAGCAGTTGGGAGGAGATCAGGAGCCTAAGGATGAGTGAGATGTAATGGCCTGGCATATTAGTTGTGAGAGATGGGTCACGATAGTCCAGTGCAGCTATAGCTAAGAAGGCTGGCACAATATGTGCGGTATACAAAATGTTCTGGAGAGGATCGGGTGGGTAGATTCTGTGTTGACTATATGGACCTATATGTTAGAACAGTTGCACAGGTATGCTAATATCAGTTGCACAGGTAGGCTGACGTCAATTGCATAGGCCGGCTAGAATCAGTTGCATAGGTAGGCTAGAATCAGTTGCATAGGTAGGCTAGTGTCGGTTACATGGGTAGGCAAGAATCAATTGCATAGGTAGGCTAGTATCAGTTGCACAGGTAGGCTGGAGTCAATTGCATAGGTAGGCTAGTATAAGTTGCACAGGTAGTGCCTGTATTATGACTGTAATACACAGGAAATGGCTAGAAGGTATAGTACCTATCTGTCAACTAGTCATTGTGGCCTAAACACTTGGACAGCGAAGTGAAGGCAGTAGCTCAGTAACTTATATCTATAATGTATTTATGCTGCAGTGTAGGTATCATTGGGCATGTGAGCAACAGTACTGCGGGAGAACAGAATCGAGCAGAACAATAACAGTATAGTAACATAAGTAACATTGGTAGCGAGTAGGTCGTAGTGGAACAGTAGGCATCAGAACGTTATGCAGCTTGCTGGAGCAAGTTTAGACATGACTATTAAGGTGCACATGCTGAAGCACAATGTGGGCAACAGTAGGTAGTGACACAGTAATGCAAGGATACAAGAACGGATTAGGCAGTAACGGTGACCGTATAGTACATAAAACCGTATTAATTATTCAAATGTGCATAGTTGGGAATGGCAAAGTGGTAAGCACCAATATGAGAGTGTACATATGTCAGATGGCCGTAGTTGTAGGCAGTTAGTTGTCGATTACGGCTGAGAAGTCTAGCAGGTTAACAACAGATCTGATTGCCCAGAGACATCGGCGGCAGGGCGGGTTCAACTGGGCAGAGGCATGTATGCCAGAGAGGGAAGTTAAAGTATGGACGGCACTCTGGTGGAACGTATGGCACAGCGGGCCGATGGTTTTAAATTAAAGCGGGTAAATGGGTATCGACAGCATAGCAGTGCTTACCCTAGTGGATACGTTGATAACAGTCTTGCGTTCAGTTTTGCAGCGGTGCAGGGGTCCTGGCACTCGGTGCTTTCGGCTCCTGACAGGCTCACGACAGGGGCTGCCTTAGGAAGTGTGCCTTTGGAGGTGGGCCGGCTGAGTCGCCTGCCGGCTTGCAATTGGCTACAAATGCCGGCTGCAGGCCAATCGGTGCACGGATCCGGGCTCACAGTGTTTCCTCTGGTGGAAACTCCTAGACGATGATGCGGGCGGCCATTTTCAAATGGCAGAGAACCTCGTGGTCCTCAATGGCGAAAATACCCATCAGGGTGCTGTAAACAGGCAGGGTGGCAAACGGGTGGTATTGGGCACCCGTTATGTTTAGTTATTAAATATGGAGGGGCACGGGTGAAAAAAACGAACTTTTCCTTGCACATGCAAGGTGCTTCCTGGGCACGTCAGCGTTAGGCAGAAAGCCTACCTTGGTGAGTGGGGGCTACCTCCAGCCAGGCACTGCTCCTGCAGTGGGCGAGGGAGCTCCTGCTCCGGTTCTGTGCAGCTGCTTGTGACAGGAACTGTTGGACCGAGTCCCAGTCAAATTATGGTCAATCCATGCAAATGATGCGGATTTCATGGTTAGTGCTGAGCCAGTTAACATTACTCTAAATCCTGCCAAGCCCCTACAATGTGTCCCCTGTATTTTATTCCCCGACAGACTAAAGAAGGCATTCACCATGTAACAGAATCCCTTCTCCAACAAGGTATTATTGTAACAACTTGTAGTCCCTGTGATATCCTGATTTGCAAACAAAGACCAGCTAAAGTGGTTTATCATTTCAGTTATGAATTTTGTGCAGTTAATGCAGCCGTGCTATTGGCATCTTTCCATTGTACTAACCCATTTACTATCCAGGCAAGTACTTCATTGTTGTAGATTTGTGTAGAGCATTTTTCTCCATACCTATACATCCTGCTAGCCAGTTTGCATTTACGAACATATCCATGCAGTATATGTTCACTCATGTACCAATGGGATACGTAGAAAGCCCTAACCTGTTCTCCTAAATTTTAAAGAAAGATTTGGACTCAGTTTGGTTCCCAGGAGGGTCAACGCTGGTGCAGTATGTAGACAATCTCCTCCTAAGCTCACCAGCCCTGGTAGCATGCGATGAAGACTCTCTCATTCTGTTAAAAGTGCATGCTGAAAAGGGTTGGAATGTGGGGGGTGCTGTTGAGCAGCCTGAAAATGGCTTCCTAGCCTTAGAGCTCCGTGTATTTCAACACAAATCCGGCTACATCAGCGGTCTGCCTTTGTGTCATCGTCCAAGATTCACCAGGAATATACAAAACACCCTGCTGGATGCCTTGTGCCAATTTTGAACAATTTTGGACCTGCTGCGATCGTTTGCAGTTTACTGCCTGGCCGCGTGTGTTGCTCTCAGCCCCGTGGTGCATCGGGCCAGGCGCGACTCTCCGCCACTGCAGTTGGGGGCTGCACCTCCTGCCTGCGGGCTCTGGAGACCTGCCCACTTGTGCACCACGTCACATCTTGGTGAGCGGCCGCTGCCCCCCCCCCTGCTCCCACGCCGACCAAACAATCGTGCCGCGCTGCGGCTTGGGAGGCGTGGCTGCATCTGGTCCGGCATCAGCGGCCATGCCATTGCCCCCCTCCTTGGGGCTGTAGACCTGCTCTGCTGTGCCTGGGGCCGTGGGGCGCTCCGGGCCCCTGTTGGGCCTGTTGCCTGGGCTGAGGTCCGCCCCGATGGGCAGTGCACTCCGTGTCCCTGACACGCTACGGCTGGGCGCCCTTCCCCCTGGGTGCGGCTGCGCTCTTCATTACGAGTGCCGGCTGACACAGGAGGTCGCACCCTGCGGGCCGGGACTGCACACCCGCGGGGCAGGTGAGGAGCTGGGGGGCTTCACTACTGTGTATGCTTGATATCTGTGCTGCCAGCCCCCCCTGATCCTCCATTCTACTCAGCGCCTGACCTGGCGGGGCGCCGGCGCGTCATCTCTCTACTGCTTTGAAATGAGTGCGGGCCCTGAGGGGCACTGGCCAACCTCTCTGGCACTATAGTTGACTGTACTGGGCAGTGAGTAGTGCCTCTTTATCTAGACGCCCTGCGCCCCCATAAACACAGATACGTGGTTGATCTGGTGGGGCCCTGGAGTGCCACCTGCTTGGGTCCTTGACTGCCTGAGGGCCCCCCGACCTCGCTCCCCAACGGTCAGGGGCAGCTAGACTGGTGCATATTCAACCTCTGCCATAATATTTCATCATTACTCCTGTGTCGAGATGGTGCACCTCATCGCTGCCCCTGTATACTCAGCGCTGGATGACTGAGGTGGCTACTGGTCTCACTGTGGTTTACTACAGCCCCATCAACACTTTAACTCCAGAACCTGATGCTACCAGCCCTCGGTGTCCTGGTCTGGGGCCCCACTGCCCCTTTCTGCACTTGTTGGGCACCACCACACTGAGCTGCACCTCTGTTTTCCACCTCGCTCCGGGCGTCACCCACTGGGGTACCCTAGTACCTCGTGCTCCACCAAAGATGTCTAACTGATCCCGGGGGCTAACAAGGTGGGGGCCATGGATAAGTTTACAAAGGCAATGCCGAAGGCTGAGCCGGGGTCCGCATTGTCCATCCAGGAGGAACTTGAACCCGAATCACACCCTGGCACATCAGCCCCTAATGGCACATCAGCCCCTAATCTCACTACAATGATGGAATCAATGGCCAAGAACTTTGCATCCTTCCACGAGAAGCTGGACGATATCAATGCCAACGTGGCTTCACTTAAATCACGGATTGACCAAGCCGGAACTAGGATCACAGAGGCAGACAACAGAATTAGCGCAAACGAGGATGGGCTACACACTCTTCAGGACACAGTCGTCACCCGGACCCGAGACATGAAGGCAAAGTGCGATGATTTGGGGTCCCGCTCGCACAGGAACAACCTTCGCATCATTGGGGTCCCAGAGAATGCCCTTAAGGGGCGCATGGAGAAGGCAGTCAAGAACTTACTTAAGGAGCTACGGGGCAACCCTGCGCTGTCCCCATATTTCAAGATCGAGCGAGCGCATCGTGCCCTTTCACTGCGCCCTAAACCGGGAGACTTGCCCAGGCCTATCATCGCTAGAATCCTCAATTATAGGGACAGAGACCTCTGCCTGTCACGCGAGAAGGGTGACCTGTGCCTCGACTCACATACCATCAGGATATTCCCCAACTTCTCTGTTGGCGTGCAACAGGAGAGACGCCAGTTCCTCGGCGTCACGTCCCCTGTGCAATATTGTTCCCGGCATGGCGCAAGATCACCTACAAGGAAAAATTGTACTTTTTCACCATCCCGGAGGAAGCTGTGAAGTTTATAGAGTCACAGATACCACTTCCCAATGCAGTGGAGGACTCTATAGACAACGACTGAGCCTTAGCTGGCCAAATTTCATGTAATCCATCTTTGAAATTTCAAGTAACTTTGGGTTTCACCCTAAGTTACTAGGGGAATCCAGACGTGGACCCCTTGCTCACTATTCTTAGAGAGGCACAGCTACACCCTACTGATGAGGTTCAACCAGACCGAAACACGTGTCTGGGGTTGCTGTTGATACTCTTGTTAAGAGGAGAATTGCCTAGCATTTCGGTGCTGGACTGCTACAGGGCAGGACAAAGACTGATATGTTTGGGATATTTCTTCTCTGTGAAAGATAGTGAGCAAAAGACTCTGGGTAAGGCTCTTGTAACCAGGACTCGTGTCTGGCAGAGAGTCTCCCAGGACCCCCCCTTGTTATCTGCATATTTCAAGTAACTTTGGGTTTCACCCTAAGTTACTAGGGGAATCCAGACGTGGACCCCTTACTCACTATTCTTAGAGAGGCACAGCTAAACCCTACTGATGAGGTTCAACCAGACCAAAACACGTGTCTGGGGTTGCTGTTGGTACTCTTGTTCAGAGGAGAATTGCCTAGCATTTCGGTGCTGTACTGCCCCAGGGCAGGACAAAGACTGATATGTTTGGGATATTTCTTCTCTGTGAAAGATAGTGAGCTAAAGACTCTGGGTAAGGCTCTTGTAACCAGGACTCGTGTCTGGCAGAGAGTCTCCCAGGACCCCCCCTTGTTATCTGCATATTTCAAGTAACTTTGGGTTTCACCCTAAGTTACTAGGGGAATCCAGACGTGGACCCCTTGCTCACTATTCTTAGAGAGGCACAGCTACACCCTACTGATGAGGTTCAACCAGACCGAAACACGTGCCTGGGGTTGCTGTTGGTACTCTTGTTCAGAGGAGAATTGCCTAGCATTTCGGTGATGTACTGCCCCAGGGCAGGACAAAGACTGATATGTTTGGGATATTTCTTCTCTGTGAAAGATAGTGAGTTTAAGACTCTGGGTAAGGCTCTTGTAACCAGGACTCGTGTCTGGCAGAGAGTCTCCCAGGACCCCCCCTTGTTATCTGCATATTTCAAGTAACTTTGGGTTTCACCCTAAGTTACTAGGGGAATCCAGACGTGGACCCCTTGCTCACTATTCTTAGAGAGGCACAGCTACACCCTACTGATGAGGTTCAACCAGACCAAAACACGTGTCTGGGGTTGCTGTTGGTACTCTTGTTCAGAGGAGAATTGCCTAGCATTTCGGTGCTGGACTGCCCCAGGGCAGGACAAAGACTGATATGTTTGGGATATTTCTTCTCTGTGAAAGATAGTGAGCTAAAGACTCTGGGTAAGGCTCTTGTAACCAGGACTCGTGTCTGGCAGAGAGTCTCCCAGGACCCCCCTTGTTATCTGCATATTTCAAGTAACTTTGGGTTTCACCCTAAATTACTAGGGGAATCCAGACGTGGACCCCTTGCTCACTATTCTTAGAGAGGCACAGCTACAACCTAGTGAGGAGGTTCAACCAGACCAAAACACGTGTCTGGGGTTGCTGTTGGTACTCTTGTTCAGAGGAGAATTGCCTAGCATTTCGGTGCTGGACTGCCCCAGGGCAGGACAAAAACTGATATGTTTGGGATATTTCTTCTCTGTGAAAGATAGTGAGCTAAAGACTCTGGGTAAGGCTCTTGTAACCAGGACTCGTGTCTGGCAGAGAGTCTCCCAGGACCCCCCTTGTTATCTGCATATTTCAAGTAACTTTGGGTTTCACCCTAAATTACTAGGGGAATCCAGACGTGGACCCCTTGCTCACTATTCTTAGAGAGGCACAGCTACACCCTACTGATGAGGTTCAACCAGCCCGAAACACGTGTCTGGGGTTGCTGTTGGTACTCTTGTTCAGAGGAGAATTGCCTAGCATTTCGGTGCTGGACTGCCCCAGGGCAGGACAAAGACTGATATGTTTGGGATATTTCTTCTCTGTGAAAGATAGTGAGCTAAAGACTCTGGGTAAGGCTCTTGTAACCAGGACTCGTGTCTGGCAGAGAGTCTCCCAGGACCCCCCCCTTGTTATCTGCATATTTCAAGTAACTTTGGGTTTCACGCTAAGTTACTAGGGGAATCCAGACGTGGACCACTTGCTCACTATTCTTAGAGAGGCACAGCTACACCCTACTGATGAGGTTCAACCAGACCGAAACACGTGTCTGGGGTTGCTGTTGGTACTCTTGTTCAGAGGAGAATTGCCTAGCATTTCGGTGCTGGACTGCCCCAGGGCAGGACAAAGACTGATATGTTTGGGATATTTCTTCTCTGTGAAAGATAGTGAGCTAAAGAGTCTGGGTAAGGCTCTTGTAACCAGGACTCGTGTCTGGCAGAGAGTCTCCCAGGATCCCCCTTGTTATCTGCTTATACTTTATGGTTCAAGGTTATTGTCAGAATTGCGTTACGCATTTGACACACAATTTTGGGAAGGTGGTACCCATGAGGATGCCTGCAAATCCAGTACCGGAAGGTCGCTTCCTCCATGTGCAGACAGACTTCATGCAACTCCCCGCCTACATGAACTTACATATTGCTCAATGATAGTGAACATATTATCTGGGTGGGTAAAGGCATACCCATGTAGAAAGGCAGACATTGCTACAGTGGCTTAACGTTATTGTCAGAGTTCATACATGAATTTGGATTGCATCTCATTATAGACAGCGAGTGAGGCACCCATTGTACTGGTCAGGTTATTAAAGAAGTGTGTAAAACTCTCAGAATAGCTCAACAGTTCCATTGCACTTACTGGCCCCAGTCCAGCTCACATGTAGAACAAAACAATGGACATCTAAAGTAGTTATGGCTGTATAAAGTGTGAAAAGAGACAGGGTTGAAATGGCACCAATCCTGGGCCTTGCATCTGTTTGCCATGCACAATAATCCCCAGCGTAAGCACAAACTGCCTGCCCACCAAATCCGTACAGGTGTTCCCATGAGAATGTGAAATGCACCACCACATACACAGTTTGCCTTTACAGGATGATACATTACCCCAATATTATCCATGTTGATTAAAACTGTTCAACCTCTCCAAGCTCAGGTCCATGAAGCCCTCCCACAACCTGTTACTGAGCCCTGTCACACTTTAGAAAACGTTCTCTGTGCGCCAGCTATTGACGTTTCTCCTTGGAAATGGCAGGACGCCTCTTTCCTCAATAAGTATAAACAGACCATTTCTCATCAGACAACATCAGAGTTGCTTTTTGAATCGGTTCACTGTTTTTTTTTGTATATCCTGTGACTCGTTTCTGCTGTGTTGAGCTATCTTCATTGCATGGAGCCCCTGAGAACAGATACTTATACTACCATTACTATTGATTTCAATTTTGTTGTATAATGGCAACAATACAGTTTACCGGTACAAGCCAGAGTATTCGGAGGCGGAAATACTTGATAGAGAAAGATGCGGAAACAATGGGGCATCGGACAACAGTTGGGAAGACAAATCACTGCATCCTGAGCCAGAGCCCAGTCGCATGGAAGACGTTTCCACCTAGTGTACCTGCAATCGGTGCAAGGTCATGACAACCGAGGAGGAGAACTGCTGTTGCCGAAACAACTCTGGATGCTTGTCCCACATATCGAAAGAAGACACACCACCGCTATGCGTTATGGAGCTGCATGACTTCAGGGCAGCCTGCCAAACAAGGTCCGTGTTGAGGATTATGATCGTGCTTATGCATGAACTTCGCACAGCAGTTGGCCCTCGCAATCCAAGTAACGAGTAAGTGTACTCTAGATGAGGCCACTAACATTTCATGTTTGTCTCCTATATTTTCATAGCTTTGATCTATCACTGCCATATGAATGCAGTCTGTCAATTGAATGCATTTCTCGTGCTTTGGGGAAATCAGAATGTTCATTTTATGTGTCTTTCATGTTCAACTAAGAAACAATATTTCTCTGTGCCCCAAAGGTTATGGATTGCATGGGTGTTCACTTTTGTAATTTGTCTACACTTCAAAGCCCAACTTGATTGATCCATGAAATAACATGTGTATGGGAAACTATGCCATAGGATACAGTGTGCATTTTCGAGTAAGGTTTGTACACTAACCAGGTTAATTTAAATACAGTATGTGTGTTTCTCTTCCACAAGTGGTACAGACTGGTGGCCTACCGTTCATTTACATGGTAGCTTTATCAGAGGCTTGGATTCCGCGTTCGACGAGTAATGCCGCCTGTATCATTGGAGCCATTCACACCAAATTCCCAGTGATAGCGGACAGTAAAGGGAATTTTCCCACACTGTGCTGCAACCCGAATTATACAATTTGTAGTATGTTTGTGCGATCAACATCAGCAACAAAATAAAATACAAAAGAGCTTTTATGAATAGTTGTTTCAATTTTTCATTGAATGAAACACACGCTCACTTGTCTATGAGGAACATGAAATAATGGTTGGTGCCTTTTTACGCTCACCTCCTCTGCAACAATCCATTCCCCCTCCATTATAAACAGCCAAGGTGTCAAACACCATGTACACTTCAAAGGTATCTTCCGCACAGGGGCCATTCTTCACATGGCTTCCCCAGACCCAGTGTCTGCAGGCTCCCCTCAAGCAGACCGCGCCCCTGCAATCCACATAATTGTGTCTCCCTTCAGCAGTGTTCCAACCCTTTTCCGCATGCCTCTTGCCCATCCATCCCCCTTCCACTTTCAATGGCAGTTCGCACCTGTGGCCGTGCGCTCCCAAGGGGGCAAGCAGGATGGGAATGGCCAAGGTGCCAATAACCATGTACACTTCAAAGGTACCTTGCGCACAGGGGCAATTGTTCACATGGCCTCCCCAGACCAAATGTCTCCAGGCTCCCCTCTAGCAGACCTCACCAGAAACATGTCACACATTCACATACACACCCACTTTTCTAATCGTTTATAAACCCCTTGATAAACCCCTTGATATTTATCCAGAGAACATCTCTGAGCACTGGACGTCAATTCTTGATCGTGCTACCTGTTCTCCTGCTACTAACTCCCCTGCTTTCTGAATCTAATTGTTTGTTAGTCAAGGTAAGGGCAGGTCCCCTATTAACATCTCTATATTCATCTATTTATGATCTCAAATCTTCTATCTATTTCAACCGAATCTACCCAGTAGTGTAATGTTCAATGACCCCAATGACTTTACCATTGTCTGATGTTTGTCATGTGTTTTAATCTCGATCTATAGCACATTTCATCAATGTCCATTGTAATAAAATTGCATCTTTCTCAGACTATGTCTATAAGCATGTTTCCTTTTGATGCATTAAAGTACATTCAAACACATTACGATTTGCGTCATATCAATCAATTCAGTATGAAAGGTAGCCCCTTGTATAATCGACTACGCCACACAAGTTTAGCTTTTTTGACCAAAACAAACATTGCATGCATAGAATCTCAATCTCATGCATACAGTACAATATTTATACTTTTTTTATACAGTTCTTATAGATTTTTCAAGAATGCCTGCCTGTATGGTTTTGGGTTGGCATTCTAGGAGCCATGTCAAAAGTCACGGCACAATCCTGCATACATTGCTGAAGGATATTGATTTAATAAGAAGATGGGTTCCATCCCGTGGTTTTGCGGTGGTCGAGATTGAAAGTAGAGCCAGGCTGTCTTGGGACATTTTATCTGATATGATATGGCATTTATAACGTACCTATCAAGGCGTGATGAGGCAAGGGAGAGGAACAGAGGGACAACAGAGACAACGATCTTACTAGGCCAGGTGACATTTAGATTGCCCAAGTGCAGGGGAGGGTGAGTGGAAAAGTGTGAGGGGAAAGGGGAGGAGGGAAGTGCAGTACATAGGTTAGATCATAATTAAATAGAACCAATAAATAGGAACAATAATAAGAAGTGCGGCCCGCTGGTGGCAGTTGCAAGGGTAAGTGCAGACATCAGGTGTCAAGTGCTGGTGGGGAGCTGTAGGGATACAGAAACAGCCCCAGAGTGCTAGGGTTGCCAGGGGGGCAGTGCAGGTGTGCAACTGGCAGGGAGGGACCTGGGCCCAAGAACAAAGGGTAGCCAGTTGACCAGTGCAGTGTCAGATTCAGCCAGGTGTTCAGCAGAGGAGAGGAGGAGAAAAGACAGAAGCACAGAGGAAGGTCTTGAGGTGCTTCTGGAAACAGGAGATGGTTCTCCTCAAGTTTCAGAGAGGCAGGGAGGATGTTCCAGAGGGAGGCCGTAGCTGAAGAAAGAGATCTATCACCAACTCGTTGCTTGGAGAAGCGACTGACCCTGAGGGAGTTGGAGGCGGATGAGCAAAGAGCTCAAGAGGGAAGACATTTAGGAAGATAGATTTGAAGGTATTGAGGTCCAAGGCCCCAGAAGGCCTCGTGGACAAGGCAGAGGATTTTGATCTTACTCCTCACAGCCACAGGGAGCCAATGCAGAGATTTCAGTGCTGGAGAGATACAATCCCTGGGCTTGAGGCCAAGGACAAGTCTTGCAGTCCTGTTCGGGATGAGTTGCAGAGGGTGAAGAGAAGAGGCAGGCAGATTTAGAAAGAGGCTGTTGCAGTAGTCCAGCCTAGAGAGAACCCGAGCTCTGGAGACAGTGAGCTTCTGGGGGAAGGAGAGGAAAGGAAGAATACCTCTGAGGAGGTACAGCTGGTAGTGTGACTTCTTAGAGATGTCGGAGATTTGAGGAGAGAGGGAGAGTGTGGAGTTGTAGATGACCCCAAGGTTTTTAGCCTCACAGGTGGGAGCAGGAAGAGGGCCAAGGGAGGCCAGCCAGAGAGAGACAGGAAAGGGGGAGCGGTTGTGTCAATGAGGAGAATCTTAGTCTTATTGGCATTAAGACAGACATCATTGATGACACACCACTCCTGGATAGCAGACAGTCAGAGATGAGAGAAGGAGAAGAGGTGGCTGCAGGGAGCTTGAAAAGTAGCTGAGTGTCATCTGCATCGCATTGAAAGTTGGGGCAGAGGGCGCCAATGCAGTGGGAAAGATGTGCCAGGTATTGGTTGAAAAGCCAGGGAGAGAGGTTATACCCCTGGGGAACTCCACAGATAGAGATGGAAGAGAGGAAGGACCCAAGTTGGACCTGGGAGCGTTGATCAGAGAGGAAAGAAGTCATCCAGACGAGGGCCTGATCGGTGATACCCAGGTTATCACAGAGATGGTTGAGCAGATTGGCATGGTTGACTGTGTCAAAGGCAGAAGAGAGATCAAGTAAGATGAGGACACAGGGGGTATTACAATAAAGATTGGAGAGCAGGTCTTCACGGATGTTCAGGAGAGCAGTTTCTGTGCTTCTGGCATCTTTGAAGCCAGACTGATGGTCATGGAAGCAACCAACAGATTCAGTGTGAAGATTAAGCTGGGAGATGGGCAGCTTTTCCAAGAGTTTGCTCAGGAAAGGAGTAATGGCGATCAGACGATAGTTTGCCGGGCAGGAGGGGTCGGCTGAGGGTTTCTTAAGAAGAGGATGTACAAGGGAGTGCTTTACGGGGGAAGGAAAGACTCCAGTGGCAAATGAGTGGTTGTAAAAGTCAGCCAGGGCAGGAGCCAGGGTGTCAATATGGTCCCTGATGGTTTTGGAGGAACAAGGGTGAACCTGTTTTGACAAGACTTCATAGAACAGACTTGTCCAGCTACCTTGTCTGGGGAGAACAGGGGAAAGGCACACAATGAGGAAGGGAAGGTGGCCGAAGAGAGGCCAGAGGAGGAGCAGGGAGTAGAGTGGGGAGGGGGAGAGGAAGAGAGAGAGGACAGGATTTCCTGAGTTTTAGAGATGAAATGGGAAGCCAGAGCCGTGCAGAAGGTCTGGGAGGGGACATGAGAGGTAGAGACTGTAGCAGGATTAGCCAGCTCATTGCAGATTTTAAAGAATTTGGCCGAGTTGTTTGATGCCACAGAGACGCAGGCTTGGATGTGAGCTTTATTCTTGGTGCAGACAGAGAGACGGTATTGCCTTTGGTGTAGGTGGCAAGCCAGTTTGTCAATCGATTCTGCATCTGCAGCCTGCACTGTACCGAGGATATGTACGACCAATCGAAGTACACAAAAAAGCATCTACCCAGAATGTATCGTAAATTGATTCCAAATGCAATTCCAACTCTATTGATGCACATGCTGCCTCCTGTGAGACCTAGATGATGAATTAGCTGTAGTCGGTGAGTTACTGAAAAGGTAACTTCATGAACGGATTGGTGCTTTTGATGTAAATGTGTCTTGCTAAAGTTTGCATATTTACCAGATTGCATTACATTAACCATACCACATTTTACTATAAATCTGTCCCTGGTTTATGGAGCCTCAAATGAAGTAATTATGACCATGGACCATGTAAAACAATGCCATAGTGCTCTTCAATAGAAGCATAACGTTTTCATAGTCAGATGGTTGACATGTCAATTTATTAGGAAAGCAAACTGATGGAAGTACAGACCCTTGCAAGTGACAACCACCGACAAGTCTAGTATCCCAATGGTGAGCCCTACAGACTTGCAGAAGTTCATATTCTCGACAGTTGGATCTTCCCACATATCTAATGCAAATCTAATTTTCCCTTTTACTACTTTATGACAATGCACTGAAAATGAAGGAGCAAGATTCTGCATCCATTTATTTTATGGAGTCAACAACAACTTCAAGCGCCTATCAGGTAATTTTATTTCACTTTTCATTTACGAGAATGTATTATGCTTGGAATTTCAAATAATATGGAATCGTTTATGTATTCTGATGGTTGTTTACGCTAGGTGGCATTTATGGGTTTCTCTTTATATATACCATTGTCTGCATAGCATTGTCTCAGTTCAATTTCGCTGTTTTTATCCGTACTAAAACAAGTACTGTGTTACAGGGTGATGCTTGTACTTCGACTACAGATACAAGGTTGTTTGCAGCTGATCCAGATTATAGGGTATGCGTATTTACAGTTCCCTAGAATGAAAGAAAGTTAATCCTACTGAAAGCTGGCATTCCCCACAATTACAGTGAAATAACCAAATAAGAGACACTAATGGACACACCCCAGTAGGGAATGAGACCAGGACCAAATGCAAGTGAGGTAAAAGATAATGGCCCTCATTACGACTCCGGCGTTAACCAATAGCGCTAATAGCGCCATGGTTAACGCCGGTAACTTACCGATTCCGCCAATGGTAAATGGGGAATTACCACCCCATTCCAAGGTTGGCGGGGCGGTAATTCCCCATTTACCATTGGCCCTTCCTCATTCCCATTTTTGACCCATAGGGCTCAATGGGACTGGGGAAGGGGGTAATTACGGTACCCTTTTAAAGTCCTTTTGCGGGTCCCTACTTTAACGGCTAGTCCAGGCCAGCCGTTAAGGTTGGGAGCCGCGAAGGGACCTCGTAATCAGGCGTTAAGGGTTTAACGTCGCCGACACCTTTTACGGTGCCGTTAACCCCTTAACGCCAGGGTCGTAATGAGGGCCAATAAGTTTTATATGTAGTAAAATGGGGCATGCAGAGGACTCTGCTACTCCGAGAGCGCTCTGCCCAAAAACACAAAACATACACATTATATTACAGAAACACATCATCTATGATGTGTGCTATAGGGGATACAGTCAGTAATGTTCATTGGACAAAGGGGACTGGTCAGTATGTTGCACATATGGAAGGTGTTCCTGGATTGGTCGGCTTCAGATTGTAACATCATGGAGCACGCAGGTCAGCTGGGCTCATATGGGAGAGGTGCAGGGTGAGGCGATGTCCACATTGCTGTGATTTAGACTATCTAACATTTGACCTTTTGGCCACACATATCTTAACATTATTCATAAATCTCAACATGCAATTGTTTGTGCCCTCCCCGTCTTCAACGTGCAAGAGAATAAAATGGACACTCCCCGGACGGGGAATAAGCAAAGAGAGCAGGCTGCGAGAGTTCAAGGAAAAGTTTATCTAGATCTCTGAGAGCGCTCTGGCAAAATTAATGTTACAGTACATTATATAGGTACAATGACACGTCTAACATATGATGCTACGTTGGACCCGGGTTGGTCAGCCAGGGTGGTGTCTTAGGTGTGGCATCATCTCTTCCTCCTGGTTGGTTGTTTGGTTGGCGGGAGGATGGATGTCAGATATCTGTGCTCCGAATGGGTGAAGGTCAGGTCGCTGTGAAGCAGGGTGGTCACTATCTAAGCTAATGAATACATTCTAAATAATGCATGCACTAAATAATAGCTGTTCAAAAGACTCTCAGTAGTTTATCATGTCTCTATACAAATCACACAGGTGTCTATATCATCTATAACATTTGGATTATACAGGTCACACAATAAGGGTCTTGACCACTATAATACACTGATTGAACTGTAGATTTAGTCTCACAAGAATCTCAGGTATGTGGAATTTGTTAGTATTAGGCACAATATACTGCAACAGGGGTCTAATGTTAGTTGGGGGTCTGCTGGGTGGGCATTATAGCATGGGCAGTGGTCTGGCACATGAAAGGAATATCTTGCAGGGAAACAGGGTCAGAATGGCAGTAAGTTTCCATCAGCGAGGGTGCGGGGGCAAGGACACGTTAGTGGAGATGAACGGGCTATGGGCTTAGTTTGTGCTGGTTCACATGCAGGACAGTGATCTCAGAGGAAGACTGATGTGATACATTTATTAGTTTTTGCAAATACCTCCGGCTTCAGCGTGAGAATGGAGCCGCAGTGTTTTCCAGTCAGAGTGGGAACAAAGGTGGGGGCCATGTGCTCTGTGTGCCTGACCGCAGTAAGGAGAGGAAGAGAAGCATTTCGTACTATCGCAGTGAGGCCTGGTCACCAAGATGGAGTCGAAAGGGGGTACAAGAAATGGATGCCCTGTGTCCTGCTCAGTGGTCCCATCTACACGAAAGTCAACGAAAGTTAACATTGCATAAGGGCGAGGGGCGAACGCACTACTGGATGCACTTGGTCTAAGTTTTGTACTGAGAAGTGAAGGCAGAGAGGGGCCTGCTGGCCCCTTGCTCCCACACATTCCCCCCTTTTGTTACATCTAAAGTAACGAATATTTATTTTTTATCCTTTTCATTCTCTCTTCGGTAGTACTCAGCCTCCGCAACTGCTTCGTCCCACGCTGGGGTGCCCTTTATTGACATCCATGCCCTGCATACACTTCCTAAGCTATTCCCTCTTCTTGCATATTCATCTGGTGTGCACATCAAGTAGATCCCACCATCTCCATCTAGGTCCACCGATATACCTCTCTGTACCTTTGCAGCTCCCTTGGTTCCTTTATTGTTGTGTGGTGCAAATTATCAACCCTGTCCCCATATTGTCTGTAAATTGCTGTCATCCTGTATTGTGGTGTGGTATATTCCCCTGTTTGTATTTGTGCATCTATCATAGTAGCTACCGTTGTCGGTCGGCCCATTGTTACCATCATCATAGTTGAGGTAGGCATGCTCTTTTTACAACACCGGAGTCCCAGTTGGCACACACATGAGAATAGGAGCACAAAGACGATGATGGGGACGAGTATTTTCATTGCCACATTTACCCATGATGGTATCCAGCTGAACAGATTGTCGAACCATGTGCTTTCCTCTGCGCCTCATTCTGTTCTCATCCTCTCTCCTAAATTATGTACTGCTGTTATCACATGTGAGAGTGTCCCGTTATCAGCATCTTCAGTTGGCTCGAATGTGCAACATGCCCCCCCGATTTTTCGGCAAACACCACCGTCCATTGCCTTGAGGAGATCTAGGACATATCTGTTTTGCATTGTCATTAGGCGCAGTGAATGGAGCTCTATTTTTATTACGTTAAACCCTTCTTCAGTGTCGTTAGCCAGTTGGATGAGCTCCCAGCACACTATCTGCAACCATTTGGCGTTTGCTCGTGCTTGGAGTCCGGAAGCAAGGAGCGATGCGAAAAATGTCTCTTCTGATGAAAAGAGCTTGTACTTCTGTGGGATCTCAGCAAGGAGTTTTGATGATTCTGATGAGATGTAATTGGAGGACCTTTTACTTCGTGATAGTTTTTTCTTCAGTTCATATTCTGCCAATAGTTGGTAAGCTGGAGCTTCTGTTATCATTAGTTTGGGCGCTGTCGATGGTTCAGCCGATTGCTCTGCTGGCGATATGCCAGCCGATTCTCCTGCTGCCGATTTGCCAGCCGAATCTCCTGCTTTTCCTTGTATATGACTCTCTGGTATTACCATCAGGGCTGTGTGGAGGGTGGCCAAGGCACAAGTACCTTTCCATGCTGTTGGGAGGTGTAGATAGGCTTGTTTGCCGCAAATCCAGTACCTGTCCATTAGTGCAGTGGTACCTTACTTTATGTCAGGTATGATTACCGTCTTGTTGCATTTCTTTGTTTTCCCCATGTTCACTCTTCCTTCCCCATGGAAACACAGTTCATGTGGTACTTCTTTCTGTATTTTGATAGGTTTTTCCAATGCTGTTACCCATGTTAGATTAGTCACGTGTTGCGACCAGATGGGGGGCATATTCCTTTTATCCATTGGAAGGTGTCTTCAGGTAGACCCCGGAGGGCTTCTGCTTTGCATTCGATAGTTTCATCGTGCCACTTGTTCTTTGCATACATCGTTCCCTTGATGACAAGAAATGGTTCCTTAAGGCGAATTACTCATTTTCGTCTGCTTGTGCACGCTCTCTCATTTTCCAGTCTTTCCATAGTGACAGTGTGTGCTTGGAAGGTGCTTTTTATCCTACACAAAACTAAATGAATCAAACACTGGGCCTCCAACAAGGGTACTTCCTGTGGTACTAACATTTTCGGTGTCCCTGATGCATGTAGTATGAGTGAACAAACATAGCAGCTCTCATTTGTCACCTGCTTTGCCGTGGCACTCATGTCTGAATACCACTTGTTTGATTGATCTGGGTGGCGGGGGTCTTCTATCTCATCTAACCCCAGGTCATGATAAATGTCATATCTTTTCCCTTCCGCCCCCCTCTTCCTTCTCCTTCTCCCTCCCTCCTGGTAGCTCTTCACTCTTTGGTAGTGTATTGGGAACATGCCCGCCCAAGCTGTGTCATTACCGTTAAATATGTTATCATGTGTGTACTCATTAGTGGCAGCAGCGTAATATGAGGTAGGCTCTATTGTTTGTGCATGCGAGCTTGTGTTAGCTACATTGGTTGGCCAATAGTAGTCGCCATCATAAACATTCAACTCAGAATCATTACTTATATTTATACTCGATGTAACAAGGAGACACTTGTTGGATCTGCGGCGGAGTGTTCTGAAGGTTGCATTGCATTTATACCATTAGCATCAATGTCATAGGTTTCTTTCCACATTGTGTTTACTCCAGTCCATATTAGGTGCAAACCTTCTCGTATCAGGTTAGCCCCGCTCCCCCCCTTGCGCATGTCATTAACCAAAGATAAAAGTGTATAGTACCAGTCCATGAAAAACAACATCACTGAAAACAAAACTGCAGCACATTTCAAAACACATTCAACATTGGTGAACCTATTAGCCCTAATGGCGTCCCTATCGCTATCTAACATAATGGTGTTTTCGGTGATTGCGCTGCGTTGGTCCATTTGCCACCCGGAGGGGCGATACAAAGTTGCTAAGTCACCAGAATAAATACAGTTGTATATCTACATATTTACTTTTCATTCTTTACTCATTTTTTCTATTTAATTTTTTTTTACTCTTATTTTAGTTCTGTCCTTTGCTTTAGGCATTTCATATCAAGATAGAGAGAGAGATAGTGATGAAAAGTGAGTGGAAGGAGAAAATGACATGGACATAGTTCACTTTAACCCAGAGGGCGTGTCGTCACTTTCGCCCTTTACATGTTCTGTTTACTTAAATCGCATCATCATTGTGGCTGAACCTCATCCGCGGTGCTGCTTGCACACTCCTGTTCAGTCTGAGGGAGTGTACTATTGCGTGCCCTCCTCACATCTGAGAGGTGCACCCAATATTTCAATCCCTTGACTTTAACTGTGGTGGGCGTACAATAGATGACCTCATAGGGGCCATGAAACCTCAGTGAATTCCATCTCCTCACAAAACTCCTAACGTAGACCTGTGCTCCTGGCATCAGTGGCCCACTTGGGCTGTCTGCAGCTGGCGTGGTAGTATCAGTTGCTACATTCTCAGTAAATGGTGGTGCAATTTGTCGCGCTATGCTGCGGACTACGCGCGTCGGCTGGGTCAGGTATTCCTTAAATTCCTCCCCCAGCACTGTGGCAGCTCTGTGTGTGTCTGATGCTCTCCTAATCGGGGAGAGCAGTGTGCGTATTCGCCTCCCAGTCACAATCTCATGGGGGCTCAGATGGTGGTCCTTGCATGGTTGCGCTCTGAGTTGGAACAGTGCTAGGGGTAAGCAATACACCCAGTTTGTTTCAGCGTATTACACAATTTCTATAGTTTACTCTTGAGTAATCCGTTGGTCTTTTCCACCACCCCATTCGCCATCAGATGATAAATGGAACACAGTTTGTGTTTCAACCCCAAGAGTGACGTCACCTCCTTGAAAAGGTCATTCCCAAAGTGGGTGCCATTGTCTGATGTTATCACATCACATATTCCCCAACGAGAAAAAACTTCTCGCACCAGGAACTTTGCCACACACTTCGCATCTGGGTGGGGACATGGACCCGCTTCCACCCACCTTGAAAAGGGACATACCACCACAATGAAATATCTTGCTCCATTACATCACTCTCCCATGTCCGCGTAGTTTATGTGAAGTTCCCTAAATGGTCCTGTTGCTCAGGGCAGGGTACCACGCAGTGTTCTCAGTGTCATCCCTGAATTGTATGTTTGGCATGTTGTACATTCTACTACAAATTTTGACAAATGTTCCTGTAAATTGGGGACAAACCAATGTTCCTGGATGTTTGCGGCAATGTGTTGTTTTGCTACATGGGCTAGGAAGTGCAGCTGTTGGAATGCTACTTCTAGTAAATCTACTGGCATCACTACCTTTCCCATTGTCTCCGGTCTCCAAGTTAGGTCTGTGGCTGATTGTTTGCGCCCCCGTTTGCTCCACAACTCTTGCTCCTCCTGAAGTGCTCTCCTTTGTAGTTCTATTATCTGCGCTATTGGTGTGTTACTGTACGTCTCCTCTAATGGCTCTGTAATCGTTGATTTTACGACGTATTCTATTGTTGGTGTTGTATTGAAATATGAGGCCTCCTTCATGGCTGCATCGGCTGCCGCGTTTCCCAATGAGACTGCATCTGTGTTGTTGGTATGGGCTTGGCATTTCACCACTGCCACTACCGATGGTTCTGCTAATGCATCTATCAATTCAGTCAATAGTGTGGCGTGCTGTACTGGGGAGCCATCCGCTCTTATGAACCCCCTCCTACGCCAGTGGGATAGCCCTGAATGGACTGTGGTTGTTGCGTATGCTGAGTCTGAATATATTGTTACTGTGCATCCTTTGGCTGTGTGCAGTGCCTCAATCAATGTAGTTAGTTCTGCTGCTTGTGCGGAGTAATGGGACAGAAGGCGATTCTGGACAATTGTTTCATATCCATCTTCCTCCATGCGTACTACTGCCATCCCTACATGCTTCTCCCCTGTTTCAGGGTTTATCGATGCTGACCGCCCTCCCCTTCATAGGTGGTGCAGTCGTGTTCCTGCATGTCCTCTGTGGTGCATGGTTCTGTAATAAATGTTGCTGGGTTTACTGTTTTGCACCTGACAACGTGTACGTTGGGGATTGAAATTATTATCTCATATGCTGTTGCTCTCTGTGTTAATGCTTATTTTGACCTCTCAAGAATTGCAAATAAGGAGTGTTCTGCATATAATGTTACCAAACATCCCATCACGATTGTGGCACTTTTTTCAATGGTGAAAGCTGCTGCAGTGAGGGACTGTTCGCACGCCAAGTGTCCTTGCAACAATGCATCTAATGTTCCACTGTAATAGGCCAATGGTTTGTGTCCTAATGATGTTTTCTGTGTGAGCACTGCTGTCATCAGTGTTCCATTGCAGTGTGAAAATAAGAAAAATTCCCTCTCATAATCTGGGTTTGCGAGTACTGGAGCATCTGCAATGAGGTCTTTTAGTCTAAAGTACTGTGTCATCATGTCATGTGTCCATTTTATTGGGGCTCTACTCTTCTGTGCTTCTTTCTATGCTTGCAGCAGTGGACATGTGTATGCTGCGTAATCAAGGATCCATGCTCGGCAATAGTTACATATGCCAGGAACTTTTGCATGTCTTTACTGTTTTAGGTATGATTATGTTACGTATAGCGGCTGCCCTGTCTGGGAGTATCTGTTTTCCATCTTTTGATATTAGCTGTCCGAGGTATACGTCGGCAAGGCAGTATTACAATTTTCCTTTGTCCACTTTATACCCCTTGGCAGCCAATACGTTTAATAGTGTTATGGAGTCTTCTCCGCACTTTTATTCTGTAGGGCTGCAGACGAGTAAATCGTCTACGTATTGTATAATGGTGCTCTCTACATCTATGTTTCCAATATCTTCACGCAATACTCTGTTAAAAATGCTGGGGCTTTCGCAATACCCCTGTGGGAGTCTGCGATGTTCATACCTGTTCTTTCCTAGTGTGAATGCTGTCAGGTACTGCGAGCCTGGGTCAAGTGGTATGGAGAAGAAAGCATTCTTCAAATCAACCACAGTAAAACATGTAGATTCTTTGGGTATGCTACACAGTATTGATGCCGGGTTAGGCACTAATGGGAACTCTTTTTGAATGACGTCATTGAGTGGGCAGAGATCTTGGATCATCCTCCACGCCCCTCCTTTTGCTTTTTTGATTGGGAAGATAGCCGTGTTACACGGGGAGTTTGATGGCACTATAATACCTTGTTATAGGAGTGCATTTATTGTTTCCCTAATCCCTTCCTCTGCTTCTCTGGATATGGGATATTGTTTCACTCGTGGCGGTATGGCATCTGGTTTTAGTTTTATCTTTATTGGTGTCACTTCATGGAGTAATCCTACATCGTGGGGGCCTGTAGTCCAAATTTCAGGCACCACCTTTGCCATATCTTCCTCAAATATTGTTGGGGGGGGGCATTTATGCTAGCCATAAGTGGGTTGTGTACCTCTCTGTACTAGATCATGATGTCACATGGTATGCTTATTTCCATTATTATCTCTCCGTAATCTTCGTTATCAGTGAATAATTCATCATCAGCTATGTCTCTTAGCATTATGTTTGGATCTATGCATAACACAGTTCTCCACTCACACCCATGCGCGTCCAATCCAATGACCACTATGCGTTTGCTTGATACCTGAACTGCCTCAATGTCTATGGACATGATCGTGCCTGGCACAACATCTGTGTGTGCAATTGGGCAGAATATAAAATCTTATGGCGTTCTCCATTCCTTTCTCATTATCTCTGGTACCACTCGGGCTAACACTTTGAGGCTGTAGATAAACATGTCTATGTCAATGGGTATTCCTCGCACTACAACTTCATTCATCATTGCGCTAATCATCAACCTTGCTCATACTGGGCATACTCCTGGGATGGAACACACTATTCCCCGCTCAGTAAACAAAATGGTCATGTTCAATTTACTTAGCAAATCTCTGCCCAGTAAATTGATTGGCGCGTCTTCGTGGTACAGTAAGGGTGCGCGCACAGTTTTTCCCTCCACCGTTATATCAAGATCTTTAGTGGTAGGAACTTTTAAAATAGCCCCAGAGAACCCCTGCGTTTCCAAATTCCTGCCAGAGAGCGGAAATCGCCCTTCCATAAGACATGATTTCTCTGCTCCTGAGTCTACCATGAAGATAAACTGCTTGTTTCCTATCTCTTCCCCCACTAGTGGTTCCTCTTCTGCAAGTAGGGTGGTGGATAGAACTGCAAGTAGGGTGGTGGATAGAACTGGACACGCAAGTGTTCCTTGTGGGCTGTCCTAGTCTGCATACCTTTCTTGCCCCGATACTGAAAAGACATTATCTCCAACCACTGTTACGCCACGGAATGGCGCAGGTGCACCATTTGCAGCCGTTGCGAGACAGTTATGGTTTGCGTTTCCTACAGCGTTTTGCCTTGTGATTGCGATGCACTGTGATGTGGTTGTGGGGGTGGCTGTCTTTGCTGCATTTGGGTTTCGGTATAGCACTGGTCTTGTTGTCTTCCCCCTCCCATTGGTAATCCATAGGGGCTACCTGGGTGTGGGCATCCCCATCCTTGTTCGTTTTCCATGGGCTTCTGCCCTTGGAAATACCCTGAAGGCTGCATTCTGCAATCTCTTGAATAGTGTGCCCATCTCCCACAGTTCCAACAAGACCCTTGCGGTCCTCCTCTCATCCCTTGCCCACCAAATCCTCTATTCCCCATACCTCCGAACCCCCCTCTCTGGCCACGGTACCCACCTCTTCCTCTTGCCGGTCTTTCTTGCCACTGTGATCCTCTGTATGACTCCTCTTCGTTCCATGGTCCGTGTTCTCCTGCTGCCCGCAACGCTGCTATTGCAACTGGTCAGTTTTTTGCTCCTTCATCCCCCTTGTTTTCTCTATCTGCGGCTACGCTGGCATTTATGGCGATGACCTTCACTAATTTGTTCTGTACCAGCTTTGCATCAAACTCCAGCCTTTTTTGTGCCCTCTCCTTTCCCTCTCTTTGATCCTCCTGCAGTGGTGCACAATTATGCTCTGAATTTCAGGCCAACCCTTGGCTTCTATCCCAGCTATTTTATCCAAGGCCTTCTGTACCTCCTTCGGGATCCCTTTCAGGATGATAAAATAGAACAAGGCGGTGGATTGGTTCCACGCCGTACCAGTTTCGCTTCTCAACAAATCCTGCACCCATAGTATGAATTGCGCAGGATCCTCGTTCTCCTCCATTGTACACTGCATCACTAAATGTAAATCTGGAATGTCTGGAAACGTGCGCCGCAACACATCCCATACTTGTGCTCGAATGTTGTTAAACGGTGACCCATTGTGGCGGTCACAACTCATTGTTACTCTGGGAAATCCTGCCTTTTCCCACACCGCGTCTGCCTGGTCAACAATTGCTGACACTAGCAAGCTTTTCACATCCCCTATTGGTAGTGGCACTCCTGCCGTGTTCTTTTCAAATGAATGTAGCCCCTCCCGCTAGTGGGGGGCGCACTTTCAACAGGTTGTTTTCGTCCATTTGGGCCCACGGAATGTAGTGCGGCCTTCTTGCTCCCTTATGTATCAACGGCATCTGTAACTTATGTCTCCTTCCTGTTTTACTTACCGTCCCCTTTTTACCTTACTTACCAACATATTCCCTACTCGCTGTCTTAACCTACCCTGCCATCGTGGGGGTGACTGTGGGTCTGAGTCATCGAAATGATGTGGCAATGGGGATCCTACAGCGGCCACGCCTTCCTCGTATTCGTCTGGATCACTCCACACCTCTTCTATCTCTGCTTCTTGCTCACCATTCTCCTCCTGTCCTTTCCCTTGCTGGCTTTCTGGGATAGCTGGGTGTATGATACTCACTGGTTTGTCATTCAGATGGAACAGGAACTCTCCTGATTGCCATTCTTTTTCTCGCCCTTTTGGTATGTGTGTCCCCTGCAATGATATGGATAGTGCTGGCTCTGAAATTGCTGGTGCCACCTCTCCTGCTGTACTTAGTGAGGGTGTGAGATCTGTCATAGACAATGGTGGTACCTCCCCTCCCCCTGGCAGCATTTGGCCCCTATCGCACAGTGCTCTTAGCCGTGTTATCTCCATCTGTGCATGCGGTAGCTTGGCGGTCTAACTCTCCTGTTATGTGTTCTAAATTCACGGGGGGTGCACTTGTTGGGCCATACAAACCTCCTTTGTCATAGGGTGGTTGGTGCTGTAGCTACTGCTCCATTTGAGGGAGTGGGGGTGGGGCACACCAGTACATACAGAGGCTCGCTGTACCCCACTGCTGGTCTTGTCATTAAAGGATATATTTTGGTTGTATCGCCCTTAGCTGTGGTTGTTGTGCACTCGCCCTTTGGCGTTCCGCTTATCTTTTACTGTGGTTTCTGTTTTTCAGTTGTTCTTTCTTTACCTACCTCTGCTGTCAGGGTAACTTCCTCGAACATTCACCATAGATCCAGCACTTCCCTTCTATTTTGTAACTGCTTCCCCTTATACCTTGCTAGCAAGTGCGTAGACACTAAGGGCCTCATTACACGGATGGCGGTAGGGATTTACCGGTACCGGTAAAATACCGGTACCGGTAAATCCCTACCGCCTTACTACGAGGTCCCTTAGCGGGTTGGTGCTTTAACACCTGCTTTTTGCAGGCGTTAAAAACCAACCCGCTAAGGGACCTCGGAGCTAATTCCGGCACCGCAAAATTGCGGTGCCGTAATTAGCGCCTTCCCCATTCCCATAGAGCCCTATGGGGCAGAAATGGGAATGGGGAAGGGGGATTTACCGCCCCACCAACCTTGGAATGGGGCGGTAAATCCCCTTTCCGCCAAGGCGGTGCCGGTATTTTACCAGCATGAGCCATGGCGCTAATAGCGCCATGGCTCACCGCCTTCCGTGTAATGAGGCCCTATATCTAACACCCTCTTATGAAATGACCCTCTTTCTCGCCAAATCGGCGTTACTGTCTCCTTTTAGCTCTGTCAACCATTGATCATGGTAATTTTGTATCTTTTCACTGTATAACGGAAGGTGTTGACAAATATGAGCTAGTGGTGTTATTCCCCCCATGACGATGTTTCTCCCCTTACCTGTTTGTGTGCTTGGATCTCAATCTCCCCCTAATCACCTTTCCACACACTCGTCCTTTCTTTTTGACCAACAAAATATCAAGTGATTCTCAATTACTAGTAGTTTTTATTTATCAGTATTCACTGTTACTTTTGTAATTATTGCATTTCCAAATTCAACAGTTCACTTTCGCATGTGTTCCACTTTACCAATAAATCAATTACAATACTTTGATATTCTTGACCAAAAAATAGACAGAACATGGACACACATATAACACATAACATGCACATGCACTACCTGCGCGCTTTTATTTCCTCTTTGTTCCCGTTACCAAACCTTTCCCCTTTTCACCTACTCTTCTCATTCACTCCCTTTTACTCTTCCCCAAGAATTATTTCTTACACGGAAAAAGAATATTCTAAATAACTACTCTGAGTCTACTCAATATACGAGACCCCTACTATTTTCTCTTTATCTTCTCTTATTTTATCTGCACTGGACGAGACAATGCTATGCGGCGTCGCCTTCTACCCCGCTCGGGCTAGGATACTTCTTCTCTTCTTCTTCTCACTTTTCACGAAACCTAATGGCCATATAAGGGACAGATCAGAAAAGCCTCATCATCACTCACACAGGCCCTACTCTTCGCTATAACCTATTACCACTTGTTCCCCTGTTCCCTTCTGTTCCCCCTTACCTTTCCTTGGTAACCTTCACAACCAGCACTCACATGTTCAGTCAGGTGATCCGAGGGTCACCGTTCGCAGTCCGACCCCAGTCAGGTCCGCACCCCAACCAAGCCGTGGCCCGCCTCAGCGAGCAGCTTTTCAGTCAGGTATTTGTCAACCGGGAACCCTTTCTTGTAGTGTGCACAGGCTGGTTGACTGCGGAGGCAATGGTTTTGCTGGGGGGCATCCCGGATATCGCCGTACAGTATGGGCCTCGAGGCACCTCTCCAAATCACGTCGTAGGGGGTCACCAAATGTCTGTGCCCTCCCCGTCTTCAACGTGCAAGAGAATAAAATGGACACTGCCCGGACGGGGAATAAGGCAAAGATAGCAGGCTGCGAGAGTTAAAGGAAAAGTTTATCTAGATCTCTGAGAGCGCTCTGGCAAAATTAATGTTACAGTACATTATATAGGTACAATGACACGTCTAACATATGATGCTACGTTGGAGCCGGATTGGTCAGCCAGGGTGGTGTCTTAGGTGTGGCATCATCTCGTCCTCCTGGTTGGTTGTTTGGTTGGCGGGAGGATGGACGTCAGATATCTGTGCTCTGAATGGGTGAAGGTTAGGGCGCCGTGAAGCAGGGTGGTCACGATCTAAGCTAATGAATACATTCAAAATAATGCATGCACTAAATAATAGTTGTTCAAAAGACTCTCTGTAGTTTATCATTTCTCTATACAAATCACACAGGTGTCTACATCATCTATAACATTTGGATTATACAGGTCACAGGTTAAGGGTGTTGACCACTATAATACACTGATTGAACTGTAGGTTTAGTCTCACAAGAATCTCAGGTATGTGGCATTTGTTAGTATTAGGCACGATATACTGCACCAGGGTTCTAATGTTATTTGGGGGTCTGCTGGGTGGGCATTATGGCATGGTCAGTTGTCTGGCACATGAAAGGAATATCTTGCAGGGGCACAGGGTCAGAAGGGCAGTAAGTTTCCATCGGCGAGGATGCGGGGGCAAGGACACGTTAGTAGAGATGAACGGGCTATGGGCTTAATTTTATGCTGACTCAGATGCAGGACAGTGATGTCAGAGGAAGACTGATGTGATACATGTATTAGTTGTTGCAAATACCTCCGGCTTCAGCGTGAGAATGGAGCCGCAGAGTTTTCCAGTCAGAGTGGGAACAAAGGTGGGGGCCATGTGCTCTGTGTGCCTGACCGCAGGGAGGAGAGGGAGAGAAGCGTCTCGTACTATCGCAGTGAGGCCTGGTCACCAAGATGGAGTCGAAAGGGGGTACAAAAAATGGATGCCCTGTGTTCTGCTCAGTGGTCCTGGTCCCATCTACAAGAAAGTCAATGAAAGTTAACATCGCATAAGGGCAAGGGGCGAACCCACTACTGGAGGCACTTGGTCCACATTTTGTACTGAGAAGTGAAGGCAGAGAGGGGCATGCTGGCCCCTCGCTCCCACACACAATATATATCATTAGACGTTTAACCTGAACAATAAAAAGTAAGGGTACATGGGTCCAGGTGTCTTATCTAACACAGTAATTTAGTAGTACATTTATCAAGTATCTCCTTAGATCTAATGAGGGTGTTTTACTGTTTGTTAGTACTGGAAGAATATATGGCTACATGGGATTAGTGATAGGGGGTGAACTGGAGTGGCACTCAGTCGAGGGGCATGCAACTGTTACATCAAAAGAGGTATGGGGTTAGGGGGCTTGTGGTTTATTTTTCTTTAGACATGGTCTGCTAGTGCAGAGGCAGATTTTTGGAGAAGGATGGTTTTATCCAGGACCAGGCTCTGGCCCAGTCAGACACGGGTCAGTGATGTAAAAGGAAGATGAGATTGCATTCTCCCCTTTCGCTACTAAAGTAACAAATATTGCAACTCTCCCAAACGTTTCCGTTCGGCTTCCTCAGCTACTGCTTCATCCCAAGCAGGAGTTCCCTTTCTTGGCATCCAGGCCTGACACACTGCCCTAAGGCTTTCCCCTGCTCGTGCATATTCATCTGTAGTACAAGTCATGTAGATGCAGCCCTGTACCCTTCCAGATCTACCCATACTTCATCATACCATTCTAATTCCCGGGGCTCCTTAATTGTAGTGTGCCATAACGGATCTACAATATACCCAGTGTTATATACAGCAGTCATTCTATATTTTGGTTCTGTGTCTTCTCCTGTTTGGACCTAGGCTCCATGTGTTACCTGTGTTACTCCTGCTGTGCTGCCCATTGTCACCATCATCATTACACTGCTAGGTATAGATTTTGCACAGCACCTGAGTCCCAATTGGCACACACAAAAAATTAGCAGGAAAAAGACGATGATAGGTATCAGTAGCTTCACAGTCATTCCAAGCCACGACGCGACCCACTCGAACATGTAGTCGAACCACGTGCTGGGCTGCACTCCTTCTTCTTCCTTCATCGTTTCGCTGAGGTTGTGCACTGCTGGTATCACATGTGATAGTGTCCCATTGTGCACATCGGCAGAGAGTACGAAAGAGCAACACGTGCTCCCGATTTTTCAGCAAACAACGCTGTCCAATGCAATTAGTAGGTCCAGGACGTAGCGGTTCTGCATGTTCATCTGTCGCAGGGCTCTCAGTTCCACCTTGTTGACATTGAATCCTTCTTTTGTGTCGTTGGCCAGTTGGATGAGTTCCCAGCGGGTTATCTGGAGCCATTTCGAGCTATGCACGAGCTGGGATGCTTGGAACGAGGGACGCGAAAAAAATGCCCCTGCTGAAGTAAATAACTTGAACTTGTCAGGGATTTGCACCAAAAGTTCAGAGGATTCTGCAGAGATATAGTTTGATGATCTGGGCTTTCTGGATACTGTGCTTTATAACTGTTCTTCGGATAGAGCATCATATGCAAGGGTTTCTTCGTTTGTTGACGGGGGTGCCTGGGACCACTTTGCTGGCACCCTCTCACCTTGGATGTGGCTTTCTGGTGTCACCATCAGGGCTGAGTGCAGTATTGCCAGGGTGCAGGTGCCCCTACATGACTGTGGAAGGTGCAAATACGCCTGTTAGCCGCATACCCAGTAAGTGTCCATTAAAGCTGCTGTTCCTTTTTTCATGTCTGGGATGATGAGAGTTTTGCTACAGTTCATGTTTGTACCCAATGGCACTTTCCCTTCTTCATGGAAGCATAGATCATATGATATTTCATGTTGCACTTTGATCGGTTTTTCGAGAGCTGTAACCCACGTTAGTTTGCTGGTGTGCTGAGACCAGATTGGAGCGCATGTGGTTTTAATCCACTGTAGCTTCTCGTCCGACAGTCCTCGCAACGCCTCTGCCTTAAACGTTACTTGCTCTTTATGCCATTTGTTGTCAGAAAACATTGTCCCTCGGATCACAAAGAAAGATTCCTTAATGCAGATGACTCCTTGCGGCTTGTTGTAACAGGTCTTTTCGTTTTGCAGCATTTGTCGTGAAACGGTGTGTGCTTGATAGGTGCTTTTGTTTCTGCACAGTGCAAGATGGATCAGACACTGGGCCTCCGCAATAGGCGCCTATTGTGGTAAAAACACTTTACGGGTCCCCAAGGCATGGGGAATCAAAAAGCACACATAGCAGCTTTCGTTGGTAGCTTGATTTGCTATTGTGCTCATGTCTGCGTACCACTTGTTAGACTGATGTGGGTGTCGTGGGTCTTCTACTGTATCTAAACCTAAACCTTAATATTCATCATACCTTTTCCATCCTGCCCGCTTTTCTACCTCCTGCTCCCCCCTGGACCATTTTGGATTTCTACTAATTCCTGGTATTGGATTGGGAATATTCCAGCTATTTCCCCTTCTTCCCACCCATCACCTTGCTGCCCACCCAATTTACCATAAGCCAGGGCGGGGGTCTGGTTTTCATCATTTACATAGTCGGTGTTTGAGGTAGTTTGTGTGGTTGTATAGAGGTCATCATATGGCAATGTGAAGGCATAAGGGTTGGGGTCATTCATGTCATACACGTTAAATTCATGCTCATTATACTCAGCTATGGAATAGTTTATCAGTGGAGCGCTGACGGTTTTATTCTTGTGTAGGGTGGTGAGGTTTGTAGGAGCATTGTGGGCCCATATTAGCTTAAAACAATCCCATATTTAGTGGGATCCTTCTTGTATCAGTTTTACTCCTCCGCACCCCTCTTTTATATCTGTAGATATGAAAGATATTGCCCAATACAACGCTAAACAAAACAGTAGTGTGAAAAACAAAATTGCAGAAAAGCAAATCCTGCATTCAAAACTGTACATCCTAATATTACTAACATTTCTCCTATTACTATCTATTGTAGAGTCGCTGGCATTGAGGGCCCTCGTTTCTGCCATTTGTGGACATATAGAGTGAGATACAATTGGGTTAAGCATACACTGTTCATTTATCATTATGTTGCATATATTTTTATAGAAGTATTTGTCAAGTGATCATTTACATTTTAACATATAACAAGAGGGAGCAAGATTAAAAAGAAAGAAACAAACTGAGATAGTAAAAGACATTGGAAGAGCATGGAAAAACATCAACGGAGGAGAAAGAGACAGAGAGAGAGAGAGAGAGAGAGCGAGAGCAATCAAATCCTGCAATTGTTGCCAGATGTATTTTTCATTTTGCGAGTGTCATTCAATTTTATATACAGTTGATTCTTTCTATGATGTACACCTTTTTCTTCTATTTCTTTACAGTGCATTGTTTCTTCTTCACATTTGAATACAGTCGCTGTATTACCTCTCTTTATCATTAACCTTGCTTCATTTGCGTCGTCCTTTCCTCAACATTTTCTTCCCCCGCTGCTGTAACACTGTCATGTGCTTTGCGCACGTCTGACAGATGAATCCAGTATTTCAGCCCCTTTACTTTCACCGCAATGGGTGTACAATATATTACCTCATAGGGGCAGTGAAATCGTGGAGCATTTCATCGCTGCACAAAGCTGTGCACATGTACCGTTTTCCAAGGCATTAGTTGGACATTTGGGCTATCTCTTGCCGGGGTTATTGTGTCACTTTCACTTTCTCGTGTGAAGGGTGGGGCTGTTTACTTTGCAATTATCCTGGCTTCTCTGGTCAGTTTTCTTAGGTAATCTTGGAACACTTCACCCAGTACTATGGCTGTTCTGTGTGCATCAGCTGGTCTGAACTTGTTCGCATGCGAAGTGTACTTGCATTACCGCATCAAGTGTTTCGCTGTAGTATGCTAGAAGCTTGTGCTCTAGTGACTTTTTTGTCTCAGTACTGCTGTCATCAGCATTCCATCACAGTGTTAGAACAGGTAGAACTCACGGTCATAATCAGGGATCGCTAGAACGGGTGCTGTTGAAATCAATTCCTTGAGTGTATCAAAAGCTGTGCTCATTTCTGGGGTCCATATCAATGTTGTGTTTTCTCTCTGTGCCTCTTTTAGTGCGTGCAATAAGGGTTTTGTGTATGCTGCGTAGTCTAATATCCAGATGCGGCAGTAATTGCACATGCCCAGATATGTTTGCATTTCCTTTACTATGTTTGGTGTGCTGACAGTGCGTACAGCTGCTGCCCTGTTTGTTAATATTTGCTTGCCATCTTTTGATATGAGTTGGCCCAAATATAACACTCCGGTTAGACAGTACTGAAATATTTGTTTGTCTACTTTGTACCCCTTGTGGTCAGCAAGATTATTGAGTCATGTCTGCACTCTTTCTCATTCTCTTTACAAATTAGCAGAACATCTATGTACTGAATAATGGTGCTCTTTGTGTCACTGTACTCGAGGTCTTCATGCAGTATTCTGTTGAAGATACTTGGACTTTAGCAGTATCCCTGGGGCAAGCTGCAATGCTTGTACCTCTTTCCCCCCAGGGTGAATGCTGTTAAATATTGTGACTCTGGGGCCAGTGGTACCAAGAAAAAATTATTTTTAAGGTCCACCAATGTGAAAAATGTCACTGACTTTCAGATGCTGCACAGAATGGATGTAGGGTTTGGTACAAGTGGAAATTCGTTTTGTATGATGTCATTAAGAGGCCTTAGATCCTCTATCATCCTCCAAGCCACACCCTATGCTTTTTTGATCAGATAACTGCAAGTGTTACAGGGTGAATTTAATGGCATGATAATCCCTTGCTCTAATAGGGCATGTATTGTTTCTTTTATCCCCTCCTCTTCCTCTCTTGATAGTGGGTATTGCTTTACACAGGGTAGTATTGCTCCAGGTTTGAGCTTAATTTTTCCTGGGGTAACTTCTTGCAGGATCCCTACATCATGGGGGCCGGCGGTCCACAGTATGCATGGCATCTGTCATATGTCTTCGATGAAAAATGCCAGTGATGCACTGACAATGGCCATGAGGGGTGTCGTCAGTTGTCTATGTTGGACCATTATTTCACATGGGATGGAAATCTCCATGATTATTTCTCTATCAGTGTCATTGTCAGTGACCTGCTCCTTGTCTGATATGTCACGCGGTGCTATATTGGGGTCTATGCACAGCACTATCCGCCACTCACACCCATGCATGTCCATTCCTAATACTGATATCCGTCATGTGGATACTTGCACACCATGCAGATCCATGGAGATTATTGACCCAGGCACTATCTCTGGGGCTGCCACGGGGTGAAATACAAATTCTGATGGTACCTGCCATTCTTGGCACGTTATCTCTGGTAACCACTTTTGCCAACACCTGTATCCCTTGCACAAACATGTCTTGGTCAATGGGTATCCCACGGACTGTTAGTTCATTGGCTTGTGTGTGTATAAGCAACATGGCCCTCATGGCGCATATCCCTGGTGTTGAACACACTATGCCTCTTTCTGTAAAGGAGATGGTCATATTAAGCTTGCTGAGAAGGTCCCTCCCTAGAAAGTTTATGGATGAGTCTTGCTAATTCAGCAGGGGTGATCGCACTGTTTTTCCCCCCACCGTTACATTCAAATCTTCAGTGTATGGAACCTCTACCACCCCCCAGAAAATCCTTGCGTCTCAATTTTTCAATTTGGAAGCGGAAACTGGCCTTCTTTTAGACACGATTTTTCTGCTCCCGAGTCCACCATAAAGATGAATTGTTTGTTTCCTATCTCCGCCCCCACCAGTGGTTTCTCGTCTGTGAGGAGTGTCATCGATAGTACTGGACACGCAAGTGCTCTCTGTGGGCTGTCCTATGCTGGGTGTCTCATTGTTTCATGGTGGTTGAAAACATTATCTCCCACCACTGTTGTCGCTCTAAATGGTGCCATCGTGCCGTTTGCTGTGGTGGCATATGGGTTGCTGCGTGCAGGTGTCATATGACTCTGTGAGGGTGGGTGTTGTATGCCTTGCGGGGATCCTCTTTCTTCATATGTGTACCAGGGATCTGTTTGTTCTTCACGTTTAAATCCACCCATAGGCAAGCCATAGGGGCTACCGGGGTAGGGTGGCCGTACTGTTGTTCATTTTGGTAAGGTGCCATGGGAAGACTGCGACACTCTCTTGAAAAATTGCCCCACCATGTTCCTTGCCCTCCTCCCCTGGTCCCTTGTCCTCCGTACCCCCCTCTCGACCCTCTGGACCCACCTCTTTCTCCTCTTCCAGCCCTTCCTTGCCATTGGGGCCCTCTATACTGCTCCTCGCCAGCTCATTACTCCTGTCCATTCGATGCCCAGTTTGTTGCCATTCTGGCCTGTATTGTTATTGGCCCCTCCTCCCCATCTCCCTGCCATTCTATGGGGAGGGCGGCAGCTACTGCCGCAACCTTCACCAATTTCATTTGTACCAATTTGGCTTCATCCACCAACCCTTTCTGCACTATCTCCTTTTCCCTCTCTTTGATCCTCCTACAGTGGTGTACTATGATGCTCTGTATTTCTGGCCAACCTTTGGCGTCTATCCCAGCAATTTTATTGAGTGCCTTCTGTACTTCCTTTGGGAGCCCCCTCTTGATTATGAAGTAAAAAAGGGAGGTGGATTGATCCCAAGCCATGCCTCCCTTTGCTCTCCACATGTCCTGCACCTGAAGAATGTAAGCTGAGCATTTTCGTCCTACCCCATGGTGCACTGCATTACTGACTGTAAGTGGGGAGTGTCTGGGAATGTTCTCCTCAGTGCGTCCCACACCTGGGCCCTCACAGTGTTAAAGGATGCCACATCATGGCAGTCACAATCTAGCATGACCCCAGGGAACCCCGCCTTCGCCCACACCCTGTTAGCATGATCACCTACTGCAGAAACCACCAGACTCTTAACATCACCAATTGCTACGGGACCCTGGCTGTGTTTTTCTCAAATGTCTATATCCACTCGCTCTCCCCCCACTGAAAGTGCAGGCAATAGGCCTCATTCCGAGTTTGGAGGTTGCCATGCCGTTTTTAGCGATCTGGGTCTGGGTCCCGCAAAATAGGAATTACCGGGCCATTCCGACCTTTGCAAGCCTGGTAATTCCCATTCGCGGGACCCGGACCCAGTACATCCCCATTCCCATTTGAGTCCCCATAAGGCTCAATGGGAATGGGCAGGATGCTAACAACGGACACGTTAATGACGGGTCCGTTGTTAGCATCCTGTTCTGCTAGCGGGTGCCACTCTGCACGTCTGGTCTGGTGAGGTGTACAGAGCGGGACCCGCTGCAGAACTCGTAATGTGGCAGCCCAGTATGATCGATGCCGGTCCCTTACTGGCACCGTTCATACCGTGGCCGCCACAGTCGTAATGAGGCCCAATGTCTTCAATAGATTTGCTTTGTCCATCTGTAACTTGCTCTTCCCTCTTCCCATATTCACCTTTACTCCTTTTTTCTACTACTGTTACCTTTCCCGTTTACTCCCTAGTCTCCCTTGCCACCCTTCCTAATGTCCTTTCTCGCCGGGTGATGAGCCTATGAGCAGTAACGCTCTGCGCACTAGCAAGTGCCGACAAGTGCCTGTTTTCCTGCACGACATGCTGACGGACTGGATCTTGAACTTTTCTTCCTTTTTTTTTAAGGGCTAATCCCGCCCCCAGCTCCCAGAATCCTCTAAAACGGCCGGGCTGCGCGCACAGCGCGCGCGCACTAGCAAGTGCCGACAAGTGCCTGTTTGCCTGCACAACATGCTGGCGGACTGGATCTTGAACTTTTCTTCCTTTTTCTTTTAAGGGTTAATCCCGCCCCCAGCTCCCAGAATCCTCTAAAAGGGCCGGGCCGCAAGCACAGCGCGCGCGCACTAGCAAGTGCCAACAAGTGCCTGTTTGCCTGCACGACATGCTGCCGGACTGGATCTTGAACTTTTCTTCCTTTTTCTTTTAAGGGTGAGCACACGATGCACATGATGCAACTGGACCCAATCTGCTTTCGAACCATTTTCTGGACATTATATAAGCTTTTATAAGCTTTTAAATGCATATTTTTCTGTCTTCTTTACCCTTTTAGGCTAATCCCACCCCCAGCTCCCAGAATCCTCTAAAAGGGCCGGGCCGCGCGCACAGCGCGCGCGCACTAGCAAGTGCCGACAAGTGCCTGTTTGCCTGCAAGACATGCTGCCGGACTGGATCTTGAACTTTTCTTCCTTTTTCTTTTAAGGGTGAGCACACGATGCACATGATGCAACTGGACCCAATCTGCTTTCGAACCATTTTCTGGACATTATATAAGCTTTTATAAGCTTTTAAATGCATATTTTTCTGTCTTCTTTACCCTTTTAGGCTAATCCCGCCCCCAGCTCCCAGAATCCTCTAAAAGGGCCGGGGCGCGCGCACTAGCAAGTGCCGACAAGTGACTGTTTGCCTGCACGACATGCTGCTGGACTGGATCTTGAACTTTTCTTCCTTTTTCTTTTAAGGGTGAGCACACGATGCACATGATGCAACTGGACCCAATCTGCTTTCGAACCATTTTCTGGACATTATATAAGCTTTTATAAGCTTTTAAATGCATATTTTTCTGTCTTCTTTACCCTTTTAGGTTAATCCCGCCCCCAGCTCCCAGAATCCTCTGAAAGGGCCGGGCCGCGCGCAAAGCGCGCGCGCACTAGCAAGTGCCGACAAGTGCCTTTTTTCCTGTTCGCCAGGCGCTGGGGGCTGGAGGTGGGATGCTGCAAATTGAGCAGTTGGATTCTTTTCAAGTAGGAGGTTGCGTTTTCAATCTCCGATATATTTACTACCTGTCTCTGTTCTGGGGATCTGTATTGTATAACAAAAGAAAGGATTACGCATGCGAGAGGTATGAAAACATTACTTGAAAATATACCTTCTTTTCTCTTGAAATGAAATGGCCCCGCAAGCTTAGATTCCTATAAATGTGCTAGAGTTTTCTTGCACTGTTTAATGGATGTTCTGTGATAAATCTGCAGGGACATTGTTGGTCATTGTCTCTTTTACCAAAATAATGTTAAGCTGATAAACACTCGATTACTCGATTACCAGCAGCTGTTTAACCTTTTTTTTTTCTTGTGTGTGCTGGTAACCGCCTATACTAGATTTTGCTGAATTAGCAAGTAAATTGGAAAACGGTTTTGTGAATCATTACATCCCGGCTGCAATTGGATGCATGTGTTCAATAAATTATGTTTGCTCGATTTATGGACACATGTATAAACACATGAATAAAGTATTCTTTGCTAAATAACAGGGATTTCGCTTATTCATAGCCAGTGAAAGAGGGCTCTTAATTAATTAATAGATATTGTGCCTACTTATTGATTCAGGTGATTCATGTACACTCTATAATTATTTATTAGCTCCAAACACATACATAATTTAAAACTATCCTGTTTAAACAGCATATTTACATAAGAATAAAGAAGACATGAAGAAAAAGACTATATGCTCAAAAAAGGACTTAGCTTTAGGTCCAATAGTATTTAACACATGGAGAAGTACCTTTTTAAAGGCAATGGCGTTGCCCCTGCCACCTTCCCCCAACCCAAGTACAAATCTTCATGATTATGGTGAAGATAGCGAACCCCCACAAAGTACTGATGTGGAACTCGCAAAAATTGCAGACGAAATGGAGGGGGTAGTGCCTCCCCAATCACAGCTCCTCTTTGATGATGAAGTAGAGGGGGGTTGTCAGCCGAAAGACTATTCTCAGGATCGGTGTCTAAGCTCGGAAAGTTTAGATACTCAAAGTAGTCCCATGGCAGACACCCCTCTTATATTCACTTCGGGTAGAATAACACAACTAGCTATGATGGGCGAACAAACAGATATCCAACAAGATGAAAGATTGGGGAAGGGCCTTCCCAAAGATTGTAATTTTAACAACGCTAGTAGGGAAAGGACCTTTATAATAGTTACACTTTGTGAACTAAAAGAGTGGCTTCAGAAAGAAATCTCCAAACAAACATCGTACTTGGAAAACATGAATGAGAGAATAAAACTGATGGAATCTCGAAGTGGTAATGTGGTAATGTGGGCATATTGGAAGCCAATAAAGCAGATCTGGGAAATGAAGTGATAATTGCAAAAGGAGTTGAAAACTGCAAAGAAGTAAATAGACCTCTCAAACAGAATGATAGACCCACTCCCGAATTAGGATTAACCACACAATACATTGAAGAATTGGGTGAAATGGGGAAAAATAAAGAGGGAGAATACAGTGATCTAAAACTAGTGGTATCTAAAAATGCGAAAAAAGGGAGAAAAAAAAACAGAGAGTGTTAAAAGCAGCTGAATTAAAATCTGGAAAGGCATCGTCATTGAAATTCCTACGGAATATAGGAAAGGGGTTAACTGGTGAACAAGTAATTGGTGATATTACTGAAGAGACAAATAAAGAAGTGGTTAAGGAAGGGGTCCCTTCCCAAAATGGCCCTCAATACGAAAATTCAGAAATAAGATTACAGGATGCACTAAAAGGGAAAAAATTAGACAAAAATGAAGGAAGATATGGGCCTAAAAACCTTGAAATAACAGCCAAAGATTCGAACAAGGGAAATAGAATCGGGAAAATCACGAATATGGCTAAAGAAGGAAAACATATAATCAACCTATCTAAAAGGAAGTAGGAGTAGTGTATGACATCTTCAAACCACCCATACCCGCGCCCGTGATACACCAATATACTACTCCTCATAGTACTGGGGGGGATAGTATATGGGAAATAAGTGGTGATATGGAAAAAGAAGAAGAATACAGATACCCTAATGGTAGAGAAAGACAAACGTATGAAAGTAGTAATGAAAAACAAAACGATGGAAATGTAGAAACTTCAAAAGAAGTGGAAAAACAAGTGTAGAAGAAAGTGTCAGGAATATAGTAAGGGAGATACTGAAAGAAAAAAATTGGAGTGATCCGCCACACACTATAGGAACTATAAGTGAGGAACCAAGGAATAAGAGAACAGAAGGAGGTAGACAGCATGAAGGGTCAAGAGACAGGTTGGAAGAGACTGAATTATACCCTAACAATGACAACTATTGTAATGTAAATGAACAAATGAATGGTGGTGGTGAAGATAACTACGGAGTGAGATCTTGGAAACTCCGTAAACCCAAATATCCTAATGCACCCGCCTTGGTTTTACAATATCTATTTGAGGAAGGAGGTCCAGTTTCACTCAATAGGAGGAAAATCTTGGACCTTTTTGATGAAATACCTGAACTCAGATTAATTACATCTGAAGATATACAATTAGTTGATTTTATTCATGGCAGGAGATATGACTATGTTAGGCTGGTGATCTACTCTCCATTAGTTAGGAACATCATAATGAAGGAGTCAGATAGCCTCCATAAATATGGTTATGATGTTGGAATATGGGAAGCGGAAAAGGAAGTGAGGGAAGTTAAAAATGATTCTCGTTGGAACAGAGATAAATTTGAAAGACAGGAGGTCAATCATATAGACAAAAGTGAAAATCTGAAATTAAGGAGAATGGCAGAAGTTCTTGAAGACTCAATTGCGCAATTGAGAGCCCTAACCCAACCTCTTTAGGCCTGATAGCAGTATAAAAATTTTGAGATGGAATTCCAGGGGAAATAAACATTTAACAGGTAACAGTGAATTGTGTCCGTCCCTTAAGTTGTCAGATCTTCTCTTCCTACAAGAAACTTGGCTTACTGAGAACCTTTTGTGGGATGGTTTTATAATCGTTTCCTTCCCGGCTAAAAAGGGTCTTTTCGGTAGACCTAAAGGTGGAGTAAGTATTTTGGTAAAGAAAGCACTTGGCTTGTTAAAATTAAAGGAAGAGTGTGACATATACAGTGAAATTCTCGGTACATTATGGACTAGTACAGGGGGTACAAATAAAGAAATCCTCCTCCTGTTGAATGTTTACAGAACCAGGAATTCCAATCTCTCAGTAATTTTAGCCAAACTTGATATATATCTACATGAATGGTTTGGCAAATATGGTGATGTAAATATAATACTTGCTGGTGACTTCAATGCAAGTTGTAACTTATATGATATGGAACTTTTGGATTGTTTTTTGACTGACCTCCAACATGTTGAAAAAGCTAAAAGGAAAAAAGTGGAAGGTGGTATGTGGCTGAGTTGGGCTTCTGGTTGGGGGCTGCAAAGGTTAGAAAATGATAAATCTACCTGGAATGCGAGGGGTTTGAGTTCAGAGATTGACTTTATCTTTCTTTCGGTGAACATCTTTGATAAAGTAAAAAACTTTCAGGTGAAAGAAATCAGTTTGAGTGACCATTCGATGTTAATGTTAGAATTGAAATGGCAACTGTATAATCCTAATCGGAGTGATAAAAATCTATGCAATCTAACGGCTACTCATAGAGGAACCCGTGTGCGTTGGTCTGAGAAAAAAATGAAGGATTTTAATATGTGTATGTTGACTGAATTTAACACATGTAAACTAGAGGCCAAGATTGAAAGATACTCAGTAAAGGGGTTTCCGGTATATCTGAAAACTGTTTTAGATGCTAACTCCTCACCCATGTCTAATCCTAATAGAAAGCATAAACATGCATATTCTCTAGAAATTAGAATGAAAAGAAAATGAACTCCGAAGAGACATAAGAAAAATCACTAAAAGCTCTACCTTTTGTATGAATGATGTTGAAAAATTAAGAAGCTAAAGCAGAGGTATACTAACTGGTTAAAACTAGAGCGTATCCGTATTACCCAAATAGATGGAGAAGAGATGCTAGAAACCCTTCGGGGTAAAAATTCCAGGGCCTTTTGGGAACTCATAAATTATAAAGAAGAACTGAATTTGCAAAAGATGGCAAATCCTATATCTGAAAAGGTTTGGATTCAATATATTGAGCACATGTATACAACAGAAAGTGCCGTAGAGTTCTCGCAACAAACTGAGAAATGGGATTTAGTTATCACCATAGATACTATTGAGGAAAAAATAAAGAATTCTAATTCCTCTAGAGCTCCTGGATCGAATAAGCTAACTAATAACATACTGCGTCACTCCCCACATATTTGGGCAAAGATTCTTTACATCCAATTCCAGGACATAATTAAGTCACAAACCATTCCTAAGTCCTGGAAGCTATCTTATATGGTGCCAATCTTTAAAAGGGGCACTAGGGTAGAACCTCAGAATTATCGGACACTTAGTATTATGGATGCTGATTCCAAAATATTTTGTGCTGTTATTCTTGAAAAAATTAATGATTGGATTCTTGAGAAGAACATACTTGACTACAGAATAATAGGATTCCGTAAAAATATGGGTACGGATTGTGGAGGACTTTTGATAAAATGTCTGCAAACACTCGCTTGGAAATCTATGGATGCACCTATTTATGTTGCATCCATGGATTTAAGCAAAGCCTTTGATTGTGTAAATAGAAATCTCCTTTGGCAAAGGTTTGATAGTTACGGAATTCTGAAGGGGTTATTAAGCATTATTATATCAGTGCATAATGAATCCAAAACACAGATTAGGTTGGATTCTGAGGGCCTACTGTCTAGAGAGTGCTCTGTCGAGAAGGGCATTAGACAAGGATGTATTCTTGGACCCACTTTATATAATCTGTATATTGCAGGAGTAGGAATGGCATTGGATGCTTCAGGTTTGGTAGCACCTAAGATTGGGAAACTCAAAATTAGCTGGATGAGCTCTGCAGATGATTTTCTGCTTATAGACTCGACTCTGGCTGGTCTTCAAAAACTGATCACAACTTTTGGTAATTACACGTTGGGAATGGAATTAAATATCAACTCATGTAAATCTGTGGTTATTAAGCTTACAAAAGGATCTGTAAAAAAGTGGCAAGACAAAGTTTGTATGGAACTGGGATAGCGAGAAACTTATGGTAAAAGACAACCTTCAATTCCTGGGTTATCCCGTCGTAGCTAAGTATAGCAAAATGTTCTTGACTAATTATCTGAATCAAAAAACCAACAGTATGCTAATTCAAATGAAGAGAGTGGACAATAAGTTTGGGAAATTCTCCCTTGAACCATGCAGAGAATTCTACAGAAGTAAGCTACTGCCCTCCATTATGTATGGTACAGAACTTTGGCCAAACACGATGGAGTCAGTATATAAAGCGATAGAAAGCAAAATTTGGAGATCTATACTATTTTTTCTGCCTAAATGTATCCCTATAGAGGCTATCAGATATGAATTGGGCATACAATCACTTGTTAGCTTGATTCAGTGGATGAAACTTTGTCTCTTGAACAAATGCCAACATTCTAAAGATAGAACTCTTTACTATCTGCTCAGAGTGAATGATACCGATGGATTTATATCTCAGTGTAGATCAGAATGTGAAGTTATACTCCAAGAAATAGGTCCTTCTATGGAACTACTGGGGAAAAATCCTAATTTGGTAAAGAAAAGACTTAAGCTGTTTGATTGGGAAAATACTCGTTTGAAAATTAGTTGCTCAAAGCTTTATACCCAAATTTTATCAGCAGGTAAAGGAGTAAGTGAAATGGAGCAATATCTAAAGAAATTTCCAAATAAAAAAATCAAAGTTGGTTTTATTAGATTTCACATGAATGTGCTGTTAACTAATGAGATAATAAGTGTAAGAGCTAGACAACTACCCATTGATGGATCTTGTAGATACTGCAAAGACAAGAGTGAAATTGAAACATTATGCCATCTTATGACCGAATGTCATGAACTAGCAGAAAAAAGGGAAATGTATTTTAAAGATTATGTGTACAATGTATGGTTATTAAGGGATCTCTTATGGATCAAAATGTTACATGGAGATTCACAGGGTAATTCATAGAATTTCGCAGAAAAGTGTCGCAAGCGGCTGGCGCAGAGTGTCCGCGTGCGATTGTCTGCGCCAGGCACGTGCGCTAAAACCGATTTCCGCGCACAGCGTATTCATGGATTTTAGGCTCCCAAACCAGCCGTGGCGCAGAGTATCGCAGCGACCCTGCAGCAGCGCCAGTAACGCCCCCAAGAACGCCCTCGCGCAAGGAAAAGCCATCAAAATCGCTAAATCATCGCAAAGGGCAGCGCTAACCCTGGACCAGTCTACAGGGCTACCAAACAAGGAACGCAAAGCGGGTAACGTGCATATCAGGGGTACGCGTGAAGTTATACACGCGATTAGCCAGGGTACGTGTATTACAGGGGTACGCGTGAAGTTTTACACGCGATTAGCCAGGGCACGTGTATCACAGGGGTACGCAGGAATTATCACACGCGATTTGGCTGGGTACTGTATTACAGGGGTGCGCGGGAATTATCACACGCGATTTGGCTGGGTACGTGTATTACAGGGGTCCGCGGGAATTATCACACGCGATTTGGCTGGGTACGTGTATTACAGGGGTGCGCGGGAATTATCACACGCGATTTGGCTGGGTACGTGTATTCCAGGGGTGCGCGGGAATTATCACACGCGATTTGGCTGGGTACGTGTATTACAGGGGTACACGGGAAGTTCTACACGCGATTCGGCTGGGTACGTGTATTACAGGGGTGCGCGGGAATTCTCACATGCGATTTGGCCAGGTACGTGTATTACAGGGGTGAGCGGGAATTATCACACGCGATTTGGCTGGGTAGGTCCTCACAGGTGTTCCCTGTACACCCTCCACTGCCCCTGCAGGCAGCCCACAAAACAGGGGACTACCCTGCACACCTGCTCATGTCCCCCTGCACCCCCACCCCCCAGCAGTGCAGGGGCAGCCTCCACCAGGCCCCCACTCATGTCCCCTATCACCCCCACCCCCCTGCCACCAGGGGCACCCTCCACCAGGCCCCCACTCATGTCTCCCACCACCCCCACCCCCCAGCAGTGCAGGGGCACCATCCACCAGGCCCCCACCCATGTCCCCTATCACCCCCACCCCCCAGCCACCAGGGGCACCCTCCACCAGGCCCCCACCCATGTCCCCTATCACCCCCACCCCCCAGCCACCAGGGGCACCCTCCACCAGGCCCCCATCCATGTCTCCCACCACCCCCACCCCCAGCAGTGCAGGGGCACCCTCCACCAGGCCCCCACTCATGTCCCCTCTCACCCCCACCCCCCCGCCACCAGGGGCACCCTTCACAAGGCCCCCATCCATATCTCCCACCACCCCCACCCCCCAGCAGTGCAGGGGCAGCCTCCACCAGGCCCCCACTCATGTCCCCTCTCACCCCCACCCCCCCGCCACCAGGGGCACCCTTCACAAGGCCCCCATCCATATCTCCCACCACCCCCACCCCCCAGCAGTGCAGGGGCAGCCTCCACCAGGCCCCCACTCATGTCCCCTATCACCCCCACCCCCCGCCACCAGGGGCACCCTTCACAAGGCCCCCATCCATGTCTCCCACCACCCCCACCCCCCAGCCACCAGGGGCACCCTCCACCAGGCCCCCATCCATGTCTCCCACCACCCCCACTCCCCAGCAGTGCAGGGGCACCCTCCACCAGGCCCCCACCCATGTCCCCTATCACCCCCACCCCCCAGCCACCAGGGGCACCCTCCACCAGGCCCCCATCCATGTCTCCCACCACCCCCACCCCCCAGCAGTGCAGGGGCACCCTCCACCAGGCCCCCACCCATGTCTCCCACCACCCCACCCCCCAGCAGTGCAGGGGCAGCCTCCACCAGGCCCCCACCCATGTCCCCTATCACCCCCACCCCCCAGCCACCAGGGGCACCCTCCACCAGGCCCCCATCCATGTCTCCCAACACCCCCACCCCCCAGCAGGGCAGGGGCACCCTCCACCAGGCACCCACCCATGTCTCCCACCACCCCCACCCCCCAGCAGTGTAGGGGCAGCCTCCACCAGGCCCCCACTCATGTCCCCTATCACCCCCACCCCCCCGCCACCAGGGGCACCCTCCACTAGGCCCCCACCCATGTCCCCTATCACCCCCACCCCCCAGCCACCAGGGGCACCCTCCACCAGGCCCCCATCCATGTCTCCCACCACCCCCACCCCCCAGCAGTGCAGGGGCAGCCTCCACCAGGCCCCCACTCATGTCCCCTATCACCCCACCCCCCCCGCCACCAGGGGCACCCTTCACAAGGCCCCCATCCATGTCTCCCACCACCCCCACCCCCCAGCCACCAGGGGCACCCTCCACCAGCCCCCCATCCATGTCTCCCACCACCATCACCCCCCAGCAGTGCAGGGGCACCATCCACCAGGCCCCCACCCATGTCCCCTATCACCCCCACCCCCCAGCCACCAGGGGCACCCTCCACCAGGCCCCCACCCATGTCCCCTATCACCCCCACCCCCCAGCCACCAGGGGCACCCTCCACCAGGCCCCCACCCATGTCCCCTATCACCCCCACCCCCCAGCCACCAGGGGCACCCTCCACCAGGCCCCCATCCATGTCTCCCACCACCCCCACCCCCAGCAGTGCAGGGGCACCCTCCACCAGGCCCCCACTCATGTCCCCTCTCACCCCCACCCTCCCGCCACCAGGGGCACCCTTCACAAGGCCCCCATCCATGTCTCCCACCACCCCCACCCCCCAGCAGTGCAGGGGCAGCCTCCACCAGGCCCCCACTCATGTCCCCTATCACCCCCACCCCCCGCCACCAGGGGCACCCTTCACAAGGTCCCCATCCATGTCTCCCACCACCCCCACCCCCCAGCCACCAGGGGCACCCTCCACCAGGCCCCCATCCATGTCTCCCACCACCCCCACTCCCCAGCAGTGCAGGGGCACCCTCCACCAGGCCCCCACCCATGTCCCCTATCACCCCCACCCCCCAGCCACCAGGGGCACCCTCCACCAGGCCCCCATCCATGTCTCCCACCACCCCCACCCCCCAGCAGTGCAGGGGCACCCTCCACCAGGCCCCCACCCATGTCTCCCACCACCCCACCCCCCAGCAGTGCAGGGGCAGCCTCCACCAGGCCCCCACCCATGTCCCCTATCACCCCACCCCCCAGACACCAGGGGCACCCTCCACCAGGCCCCCATCCCTGTCTCCCACCACCCCCACCCCCCAGCAGTGCAGGGGCACCCTCCACCAGGCACCCACCCATGTCTCCCACCACCCCCACCCCCCAGCAGTGCAGGGGCAGCCTCCACCAGGCCCCCACTCATGTCCCCTATCACCCCCACCCCCCCGCCACCAGGGGCACCCTCCACCAGGCCCCCACCCATGTCCCCTATCACCCCCACCCCCCAGCCACCAGGGGCACCCTCCACCAGGCCCCCATCCATGTCTCCCACCACCCCCACCCCCCAGCAGTGCAGGGGCAGCCTCCACCAGGCCCCCACTCATGTCCCCTATCACCCCACCCCCCCGCCACCAGGGGCACCCTTCACAAGGCCCCCATCCATGTCTCCCACCACCCCCACCCCCCAGCCACCAGGGGCACCCTCCACCAGGCCCCCATCCATGTCTCCCACCACCATCACCCCCCAGCAGTGCAGGGGCACCATCCACCAGGCCCCCACCCATGTCCCCTATTACCCCCACCCCCCAGCCACCAGGGGCACCCTCCAACAGGCCCCCACCCATGTCCCCTATCACCCCCACCCCCCAGCCACCAGGGGCACCCTCCACCAGGCCCCCACCCATGTCCCCTATCACCCCCACCCCCCAGCCACCAGGGGCACACTCCACCAGGCCCCCATCCATGTCTCCCACCACCCCCACCCCCAGCAGTGCAGGGGCACCCTCCACCAGGCCCCCACTCATGTCCCCTATCACCCTCACCCCCCAGCCACCAGGGGCACCCTCCACCAGGCCCCCATATATGTCTCCCACCACCCCCATCCCCCAGCAGTGCAGGGGCACCCTCCACCAGGCCTCCACCCATGTCCCCTATCACCCCCACCCCCCCGCCACAGGGGCACCCTCCACCAGGCCCCCACTCATGTCTCCCACCACCCCCACCCCCCAGCAGTGCAGGAGCACCCTCCATCAGGCCCCCACCCATGTCCCCTGTCACCCCCACCCCCCAGCCACCAGGGGCACCCTCCACCAGGCCCCCACTCATGTCTCCCACCACCCCCACCCCCCAGCAGTGCAGGGGCACCCTCCACCAGGCACCCACCCATGTCTCCCACCACCCCCACCCCCCAGCAGTGCAGGGGCACCCTCCACCAGGCCCCCACCCATGTCCCCTATCACCCCCACCCCCCAGCCACCAGGGGCACCCTCCACCAGGCCCCCATCCATGTCTCCCACCACCCCCACCCCCCAGCAGTGCAGGGGCACCCTCCACCAGGCCCCCACTCATGTCCCCTATCACCCCCACCCCCCAGCCACCAGGGGCACCCTCCACCAGGCCCCCATCCATGTCTCCCACCACCCCCACCCCCCAGCAGTGCAGGGGAACCTTCCACCAGGCCCTCACTCATGTCCCCTATCACCCCCACCCCCCAGCCACCAGGGGCACCCTCCACCAGGCCCCCACCCATGTCTCCCACCACCCCCACCCCCCAGCAGTGCAGGGGCACCCTCCACCAGGCCCCCACTCATGTCTCCCACCACCCCCACCCCCCAGCAGTGCGGGGGCAGCCTCCACCAGGCCCCCACCCATGTCTCCTACCACCCCCACCACCCAGCACTGTGGGGCACCTGCCAGCAGGCCCCCACCCATGTCCAACCCATCTCTCCCACCACCCCCAGCCACCAGTGGCATCCTCCACCAGGACACCAACTTCCCTGGCACTGAAGCTGGTGCCCCTCTGCCTCCTTGGCCGGGGGTTGCCACTGGTGCCAGATGTTGTAGTGCCCGACATGGCAACCCCAGAGGCAGGAGTGGGTGGGCAACTCTGTCCTGGCGCTGGGCTGTGGGGCGACGGAAAATCAGTCGGGAGCCTTTGGTTCCAGCAGGGGTGGTCACAGCAACAGCACCCCTGGCTGATGTGCAGGCAGCAAATGGCAGGGCACATGGGCAGCAGGCAGTCAGGCAGCAGCAGATGGCAGGTGGGAGCGTGCTCAGGGCTCTGGGGGGCAGTAATTTGGCCTCCTGGGCAGGAGCGTGGTCTTTCGTGTGTGAACGCGTGGACAGCTTGATACGTAGTGAGTGATTTTGCACATGAAAATCCCACACGTCTGCGTGTAAATCGATGAAAGGCCCTTAGCGCGTAAACGCGTATGCGCGTCTATGAAGTCACATGCACGCGTAGGAAAAAGTTGCGTGACACGTCCGAGTGTCAAAGCGTGTAATTGGTGCAAATGGACCTACACGCAGAAGTGTCAAAGCGTGTAATTGGTGCAAATGGACCTACACGCAGAAGTGTCAAAGCGTGTAATTGGTGCAAATGGACATACACGCAGAAGTGACAAAGCGTGTAATTGGTGCAAATGGACCTACACGCAGAAGTGACAAAGCGTGTAATTGGTGGGAATGGGCCTAGTACGTACACGCCGCGTAAGTGACGCTGTACGTGTGGGCCTGCATATAAGGTACGTGTAGAACACCAATTCCTTGTACTGCTTTTCGTGGAGAGCGAGTGGGTGAATTCTGTACTTCTTGTCGTTTCACACGCGATTTACTTCACGGCGTTTCAAGTTCGTACTCCCTGTTACCTCTGACAGCTTTTTCTATATTTTTCTCTTGTACTGGTTTACCTGGGCCTGTTCCCTCAAACAGTGTTCCCTTCTACTGTTGTCCTGTCTCCTCAGACAGCGTACATATCTTCTTTTGGCGGGGGTGTTGCCAACCAAACGCGCTCATTTTTCAAGCTCTTTTACCTGGCAGACGGTGAGTCACGCACGTATCTAACATCTGTGCTTGCCCCGTGTGTAGCCTACCCCTTCAGAGGTCATTCTAGGCTGCGTTTGACACGCATACGTTCATTCTTGTGTTACTGGGCGCCACAGCGTAGTGCAGGTTTTTCTTTCTGCACACGTGGTCTAGGAGGGGTTGCGTGCACGTCATCTCCCTTTTTTGGGCATCCTGTGCGTTGCGTGACCCGTCATCTTTCCCCAGGGGTTACATTCAGCCTTGCTAGAGCAATAGGGTACAATTACCATCTGGTACCCAACCCCTTTGACCCCCAATTGCCCAGGACAATAGTCTACATCCACTCCCATACGCACATTAACATCAGTGCCATGGCTGGGAGGCGAGGATTCCGTAAGGGTGGCAAAGGTGGAAGAGCCACAAGTGGTGGCCGTGGTGGATCCGGTAGGGGACGTGGTCGTAACTTGCAGGGTGAGCCTGTCCCCCCATGTGTGGAGGACCAGTCACGGGCACCCATAATCCCCCCTCTCCCCCCCTCCCGTTGAGGCTGATGTGGCTGACACCATCCATGCTCAGCCCTTGTTGGACCAGCCCATTGTGGCACCAGACCTGGCTGACTCCATGGCTGACTTCCAGGTCAGCAGGGCTACGACACGTGCGCTGGTGCACGTTGATGCCATCATGCCACGTGGATCTGGGGCAGCAAGGTCATCTGCTGCACCAAGGAGGCAGGGCGGGGAGGCTGCAGGGGCAGCTGCGGCTCCATCCACCCCAGCCCTCACACACCCAGCCAGGACAGTGTCGGTCCTAGTCCATGCTGCTGACATTACCCCTGACACCATCACACTAGAGCCAATGCCTGCACCAACTCCCATGCTGAGTGTGCAATCCCACACTCCTGATACAGAGTCCACCAGGGCTCCTGCCCCTAGTGTCCAGAGCGGCGCAGGACACTCAGGATCACCAGCACCTTCCAAGCGGAAGAGGAAGAGTGCTCGTCCGGCACAGGCTGATGCCCCAGACACGGCTACACAGTCCGGCCCGTCCAGGAAGCCCAGCTTCACGGATGACGAACTGAATGCACTTGTCGAGTATGTGTCCGGACATGACAACGAGATGGTCATTGTTGCAGGATCCAAGACCACACCTGCACAACGCCAGGCACACTGGCAGACCGTTGCGGACATCGTAAGTGCCCTTGGAATCGTGAGGCGCACAGCCAATGATTGCTATAAGCGCTGGAATGACCTAAAGCGCAGGGCAAAGAGTAAGATGGCCTAAAGTCATGCCGCAACTCTAGTGACTGGAGGTGGGTCTCCAGTAGTAGACATGGAACTCACTCCACATGAGTCAGTCGCTGGGACCTACGTCACGGAGGAACAGATCCAAGGCGTGGGAGATCTGGCTGATTACGAGGCATTGTCCGGTGAGTGCACATGCATGTGTGTGTCATCCATGTGCATGGTGTGTGTGTGAGGGCTTCTGTTTGTGTGCCAGGTGAGAGTGTGTGCGCCTGAGTCGTATGGGTCAGCCATGTGCTTCATGCAATACTTCCTGCGCAGCTGCATTTGGCCATAGCAGTATCCCTTCTGCCAACAGTAGACATCTAGCCCAACCGCACGCCAGTTGCCCTTGAAGTGTCACCTTGCCACAACATTGTTGCTTATTTTTCACTGTTCATTCAGTCAGATTGTTTGCATTCCCCCACTTTTACTAGCCATGTCGCTGTCCACTAGTCACATGTCTGACATGGCTATGGTAAAGTGGAGTGACTTTGTTACCTGGATATCATTTGTACACACATGTCCCTGTGCAATTGGACCATTTCAGACTGGCAGCTCCAGGTGAAAAATCTGACCTGTTAGAATTAGAAAAGCAATTACATGCGGGAACTGGACTGAATGAATAGGTGCTGCCCTCCTCTCCATCTTCACTCAATAGCAATGGTACATGCCATCTGTGTGATGGCATGTGTGTTTCACCTGGCAATCACAGGCCAATGTGTGATGCCACTGCCAGGTAGCATGCAGAAAATGTGTTCATCTTCCATCTTGGTGTCATCAGTGTGTGCCATTTGCCTGCACTTCACACGCAGTGAGGGTGCATGCATGGGAGGGTTTTAGTCATGTGGGACATGTGTCAATCAAGTACTGGTTCTCTTGCTTCTCAGCCCTCATTGTGTGCCATGGTGCTAATGCCTGTTTCCATTTTTTTGTTTTTATGTCTTTGCAGGGGAAGACGCACCTGATACTGCTGGGGTTGTGGAGATGGTGCAGACCCAGGAGGGGTCCGAGGGCCGACCAACCACCAGTGAGGGACGTGGTGTGGTGGTGGGGGAGAACCCACAAGTGCTGCAGGTTGTGCTCTCAAGGGGTGTCTCTGGCTGCACCTCCCCCGAGCTGTACTCAGGTGTTGATTCGGATGAGACCTACGTGCCGTCGCAGGTGAGTGTTCCAGGGAGGGATTCTGTTCTGTCTCACCCACCTGCACCAGGGTCAGAACCCTCCATGGGGATGTCAGTGTTGGCAGCTACGCCTTTGGTGGTTACGGATGCAGGGTCACACTCCGCGACATCTGATCCTGTTCCTGGGCCAGCAGATCAGAGGGGGAATGCAGTCCTGCAGCCTCAGGCAGTGCCGGCACAGCAAGGCGCAGTTCGCCTTGCCCCAGACAGGTGTGGTGCCCGCCGACGGGGTGGCCGTACGCCACCTGGCAATACCGCATGGGAGCAATCCATTTACGGTATGGCAACCCAACAGGCTGCATCATCCGAGATGATGGCTCAGGCCATGGATAGGGTGGCCACTTCCATTGTCCCCCCAGAAAGGCTGATGGAGCGACTAGAGCAGGCAACCGACTCCATCTGCCAGTCACACAGGGAGGACATGTTGGGGTCCAACAGGGACAGGCGGGCGGCACTGGCGACTCTGCAGGAGGCCATCTCCATTGAGTCCCAGGGCCACAGGGAAGCCCTGAGGCAGGAGCTCCTTCACCTCAGGACGACTCTTGTTGAGCTTGAGGCTTCAACACACCAAAGGACAGACAGCAGCTGGAGCGTCTCACCCGTACGCTCTCAGCTGAGATGCAGGCAACGAGGGCGGAGGTCCGGGCATCCCGTGAGTTGTTGCATGGGGACCTCCGCACACTCATCCTCCAGAACCAGACCTACCACACCCGCATGCTTGCAGCCATGGAGGAGCAGACTAGGGCCTTGCATGGGCTGCCTCCCATAGTGCAACCACCTCCGGATGCAGCTGCACAGGGTGATAATAGCGACAGCAGTGATACTCCCACAACAGGGTAGCCGTGTGGGCCATGAGCCCATGGAGGTGTTTTATTTTCCCAGAATCCACGCAGGTGGGTTCTGGTGTGCATCCTGTCCTCAGACCTCCTGGGTGGCCTCCCCAACCCCCCCGGGCCCATCAATGGCCATTTTTGATTGTTTCTTATTTTTATTTTTATTTTTATTTATTTTATTCCCTATTTTTTTGGGACGATTTGTTGGCTTCCGTGGTTCCTGTGGGCATAAGCTGCATTGTGGCTGGGCACATGCAGGCTTGTAATGTATTTGGTTCAGATGCTTGGGTTTGAGTCACACACACCCCTCCTGCTTCCCGTTTCCATGGGCTTGCAAAGGGTGTGCCCAAGTGACAGTGAATTACACAGTGACGTTGGACTCCCATGAGCTGTGTGGGCAGTCTGTAGTCAATACTGTGTATACATTCCTAGTGCATATTGCTGTTGTGTTGTACACTGCATGTTGCATTGATGTGTAACTCATCTTCTGTGTCTACCTCCCAATTTGCAGGTCCCTTCCTCATGTCTACACAAGGACCTCTAGTCTGGAGATGGGGTCCATGTTGGCAGCAGTGCACCTACAACTCTACATGGCGCCAACACTGCACAGTTGGTAGTGGTGGGAGTGCAGGCATTTCCAGGTGGTGAGACTACTAATATGTAACATTTGTGATGTCATGTTAATGGTAGTACGTGCTCAAGTATGTTGTTGGTCCGGCATTGCTGTGAGCATTTCAGGTGTTGCAGGTTTCTAATAGGGACACTGTACATAGTGACACTAGTGTCATGTTGTGGGGATTACTTTGTTTACCTGCAAATAGCATGACATGGCACGGTGTGTCGTGTGGCGGTGCTGGGGTTGGGTTGGCTGACATGGCACTGTCCTCTTGTTGCATTTTGCAAGTGGGTATTCTTTTTAGCTGCTTGAATGTGTAACTCCACAAAATTGCATTGGTGGTGTCTGTGTGGGTAGGGATGCACACATTGTGACACTTCCAGGTGAACAATCTCAGGCTGATATGGTATTCACGGTTCATTCTCCAGACATTCAGGATCAGTGTCAGGTTGAGTCATCAATGATTGTCAGATGGAATGTGCCAGGGCAGTGTGCACTCAACAGGGGTGTGATTTCTATGTGAAGTAATTAGCCACTAGCTGTGTACGGGCTGCCTCCCCACGTGCCCTTTCCCCTCCCATGCGCAGCGGCTGTGCATGTGGTTGGGGATGTGGGGCCACCACCATGTCCACGGCCAGGCCCCGGCGTGTTGCAACGTTGTGCAGGACACATGCTGCCACTATGATCCTGCACACTACTGGGGGAGCGTATAACAGCTGGCCGCCAGAACGGTCAAGGGAGCGAAAGCGTGACTTTAGCACTCCGAATGTGCGCTCCACTATGCCCCGGGTCATAATGTGGGCTGTGTTATATCTTACCTCGGGTGGCGTGGTGGGGTTCCGAATTGGCGTCATTATGTGGGGGCTGAGAGGGTAGGCACTGTCCCCTGTGGAGGTGGTGATTGGTATCATTGGTGGGGTTGTGACCTTGCTCAGTATCCAACATGCATGCATGTGCAGTGGCATACATACTCACCAAGCAGCCATGTATCGCCATGCCGCCCAGCTTCTAGGTCCCGGCTTAAGGTGGACATTCGGTAAATGAAGCTGTTGTGGGTGGACCCGGGATCGTTGGCATATACTGAGGTGATGATTCCCTTGGCATTACATGCTACCTGCACGTTGATGGAATGCCAGTGCTTGCGGTTCCTATAGATGTGCTCAGATGCCCTGGGGGGACGTAGAGCCACATGGGTGCAGTCGATGGCACCTAGCACTTTGGGGAATCGTGCCACACCGTAAAAATCCAGGGCGGCAGCATGCCTTTCTGCAGGTGTTCTGGGCAGGTATATGTGCCTGCGGACTGATGGGCGTGCAGTGATGATGTTCAAGACCTGGTGTAGGCAGCGTGACTGGGTGGCCTGTGACACCCCACCCACTATGGCACTTGTCCGCTGAAAAGATCCAGTGGCTAAGAAGTGCAGTACATTGATGACCTTCTCCAGGGGGCTGAGTGCTTGGGAGCACAGGGTGGGTGATGTGAGGTCATCCTCCCACTCACTCACCAGGTCCAGTATTATGTGTGGTGGAAACCTGTACCTCCCATACACCTGGTCATCAGGCATCCCGAAAAGGCTGGTTCTGGGTGTGAATATTCTGGCCCTGACTATCCTCCTCCTCCTCCTTTGGTAGCCCACTGCCACTGCTGCTAGGAACGGTATGTTCATCCTGGCGTCTGAGCTTGTTATTGTAAAAGTGCGCAAATTTATGCTTTGCGCGTGTTCTAGGCGAGCGTGTGACCCGCGCACCCCTGGAATCCAGTTCCCAGTCCAATAGCGTGTGGAAATTCCCACACACCACGGGATACAGGTGCGCTGACGTACTTGCGTGTGTAAATGCCCGCGCACCCATGAAATACACGTACATAGGCCAATCGCGTGTACGCGCACTTTTGTACAATTACACGCTGACGTGCAGTATTTCCACGTGTGCTCCGTCATCACGTGCTGAGTGGGGAACACCCGTGCGGGTCACGTCACAGACGCGCTTACGCGCTGAGGGACTCTGGTCCAATAGAATCGCGTATGCGTGCTGACGCGCTTACGCGCTAAGGGCCTTTCCTCGGATTTCACGCTGACGTGCAGGATTTTCACGTGCCAAATCACTCCGTATCAAGCTGGCCACGCGAAAACACACGGAAGACCACGCTCCTGCCCAGAAGGCCGAGTTACTGCCCCCCAGTGCCCCGAGCAGCCTCCCACTTGCCATCTGCTGCTGCCTGCCTGCCTGCCTGCCTGCTGCCACCGTGCCCTGCCATTTGGTGCCTGCACATCAGCCATCTGCAGGGGTCCAGTTGCTGTGTCCACCCCTGCTGGAACTGAAGATTCCCGACTGGGATAACATCGCTCCACAGCCCAGCCCCAGGACCCAGTTGCCCACCCACACCTGCCTCTGGGGTTGCCATGTTGGGCACTTCCACATCTGGCACCAGTGGCAACCCCAGGCCAGAGGGGCAGAGGGGCACCAGCTTCACTGCCACCGAAGTTGGTGTCCTGGTGGAGCATGTCCTGGGGCAGTATGATGCCCTCTTTGGATCGTCCCACGCCAGCAAGGAAGGACGGGAGAGGATCTGGGCCGACTGTGTGGTTGCCATCAACGCGGACGGGGTGGCAACCCGCAACTACCTGAAGATCAAGAAGCGCTGGGAGGACTTGAGGTCCAGGACCCTTGTGAAGGCCCGGCGCCTCGTGGAGGGGGGCCGGGGCCGCATGAGTTCCATCCACATGAGGGTCCTGGAACGCGTACGCCCAGCGCTCCACGCCCAGATCCTTGAGAGGGAGGCCCGTCTGGAGTTGAGCGGTAAGTGTCCAAGCATTACTGTGTGAGACAGGGCATGTTGCGGTGTGCTGGTTCTATGATACTTGCCTGTATGTGTGCCATAGGCCATGTATGCATGTATGTGTGCAGGGACATCATAGTAATGCATGTGCGACCAGTGATGTGTGACCCACATGGTTGTTGCATGTGTTCAAATGCCGCATGGGGAGCCCTATGCAGATTTTGAACATGAGAGCATGCCAGTCTCTGTACCTGGACATGGGTGGGGGTGAGGGATGGGTGCTGATGCCAGGTACATATATGGTAGCCATGTCTGTGTGCCTGACCTGCGTGTCTGTGACTTGTGCATGCCATGGATGCATGACACATGTGTGTGACAATGCACAGATTCAGTGAAGCAGCCAAATTACCCTTGTATCCGCTGTGTTTGGTGTGTTTGGGGCCAGATGGATGTGACTGAGGTGAAGTGTGTGCATGTGATCGGCATGAGCCATGATCCATGTGAGTTCCATATCATTGAATGTTTCAAGAGTCCATTGGACATGCATGGAAATGTCCATGGCATGCACCATGCCTGTTAATGTGTGTGTTTTGCCTGGACTGACCCATGTGTTGTGGAGGGACATGATGGAAGTGTACTTTGACAGTGGTGCTCATCTGCTATTGCTTCCTGTCTAGGGGACCATTGTACAGTACCCTGATGCTTGTGTTCTTTGTCTCCCTCTACGCAGCGGCTAGTGAAGAAGAGGGCGGAGACGGCGCTGTGGAGCAAGGCGGCGGGGATGCCCCCACGGCTGCAGCGGAAGGGGTGGGTGAGCCCCCACAGGGGCCTGCTACGGTGGGAGACGGTGAGGAGCCATCCAGGTTGGTGGTTTGCACAGAGGAGGAGGAGGCCGCCACTGGGGCACACATGGGGCCTGGTGGGGGCATCCCTGCTGGTGCAAGTGGTGCAGTCCAGGGCCAGGGGCAGGAGGCAGCACAGGTCACCGTGGAGGGGCCTGTGCATGTCGCTGTCCCTGACCCTGTGAGTGCACCACCATGCACCAGCAGGGATGCCCCGTCCCAGGCCCGTCCGCAGGTAGAGGGGATGTCCATGTCACCTGACTCCCCTCCACCTGCGGACGTGGGAACCCCTGGCCGTGCGGAGAAGGTCCTGATTGGGGTCGCGATGCGCACGGCTGTAATTCGTGATGCCGTGCATGCTTCCCGGGAGGAGCACGCACGTCATCACGAAGTGCACCGTGCCGACGTGGCCCAATTGGGATCGGCCATGTTCGGGGGTTTGCTGCATGTGTTGGCCAATCTGGCGGCCCTCTCCTCCTCTGTGCAGGCTATACACCAGTCGTTCTCCTTGCCGTCTTCCGGCCCAGATGACACCAGGGTCCCCTGTGGACCTGCCCCAACCAATGCAGCCAGCTCGGTGGGGATCCCATCCCTGCCACAGTTGGGAGTCGGAGGTCCAGCAGGGGTGGACAACACAGCAACTGGACCCCAGCAGATGGAAGATGTGACAGCATCATCGGGCAGGGCGCGTGCACGACGGCGTCGGTGGTTTCCATCATCCTGGATGCCGTCGTGCTGGGAGAGGCAGTGGCGTCGGAGGCAGCAGCAGGCTCGACGTGGGAGGCATCATGGCTCGGGGCCATCAAGATCAGAGGGGCAGGCATCGGCCGGAGGGCAGGGCAACCCTGGGATGGTGGTGTCTTCCGTGTGGGAGCAGTTGGTCCAGCGGATAGGTGCGGAGCGGCAGCGGGCGGAAGAGGAGCGGCTCACCATGGTCAGGGCGGAGTTCTCCATGCGTCGGGCGTTGAGGCGGGCTGAGTGCCTCGAGGAAGCTCACAGGGAGTTTGAGCTGAACATGGGGTTATCCCTGCGAGACCTCGGGGCCAGGACAGAGTCCCGCCTCCAGGACATCGACATGGAGTTCGATGATGCCCTGGCCAGCAACATCACCGAGTGAGCCGCAGGACTTGCCCGCTGCCTTTGTATATAGTTATTTAGTTAGTTAGTGTTAGGTTTCCTTTCTTTATTATTATTTTTTTGGACCGCTCGGACAATGGCCACTTTTTTGTATATATTTTTTTCATTAGGTAGTAGTAGGTTTCATTTATGGTGTTGGGCTCATGGACCCTGGAATATTCGTGTATATAGTTTGCTTTTTGAAGAAACATTATTTTTATTGATTATTGTGTTCACCATGAGGAAATGGTTTTTCATTATTTTCCTTCCACATGACATTGCTTTGGACGACATTTGTTTTTGGATTACTTTGTTTTTTTAATTTTTACATTTGTTCTCGGACATGGACCATTTATTTAGTTATCCCCATTGTTGTATGTTTGATTTGTTTACTTATTTTTCATCTTTAATACATGTTTTTTTAACTTTCACTTGTGGTATTTTCTCATTGGTTTCATACATGTCATGATATGGGTTTTGACATTCACTTGCACCCGTTGTGTATGTGTGTGTGACGGACATGTGTTCATTTACAGACTTGCCATTGGGGTTGTATCATGTAATTGCATTCACTATGTGGGTGGATGCAATCCTTGCCTGGGTGTTTGTGCTGGGTATGCTGCCCATTACTGCCATGATTGAGTATCGTCAGGACCTGGGGGCAGGGGGACATGTGTGGGTGCCTGGTGGAGGCTGCCCCTGCACTGCTGGGGGGTGGGGGTGGTGGGAGACATGGGTGGGGGCCTGGTGGAGGGTGCCCCTGGATGTTGGGGGGTGGGGGTGGTGGGAGACATGAGTGGGGGCCTGGTGGAGGCTGCCCCTGCACTGCTGGGGGGTGGGGGTGGTGGGAGACATGAGTGGGGGCCTGGTGGAGGCTGCCCCTGCACTGCTGGGGGGTGGGGTGGTGGGAGACATGGGTGGGGGCCTGGTGGAGGGTGCCCCTGGATGGTGGGGGGTGGGGGTGGTGGGAGACATGAGTGGGGGCCTGGTGGAGGCTGCCCCTGCACTGCTGGGGGGTGGGGGTGGTGGGAGACATGGGTGGGGGCCTGGTGGAGGGTGCCCCTGGTGGCTGGGGGGTGGGGGTGGTGGGATACATGGGTGGGGGCCTTGTGAAGGGTGCCCCTGGTGGCTGGGGGTTGGGGGTGGTGGGAGACATGGGTGGGGGCCTGGTGGAGGGTGCCCCTGGTGGCTGGGGGTGGTGGGAGACATGGATGGGGGCCTTGTGAAGGGTGCCCCTGGTGGCTGGGGGGTGGGGGTGGTGGGAGACATGGATGGGGGCCTGGTGGAGGCTGCCCCTGGTGGGTGGGGGGTGGGGGTGGTGGGAGACATGGGTGGGGGCCTGGTGGAGGGTGCCCCTGGATGGTGGGGGGTGGGGGTGGTGGGAGACATGAGTGGGGGCCTGGTGGAGGCTGCCCCTGGATGGTGGGGGGTGGGGGTGGTGGGAGACATGAGTGGGGGCCTGGTGGAGGCTGCCCCTGCACTGCTGGGGGGTAGGGGTGGTGGGAGACATGAGTGGGGGCCTGGTGGAGGCTGCCCCTGCACTGCTGGGGGGTGGGGTGGTGGGAGACATGGGTGGGGGCCTGGTGGAGGGTGCCCCTGGATGGTGGGGGGTGGGGGTGGTGGGAGACATGAGTGGGGGCCTGGTGGAGGCTGCCCCTGCACTGCTGGGGGGTGGGGGTGGTGGGAGACATGGGTGGGGGCCTGGTGGAGGGTGCCCCTGGATGGTGGGGGGTGGGGGTGGTGGGAGACATGAGTGGGGGCCTGGTGGAGGGTGCCCCTGCACTGCTGGGGGGTGGGGGTGGTGGGAGACATGGATGGGGGCCTTGTGAAGGGTGCCCCTGGTGGCTGGGGGGTGGGGGTGGTGGGAGACATGGGTGGGGGCCTGGTAGAGGATGCCCCTGCACTGGTGGGGGGTGGGGGTGGTGGGTGACATGGGTGGGGGCCTGGTGGAGGGTGCCCCTGGTGGCTGGGGGGTGGGGGTGGTGGGAGACATGGGTGGGTGCCTTGTGAAGGGTGCCCCTGGTGGCTGGGGGTTGGGGTGGTGGGAGACATGGGTGGGGGCCTGGTGGAGGGTGCCCCTGGTGGCTGGGGGGTGGGGGTGGTGGGAGACATGGGTGGGGGCCTTGTGAAGGGTGCCCCTGGTGGCTGGGGGGTGGGGGTGGTGGGAGACATGGGTGGGGGCCTGGTAGAGGATGCCCCTGCACTGCTGGGGGGTGGGGGTCGTGGGTGACATGGGTGGGGGCCTGGTGGAGGGTGCCCCTGGTGGCTGGGGGGTGGGGGTGGTGGGAGACATGGGTGGGGGCCTTGTGAAGGGTGCCCCTGGTGGCTGGGGGTTGGGGGTGGTGGGAGACATGGGTGGGGGCCTGGTGGAGGGTGCCCCTGGTGGCTGGGGGGTGGGGGTGGTGGGAGACATGGGTGGGGGCCTGGTGGAGGGTGCCCCTGGTGGCTGGGGGGTGGGGGTGGTGGGAGACATGGGTGGGTGCCTGGTGGAGGATGCCCCTGCACTGCTGGGGGGTGGGGGTGGTGGGAGACATGGATGGGGGCCTGGTGGAGGGTGCCCCTGGATGGTGGGGGGTGGGGGTGGTGGGAGACATGGGTGGGGGCCTGGTGGAGGATGCCCCTGCACTGCTAGGGGGTGGGGGTGGTGGGAGACATGAGTGGGGGCCTGGTGGAGGGTGCCCCTGGATGGTGGGGGGTGGGGGTGGTGGGAGACATGAGCAGGTGTGCAGGGTAGTCCCCTGTTTTGTGGGCTGCCTGCAGGGTCCGTCGAGGGTGTACAGGGAACACCTGTGAGGACCCACCCAGCATAATCGCGTGTGTAACTTCCCACGCACCCCTGTAATACACGTACCAAGCCAAATCGCGTGTGATAATTCCCGCGCACCCCGGAAATACACGCGCCCAGGCTATTCGCGTGTGGAACTTCCCGCGCACCCCTGAATTACACTCGGCCAGGCTATTCGCGTGTGGAACTTCCCGTGCACCCCTGAAATACACGCGGCCAGGCTATTCGCGTGTGGAACTTCCCGCGCACCCCTGAAATACACGCGCCCAGACTATTCGCGTGTGGAACTTCCCGCGCACCCCTGAAATACACGCGCCCAGGCTACTCGCGTGTGGAACTTCCCACGCACCCCTGAAATACACGTACCCTGCTGTAATCGCGTGTGGGACTTCCCGCGCACCCCTGAAATACACCTACCCTGATGGAATCGCGTGTGTAACTTCCCACGCACCCCTGTAATACACGTACCAAGCCGAATCGCGTGTGATAATTCCCGCGCACCCCTGAAATACACGCGCCCAGGATATTCGCGTGTGGAACTTCCCGCGCACCCCTGAAATACACGCGCCCAGGCTATTCGCGTGTGGAACTTGCCGCGCACCCCTGAAATACACGCGCCCAGGCTATTCGCGTGTGGAACTTCCCGCGCACCCCTGAAATACACGTACCCTGCTGAATTTGCGTGTTAAACTTCCTGCGCACCCCTGAAATACACGCGCCCAGGCTATTCGCGTGTGGAACTTCCTGCGCACCCCTGAAATACACGCGCCCAGGCTATTCGCGTGTGGAACTTCCCGCGCACCCCTGAAATACACGTACCCTGCTAAATTCGCGTGTTAAACTTCCCGCGCACCCCTGAAATACACGCGCCCAGGCTATTCGCGTGTGGAACTTCCCGCGCACCCCTGAAATACACGCGGCCAGCGTATTTGCGTGTTAAACTTCCCGCGCACCCCTGAAATACACGCGGCCAGGCTATTCGCGTGTGGAACTTCTCGCGCACCCCTGAAATACACGCGCCCAGCCTATTCGCGTGTGGAACTTCCCGCGCACCCCTGAAATCCACGTACCCTGCTGTAATCGCGTGTGGAACTTCCCGCGCACCCCTGAAATACACCTACCCTGATGGAATTGCGTGTGGAACTTCCCGCGCACCCCTGAAATCCACGTACCCTGCTGTAATCGCGTATGGAACTTCCCGCACACCTCTGAAATCCACGTACCCGGCCAAATCGCGTGTGAGACTTCCCGCGCACCCCGGTATACACGCACACGTGTTTTTTGTCAGCGGGTGTCCGTGTTTGTGGGTACCCCTTTGCACGTCATTTGTCCTGGAGGGCCACAGTATTGGACATTCATCATGGCAGTATATGGGTGCTATTTGTTGGCGCACCTTTTGGCGCACATTTCTTACAGCCGCAGAGACGCTACCGCCTGCTTTCTTGTCGCGGTCGTGTTTGTGCCTGTGCGCTGGTTTGAGCGTGCGCTTTTTTTCCCTATTCTATTCCATGAATACGTGTTGTAGGCGAGGGTGTGGGCGTTCCGCACACTTGTGCCCTGTACTTCCCCCGTGACGCCAACGTTTTTGAAAGTTGTTCCCCATTCCGAGTGTTACACCCGTGTTCCGCCTACTTTTGTTGCGTGCGCCGCGCTATGTGCGAATTTCGCTGTGGCCTGTGCGATTTTCGCTGTGACCTGGCGCACGCTGTTAGATGGCCTGTGCGCCAACGTGCGCGGCGCACTTTTTATCGCACATCCGCTGGTTTTCTCGCGCACGGACTTCCATGAATCGACGTGCGCTGCTTTTCGTGCGATTTTCGCCCTTGCACTGTGATTTTCGCTATTCCACTGCGATTTGCACGTTTTTGCCCACTTGCGCCGCGCTAATTATTCCATGAATCGGCCTGTCAATGTCTTTGATAATAAGAGTATTAGCATTTATAAAACACGTGTGTGAAATAGAAATATAAAATATTGTAAAATTATTATGTATTGTATAATAACTGATTGTTAATTCTGACAGGATTTATATGATTTTATAAATTATGAATTGCTTCTTTTAAAGAAAATGTTTTTTGTAAAAGTTTGTAAAAACTAAAACAAATAAAGAATAAAGAAAAAAAAGTAACGCTCTGCCTGTCACCCCACCTGTCGCCTCACCTGTTCTATTCCCCTCCTCCTCTTCATCTTCATCTCTTCATCTTGATCACACCAGTATTTTTCCTCCCTTTCAGATGACACACTCTCTTGCCCCCTACTCACCTGCTCCTCTCCTTGTTCTAGTTGTATTATTCTGGTAGGGGCGTCATTAATTCGAAATACAATTTCCCCCTTTTTCCAATCATCACCCACTATGTTCACTGGGGTACTGGGCCTCTGGCGTGACAAGGCCTGCTCGCCTCTCTGTAAGGGCATACTCTGCTCACAAATCCCTCTTATTCATGTAATTCTGCTTGTGTCATTGTTAATCGTGTCTCTAGGTCCTGTGCTAGCTGTCCTATAGTTAATGGAGGGGTGCACATCTGTCTGAACAAACCTTTTGGATCGTATGGAGGTGGGGCTGGGGCTGTTGCTTGTGACATGGGGGTGTGCTTGGCTTTGATACATACATGGGGTCACTATATCCCTCTGCCGGTTTTGTTAACATTGGGGTATAGCCTTGCAGGTTCTATTGGCTTTTCCTTACTCTCCCCTTCCTCCTCACTGTTAATCGTTGCCTGGGGAGATGTACCTTGGCCCTTACTCTTACTTAGGGGTATTTCTTCAAACAACCTCCACAAGTCCAACACTTCTCTTCTGTTTTGGAGCTGTTTGCCCTTATAATTAATGAACAAATATGTTGCTAAGATGTCTAGTATTGACTTACCAAATGACACACCTTCAGGCCATACCTAGGGCATACCTTCCCCTTTCATTTCTGTGCGCCACTGTTTGTATTATTTCTTCATTTTTTTTGCTGTATCCTGGTAAACTTTGACATATATGCATAAGTGGTGTTTCTGCCCCCATTGCGGCTTACTTGTAGCCTATGGGGTGTGCGTGCAAATATGGGCAGTCTAATGTCAATTTCAACCTATCTCTTAAGAACAATAGCCTTTTTTCAACAAAATGATTGCAATGCTGTTCACAATAATGGCTTTTCTTAAATTTTCATTTATCACTCTTTGTCTTTACTGAACCAAAATTAAACAAGACATTGGCCACGTGACATATACCATTCAATTAGACAGACACAATATACATCATGCAACATTAAACAAAGCGTTATATACATACATTAAAACATGGACTCTGCCTGCCTGCTGACCCCTATTGTCCCCCTACCTTTGTTACACCCAGAACTCGCCTCTGTCCTGGCCCCTTCTGGACCACCCTCCTAAGAGACAAGAAAGGAAGAAGAAAAAAGAAAAGCATTTCTAAAAACTACTCCAAGTCTTCTCTTTACACAAGACTCCTACTTTGCTCACTTTGTCACCATTTAATCCCTGTACTAGTCAAGATAGTACTACGCGGCGCCGCCTTCTACCCCCTCGCAGAGCTAGGTTCCCGTACCTCTGTTCACCTTTTTAACCTCTTTATAAACTCCTAATGGCCATATGCAAAAGAATGAGGACAGTGATGAAAAGTTCCCCTCTTTAAGAAAAGTCCTCTGTTTCTAGCCCCACCATATATTCTCAATATACCTCTATCTGACTCCCTTCCCGTTTCCCCCTCACCTTCTTTTAGGGTCTCTCGCACTTGATACTCACATGTCCGTCTTGATTCAAGAGCCTCCCCTACCTGGTCTATCAAGGTGCCGCCCCACACTCAATGGTCACACCCGGCTCCGGCGAGCGGTACGGCCGAGTATTTGCAAAGCCAGGACCTGCGGACCCTCTGTCCTAATTGTGCACACTTCTAAGGGTACCAGTTGCCGTAGGTGGGCAGCCTTGAGGGGGCGCATCCTGGATCTCGCCACTGTGGCCGTGGGGTGTCTCGTGCCAAAAGGAACAGAAGAAAACTATTGCGTTGGTGTCACCAAATGAAAGCTGTCATTCCCCACAATTACAGTGAAATAACCAAATAACAGACACTAATGGACACACCTCAGTAGGGAATGAGACCAGGACCAAGTGCAAGTGAGGTAAAAGATATGTTTTATATAAAGTAATATGGGGCACGCAGAGGACTCTGCTACTCTGAGAGAGCTCTGCCCAAAAACACAAAACATACACATTATATTACAGAAACACGTCATTTTTGGCGTGTGCTTTAGGGTATACAGTCAGTGACGTTCATTGGACAAAGGGGACTGGTCAGTATCTTGCACATATGGATGGTGTTCCTGGATTGGTCGGCTTCAGATTGTAACTTTGTGGAACATGCAGGTCAGCTGGGCTCATCCGGGAGGGGTGCAGGGTCAGGCGATGTCCACGTTGCTGTGATTTAGACTATCAAATATTTGCCCCTTTGGCCAAACATTAACATTATTCATAAATCTCAACATGCAATATATATCGTTAGACTTTTAACCTGAACAATAAAAAGTAAGGGTACATGGGTCCAGGTGTCTTATCTAACACAGTAATTTAGTAGTACATTTATCAAGTATCTCCTTAGATCTAATGAGGGTGTTTTACTGTTTGTTAGTACTGGAAGAATATATGGCTTCATGGGACTAGTGATAGGGGGTGAACTGGAGTGGCACACAGTCGAGGGGCATGCAACTGTTACATCAAAAGAGGTGTGGGTTTAGGGGGCTTGTGGTATATATTTCTTTAGCTAGGGTGTGCTAGTGCCGCTACAAATTTGTGGAGATGGATGGTTTTTTCCAGGATCAGGCTCACACGGGGCAGTGATGTAAAAGGAAGACGAGAGATACAGTCTTTAGCTTGTTACTTTTTTGCGCCCAAGCTTCCGTGAGAACAGGGTAGGCGCGGAGACGGCAGAGGGGAGGAGGTTGGGGTTTGGCTTGCTGGCTGTGCGCGGACAATGAAGGGGAGAGGTGCAGGCCTGCATTCAGTTTTTTCATGCAACCTAATAGAAATGGAGTCAGTAACTAAACAAAATGGAGTCCTGTGGCTTGTAGACCATGCACAGTTATGTGTCATTCAATGGATACCCCACACCTTAGCCAGAGGCACGTTGTCAGCCGTGGAATGAGCATATTGTGTGCCTTTAATAGGAATAAAGGGGGGGCTGGGAGAGCCTTCCCCCCTCCTTTATACTACATATCATACTATTGGACAGTGACATTAATATGAACATACACTTTTTCAAACTTTTAGGATTTCATTTCTAACGGTACACTTCCTCTCTAATGCTGAATACATTGCAAAATGTTTGAGGGCAACATTACAATCAGTATGTTTTGCACAGTGATCTCTGATCAAGTACACTTGCCATCTATCAGGTGAAATTTGAAATGTATATTTTCACTAAATGACGTACACTGTTTGCGAGGGTATGTGTGTAATTAAAGGTGTGGGATGAAAGATTTTGATTTCCAATAAGATTGACTTTTGTTTTTTTAATGAATATTCTATTCAAGGAATGTACACAAGGTGTAGAAATAGAAGTGGAGGCACATGGATCAGAGGTGGTGGATCAGTTTGGTGGTGAGGTTGTGAAAGAGAAGACCACGGTTTTACAGAAAATCAAGAAAACAAGAGTAACTCACAAACATTTTTGTTTTCTTGAAGTGTTTTGGGCTGGTGTTTCCTTCATAGCATGTTTTTGTATTTAAAGTGCTATCTGCTGTATGAGTGCTATAAATTGAACATGTTTTTACTACACATCTCCTGGAGGCCCAGAAGGAAAAGAAGTACAAAGATATAGACAACATATGAAACCAAAGATGTCACTTGCCAAACAGATTTCCATGGAGCAACTACTATTTGAGGCACAGCGTGTTCCAGTCAATAAGCAGACTCATGATGCTTATGCCCAATGGCCTGAAATTGAATTGAATTGGACCAGTGAAGCCAGCAACGTGTTCTTTCACCATTGCTACAATGTGCAAACTCGACAAGATGAACCTGAATATAATGAAGATGCCTTGGAATTCCTCGCAGACCACTTGACACAATCTACACCCGCAAAAAAAAGTTCTGCCCAATAAACATTCGATGTTGACGTTTCTCCAATTTGTGTGCAAATAACACACTGAACTAACAGAGACTGGAGCTTCAACACAATTTACCGAGGAACTTGCCAAAGATCTTGACTACATTTTGGGCAGTTTGGGCGATTTGTGCACCACATTCATGCAGGACCATTGGCTAATAAAGGAGCACAGATACATTTTATTCGACAGCTGCCTGGTAGAGATTATACAGATGCTGAAATGTGTCCATCCATTGAGGGGGAAAATATGCGGGGAGCCATTGGTGAATGTGACTCGTGTATTCCAAGGCACTAACCTGAGAATCTAAGCCACCAATGTCCACCTCCATGATACATTTTCCTGGTCCGCTCAACCAATGCTGGGCAAAGTGCCAGCTCGAAACCTACTGTGTTCGGCAGCTTTACTTTTCAGTAAGATATCCAGTTTTTGTCAATTAGTGGGACTTGAGTTCCTTGCTAAAACCCAGTACTACAAATATCAAAGGGAATTCTTATTCCCCGCTATTAGTCAAACTTGGAAACTTTAACAGATGTCAATTGAAAGCACATTCTCTGGCGAAGGGTTCAGGCTATCTGGCGACAGACAGTGTGACAGCCTGGGATTTTCAGCAGAGTACTGCTTATACCACTTTCAAGACATGGAAACCAAAAAAATAATGGTGAGTTCGGAGATCATGCAGGTGTCCCAATGTACATCCTCTGTGGCCATAGAGAATCATGGTTTCATCAAATCCATCAAGCATCTTCAATAGAGGGGAATGAAAATAGAATTCATAGCCACCGACAGACATATTTCAATAGCCAAGGCCATGCAAGAGCAGTTTCCAAACATTCATCATCAATTTGATGTATGGCATGTTGCCAAATCAGTCAATGAAAACATAACAGCTTCTGGTAAAAAAAAGGGTTTGGAAAATATTTTACAGTAGTCTCAGTCTTTCAGCAACCATCTTGGCGGAGCTCCAAAACCTGTGATGCATCTGTGGAATTCTACTTGAAAAATGGCACTCATGCACCACTGTTCCAACGTTCACTCCTGGACAGAAAACCAAAATGTTCACGAATATGCACATGATTCTTTATCAGAGGAACAACTACGCAAGAAGAAGTGGTTGGTGCCATGTTCACCTTCACACAAAGCTCTTGAGAAGATTGTGTTCGATAAAACTCTTTCAAGAGACCTAAAGGGAGTCATAGAATTCTGTCACACCGGAGATTTGGAGGTGTTCCACAATATGTGCCTAAAGTACAGGCCCAAAAGAGCAAGTAACAGAGAGTGTCTTATCTACCAGAAACTACAAGAAGGTATATTTTTTGGCCATAAAACCAAGTAACAGAGAGTGTTCCATCTACCAGAAACTACGAGAAGGTATATTTTTGAGGTCTAAAATAAATTCTCTGTGCTCCATAATATATTGAATGCTTGGAGGTATAGCAAATAAATTGATGTCTTTCATACATTTATCCTAATTCAAGCTTGAGTTCCTTACTTCTATCATTATAGAAGAGTGGATTTGTAATATAGTGGAGAGTGACTGTTCATTATGGCAAATCCTGACTCCTCTGGTGGAGTTAAAATGTTACGCTCAGTCTGCTTTATTGTAAGAGGATAATGTATCAGGGGTCCTCTATAATGTGTAATTAATAGGTTACCAGTAGTAGTCCAAAAAGGAGCACACAATGGGCAAAAAGTAATGCTGTTTATTACATCATGGCAAACACAAATCAATCAGCACAGTGGAACAGAACTGGTTGATGACAGCTGACAAGCTGGCTCACAGTGACACATAGTTTTATTCTGTTTATACAATATTTGCTCAGATAGATACAGTTGTAGTTCGAGCGTCAAATCTTCTCGGCTCCCAAGAAGCTGAATGGGAGGACTATGTCAGAGCCCTATAGCAAGGCATACATTAGCTAGACATGATTGGAGCAAACAGATCTACCCCCTTTTGGCCCATCTCCTCCGTGTGGCACTGCATTGCGTCCTGCTCTATCCCACAAACAGTTTACAATTAGTAATAACATAATTGTGCTGACCTCCAGTGTTGTATTAAACTGCCATTGGTCAGCACCGGAAAGCAAGGAACATGAGATCCACTGAACTACTGAGAAGTGGGACATTCACATGGCACCTGCAAGATAGTAACTTCACAAACACTATTGTGGACACTCTGAGGGCTTGTTACTCTCCAGGGACGCCTACCATCTGATTTGCTCTTCTCAGAGCGTCCCTTCTATCCACATCCTCGTTTCCATACCCACTAGCCGTTGGGTGGTTTTAACCTGCTTTAGTGCCATGCAAATGACTTTTGTGTTAGGTTGCTTTCCCCAGCTCCCGCAAGGAAATACCTTTAGTTGAAGGGACGTTATGGTGAGAACGTCCCTTTAACAACATTTTTCATTGAATTGTATGGGTTTTTATTAGTGCAATTTAACCATAACATTCCTTTAACAAAGAATTTTCTGTGAATTTCATAGGTTTTTATTAGTGCAACTTAACGATAATGTCCCTTTAGCTAAGTTTTTTAAATTAATTTAATGGGTTTTTACCAAATGCATGCTAATTTCCTACAACTTACTAATATCATAATATCATACTTACCCCAATATAGCAACACTTTTGTCCAATTTATAAAGTTTCACCTTAAAACTCTGCCATTCCCATTTTGAACACTTCTATAAACGTTTTACAACTTTTTCCACTGTTTTTGTGTTTGTCGATGTCCACGAACATCTGAGGTCATTGCAGACTATCCAGACAGTGTCACGTGATCACGTGCCGACGTGCAGGAGTGATGATGTGTTTGCGTATGCATCTGCACATCGTGAACAGGTCAGTGTTTTTGAACACATCGGAATTGCATTTTTAGCTAATCTAGGAACTTTGAAGATCAAAACACGTCTTCGTACTCATTATACATTAACAATGTAGCACACAACACATACTTGGAAGAATATTAGGAAAACTGCTATGTATCATAAAAATGGCAACAGTTATTGCCATCCCTCCTCCCCAAGAGCCACCAACACCCTCAGCTGGAAGCAACAAAAAAAGCACAGTATTTCAAAAGACAATGCAGAGGATACATACAATGAGGTAGAGGAAGTGCCTACCTCTAGCAACCAGAGAGAATCATGGGTGTGGCAGTTATTTACCACTGCTGGGAATGTACCAAAGGATAAAGCTTCCAAAGTGAAATGCACTCACGACCTGGAAGGTACTCCTATAGGACCACCTCCATGCGTGAGTTCCTTTCTTACAAGTAGAATGCTATCTTCCTCCACCTCATCTTCCTTAACCAATACTGTAACCACACAGCCTACTTCATTGGGACAGAAGATCCCACCAGCTACCTTACAAGCAATAAAAGAGGTTGTTGATCCATATCTTTTGAAGACAACAATACTCTGTATATAAGGCAACACACCACTCTGCAGGGGTGAGCAGTTTCAAAGTGATTTTGAAGCTGTCATCAGGGAGCATGAGAAACACTGCCCCCTACCTTAGATGTAACACCAACACAACATCGTCCCATGTCCACCCGCCCCTCCATATTTATGTTTGATGCCTTTTCTCTAATGTCCCTCCCCACCTTACTTTCAGATCTCTTTTGCAAAGAAAAGATAAAAAAATACCAAAAAATAAATCCTTTAGGAACTACCTTTCACAGTTAAAAAATAGAACTAAAAAATAATCTTAGAGACTCCATCGACTTTACATTTCTCAGTAAAGTAGTTAGACCTAATAAGATTCTCCAACATTTCCATTAGCATTTTGTGTTATGCTAATGGAAATAATGGACAATTGTACATTAGACAAAAATATAAAAGGACAGAACCAATTTTCTGTCCCAAATCCTTTTCTCTAGCATACAATAAGGACCATAATCGATAGACCTTAATAACTATACACGGTCTCCACATTCCCCTTTCCGGGCCATGGATCATTAAAAGACCCGGATGTCACGTGCACACCATCGCACGGGCAGCCCTTCTACCCTTTTTAATTTTATATTTGTAGCACTCCATCAAAGCCTGCTTTCAAACAGTCACGCATCCATCCACCAATCACTTCAAAAAAGTGGACATATAACCATATGACCATATTAAGCTTCCACACACCAGCTGCCACTTAATAATCTTCTACATAGCTTTTGCATTTGCATTTCCATTACGTATACAAACACAATGGACACCGTGTTCCAATAAATGTACATATGCATAGAGCAGTGAGAGAAGTGCATAAATAGAAGGGGCAGTATGGATGGGCAAGTGCTCATGAGAACCCAGGAAGGAAATGGCAAGGGATGCCAAGGTGGGACTCCACTGCCTAACTACTGGAGCAGAGGAGTCCCAAGGGTGGGAGGCATCTTAACTGTAACATTCCTTTAGCAATGTTTTTTCTGTCAATTTAATCAGTGCCCACTATACGCTAATAATGTATCCAATGGACTGTGCTCATGGCTTGCAGCCATGGCCAGTCTCCAAATCCATGGAGCATGGGCTTCGGCCAATGCCGCATTCCCCAATAATCAAATCAGAGTTCACATTTGCATTTTCAGTGGGCCAGGCCCATTAACCAGAGGCCAAATGTATATCACTAGTTGTTCTACTTACATGTTGGAAATATAAAAACATGCTTTCAGGTCCTTGCTAATGCTTGTCGCACAAGTTTATTTTAATCTACTCCATTACTTCAGGCTGTAACCACAAGAAGAATATTTTTTTCCCATTCAAACCTACCGCTTCGGCCATGCCACATGCCACAATAAGCAAATTACAGTAAACATTTCTCCTTGCTGATGGCCAGGACCATTGACCATACACTGTGTTGTGTACTTACATTTCACACTGTCAAATAAATGAAACACAGGACATATTTGAAAAACCATGCTTTGAAGTTCTTGCTGACCATCCTCGTGAATATGTGCTGCAATCCCACCCAGCACTTCAACCTGTAGCGACAAGCAGATTTTATTTTGCCATTCAAACCTATCCCAATTTTGAAACATTTTACCACATAGCTGGTCCCTGTTGGCCATGCCCACTTTATCTACATTGCTGGTCCTTCGTGGTCATGGCCAGTAGCCCGATTGTCCAGATCATGGCCATATCTCCACTGCCCTTGGCCACAGGCTGTACCTCAGTCACCAAAGGTATATCACTATTTGTTCTATTTGCAAAAAATAAAACGTGGTGTCAAAATACAGTTACATAAAATAGTCATAACTTAGCCCCCACTTGACATTCGTCAAATGGCAACAAAGCTATAAGCCATCTAAAAATGTTGAGACCTCCATCGAATTTTGCCCCCTCTTTACAAAATCCCACTAAACTTTGCAAAAGCAATCATATTTAGGTCTAAAATAATTGAGCAAGCTTGTGTGCATATTCGTCAAATGGCACCAGATTTATAAGCCTTTAAAATATTTTTGAAATCCCCCTCTAATTTTGTTCCCTCTTGACAAAACAGCACCACACTTTGCAGAATCATTCAGAGTCAGGTCTAAAATGAAATTCCGAAATTCATGCAGTTTCATTGAGTGGTGCCAAAGTTATAAGCCATCCAAAAACTGCTTTTCACCAACCCTCTAATGCAGAAATAGGCATCTCAGATGCTCGCGGACATCACAGAACTGCCCCAGACATCCAAACAGTTCGCAGAGGTCAGTGTTGAAAAAACACCTGTTTTTTTTGGCTTTTTAACACCATACCTCAGAGGTACCCTGCCTTTCCTCTCCTTCCCCCAGAAGCTGATGGTCTCCCAAGCTCTGGTTCTCTCTAGGTTGGACTATTGTAACAGCCTCTTTCTAAATCTACCTGCCTCTACTCTCCGCCCTCTGCAACTAATCCAGAACTGGACTGCAAGACTTGTCCTTGGCCTCAAGTCCTGGGATCGTATCTCTCCAGCTCTGAAATCCCTCCATTGGCACCCAGTGGATGCAAGGATTAAATTCAAAACCCTATGCATTGTCCACAAGGCTTTCTGTGGCCCGGGTTGAAAATACCTTCAGCTATCCCTCAGCAAATACCTCCCCTCTGAAGCTCTTTGCTCCTCTACCTCTAACTCCCCCAGGATCAGCCGTTTTTCAAAGAAACAAGCTGGGGGTAGATCTCTGTCTTTGGCAGGCGGCATCACTCTGGAACAGCCTCCCTGCCACTCTAAAACTTGAGGAGAACCATCTCCGGTTCCGGAAGCACCTAAAGACCTTCCTCTTTTCTTCTGCCTTTACTCCCCCTCTCCGTGGCTGATCTGTTCTCTCTTGTTACCGTGCACCTGGACACCCTCCGCTCTCCAAGCCCAAGTACCTGCTCACCCCTCCAGCCTCCCGCACTGCCTCTAGGCCACCCCTTGCACTGGGGTCTGTATCTGTACCCATACAGCACCCCCCTTTTTCTTCCTCCACTTATCAGACCTACTCTGTATGCTGCCTTAACCCTAGCACTTGCCAATTGCTTGCTGCACTTCCACCGTTTGTTGCCTTTATTAGTTATTTATTTATTTATTATTATTATTTATCTTTCTCCTTTGCTTCACACTTTCCATGTCTCCCCCTTACATGCTCTTCCCCCCCCCTCCCATTCACTTGCGTGTTCTCAATGTCACTGGGATTAGTAAGATAGTTATTTTGTTCTCCCCTGTTCCCCTCCTTTGCCTTGTCGTGCTCTGAAACACTTGTGTACGAGCGTGATAGAAATAAAATATCAATATCAATATCAATATACCATCTAATCCTTATGTCCCGGTTAACTCCACAGAGATTGTTTCATTAGTTTGACAAGTGCAATGTTGTTTTTTTTAATATGTTTTTACTGTGGTGATAGCGGACAGCGGGCACTGTCTGTGAATCCAACTTGGTGGGCGTTTCCAAAAATCTGACACACCTGATACTTTTCACCATCAAATCAGTGGGTGAGCCCGATGTCTGCAAAATTGGTGAAAATCTGTCCAGCGGTTTGGGCTGTAGGCATGAGGAAATTATTTTCCAGTGTGCCTGTGGGAAAAACCACACAATTTGGGACCCCCCCATATCTTTTCCGCCCCTTGACGTAACCTCACCAGACTTGGAAGAATTGATCTGACGGGGCCATATCATTTCATGAGGATTAATCCGGGGGTGAGGGGTGCAAAGTTATAAGCCACCTAAAACGTGCTCTTCCTATGCATTGAGCAACTGAACCATAACTATTGTAATTCACTGAAAAAGCATTGTTAAATGGACGTTATGGTTAAGTTGCACTGACAAAAACCCATGAAAGTCAATTAAAAACATTGTTAAAAGGATGTTATGGTTAAGTTGGGCTAACAAAAACCCATGAAATTCAGTGAAAAAAAGCTGTTAAATGGACATTTAGAGTTACAAGTAAAACCGAAAAACCTTAGAAATTCACTGTTATGGTATGCTAAGCAACCATAACTTGCGCCACATCTGTGCATTGCTAAGACTAACACCCAGGACATTAAATATGACATCACAAATGTCATCATTTATGACACCACCGATGACATCACATAAGAAATTAATTGTGATAAAAAGCTTCTAAAAGGGGTTGTGGTTATGATTTTAGCAACAATATGTGAGGGGTGATAGGGAGAGCTATCATGAACTACTCTATGTATTAAAGAATGTACTCATCTCCACAAAACATAACATTGGGCTGTTGTTGTTAATATAGGAACGTAATCATACATACACATAGGCAATTGCTGCAGCATGCACTATAGAAGTACACTATTTTTAATAGTAATATTTTTACTATTGAGGAATCACTCAAGGCACATGCCTGTTGAAACCTATTGTGTCTGCAGCTAACTGCGCAACATTAGCAAGAGCGCAAGTCCTATTTAGACTACATTACTGCAACACACTACTTGGTGGAGCAAGTAAAGGCTGTATCAAGAGACTACAGATTTCAAAAATGATGCTGAGAGAGTAGAGAAAATGTGTCAAAACAAGAGCATATATTACAGCACCAAAGAGACCTCCACTGGCTTCCTGTGGAAGCTAGAGTAGAGTTTAAAATCAATGTCCTGACGCATAGATGTTGGTTCGACAATGCAACCAGTTACCTTAAAACGGGCATTAATGTGTAAACATCAATCAGGAAAACTAGATCGAAAGACACTATGCGACTACAACTCCCCAAATCTCGTATAGCTAAGGGAAAGAAAGCTCATATCCTGTGAAAGCGGCTATCGCATGGAACAAGCTGCCAATAGACCTGCGATGTGAAAGAAACATATCTGCTTTTATAAAAAAAACATTTTGCTGTGTACCCAGAGATCTTTCTCTGCGCCCTGATGCTTATGGGCTTTGATGCATTAGATAAATAAATACATCATTTGGTATTTTTATGAAATAATTAATGGTACCTTATCAGAGTTGTTAGTAATGATAAACATGGAATAAATTGCTCGTAGATAATAGCTAATAATTGAATACTTACTACATACTTGTGTTATGTAAGGAAGGCATACTATTGAAGTAAGACAGACATGAGTGACCACATTTCAACTGGTGTTTATTGAACCTAAATCTAAAATGGGAGCAAGCTACAACCATCAAATAATAATAATGCAGTCCCAGTGGAGTCTATACTAAAACACATATTGCCAATCCTTACCCCTAAATTATAAATAATGTGGGGAAATGTTCATGAAAAAGAAAGAAGTGTTCACAAAAATGATAAGTCAGGATGTTCAGGCCGTTGGTCTCCCTACCCACGTTTTCAGCATGGGACAGTACACTCGAACATAGCAAACTCCTGGGCTACCTCGGCATGAGGTCACAGTTCATCAGGGCCTTCCATGCCTAAGTCTCTCAAGTCATCAGAGGGTCTGATGAATCAAACACAAAAAGTTCCTTTCCTAATATTCAAGTTGGGTGATTCACTCTTCACCTTAGAGCCCCCTCAGCCAGACTCAGATCACTTTTTCTTTCACAATTCCTTCTCGTGTAAATCAGGGTTCACCCCGGATCTCCCTCAGTTGAGTTCAGCTCCCTTTTATTCACTTAGTCTCCCTCAGCCAGGCTCGGACCAATTACAGTTTGTATTAGCTATTGAAGACTTTCAAATGTGCACAGGTGTTCGCTTTACCCGTTGACGGACCACTTCGATGTTACAGTTCACAATTTTACACCATCAGTTGGATACTTAACAGAGACCTTCAAGTGAGCACCCACGTGGTGCCGGACCACTCTGTATACGGTATCTTAGGTTACCTCACAAAGTTCAATCACAAAGTTCAATTACTTCTACAGCTCCAATTATACTTGCGTCACTCATCACTGAAGCTTCACACATGACTCTCTTTAAACAGTGCTGCCACTTGCAACCTTGGTTCTAGCACAGACCGGTCTGCTATCAGTCTCTCCGACTCACCGGCTGTGCTGATTTTACTGGCACTGCATTGTTGTGGGAGCCAAGGACAGCACTACAGCAGCAATTTCTCCTCCCGACCGCAGCTATAGATGCGGGAGAGCGCCAGGCAACTTTGACACAATGCACCTTTCTTCAGCTTGAATTCTGGGTCTTATGTTTCTTTGACACAATGCACCTTTCTTCAGCTTGAATTCTGGGTCTTATGTTTCTTATCCTCGAGGGCTCTTGAAAGTAGTGGTTTTCCTCTGAAAAGGCCAATGGCAATTTCCTCCTTGCAACTCTTTCTTGTCTTGCAGTCTTTCTCCTAGTATTAAACTGCCATCTCAAAAGTGCTGCTTCCTCATGTGTTTTGGCTTGCTCAGAGTGTGTGTTTGTGCTCTGCCTTTTATCCGTGTGGGGAAGTGTGATGGAAGTCAGTAATTGCCTGACTCTGCCTGACACTTGCGTTGGGAAATGTCAGGTATATGGCTGTGGTGTTAGTCCGTTGTTGCACGGTGGACTGTCCGTAAAACAATATTTGTTTCAGGAAAAGGGGAGCGGTTGAGTTCCTAGGTATCCTACCTGGTAAGATGAGGAAAAGGTGTCACAAGGAAGGGGATTCCGCTTTTCACCCTTCAGTATCCCTCTTCCACTCCCCGAGGATCTCTGATTCAGGTGATCCTCCTGCACTGGTTCACTCCCAGGAACTGGATCCAAAAGTGATGGCCGCATCCTAGCCACCTGGATGACAGATCCCCTGGGACTGTCAGATGAGACACCTTCAGGTTTCTCACAGTTAATACAAACAATACACATCAGAACCTACAATGCATACACATCTGAGATGCATACAAGGAAACTTAAGTAAGGAAGAAAGAAACAACACCACAAAAAAAATGACAGTAAAATTAGACTTTATCATGAAGTACAGAAATGATTTGTGTGTTTGAGGCTTGCTTATTTCACCATGTATGTTTACCTTTTACTGAGGCCAAATCCTATGGAAAGTGCCTTAACAACATACAAGAATGTTAATGTGTACAGATGTAACACCTTTTAATTTGTAAAATTGTCTCTATAAATGAACAATATCCTGTGCCCTACACATGTCAGTGAACAAAAAGAAGTGGCCCAGATATGTGATGTCATTGTTGTCATTTGTGATGTCATCTTTGATGTCCTGGGTGTTAGTCTTAGCAGTGCACGTAGGTGGCACAAGTTATGGTTGCTTCGTTTGCCATAACTGGCCAATTTCTGTTTTTTTATTGGTCTTACTTGTAACCATAACGTCCCTTTAACAAAGTTTTGTCACTGAATTTCATGGGTTTTTGTTAGTGCAACTTAACCATAACATTCCTTTAACAACGTTTTTTCAGTGAATTTTATAGGTTTTTACTATTGCACCTTTAATCTAAGTCCCTTATATTATCCCCCCTAATATGGCAGATTTGGCGTACGCAGACAATGCAGTGGTCCTGGGTCATCAGGCGGCATTTACAAGGCTCAGAATAATAGGGGAGACCGAAAAAGGATGTACCCATCAACCAACAAATATATTTATTTATTTATTTATTTATTCACATTTGTAGAGCGCACGTACAGCCCAGGGGCATTGTGGAGCTTGTTACAAGAGTTTGCAAAGAATTTTCATTGGTGTGGTTACATCTGACCAGAAGGTCTCTTAATTACTGGGTACATTTAGTAAACATTTACTTTGAGCATACAAAAGCACAGAAGACATAGCTCTTAAAATAAAATCACAACTAATGCTTACAACATGCAAATGTACCTTTTTGTACACGTATGTTAAAAAATACTAATTGTATCAGACATTACATTGGAATGCTAGAATCACAAACCATAACTGTACACTTCATATGATCTCCTCACTACAACTCTGCATACAGATTGAGAAACACCAGGTGCTTATTGAACAACACATTCTTACTAAACAGTAAACAGATTGTATTTATTTCTCTATTATTAGCCTTTATTATTTAAATATGTGTTATAAAACAGAGGTTTTTTTCATTCTCACAGAAATGGCAAGCACCACTTCAGTTGTTAGAGGAGAACTTTGCAAAAGAGGAAGCGAGCGACGGTAACATCTCCAATGGTAAACAATACATATTTTAATGTGAACAAATAATGTATTTTGTATACACCTTACTAAAATATTAATTTCTATTTTTCTTACAGTACATAATTTTCATGAAGAAACCACGCCCCAGTTTAATTATACACAATCCCAAGAATCACAAACAGAATTCCTATCCCCAACTGTAAATAATCAAATAATGAACTTGTCTAAAAAAAAAGAGGATGTACTGAGAAATGATTTTAAGGAACTTTTACAGTATGTCAAAGATCATGTCATTAAAAATGTTCCCTATCACTGTCCTTCTTGAACCTGTCCCCCTTGTCCTCAGCAATCATCCCCATCAAATTCTGAACATTTTAATCACATCGCTTTGACGAAACCTCACTCACTATCTCCCCTTATGATTATTGTACACATGTGTTTTTTTTATTGTGTGATATTTCCGATTTCTTTTTAAAACTCCCATTATGAGTATGCAGACACTACAACTGCCCGGAGTGTCTGCACGCAAAATGGAGGTGTCCCCGGACAGACGCGATGTCCGGACATGCCCGTTCTCTTGTGACGCACTGTTAATTAGTGCTTGGACATGGGCCTGTTCTAAGAAACCCAGTGCATGCGCCCTGCCATACCTGCCTGAAGGGTGTCTTACGATGGCCATCAGGGCCATGGAGGGCCGTGGACATCATCATGTGACCGCATGCATGTGGCGTGATGGAGGTGTCTGCAAATGGTGTACTCGGCTGCAACAGTTTAAAAGTGCTTTTCCAGCCAATATAGGATATTTCAAGCAGAAACTCTAACCATTCACAGCTCCCAGACCCACCGCTGGCAACATTTTACATCTTTTCACTCGGTAGTCCGCAGACAGCACAACTGGACATGGACGGTTCCTCTAAATTGACACACCCATTACTTTTCCTCATTCTGAATCTGTATCCAGTAGAGAGCACCTGCTTCACTGCTGTGCAGATTGTTTTGCAGAAGTTGTTGTTGGAGACCATGGCATCTCTTATGGCCAATGCTTCTTCCAAACCACCACTGCCACCACCACCATAATCATCATCTGGAGGGCCTGGCGAGGGGAACAGGTGCAGTGATACGGAAGAGGAGGATCAAGAGGGTGAAGCGAATGAGGTGGAGGATGTCCCTGTCACCAGTACTCAGAGTGTGTTCCTGGTGTGGCAATTTTTCGCAACCGTTGGGAGTGTCCGAAAGGCTTGTGCATGCAAGCGTCGATGCACTGAGTGCAAAATTGTACTCAGTCATGGAAAACCTGGCTTGTATTCCTATGGGACTACTTCCATGAGGCACCACACTAAATCGACCCACACAACTGCTCTGAGAAAGTCAATACCTTTCTCAGGTAAGAGCAGCTTGACTTCCTCCACCCGATCATCTTCATCTGATCCTTTCACCACAAAGGATACTCCTTTTGGGGCAGAGGATCCCAGAAGCAGCTTCACAGGCCATACAGAATGCTGTTGACCCTTGTCTTTTGAGAATCACAGTGCTATGTATGTACTGTGAATCACCAATCTGTAGGGAGAGCAGTTTTGGAGTGCTTTCAAGGATGCTGTCAAGGAGCATAAGAAACACTGCTACCTACCTGATTAAGGCCCGCCCAACATCTTCTTCTCTCCACCTGCCCATTCATCCATGTGGTTGGTGCCCCTTTCCTCTCTTCCCTCCCTACATTGCCTCTTCTAAAAAAAAAGCCAAAATAATACATAATCGGAAAAACAGAAATAAAAGGTTACTTTCGGAGCCACCTTTCACAATTAAAAAATAGAAGTGAGAAAAAAATGACTGGCACTGTGTGATGTCTGTGTAGTTTTGTGGACGGCGTGGTAGTCCGCGGACTTCTAAAAAATTCAAGGTGTGGGACAATTGAAATCATTTTACTTGATTTGCGTTAAAAAATTGTGCTTTTGGCTTTTATATTTGACTGACTTTAATTGTTTCTTGTCACTTTCATAAAAACTGCTTCAAAGCATTTTTAATGTTTTCCACAAAAATCTGATTACCCACATCAGTTAGATATTCTCATTACCAAAACTATAGGCAATGTATGTAATTATAGCGGGTACACCAGGTAGGTAGCAGTCATATTCAATTTGTATTCCACTTCTTTGTCTGCTTCCCCCAAGGGTGTTCCCACATGCCCTGAGGACGGCAGTATTGACTGCCAACTTGCTGGCTTCCGACAAAACGTGAGGCTGGATCCCACTATCAGAATTGGGTCCCTCAAGCTATATTGGATGTCAACCTTCACGTAGGCAGATCCGAAATGAACACTTAGACATTGTGGGCAAAAGTTAAATCAGTTCTCTCACATTAGTTTCACAATAGTTCTCTCCTTTCTGCCACCCATAAGAATTGTCCATGGACTGTAAAACTTTGAACAAGGAAATTTGGAATGAATTAAAGCCAGTAAATTTGATTTATTTTATTGACTAAACCTCATGTGAAATGATTGTGAAATGATTGATGAACTTCACTAATGAACTCTATGAAAGAAATAAAGAAATAAACTCTTCATTCTTTTCTACATTGCTACTCTATTTACAGGAAATGTAGGTCACAAGGCAAACATCAATTGAATATTAATTATTTTTGTTAGTTTGAAATTAATCGTTTTTCACTGTATATTTTCTTGTGATATTACTCTTTGATGTTGTATATATTGAGTTATTTTTAGTGCATAACCCAATAGATTTTTTCCATTTGGACCAAATTAACTTGAGTGCATCCACATCTGTCTCTGGGTAATGAGTGAAAACATTATTTTCAAACTAGGGAACATTCCAGATGACTCCTTCATTGCAAACTGCAATAAAATTCCAGCAGCGTTCCCCAAACTGTTCCCTCCACACTGAAAAATAACAATGTCTGGATGTTTCAATTCAACCATATTTGCACAAAATGGGAGCATGTCCACCCACTTCATGGTTCGCACTCCAAACCAGAACACTTCCAATTCAGGGAAACCAAGATTTCTGGCTATTCCACAATGCTCAGCATGCACCTTCAACCAATTGACCCAAGAATCCCCCAAAATCCAAACTTCCTGCCTGCTGAAAGACATTGCCATGGCCATGTGTAGTCCTCTCACAACTCTTGCTAACAAAACCCATGCTACACTCTGTTCCTGTACACCACACCCAGGAAACCTGATTGGCTGATCCCCTGATGTCGGCAGACACCATGACTGTCCACGGTATCCGCAGTCCGCTTTCTCTGCCAGGCATCCTTAAAAGACCTGGATGTGGCAAATGGTGTCCACTGACAACAGCGGTGTCTGCGGATGTCGCGGCCACCCAAAGGCATCTGAGGGGTAAAATTAAACACAATTTAAGTTATTTAAGCATTAGTGGTGCTTTGTAAAAAAGGTTTTTTGGGGACGTTTATTAACAAACACCTTTTTGTTTCTTCATTTTGCCTTTATGTACATTAGTACTCTGCATATTTCTTTATAAGTTTCTTACAGGAACTTTTTCAGTGCATTCCTAACATTGTAAAGGAAAATTGCATTTCTGTGATATGTGAAATGAACTCTATTTTCAAAAAACAATTCACACCATCAGAATTTATATTGCCATTTGCAAAAGATGACATTCCTCAGCATATAAAAAAGCAGATACAGCTTTATTGACAAGCTGCCTTGATTCTTCAATTTGTGGACTGAAAACGTTTTTTGGACATCTCGATGTTTGCCTCTTATTTATTTCAGAAAAAATAATCTTAACAGCAGGAAACAGTTCCATTAGACTTTTGAAGAAATCCTTCAGGGCAACCTGTAAAGACACTGGAGTCACAAACCCCAAACTGCGAGCCATACTCTCACAGAATGAACACAAGCTTGCCCAGTTTAAGCCACAAACTGCATGCTACAACACTTCCACTTTTGCCAATCCAATATTTCTAAGAATGCCATGATTTTCAGCATGCACCTTCAATTACTGATTTGAAGAGCCCCCACAGTCTGCCTTCTCAAACATAGCGATACACATTGTCAGTGCTCTCATAACTCCTTGAAACAAAACTCCTGCTAACCTCTATTCCTCTACACCACACTGGGCAAAACTGATTGGCTAATCCCCACAGTCCTCTTTACATGACAGGCATCCACAAACGTCCCTGATGTGGCATGGCCAGACTACAGCTGTGTCCCTGGACCCATCGTAGCACAGGGGCAGCTCTTCAACCCTTTCGACTTACATGTTCTCAACACTCCCTTATTGGCTGTTTTCAAAGAATCACACAACCATCCACCAATCACATCCAAAACCTTTACACCTAACCCTGTCGTCTCACTTCAACACTTCAGATGTACACTTGAACTCTCAGAGTACACATCTCTTGTTAATGAAAGGCATGATGTCTCACAGAAGTCACACTACCAACTGCACCTCCTCAGAGGTATTCTTGGTTTCCTCTCCTTCCTCCAGAAGCTCACTGTCTCCAGAGATCTGGTTTTCTTTAGGCTGGATCACTGCAACATCCTCTTTCTAAATCTGCCTGCTTCTACTCTCCTTCTCTGCAACTCATCCTGAACAGGACTGTGAGACTTGTCCTTGGCCTAAAACCCAGGGATTGTATCTCTCCAGCACTGAAATCTCTGCACTGGCTCCCAGTGATTGTAAGGATTAAGTTCAAAACCTCTCCATTGTCCACAAGGCCTTCTGGTGCCTGGGGCCTCAATACCTCTAACTTTCTCTTCGTAAATATCTTCCTACACGAGCTCCTCGCTTTTCCGCCTCCAACTCCCTCAGGGTCAGTCACTTCTCCAAGCAACGAGTATGTGGTAGATCTCTTTCTTCGGCTGGGGTCTCCCTCTGGAACAGCTCCCTGCATTTCTGAAACTTGAGGAGAATCATCTCCGGTACCGGAAGCACTTCAGGACTTTGATCTTTGCTTCTGCCTTCTCTCTTCCTCTGCCCTGCTGAATTCTTGGCTGAAACTGCAATGGTCACCTGGCTACCATCTGATCTCAGGCCCAGATCCCCTCCCCGCCAGTTGCACACCTGCACTGCCCCCCTGGCAACCCTTGCACTTGGGTCTGTATTTGTAACCCTACAGTTCCCCTACCTGCACTTGGACACCTGATGTCTGCACTTACCCTTGCCATCAGCTGGCCATACTTCTTTTATTGTTTGATCCCATGTACTGCACTGCCCCCTCCTGTTTCCCCTCACACATTTCCCCACCCCTCTTCCCTGCACTTGCGCAATCTCAATGTCACTTGGCCTTGTAAAATCGTTCTCTCTGTCTTCCCTTTGTCCCCCCCTTCCATCGTCGTGCCTTGAAACACTTGTGTATAGGCGCGTTATAAATGCCTTATCATATAATATCATATCATACCATACCATATATGCATCAAAATCTACTGTGCAAATGTCCAAGATTTCTATATCCAGATTCAACAAGATCTGCATCTTACACAAAATAGTACAGGAATGCTTATATTTAATAAAAAAAAGGTTTCTTCACCTCTTTCACAAATATATATATATATATATATATATATATATATATATATATATATATATATATATATATATATATATATATAGAGAGAGAGAGAGAGAGAGAGAGAGAGAGAGAGAGAGGGAGAGTTCCTGCTACTTACCCTGTACTTAGTTTCTCAATAAGCATATTCTCTTTTTTAACCACTCTAGCAAATGACATGCATTGCAGTATTCATCACCTGCTCACATGAAGCAGCAAACAATTACAATGTTCAGCACTTCAAAATGTTTCTATTTACAATCTTTGGGATGAAAGTAAAAAAATGGATATGTGCATGTATAGCAGCACTGTGTCACTGTTTCATAAAATAAAGGAAAACCAGATAAAATAGATCTTTAAAACATTTTAAGTGGCACTTAGTGTCTGCCAGTTTAATATGTTGGCAGCACATGCATACATACCAACATCACCCATTCAAATCTATAGGTGCTTATTAAGTCTTCGTTGTTTCATTTGCATTCTCTCACTTCCAATTAACTACGCCCACTATAAAACTCAAACTACAAGTCCCAGAAAAACACGACTGAACTTCAATATTTAAAACTGTGACATGTATATCAAACAAACATATAAAGTGCTGCGCTTTTCAAAATATGTTTTTGGAAACATGTTGCAGAAAGTTCAAAAATGCATATCTGCATTTACAGCAGCACTGTGTCTCTTTTTCATAAAAGAAAGGAAAAACAGATAAAATTGTACACCATTTGTAATTGGCACTCAGTGTGTGCCAGTTTAATATTTTGACAGTACATGTATACTTCCTAACATAACTCATTATTTCTCTAACCTACTCCAATCTCAAGCGACTCACCCTCGCCGCATCTTCCAAACTCTCTCTCGACTCCTCTCTCCCCCCACTCCTGATCCCTCCTCTAATTCCTCACTCACTCCTTATGACTTTGCTAACTTTTTCTCTTCTAAGATAGTCTCACTTCGACAAAAAATTCTCACCTCCACCTCTGACTTCCCTGCTTCTTCACCCCCCCTCCCCCTTCCTGTATGTCCTCCTTCTCACCTGTCTCCCCCTCTGAAGTCTCCACCCTCCTATCCAAAGCCCATCCCACGTCTGCCCCTACGGAGCCTCTCCCTTCCCTTCTCATCCCTAAGATTTACCCCCTACCTCACCCCCTTCTTCAACATTTGTCTCTCCTCCGCTACCTTTCCCTCTGCCTTTAAACATGCCATGGTCATCCCCATACTAAAGAAACCTTCTCTGACCCATGCCTCAACTCGAATTTCAGACCTATCTCTCTTCTCCCTTTCCTTTCCAAGCTTCTCGAACGCCTTGCATACTCTCAACTTTCATCCTTCACCCTAATTTCTCTATCCTACCACCCTCCCAATCAGGCTTTCATCCTAGACACTCCACTGAAACTGCTCTCACCTCTATTCTGAACTCCCTTCTTACTGCCCGTCATGCTAAACAATCCTCTATCCTTATTCTTCTTGATCTCTCTGCAGCCTTTGACACTGTTGATCACCCCCTCCTACTTCACACTCTCTCCTCCTTTGGCTTCAAAGGCTCTGTCCTCAACTGGTTATCCTCTTACCTCTCCTCCCGCTCCTTTACAGTCTCCTGGGGTGGTCGGTCCTCTCCTAACTACCCTCTTGATTATGGGTACCCCAAGGCTCTGTTCTTGGCCCTTTTCTCTTCTCTCTATACACCTCCCTCATTGCCCCTGTTATCTCCTCGTTTGGCATCTCTCACCACTTCTATGCAGATGACACTCAACTCTTCCTCTCCTTCTCCTCCTTCTCAACTGACCTCCACCTACAGCTCTCTTCCTGCCTCACTGCCATCAAGAACTGGATGTCTTCCCGATTTCTCTCTCTTAACACCGACAAAACAGAAGTCTTATTTGTTCCCCTCTAACTCTCTTCCCCCTGCCTCTCCTCCCCCTTTCCTTCACTTCCCTCCCTCCAATCTCCCCTATCTCTTCTCAGGCTCACAACCTAGGCGTTCTCTTCGAATCCTCTCTCTCCTTCTCCCAACACATCTCCCTTACTTCTCGCTCCTGCCGCTTCCACCTCTTCAATATTCGCAAAATCCGCCCCTCTCTCACTTTCTACGCTACTAAACTCTTAATCTCCTCCCTTATCTTCTCCCGCCTCTTCTACTGTTCTTTCTTACTCTTTGGACTCCCTAATTCCCACCTTGCCCCTCTTAAATTTATCTACCACTCTGCTGTATGCACCCTTTGTCTCCTTACCGCCCGTGATTCCATCTCTTCCTCTCTCTCCTACCTTGGCTGGCTTCCTTTTCACTCACAACTTAAATTTCAATTTCTCTGTCTTACCTTCAAATCTCTTCATGGTCTTGCGCCCCCCCCTATCTCTCCTCCCTTCTCTCCTTCTACTCTCCCTCCCGTTCCCTCCGATCAGCTGACCATTTCTATCTCACTTCACCTCCTCCTCCCTGTGCCTCCTCCCGTTTTCGCTCCTTCCAGCTCTTAGCTCCTTTACACTGGAACTCCCTTCCTCTTGCCATCCGTTCTTCCCCCACCTTCCCTTCATTCCGCACTTCCCTGAAATCTCTTCTTCTCCATCCTCCTCCTTGAATCCCATACCCTCTTTTACTTCCCCCTTCTTCTCTCTTTCCCTGACTCTCTCCCTCCCCTCCTCTACCCCCCTTTTCCTCCCTCCCTTTCGCCCTCTTGCCCTCCTCCGCCTTCACTCCACCCCCAACCTGTCCCTTCTCCCTTTCCCCCCTCCCCTTTCAGTTAATTGCTCTTTCCATTGTTTTGTTGTTTGATTGATTCATATTGTTATGCTTCAACAGTTTATCGTTCATCTTTTATGTATCATGTTGTTCTTTGTACAGCGTTTTGGCATAAGGCGCTTTTATTAATCAATAAAATACAAAATACAAATAACCCATTCCAATCTTCAGCTGCTTATGCAGTCATACTTTTTACAGATTAGAATGCATTATTTTGGCAAGTATGCACATACTCCTAACATATTAAACTACTACACACCAACTTCCTTTTAAAAGTGTACTACAAATCTTTTCCATCAACTTTTCTTCTCTTTTACAAAACGTTACAGAGCTTCTATAAACGCACATACGCATTTCTTAACTTTCATGAAAATGCTCCTAAAAGCAACCATTCTAACAATCCACCAACCTTATTAACTGTTTTTCCCCACTACTCCTCCTTCCTTCATAAATATCAACCTTGCTTACTGAAAGTACTTTGCCATTACATCGTATCCCAACTAACCTTCTTTTACATTTACAGGAAAGAAGCACATTACCGTACACAACAACCGAAAAACAAATACCCTTCGGATCCAACCAAGTAAGTAAATTAATATACCATGTATATGTATGTAATTACAGCAGCACGGTTTCACTATATATTACCCGAGACTACGCTTTTTCAAACCAACATTTATTTCACTCTATCCCATTATATTCCACCATTCACACTCTTACTATTCCCATCTACACACCACAATTGCAACAACCAATCTGTTGCTCAGAACAGCACATTGACCCTATAGATGCCATCATACCACCATTCCCTTACTCACTAACCCAACCATCAAACCTCTGCAGACTCTTACTGTCACATCCTTCCCAACCACACCTACTATGCCACCTCACAATTAAACAGCACTGGATTAATCTACACGATCACACCCACAAACCCATACACACATATTCATTCATAAACTTTCCAATGCAAACTTTCTCTTTTTCCGTCAGACACATACAAGTACACCATATAGTCATCCACCTCTAAAACAATGTACAGAAAACAAAGAGCTAGTAACCTCACTCAACAAAACTAAACCAGCCATGACTAAAAAAGGTAAGTCTGTTGCAAAAACTTAAAGTCAAAAATATGTACAAAGAAAAGAAGACCTACTAATAAACCTAACCCCTATCTACAAGTGTTAACATAGTTACAGAAAAGCAATCCAAAACATTTATGTTGCAGAAAATGTTCCACCGTAGAGTTCTTCACAATCTTATAAAATCAGCAGAAAAGTCATAATCTACCCTAAAAAATGACAGCAGGAGACTAATCCTGTAAGCACTAATTGACAGTGCTTTTCTACTAAAGAAAATCAAATTGTATTGATTTTAGATACATCTGAAAACACTAATTAAATTAATCAATAAATTGCAAAAACGACTTTTAAACATGCATAGTGTCAATATACAAACCATTTCAAGCTTCTGTGTTAGTGAATGGAGTCACGTAAGCAGCACAGAGCCATATTTCAATAAATAAGCTTATAAAAAAGAACAACAAAATAATTGCCATAGACAATAATGGTTGAGGTTATGGATTGGTGGAACACACCATTATGGCTAAAGTAACCCTTATAGAAATAAAGTCTACAACAAACTTTGAACCAAATGCTCCTTTCACCCAAACAAATTGCCGAGTGTACACATGGACATGCAGCTCAATGTGTAATTTATGTCAACAATCTTTTCTACAATTCCTCATTCACGATGTGAAACTAAAAGACAAAAGTAGAATTAAAACTTTACAAACCATAGACTCCTGTGCAGTGCTCAGACACACTGGTCTGTGAGGACATGCATTAGCCTGCATTTTAGGAACTGCTTGCAAATGCACTTTCCACCACATCAAAATGTTAGCAACACCCCATTCTGCTCCACAGAATCTTGCACATGCAAAAATGTCCGCTCTAGAACTGCACAATTTAAATAACATTCACCTACATGGAACAGACAAAGAACTGCTTCTACTTTGGAATTGAGGTTGACTCTGTACCTTGAGAAAACATTATCGACAACTTCATAAACACCAACATCCTAATAAAGAAATAGCTAAGATTCAAAACACATCTGCTGAAATACCAGATGAAATATGTGTCTGTTGTTGAAGGTTTTATAAAAAGAGCACAAATATAGTAGATCTAGCCTACAAAACAGTGGACAATGAAGAATCCCAATAGTATTGCAACAGAAAGCTTGACAATAACAAAATGTCATCATGTGCTATCACTAATAACTTTGAAATATTGCCACTTCCAAAAGCTCTCCAACAACTTAACTCGTACAATAGCATTGTAATACAAACATGCACCCATTTCGAGCTATAATACGCTTTCAACCGAAATCAGACAAATGACCTCCATCTGCGTTACTAAAGGGCATCCGTGGTAAAGTAGTATATTTGCCATTAGACCTAAAAGAACATGTACTAACTCTAAGAGTGCAAAGACCAATAGATCAAACTTTGATTATGCTAGTTAATGGCGTGCCAACAAAAGACAAAAAAGTGGCAACAACTAGTTGACTTAAACAAAGTTAGACAAGCCCTACACTATCTAAAGGAAAACAATGAATACTACAAAGATATACACATAAAGGAAAACTTAAGAGAAGCCACCTAAATTACTCAAGACTCACCAGCAACTGGCCAATTTAAACATGTAGATCCTGTTACAGTAGCCAACATTGTAGACCAGTATACAATTCACCCACTACACTCCAAAGACACCATTGACAATTCATTAGAAACATATCAAATGCATCACGCCAAAGGATCCCCACTGAGCATATGGGAAAAAGTGTAGAAGCACATTTTTCCACGCAAATTAGTGCATCACAATATTGCTGTTTAAGAATGTATTCTGAAGACCCCATATTCATACAAAATGTTGTGAAGAGGGATGGTCGAATCCTACCCCTGGTCCCCCTCCCACAAGATACTTGGTCTGGAAGAAGAACCACAGATACCTCGATTGCTCATACAATTTCGGACCGATTCCTAGTGCTCCCATGATAGAAAAGTATGTTGAGAGGTACCCACTCAGCCAACCCTACAACCAAGGAGCAGTGCAAGCGTTACCTATAGTGGACGACGAGCCTCAAACTGTAACTAAGGAGACTTCAATTGACAGTATTGACTAAAGTGCCAAGAAGCTACGCTACTGACGTCATTAGAGACACCACAACTTACCAGCGTTAGAAATGAAGCATATGTGCCATCCGCACATTGGGACACACTCACTCCGCCCAATACATGAAGAAGATATGCAGAATGTTTCTATATAATAACACAAACATGTAGAAGCCATTGGGAGAATCACAGTAGGCCAAAAACATCTCAGTAAGGGATAAGCTAAGCTGAATTCAGAATGAACAGTCAAGCAACTGTGATGAACAGGGCCGACTGCTCAAGGCCACTGAGATATGAGTGACATTCAATTCCCTGAATGGCATTAACATCAGCTACAATACATACAAATTCATCCAAATATTTCAGAATAATTCAGAGCTCCAGGAGCCCAAAACACAGATTCTGAACACATGACTCGACAGGCTAAATGATGAATCAAAACCGATGCTGGGAAGGAGAAGCAATCTCATGCCAACAGACCGAAGCTTGCACCAAAGTCATCACAGCAATAGACAAGGATTACATAGTATGAATGGGCACTCTCATAGACTCGGTTGTGTACACACAAGTTAACATGCAGATAAATAATTGTTCTTATTACCTTGTGAAGGTACACCTCGAGCTAAAAATCATTTCAGAACCCAGGCCTGTGGACGTCAGCTGTAGCCAACCACAGTTCAGTATCCTAGGGGTGGGTAGCAATGGGCGAGAACCAATGGTAAGACCCTCACACTGCAACATTGTTTAGTGATAGCAATATTGGCATGGGCCAGGTCTGACATCTGACATGGGAGTCCTAGTGAACTAACCCGTATACGATCCACTATAGGGGGACTATTACTCAACATCCAATCCAAGAGGGCAATTGCTTTTCTGGAGAGGGGACCAGGTAGTGACTTCGACGTGATGTAAAGTGCCCACAAAACTGTCCTGCAAGCCAGCAATCTCTGAAACATTCCAGTATTTTCAGCTATCCTTGTACTGATCCCTGTTGGTTTTAGCTGTAATAAACCACCATTTGAACTTGCTGTCTGGCTGAGTCTACGTTCATTTTGGGGGAAGGTGTTGGGCCTTCCGGGAGTTTGCAAACAACAACCAAATACATTTTCTACCTCCTATTCGAAAGTGAACCAGCAACTCTATGCTATGGAGTTGCACACACATTAAAAACAGGCTCTAACTTTTTAAACATATCCGCTACCCAAAAAAAAGGACAAAGATGAGGTTTTGCAGTCAAGTATCACAAATCTCTTGGAAAACATGCATGATATAAAAGAATACTGATTTTGAAGTTACACTGAAGTACGTTGTACTGGTTTGTTACTTTAAGTTGTGCAGAATACGCATTGGATGACTTGCACAACTTGTTACACACAGCAAACCAAAATAAAGATGATATATATATATATATATATATATATATATATATATATATATATATATATATATATATATATATATATATACACACATATATACACACACACTCTCTTGACCCTGTCAATATATCAAGGTACTTTCACCATTGCTTTATTGTCATGCAGCCTTTTATCTGAAATAAAATTACCACTCTGCTCGGAGATGTGCAACACTTCTTTTGAAGAAAAGAATATCAATCCAGAGGAGCAACACACATACACATGCTTGTGTGGATAAAAGATGCTCCTAAATTTGGCCTTGATAGTGACACCACTGATTTACAGTTTATTGAAAAATACACTACCTGCAACATCCCTTCTGAAACCACAAATAGTGACCTACATACACAAGTCTTACATTTCCAAAAACATAACTGTAGCAAATACTGCCGACATAGATATAAAAGCAAAGGCAAATACTACACCAAATGTTGCTTTGGCTTCCCTAGACCAGTTTGCAAAAATATCACAAGAAAATAGCTTGATTTCTTCTGTTAGACACAGCATAAAAGGCAAATCCCCTAAAAATACATAGAACATTAAAAGGAAGAAAGCATTCAAGTGCATCAATGATTACAATGCAATAATTTCCCTTTTGTGGAATGCAAACATAGACATACCATACATTGCAGACAGTTCCACTTCAGTTGCAGGGATGACATATCATCTGACAAAAAAACACTAGCACACAAAGTGTCCAGCTTTGGTACAAAAATTCTTTCCCAGAGAAAATGCAGGTGCTACGAAGCTGCAGACCACTTAACTGGTAAAGCCTTATATGGCAAATCTGAACACATTGTATGGCTGAACCGTGGAATAGCTTCATCCTGAAAAAGAGTACTAAAATCCTATCAAGAGAAAGAAAACATAACAACAAATGATCCCAACAGCCAGGATATTTAAACAAAAATGTAATTGACACATACTATGCAAACAGCTTTGGAAAACATGTATCTGTACGACATTTCCCAAAACTACATCTTCAAAAAACAATGTCACACCAAATGACACAACTGGCAAATATTCAGTCTCAAATTTTGGAAGAAGCCTGGTGAAATCTATCAAACTCAGTCTAATTAATTGTATAAAGTTATCATTTAAATCTCAACAACACAGAGAACTTTATTACATGGCCCTACTACAACTTTTTAAAATTTGGAGAAAAGAAAACTATGAATCATTTGAAGCTGCATTCAAAGCAAATGAAAGCAGTATAACAAATACCAATTTCAAACAATACAAACACATGATGGACAATGAACGCCAACAAGAGGAAGAAATCGGAGGTCAGCTAGACAAAGACACTCCTGAGGTAAGCAAAGAACCACTTGGAGAACCACACTTTCTAAATGAAACAGAAATAGCCATGAATGAGGTAGAAAATACCATGTATCACTATAAACAATCTGAGTAAGACTTGTCAGTGCTCGAATCACAGCTAAATGATGAACAACTCATGACATTGAACATGGTTTTAAACATGAAACTAAAACCCGTATCTGTAAAAATGAAAAACCTCTGCTCATCTATGTAAATGGTGAAGCTGGTTCTGGAAAACAATTCCTAATTAAAATAATCAGCACATTTCTGCAACACTTAACAAACAACAACGTTTTAGCTGTAGTAATAGCCCCCACAGGTTTAACTGCCTAGAACATAGGAGGTGTAACTTTACACTGACTACTGCTCCTCCCAGTAGAACACCAAAACAAATTAGAATAATTAAAAATATCAGCAGAAGCTGTCACTGAAGTACAGAAAATTCTAAAACAAATGAAAGTGTTCCTGATAGATGAAGTAAGCATGGCTTCCAACCTTATGTTGGCTTGAATTCATCTCAGAATGCAAGAAGTCCTAGAAACAAACTACGAAGAATTGTTTGGAGTAAGACATGTTATAGTTTTTGGTGACATCCTACAGTTAACACCACTGAAAGGCCAATGTATTTTCAAAACATTAGGACTCAAACAATGCTGCAATACCCTCAGCAGCATTGGAAATGTAAATCTCTGCAAGATTTTCACTACAGACATCAAACTCAAAACCTGTTTCATTCTGCAGAATTCACATATGCTGACATTTTAAAAAGCATTAGAACTGGTCTTCTTAGTAAAGATGCAAAATCCATCTTAAATATTCGACTAATCCATGTGCTATATGGACAAAGTGCATCTGCTTCTGATGTCATGGAACAATTAACTCAACAAAATAAATGATGTGTGCTCTTAATGCCAACCTTTGCAATATGTAGTCAATTCAACGAGATAATGTTGAAAAAATGAAATGCACCCCATATTGCATATCAGCTCCACAGACAAACTAGAAGTGCAAGGAATGGCAGTTCCTATGGGTCAACAAGCACGACAAAAAAACATAGAAAAATGTATCTCTAAAACAGCTGGATTGGAAAGAAATATTGAATTTGTGTCTAAACTGTATAGTAATTATAAAACGTAACATTGACGTTGAACAAGGTTTAGTCAATGGAGCAATTAGTATAGTTGTTTGCTTCCAAACATATTCATGTGACAACAATATTCAGAACATATTAAAAGATTAATGTGTAGGTACATAGCATCATTGACATTTTGGAAATTCTCAGTGTCAGTCAAAACAAAAAACAAGCCTAATCATGTCAATAAACAAAAATAAAGTGGCCCAGATATGTGATGTCATGTCCTGGGTGTTTGTCCTAGCAGTGCACGGTGGTGGTGCCAGTTATAGTTGTTTAGCTTACCATACCTGGTGAATTTCTGTTTTTTTTGGTTGTAACCATAACATCCCTTTAGCAACATTTTTTTCATTGAATTTAACAGGTTTCTATTAGTGCAACATAACAATACTGCCCCTTAAACAAAGTTTTTTCAGTGAATTTCATAGGTTTGCTTTAGTTTAACTTAACCATAACGTCCCTTTAACAAAGTTTTTCAGTGAATTTCATGGGTTTTTACCAGTGCATGCTAATTTCCTAGAATTTGCTAAAATCATACTTACCACAATATAGCAACATGTTTGTCCACTCACATTAAAACCCTGTCATTCCCCACCTATAGCATAATTTCTATCACTTCTGTACAATTTATTGCAACTTTTTCCAGTGTGTGTGTGTTCATCAATGTCGGCGAACATCTTAAGTCATCACAGGCTTTTCAGACGGTGTCACATGATCACACACTTGCGTGTAGCAGGATGACATGTTCGCAAACGTATCTGCACTTCACAAACGGGTCCATTCTTCTTGAAACAGTTCAGAACTGCATTTTCAATAGATCTAGGAACTTTGAAGCTCAAAAAGTACTCTTGCAGACCTCCTACACCTATTCTTATTCAATATTCATTAACAATCTAGCACACATCACATACTTGGAAAATATTAGCAAAACTGCATCAGTTATTTCCATCCCTCCTCCCCAAGAGCCACCACCACCACCTGGAGGACGCACATAACAAAAAAAGTACTTCAAAAGACAATGTAAAGGACCAAAAAGATGAAGTAGAGGAAGTACCTACCTCTAGCACACAGAGAGAGAGAATCATGGGTGTGGCAGTTCTTTACCACTGTTGAAATGTGCCATGGGCTAAAGCTACCAAAGTGAAATGCTCTCAGTGCCACATTGTACTCAGTCGCGGACTACCTTATGCACTGCCACACCAAATCCAACCACCACAATTCTCTCAGAAAGGTTGTTCATTTATAAGCAAGTCATAGGCATTCTTCCTCCACCTCGTCTTCCTCAGCCAATACTGTAATAACACAGCCTATTCCTGTGGGACACAAAATCCCACCAGCTACTGTGCAAGCAAAAAAAGAGGCTGTTGATCCATATCTTTCGAAGACAACAGTACTCTGTATATACTGCAACACACCACTCTGCAGGGGGGAACAATTTTGGAGTGCTTATGAAGCTCTAATCAAGAAGCATGAGAAACACTGCCCCCTACCTTCGATGTAACACACACGCAGCATCTTCCCATGTCCCCCTCCCCCTCCATATATCTGTGGTTGGTGGCTCTTCCCTCATTTCCCGCCCCACGTTCCTTTCTGACAGCTCCTGCAAAAAAGATAATGAACAGCAAAAAAGGTTCCTTTAGGAACCACCTTTCACAGTAAAACAATGGAACTAAAAAAATAATCTTATAGACTCCATCTACTTTACATTTTCAGTAAAGTAGTAGTCTCAATAAGATTCTCCAACATTTCCATTAGCATGTTGTGTTATGATAATGAGAAAATAGAAACTTGTACACTGGAGAAAAATATAAAAAGACAGAAACAATTTTCTGCCCCAAATACTTTTCTCTAGCATACAATAAGGACCATAAGGACCATAATCGATGTACCTTTATAACTTTCCATGGACTCCACAGTCCCCTTTCCAGGCCATGGACCATTAAAATACCCGAATGGCACGTGCACACCATCACACAGGGCAGCCCGTCTACCCTTTTTAACTTTATATTTGTAACACCAATGCCTGCTTTCAAACAGTCGCACATCAATGCACCAATCACTTCCACACACTGTACATATAACCCTATGACCATATTAAGCTTCCACACACCAACTGCCACTTAACAATCTTCTATACATCTTTTTCATCTTCATTTCCCTTACTTATAAAAGAAAATGTGCACAGTTCTCCTATAAATGCACAAATGCATTGTGCAGTGAGACATGTGCATTAATAGAAGTTGCTGTATGGATGGCCAACTGCTCATGAGCACCCACGAAGGAAATGCCAAGCGATGCCAGGGTGGGATGCCACTGACTATCTACTGGAGCAGAGGAGTCCCATGGGTGGGATGCATATTAACCTCAACATCCCTTTTCTGTCAATTTGATAGGTTTTTATAAGTGAAAATATTTCATGGTGTTACATCATGGTATATAAGTTATTAATAATTGCCCTTTTCATATATTTTAAAGAACTACAAACCTCCTTTAAGGAACACATTTTTGGAACACATACTTATGTCTGTCGTTGTTGGCAGTGCATGCTGGGGATGCAAATCATTGTCCAATTGCCTATGGCAGAAGGGTCAACCATGACCACAGCCCAACCAAACCACTCTATTATTCACTGGACCTACACTGCATCCTAGCTCAGTGTCTAATATACCTTCATAATGTAACCAATGGGCAGTGCTCATGGCTTTCAGCCAATCCCAGTCTCCAAATCCATGAGCATGGGCTTCGGCCATGCCGCGTTCCCCAATAATCAAATCAGAGTACACATTTGCGTTTGCCGAAGGCCAGGCCCACTACCCAGACACCAAATGTATATCATGAGTTTTTCTACTTAGATTCTTACACTTTGGAAAAATAAAACACAAGATACATTTCCAAAAACATGCTTTCACGTCCCTGCTAATGCTTGTCCCGCTAGTTTTTTGTAATTTGGTCGACCACTTCAGTCTGTAACCGCAAACAGAATCTTATTTCCCATTCAAACCAACCACTTCAGCCATGCTGCATTCCCCAATAAGCAAATTAAAGTACACATTTCTCCTTGCTGATGGACAGGCCCATTGCCCAGACCCCTATGTTATATCATTGTGTTGTGTACTTACATTTTCACACTTTCAAACAAACATTGAGTTTTGGCAATTCATGATATACAAAAGTTAAATCTAATATTGACTGTATGAGTTGGAACAATCGGGGATACAGTTATTTTTTTTAGGTATTCGGGCGGATGCTCTTATATTATGGAATCTAAGGTATTTATGTTACAGGAGACCTGCTCACCTGAGATTTTCATATGGAAGGATGTCAAGTTCTGTGTCGTATGCAATTACTCATCCAAGGGGCCGTCCTACAGGAGAACCCACTATTGGTGTATGTGTACATTTCACGTTAACACCTTTCATTAGTGTCCCTCCTAATCCTTTTATTTTATCTGCAGTTATCTCTGACCTCTTCTGCCTTTGGGTGCCCATACTGCTAATCAATGTATATGCTCCCCCTAATAAAGGAGGACATTCCGTTTTAATAAATGTGGTAGAGAATCTTCTATCATCATGGGCGGAGCAGTGCCCAAAGGGAAGAGTAATTTTAGGTGGTGACTTCAATTCACCCACATTGTATGACCACCTGGCCTTCATTGGTAACAATGGGAGTGGTGATACCTGCATGGAGATGTGTGGTAAATCAGGTATTCAAAGTTTGGGCTGGGGTACTCTGATTGAATCACATGATATCTTATGTCTTAATATAAATGGGGGCCAAGTGAGGACTCCCTGCCCTACATGGACAAATGGCAGAGTCCACTCCTGCCTTGATTCCATTTTCGCAGACTATGACACAGCTGGTCGGTGTAGTGAGTTAACCATACTCCACACAGGATACAGTCATCATGCTCTTTTGAAATGGACTATACCACTGGATAAGACCAGGAATAGCAGTAGTTTTGGTAACCGGGTCATGATCAATTCCCAAGGTTATCGTATTGTTTGTACAGGAGTGAACCTTAGAAAGCTCTATAAACATTTCCTTGATTGGGAATTTTCCCTTTTAGGCTGGTTATAAAGCCGTGATTGGGATTTTGGTGAGCAAATGAGGGCATTGGGTAAACAATTTGAGCAAATTAACAAGCTAAAAACAGTTAAAAACTGGCTCAAGGCGCATAATGTCTCTGTCCAGTGTTTAATTGGATGCTCAAATTTAAGCTATTAAGGAGCAATGATAACAAACAATTGTCATCCCTAACTTTGCAATTCTCAGCTGCTCGGACTACACAGGATGATAATGCTGTTTCAGGTTCGACTTGGTCTAAGGCCATTAAAACTTTATATTTTGAACCCGACATAAAACATGATCCCATGAAATCTTTTCCCTCGGATGCGGAGCAGAAACTGACTTTTGACATTGATGACCTGCTGCTTAATTATTAAGTTATTAATTAACTTATTAATTAACATATTATTAAGTTATTATTAAGTTATTAAGCAATTTACTAACTCCCGCGAGCCTGGAGCTGATGGCCTGGCAAACACTGTTATTAAGGTGAATCCATCGTTTTGGGCAATCCCTCTGTTGCAGCTGTTTCATAAGATTTTAATTACTGGCAACATTCCTAAGAGCTGGCAGATGACACTACTCATATCCATATTTACAAAGGGAGTCAGGTGCTGCCAGGATAATTATAGGCTCTTGGCTATGATGGATTGTAGCATGAAGATTTTTGCAATGTTGCTTCTAAGGAGACTGAATATATGTGATGAAGGACAGAGCTTAATTAACAAACTCCAAAATGGATTTAGAAAGGAGCACTAAGCTAGGCTTAAAACCTGTGCCATTCATTGTTTGATGTAAGAGGCTCCACGTCCCAAGGCAAAGAGTCGATACCTTTGCTTTGTGTACTTTAGTAAGGCCTTTGACACAGTGCCCTGAGCCAGGCTCTGGGAAAAGCTTCAGATTGGGTAATTGAGCCATGCATGCTTTACTTTATCAAAAAGTTGTACTTGGCCACACTTATAATGGTTCGTTTGAACCAAGATGGCATGACCATGCTAACTAAAGCAGTGTTAAACTCTTGCCCCCATGCTTTATAACCTGTATGTCTCTGACATGGCTCAGGCTCTGAGCGAAGTGTGTAATTTTCCACCCAAATTGGGGGGTGAGCCTGTTCTGTGGCTTGGATATGCAGATGATACTGTATTATTTGACCACACCCCAATGGGCCTCCAGCGCACTATCGATGCACTGTTAGACTATTCAAAAGAAAATAATCTTATAATCAATGTGGTCAAGACCAAGGTCTTGCTTGTTGGTCATAGTTTCAGTATTAAGAATACGTTCATCTGAAAACTTGAGTTAGTTCCTTTGGAAATCATAAATAAGTATATTTAGCTTGGGGTTCCGATGAGGACTCGTCTGCACCAATCAGACCATGGTGCTTGTGTAACGAGTACAGTGCCCAAAAAATTGCAAGTGCTGAAAAAGTACATTAGCAGTAAGGGAGGACAAAACATTGAGGGACTGATCACAATATCAAAACCAGTATTGTATCAGGCATAGTATATGGCACCAATTCCTTAAAGGTATCTAATATATGATACAGTTGGAATGTTTGGAGGGCAAATTACTTCGTTCACTTATTGGTGTACCCTAATCTGCGCCGGTGCAGGCCGTGAGGCTGGAATTTGAGCTCCCATTGCTTACATCATTATGGCTATTACAGCAAGGCGAATTCTCCTTTCTTTCTATTTGATTACTAATCATCACAACAGATTGTGAGGTCTTATAGCTAAACAATATTCGAAATTATCTACCTTCCCACTTTTTCTGGAAATACGGCATCTATGCTTAAGTATTTGTCTGAAGTGGGGTTTCATTGCAAGACTTGGTCACTTCGCCTATGACGGCTAGGGATATTAAAGCCAAAACAATTACATGTAATATCAATTCCAGCATTTGCTATTTACTGTGTGAGGTTTTCCTGGGTTATATCTAGTATTTCTGGTATTTTGTGGTATTTTGCTATGGTGGTATTTTTATAGTGGTGAGACTAATTTCAGAATACTGCCTAATAATTATTTCATCAGGGAAACTAACGGTAAACAAATACTAAACTTTGTACACTCTGAATAAATGCCTCATCACACTTATGCCATTTTGGCTGCGTTTCAACAAATGTAAAGCATGCACACGAAATACAAAACATTAATTCAGCCGCTCCAATTTTACTGTGACTAACTTTGCTTTGAGATTTCTTACCACACGTTCTATCCCCCTATACACGCCAAACCAATGAGACTAAATGCAGAAAAATACAATGAGGCTAAATTACCTTTTCAATTTAATATTTTTCTCATAAACTAGAAGTATGCAAGGTACACAGAATGACACGTGCACTTACAATGTAGTTCACAACATAAGCAAGGTTTTTCCTGAAATTGATTTTAACAATCTATATGCGATAATGTGCAGAGCCCTGCCGACTATCAGTCTTTAGTTTGCAACAAAAGTTGGCATTATAAATACACTTTGGGGGTAATTCATAGAATTCAGCGTACAAGTGGCGCACGCGGCTGGCGCACAGTGTGTGCGTGCGAATCCCTGCGCCAGCCCCGTGCGCAAAAATCCATTTCCGCGCACAGCGTATTCATGGATCCCAGCTACCAAAAACAGCCGTGGCGCACAGTGGTGCAGCGACCCTGCAGCAGCGCCAGTTACGCCCCCAAGAACGCCTCTCGCGCAGGGAAAAGCCATCAAAATCCCCAATCCAGCGCAAAGGGCTGCACCAACCCTGTACCAGCACGGCAAGCGGGCTACGTGTATCACTGGGGTGCGCGGGAAGTACCTCACGTCATTTCAGCTGGGTACATGTATTTCATGGGTGCGCTTGAAGTTCCACACGCGATTCCATCAGAGTACGTGTACATCAGGGGTGCGCGGGAATTTTTACACGTGAATTCAGCAGGGTACGTGTATATCAGGGGTGCGCGGGAAGTTCCACATGCGAATGTCCTGGCTACGTGTATTTTGGGGTGCGCGGGAAGTTTCACACGCGATATCAGCAGGGTACGTGTATTACTGGGGTGCGCGGGAAGTTCCACACGCGAATGTCCTGGCTACGTGTATCTTGGGGTGCGCGGGAAGTTTCACACGCGAAGTCAGCAGGGTACATGTATATCAGGGGTGCGCGGGAAGTTCCACACGCGAATGTCCTGGCTACGTGTATTTCGGGGTGTGCGGGAAGTCTCACACGCGATATCAGCAGGGTACGTGTATTACTGGGGTGCGCGGGAAGTTCCACACGCGAATGTCCTGGCAACGTGTATCTTGGGGTGCGCAGGAAGTTTCACACGCGAAGTCAGCAGGGTACATGTATATCAGGGGTGCGTGGGAAGTTACACACGCGAATGTCCTGGCTACGTGTATTTCGGGGTGCACAGGAAGTTTCACACGCAAATTCAGCAGGGTACATGTATATCAGGGGTGCGTGGGAAGTTACACACGCGAATGTCCTGGCTATGTGTATTTCGGGGTGCGCGGGAAGTTTCAAACGCGAAGTCAGCAGAGTACATGTATATCAGGGGTGCGCGGGAAGTTCCACACGCGAATGTCCTGGCTACATGTATTTCGGGGTGCGCGGGAAGTCTCACACGCGATATCAGCAGGGTACGTGTATTACTGGGGTGCGCGGGAAGTTCCACACACAAATGTCCTGGCTACGTGTATCTTGGGGTGCGCGGGAAGTTTCACACGCGAAGTCAGCAGGGTACATGTATATCAGGGGTGCGTGGGAAGTTCCACACGCGAATGTCCTGGCTACGTGTATTTCGGGGTGCGCAGGAAGTTTCACACGCAAAGTCAGCAGGGTACATGTATATGAGGGGTGCGCGGGAAGTTCCACACACGAATGTCCTGGCTACATGTATTTCGGGGTGCGCGGGAAGTCTCACACGCGATATCAGCAGGGTACTTGTATTACTGGGGTGCGCGGGAAGTTCCACACACGAATGTCCTGGCTACGTGTATCTTGGGGTGCGCGGGAAGTTTCACACACGAAGTCAGCAGGGTACATGTATATCTGGGGTGCGCGGGAAGTTCCACATGCGGATGTCCTGGCTACGTGTATCTTGGGGTGCGCCGGAAGTTACACACGCAAAGTCCGCAGGGTACGTGTATTTCAGGGGTGCGCGGAAAGTATCACACCCGATTCCATCAGGGTACGTGTATTCCGGGGGTGCGCGGGGAGCACCACACGTGAATTGCACCTGTGGGTCCTCCCAGGTGTTCCCTCTACACCTGCCACGGCCCCTGCAGATGGCTCACACCACAGGGGCCTACCCTGCACATGTCCTGCAGGCACCCCATCCACCATGGCCAGGCCCCCCCAGCCAACCCACATGTCAACTTGCACTACTGCCCACCAACGCATGTCCCCCTGCACCCCTAGCCACCAGGGGCAGCCTCCACCAGACCCCACCCATGTCCAACTCATGTTCCCCACCACCCCCCAGCACTGTGGGGCACCTGCCAGCAGGCCCCCACCCATGTCCAACTCATGTTCCCCACCACCCCCACCCCCCAGCACTGTGGGGCACCTGCCAGCAGGACCCCACCCATGTCCAACTCATGTTCCCCACCACCCCCACCCCCCAGCACTGTGGGGCACCTGCCAGCAGGCCCCCATCCATGTCCAACTCATGTTCCCCACCACCCCCACCCCCCAGCACTGTGGGGCACCTGCCAGCAGGCCCCCACCCATGTCCAACTCATGTTCCCCACCACCCCCACCCCCCAGCACTGTGGGGCACCTGCCAGCAGGCCCCCACCCATGTCCAACTCATGTTCTCCACCACCCCCACCCCCCAGCACTGTGGGGCACCTGCCAGCAGGCCCCCACCCATGTCTCCCACCACCCCCACACCACAGCAGTGCAGGGGCAGCCTCCACCAGGCACCCACCCATGTCTCCCATCACCCCCACCCCCAGCAGTGCAGGGGCAGCCTCCACCAGGCCCCCACCCATGTCCAACTCATGTTCCCCACCAACCCCACCCCCCAGCACTGTGGGGCACCTGCCAGCAGGCCCCCACCCATGTCCAACCCATGTTCCCCACCACCCCCACCCACCAGCACTATGGGGCACCTGCCAGCAGGCCCCCACCCATGTCCAACTCATGTTCTCCAAAACCACCACCCGCCAGCACTGTGGGGCACCTGCCAGCAGGCCCCCACCCATGTCCAACTCATGTTCTCCACCGCCCCCACCCCCCAGCAGTGCAGGGGCAGCCTCCACCAGGCCCCCACCCATGTCTCCCATCACCCCCACCCCCCAGCAGTGCAGGGGCAGCCTCCACCAGGCCCCCACCCTTGTCCAACTCATGTTCCCCACCACCCCCACCCCCCAGCACTGTGGGGCACCTGCCAGCAGGCCCCCACCCATGTCCAACTTATGTTCTCCACCACCCCCACCCCCAGCAGTGCAGGGGCAGCCTCCACCAGCCCCCACCCATGTCTCCCATCACCCCCACCCCCCAGCAGTGCAGGGGCAGCCTCCACCAGGCCCCCACCCATGTCCAACTCATGTTCCCCACTACCCCCACCCCCCAGCACTGTGGGGCACCTGCCAGCAGGCCCCCCCGATGTCTCCCACCACCCGCACCCCCCAGCAGTGCAGGGGCAGCCTCCACCAGGCCCCCTCCCATGTCCAACTCATGTTCCCCACCATCCCCACCCCCCAGCACTGTGGGGAACCTGCCAGCAGGCCCCCACCCATGTCCAACTCATGTTCCCCAGCCAACATGCCATCACAATCTAGATCCCTGGTCCCTATGGTCAGCCTCCAAATGCAAAACACCCACCCGAGTATTGCATCCACCCACTCAGAAATGGCAATTACATGACAGAACACCAATTGCAAGTTTCGAAACAAACGCATGTCCCTCACATACACCAAATGGGTGTCAGTGAATCTCACACCCATATCATGATATTCATGAAACCAGTGAGATGATACTACACACTGAAGTTCGATCAAAAAATATGCATTAAAGGAAACATAAATAGATTCAAAAATAAAGAAACAGAAATGGGAATGTACAAAAATGAAAAGAAGCATGTCCGTGAAAAAAAGCAAAACCAAAAATCATAATCCAAAGGAATGGTGTCCAAAGTCACAGTCCACAAAAGAAAATCCAATGGAAAAAATAATTGAAAGCCATTGCTCCATAGGTAAATTGTGAAAGAAAAAGAAAATCCAACAGTGAACTATGTACAGACGAACAAGCCAGGGTCCATTATCCCAACAAAAGAAATGAAACCTATCTAACAACACTAACTAATAAAATAAACTATATACAAAAATGTGGCCCATTGTCCAAAAGGTCTAAAATAAATTCAAAAACAAAGGAAACCTAACACTAACTACATAACTATGTACAAGGGCAGCGGGCTAGTCTGACGGCTCACTTTTGGATGTCCCGGGCCCAGGCATCATCGAACTCCTGCTCAATGTCCCGGAGGCGGTCCTCCTCCATGGCCCCGAGGGTCCGCAGGGCCGTCGACGTGTCCACCTCCAACCCCCTGCGGATTGCCTCGAGGCACTCGGCCCGCCTCAGGGCCCTCCGCATGGAGTTCTCCGCCCTGACCATTGTGAGCCGTGCCTCTTCCGCCCACTGCCGCTCCGCATCTATGGCGTGGCCCAACTGCTGCCACACGGAAGACACTCTCTGTCCTGGGTCCTCCTGCCCTCCGGCCGATGCCTGCCCCTCCGATGTTGAAGGCCCCGAGCCTTCATGGCTCCCACCACGTTGCTGCTGCTGCTGTGCCTCTGCCCTTGCACTGCCTCCTGCTGCCTGCACATCCTCCACCGGCTGGGGTGCAGTCGTTGATGTGGCCACCCCTGCTGGACGTCCTACTCCCGACTGTGGCAGGGATGCCTCCTCCACCAGCCTGGCCGCACCATCAGAGGCAGCTCCAAAGGGCACCCAGGTGACTGATGGGTGGGAAGATGGCACAGAGGACGACTGGCGCGTAGGGGGTTCAGTTGAGGAGGGGGTCATAGCAAGCCCCATCAAACGGAGGAAACCGGCCTGGGTGACCTGTCCCAGTAGGCTGACGTGGTCAACGAGCCATTCGAGATGACGTGCAGTCTCCTCATGAAAAGACTGCAGGTCACCTCGCATGGCCCGTTGACGCAACGCCACACCAGTCAGGGCAGGCTCAACCCGGACCCGGATAGCCACGTCCGCAGGCAGAGGAAGGCCAGTTGTCATTCGCTCATCCCCTGCCTGAAAACGGGTCTGGACGTAGGCATCCCTGCTGGTGCAAGATGATGCAGGGACAGGATCAGGGACATGATTGCACACAGGCACCTCCGCGGCGGCCTGTGCTGCCTCCTGTCCCTGGTCCTGCACTGCACCACTAGCACCAGTGGGATCCCCACCTCCAGACCCCGTCTCTGTTGCTTGCATAGCCTCCTCCTCCACCAAACCCCCCACCAACCTGGAATACTCTGTGCCATCTTCCCCCGTTGGGCCCTGTGGGGTCACAGCTGGCCCTTCAACTGCCGAGGAGTCCAACTCCAACCTCCGCCTCTTGGACCTCCCCCCGGCAGCTGCGGCCTGGGACGCGGCACCAGACTCCTCACTCCCCGACGAGATGACAACACGGGAGGGGAGCCGGGCCTTGCGTCTCCGGCTGGCGGTGGGATCCCCGCCGCTGTGCTCCACAGCACCTTCTCCGCCCTCTTCATCAGTTGACACTGCAGACAGGGAGAAATAAAACACAGGCATCAGGGCACTGTACAATGGACACATACACACATGACAGTTGTACATGAGTGGCATTGGTAAACCTCAGACATGCCATCACAATCCCAAACACATGTCATTTCAACTCGCACACATGAGCCATATCACAGCCATATCGCAACTGCCAGCACCATCCATACACATACAACAGCATGAGCAGGCAAAGCTGAGCCAGACATCACATGCAACACATGAAGTGCACTACACATGTACACACACCACCACACTTGCATGCATGTGTACACCTCTGCCAAGTGTCGCAGTGTTCAGGTGGGCATCCATGTCACATCTGCCAATTAGGCTTCCACATCCCGCTGTCACATGCATCCATGTTGCATCACTGTTGCACCCTTGTCAAATACACACAAATGCACATGTACACAGTGCTGATACATGCAGCTGAAAACAACATACATGCATGCCATCACGGACATGTATACCTATATACACATTCATCAAAACATGTGTGCCCACACAACTGCATTTGGCATGCAAGCCTACACACACAAGCACCATCCATGTCTCACACATCACAGCCCTCGCATGTGTTAGCCTCACGGCCCTGTACACCCCCACCCATACTCAACCCCATACAAACAGATGTGCAACCTGCACACTACTGAAACATCACCACAAGCACAGCTCAAAATCAGGATGCATGTATACTTACCGCTCGAATCCAGATGGGTCTGCCTCTCAAGGACCTGGACGTGGAGCGCTGGAGATATGCGTTCCAGGACCCTCATCTGGTCTTCCGACAAGTGGCCCCGGCGCCCCTTGGCATCCGCTGCCTTCAAGAGGCGCCGAGCCTTGTTCAGGGTCCTGGACCTGAAGTCCTCCCAGCGCTTCTTGACATGTTGTAAGTCGCGGACTGCCCCCCCTCCGCGTTGATGGCAGTCACGATGTCAGTCCAGATCGGAGTCCGTCCATCCTTGTCGACGCGGGAACTTCCAAAGAGGGCATTTCCGGCCGGGGGTTGTCAGTGGTGCCAGATTTTGCAGTGCCCGACATGACAACCCCAGAGGCAGGAGTGGGTGGGCAACTGGGTCCTGGGGCTGGGCTGTGGAGCGATGGAATCCCAGTCGGGAGTCTTCGGTTCCAGCAGGGGTGGTCACAGCAACAGCACCCCTGGCTGATGTGCAGGCAGGAAATGGCAGGGCACGTGGGCAGCAGGCAGTCAGGCAGCAGCAGATGGCAGGTGGGAGCGTGCTCGGGGCTCTGGGGGGCAGTAATTCGGGCTTCTGGGCAGGAGCGTGGTCTTCTGTGTGCTTATGCGTGGCCAGCTTGATACGGAGTGATTTGGCACGTGAAAATCCGGCACGTCAGCATGTAATTCGAGGAAAGGCCCTTAGCGCGTAAGCCCGTCTGCACGCATATGCAATTTCATTGGACAGAAGGCCCCTGAAGCGCAAGCGCCCCTGTGACGTGACGCGCACAGGCGTGCATGGGCATTTCAGCGCGTGTGAAAAACTGCACGTCTGCGTGTAATACCAGGAAAGGGCCCATGCGCGTAAGTGACGTGACGCGCACGTGCGTTTCCCTCAGCACGGGTTAAAGGTGAGTGGGCCCAGCAGTTCGCTGTACGTGCCTTTCGTGGAGACCGACGTGTGTTACTGCTTCCTGTTGTTTCGCACGCCATCACAACTTCACAGCTATCAAGGACGTATCTCTTCTTTTGGCGGGGGTATTGGCCACGCGTGTTTTTCTGCATCGCGCTAGTCAGACGGTGAGTCGCACACGCTCTTTTTCCCACTGCGGGTGCCCCTGTGTATTGCACCCATTTTCGATGTCATAGTAGCCTGCGTGTCCCACGCGTATGCGTTATTCGTGTTACTGGGTTCCACCGCGTACTGCGGGAGGTTGAATCCACGCACGTAGGCTGCAGGGTTGCGTGCACGGTTTTACTGCAGTTTTGCGGTGCCTGAGCGTTGCGTGACCCGTCACTACATCACTGGGGTCACATACAGCCTTGCAGGTGCAGGGGTGCTGTTAACATCTTGCTTCCCACCACCTTCACCCCAATTGCCCAGGTCAATTGTGGTGTACACATCCCATTGGCACCACTCCATCTGTGCCGGCACTACTACATCTGTGCCATGGTTGGGAGGGCACCAAAGGTGAGGGGCGCCTCAGCTGGGCGTACTCCTCGTGGCGGGCGTGGTCAGGGACGTGGCCGTGGTGACTAGGGAGTAGGGGGACTCCAGGGTGTCCAGGGCGGCCACAGAGGGGGAAGAGGCAGGGGTGCGCCACTTGAGCACAATGTTGTGCCATGTGTCGGTGCAGTCATGCCACCACCCCCTTTGGTTCCGGGGGATGCAGCTTCTGCATCTGGCACTGGCACCCGTGTGACCCGGCAGTCGGTTCCATCGACTGCCACGGGCCCAAGGGTAGTGGTAGCTGCAGGTGCAGCTGTGGACACCGCCACCCAGGCTCGGGGTCTGCCAGCGCAGGCTGCGTTGGCACTTGAGGAGCCCTTGGTAGATCTCCAACAGGCCAGGGGGGAAACCATAGGGACAGGCCGGGCTGCTCAGACCAAGACACCTGTCCCTGGGGCAGTTATGTCATCTGCTGCCCCTAACAGCTGGGTGTTGGCAAGTGCAGGGGCAGATGCACCCAACAGCACCCCGGTTGTGAGTCTGCCAACCAGGACCGTTGCGGTCAATGACCCTGCCACAGCTGATGTTGCTGTGCAGGGTCCATTAGTGGGCACCCAGCTGCCACTGACACAAGTCAGGCATTTGGTCATCCCTCCACCTGCCACTCCCTTGGCTCAATCCACTGAACCCACTGGCCATACTGGTCAGGGCGGCATTAGCCAGCCAGGGTCTGTGCCACAGTCCAAGAGGAGGAAGGTTGCACCTGCAGCACAGGCTGGGACCCCACACACAGCCACGACCCCCTGCACGTCGAGGAAGAAGCCTTTCTGTAAGCAGGAACTGGACTTCCTCGTGGACTAAATGCGGGGCCACAGCCGTGACATGCTAGTGGGTGCCAATAGTCAGACTACGGCTGCCCAACATGACACCCACTGGAAGCATGTTGCGGAACATGTCAGTTCATTCGGCCATGAGGTGCGCACGGCGCAAGAGTGCAAAAAGCGTTGGAATGACATCAAACGCAGCACTAAGGCTAAGCGTGCCTCTAATTACAACTTGACTCTGGTGACTGGCGGTGGGCCTGCACCAGAGGAGGAAGAGCTCACTCCGCATGAGGCACTCGTTGCAGAGTTCATACCACCTGAATTGGTCGAAGGAGTGGGAGAGATGCTGGACTTTGATGCCCAGTTCAGTGAGTGTTGATGCGTGTTTGTTGAGGACGTGTGTGTTTCACTTGTGGGATGTGTTGTGCATGATTGCCGCTACATGTGACGTGTACATGGTTCTGATGTGTAAGTAATGCAATGCTTCCATCATGCATGTCTCCTCTGCCTGCATGCGGGGACTCCATGTAGGCATTCTCCCTTGCCCCTCCTCCGCCACTCTACACCCCAGTTCCACCTTTGCACTGGTGTTCTTCAATCTTGCCAATGTGTACTTTCTTGTTCATGCGTCCTGTGTAGATGCTCACTTCCAGCGTAGAATCTGCCAAACATATGCCGTGTGGTACAGCCTTAGTACTTGATGCAGGATATCTCACTTGTACTGTGCATAGGTCAGATGTCCCGCAGGGACATGAGTGCCCATTCATGCTCCATGTGCATTGCACGCATGCCCCTATGTGTCCTTGACTGGATGATCACTGTAATACAAGTCCTTGTTTACATACATTGCCTGCCATCTCATCAGCCTTCCCATGTCAACTGTGGCTCAGTCCTACGTTGCACACATGTTAGGGGTCTGACAATATGTGTGGCTCACAGGCCTCAGCCTGTTCAATGGCCAATTACTCTGTCCAACTGTTGTTGTGTCTTCTTCACACATGGGCGGAATCCAGAGTTTTCATCTTGTGTCCTGCTTACTGTCCCAGCATCATTTGCAGTGTTGTCACTTGAATCACATTACGCTGTTGATGCCAGTCAACACTGCCTGTCAATACACAGGTGTATGGTCAGCCTTTTGATACCATGCTAGGCATCCCTGCTTTGGTACTGGGGTGGAGGGGTGCTTGGCTTCTAGATATGGTACACATTGAATGCACAATGCACGTGATGTCTGAATTTGACATTGCACTGCCTTCACATTTCCTGGCACACACCATGGAGTCCTTGTACATGTAGGTAGTGAGTGGCGTACACATTTTCTGCACTGCATAGACCCACTTCCATGGAAACTGCCACCTTTCAACAGGTCTGATCGCAGAAGCAATTTAAAGTTGACCCAGCATGCATGCCAGGTTATATGTTGTGTGTCACATGTCTGCCTGATGCGTTTGCTGTCGGTGTGTGTGTGTGTGTGTGCTGTGTGCTTCTGACATGTGTAGTGACCTTTTTTCTCTCTATTTTTCAGGTGATGACGCAATGGAGGCAGAGGATGGTGTTGTCATGCCAGACACAGGGTTGTTACCACTACATCAACCCGGCACTAGTGGGGGTCGTGGGGTGGTAGGCCACGAAAACCCCCAAGTGCTACAGTCCATCTTGTCTCTGGCTGCCTATGAGTCCAGCCTTGATGACGACTCTGACGTCCATGTTGAGTTGGATGTGCATCAAGTCCATGTGTCAGGGGTGAGTGATTCTGATGTGGACACTCCTCTGTCTGCTACACCTGCACTGAGGGATCAGACAGTCTTGGTTCCTCCGCCCGTGGTGGATCGGGACGCAGGGTCACCCTCCACACCAGTAACTGATGTGCCTGGCACATCACATCGACGGGGGCATGTAGTCGTGCAGCCGCGGGCGGTGCCAACACAGCCAGGACCCCCGCACCTTGGGTCCCGCAGGGGTCAAGCCCGGCAACGCGGTCGCCGCGCGCAACCGCAGTATACTGAGTGGGAGCAAGACATGACTGCCGATTCAGAACGGCAGGGGGCAGCAATGGAGAACATCGCTGAGAGCATGGAGCGTGTGGCCCGCTCGCTCAGGCTGGGCATGGCGGCCTCAGACAGGGCACGCCAGGCTGAAATGTCATCTCTGGGTCAAGCAATTGCTGCTCACGCTGAGGCGCACATGGATGCCCTGAGGGAGGAGTATGCTTCCCTCAGATCCACTCTGGGTGTCCTTATGATGTCCCAGAGGCAGCAGGCAGAGGAGAGGTTTTCACAGCTTGAGTGTACCATCTCGGCTGAGCTACAGGCTTGCCCGGAAGGTGCAGCGGTTGTCCAGCCAGGCCTTGCAGGAGGACCTCCATGTTATACGTGCTACCTTGCAAGAGGAAGCACGTGTATCACGTGAGGTTCTGCATGCAGACCTACGTCACATTGCCACACAGAACCAGGCTCTCCCGTCCGGCAGAATTGCTGCCAACGAGGGGCAAGCTGCGGCTAGACGTGGCCAGGCTACTGTGCCACGTCCTCCTTTCCAGGATGAGCCAGACTCGGACGACCATCTATATCCCACATAGGTCGGGCTGTCCAGGCGTTGAGCCCATGGAGGTTTTTTTTTTGGTTCAGCATCATCGCATGTGGATGTTGAGCAGCACCCTGTACCTCCCCCTCCTGGGTGCATCCTCTCCCCCCCGGGTCATATGTGGCCATTTTTGATTTTTCTTTTAGCTTAGTTAGTTAAGTTTCTGTTTGATAGTTAGTTTAATTAGGTAATGTAGGTTTTCCATAGTTAGTGTAATTAGTTAATATAGTTTAAAATTGCTTGTCTATTGTGCTTTCATGTGACGGTGCGGTGCTTTGTGGCTTTCGAAGGCATCCACTGTCTGTTCCAGCTGGGCCCTTAAGGCTTGTCTTGTGTATGTGTTTGGTGCTTGGGGTCCTTGACTCACATATGCCACTCCTGCCTCCCTTATCCATGGGCTCGCAGGGATGGTTCAGTGTCACAAACTTTTACACAAGGGCTTTGGACTGTCATATCTGTGGCATGTCTGGTGCTGTGTGACTTGTGTTTACACCCCTAGTGGGGATGATTTTGGTGTTATTGTCCACTGTTAAGCTTTTGCTAGATGGGGTGTTTCATGATTAATGTGTAAATTTATTTCTATGCATTGTGTAGTATGTTTTTTATCTTTACTGTACACGTGCTTGTTGCAATTCATGCTGTAGATAGTGTTCCACACTTTGGATGTGAAAGACGGACTGATGGTGTGATTTATGCTGTGACTCTCTGACATGGTCAAGTAATGAGATGCCTGAAGAGACACACACAGATGACTTTGAAGCATTAATCATGTGTTTCATGCCCTTTCTGCAGGGGGATGAGCCTCCAGAGCACCTTTGCCAGCAGACATGGCCCATTGGACCACAGAATTCTGGACACGTTTGTTGGTGCCCACATGCACGTGTGTGCACAAGCAGAGCACAGGGATTGCAGACCTACATCCTAGAGCTGTTGACGTGTTCCAAGGAACTCCAGGCAAGGTGAGCAGCACAGGGGGGCCACAACACAGCAAAGCTTGCACCAGGCGAGTTGCACTTGCAGGCGTAGTCACAGCACTGAGGGTGAGCTTGGATGGATATTGGTGTTGAAGCACACAATGCAGCTCAGATGTGTTGGTGGACTGATGGCTGTTGATTGTAAGGTTGTCTGGGACACCTGCAGGGGCAGTGGCACATACCCTCCGGTACACCAAGGTCCATCGAGGCACTTGTATCAACCATGTAGCCTTCCGAGACATGGAAAGGGGCAGCTCACAGGGACATACCGCAAGGGACATACTCGGGTGCAGTGCATTTCATTTCCATGTACTTTATGATGAATGCACTGCCAACTTTGTTTCGGTCATGGTGGTACGCAACTTGCTCTGAAGTCATGGCTTGCTATATGGGTCTGTCTGCTTACCCAGTGAACATTGCATGTTGTGTGAATTGTGACACATTGGTGTTCCATTTGCCACGCACCCACCGGCGGCTGACTTACTGCATTGACTGTGTATGACCCATCACAGGGGTAATGTTATATATGGGTACAAAGCATCTACACCAGATTGTCTGTTTGTAGAGTAGTTTGTTGCTATAGGGCATGTTTGGTGGTGTGTTTTTGTGTAATTGGCACGTACAGGTTGTTGACTGTGGCTCTCTTTGCAGCATTGCAGTGCTCCTGTAACCAGACCTGAGAGTGCGCAGGCAGGAGGCCAGCACTCAAAACCAGAGCTAAGTGTCTTGTTGTTTTTCTTTCAAACTGCTCTGCATAGGCTTGTATGTGTATGTGTGATTCAATTTGGTATGTTTTTTCCCCCTAATCACCCAGAATCCTATGCAATTTTGACCCCTGTACCCTCTACCCGGTGTCCCTGCTTCCCGTACCTATCCAAGCAATGCTCCCTAACCCTCTTTCCCCGCTGGCGTTGTGGATGCCTGTGTAAGCCCCAAACTTGCAGGCGCCAAAACCCGAGAGGGGGTGGTTGGTTCGTACCACTCCTAAGCCTGGACTACAGAAGGCCATGACAGTGATGTCCAAGTTTGTTTGGATTGTGTATGTGTTCATGCAGGTAGTACATTTTCGTGCATTCCCTACTTTCATGTGTCATTCCTCCTCCCCTCTCCTGCCACTCATTCCAGTTATCCAGTGTGCCAACACCTGTCCCGACTGCATATCCCTGACCGTCCTTCCCCACCATGGTCTCAGGGGCCTGTGTGAGTTTGACCTTGCAGGCACCCGGGACACAGTGGGGGTGGTTGTTTCGTGACACTCCTGCGCCTGTTCATGGGACCTGTGACAGTGCACATCCGTTCATGGTACATCATCCTAAGTTATGTACCAGACATGGTTCACATCCTGTTGTGACATTGTTTTACTGTGCTACCTTGGTTGTTGCATGTTTGTGGTAGTACTTGGCCTTTGTGAGGTACTGCTACATCAAGTCATCTACTGGAGGGTGTTCTGGTTTGTTTTTATGCCTTGGATTTTGTGATTTTGGAAATGAGTGTGGATTCTGAGGGTGCATGCACCTTTTTACACACAAGGTGGGAGATGGTGACAAAGGGTAAAGGTGATCCTGTGGCCAGGTGGAATTGAGGGCTGAAGGCTCCATGACCCAGGTGCAGTTGTTCAGTGGGTCATGGTCATTTGTGAGGGAGAGGGGGGGGGGTTGTTGTTGATAGTTGCCTTGCCCTGCAGTGTGATGGGAGCTCTGACATTGTAATGGTGGTATCCTATGTACATGTTGTGTTCTGCTGATCAATGCCTGTTCATGTGTTGTGTTTACCTTTCAGGTGCGAGGGGATAGTTGTGGTTTGACATGCTGGGGTGTACACATGGTGAATGTTCACATGTGATGTGTATAGAACGCTGATGGTCACTTGATTGCACATGCATATGTTGACTGCAGACCCACACACTTGCACTCTGATGCACTACATGTACTCCCACCCTTGCATATCCACGTGTACACTGTTTGCCTTCTGGTGCCCACTGTGTCCCTGCAGCACATGTTCTGTGACCAATTATGGATCCTGTACATGCCTAATTTGCTTTTTGATGTGGTCTGTTGCTTAGATGTAATGCTCAGGGTGTGCATCACACACAATGGCTGTTCACTGTGCTGTGCGCTGAGCAGTGTGTTGCAGGAGTAGGACACAGCACACAGAAGTTGCAGTGTTGATTTTGCAATGCACATTGTGCATGTAGACAGGCATTCATTGTTATGTTACGTCTACAACTCTTGTAATGCATTTGGAAATGACTTATTTTGGGTGGGAGGTTGTTGGTCTGTCATTTCATCTGATTCCAGGTCAGGCATCATTGTCTGATGCCAGTGTACATTTTGGACATGGCAATGTGTACCTTATTGTTACTGTGTTGGTGTATGGGTATTGCTTGCCATGTCATGTTGTGGTTTGGGAGAGTTTGGGTGACATAACAGCGATGGCCATGGCCTGTTTTGCAGGTGTGTGTGATGCACACCTTGCATGTCAGGGTCATCCGCTTCTCAGAGCAACTAGCTGGGGGTAGACCTCTCTCTGTGGCAGGGCCCTCCCTCTGGAAAAGCCGCCTGCCTCACTTGAACTTGAGGGGACCCATCTCCGGTTTAGGAAGCACCTCAAGACCTTCCTCTTTGCTTCTGCTTTCTCTCTGCCTCTCCCTTACAGAATTCTTCACTGGAACTGCACTGGATCTGCAACTGGGCCACTCTCACCGACCTCGGTCCCTGGCCCAGCCACTCTCCACTTGCACTGCCTCCCTGGCAACCCCTGCACTGCGGTACTGTCTCTCTATCCCTACAGCCCCCCCTTCCCCTTGCACTTTTCCCTTCCCCCTACCCCTGCACTTGCACAATCTAAATGACACCTGGCCTAGTAGTACCGTTGTCTGTCTTCCCTTGTTCCCCCCTCCCTGCCTCATCGCACCTTGAAATACTTGTGTATAGGCCATATCATGTCATATGTCATATGTGTGCCTTTTGGTCACACAGGATAGCTTGTGTTTAAGTAGCTAGGGATGGAGACAATGAGGCACTTCCATGGCAACTATCTCAGGGTGGTAGGGTTGTGACAGTTGACCGTCTCTTTGTCATCATCGATTGTCACCTGGTATGTGCCAGGCCTCTGTGCACTCCGCAGGGGTGGGAGTTTAGGTGAAAAATGTGGCCACAAGCTGGGTCCGGGCTTCCTCGCCACGTGCCCTGTCCCCTCCCATGGGCAGCGCCTGTGCCTGTGGTTGGGGATGTGGGGGCACCACCATGTCCACCAGGACGCCCTGCCGTGTTGTAACATTGTGCAGGACACATGCTGCCACAATGATCCTGCACACTACTGGTGGTGCATAGAGTAGCTGCCCGCCAGAGCGGGCAACGGAGCGGAAACGTGACTTGAGCACTCCGAATGTGCGCTCCACTATGGCCCTGGTTGCAATATGGGCGGCGTTGTATCTTACCTGGGGTGGTGTGGTGGGGTTCCGGATTGGCGTCATCATGTGGTTGCTCAGAGGGTAGGCACTGTACCCTGGGGAGGTGATGATAGTTGAGATTATTAGGGTTTGGGTATTTGTCTGTGTGTGACTTGCATGCATGTGCAAGGGCATTTGTACTCACCTAGGAGCCAGGTGTCGCCATGCTGCCCAGCTTCCAGGGCCCGGCTCAGGTTGGACATTCTGTATATGAAACTGTCATGGGTGGAGCCAGGGTAGTTTGCATAGACAGAGGTGATGATTCCCTTTGCATCGCATACCACCTGTACATTGATTGAATGCCAGTGCTTGTGTTTTCGGTAGATGTGCTCAGTGGCCCTATGTGGACGTAGGGCCACATGGGTGCAATCTATGGCACCGAGCACTTTGGGGAAGTGTGCCACCCTGAAAAAATCCAGGACAACAGCCTGCCTTTCTGCGGGTGTTCTGGGCATGTATATGTGCCTGCGGAATGAGGGATGCGCTGTCATGACTGCCAGTACCTGGTGTAGGCAGCGTGACTGCGTGGCCTGTGAGACCCCCCCACTATGGCAGTAGTCTGCTGAAATGACCCAGTGGTCAAAAAATGCAGGACATTGAACAACTTCTCCAAGGGGCTCAATGCTTGGGAGCAAAGGGTGGGGGATGTAAGGTCATCTTCCCACTCCCTGACCAGGCCTAGGATGATGTGGGGTGGAAACCTATACCTGCCATAGACCTGGTCATCAGGCATCCCAAAAAGGCTTGTCTGTGGTGCGAAAATGCGTGCTCTGGCTATTTTCCGCCTCCTGCGGTGTCCCACGATCAGTGCTGCGACAAATGGGGCATTCATCGTAGCTGTATATACGTGTTTGTTGTTTGCGCGCACTTTTCTACTGTGCGCGGGGACGCTTCCGCCTGCCTTCGTGTGGCGGACGCGTTGACACCTGTGTGCATCTTTTGCCGTGCGCGGGTTTCCCCGTATTCGGATCCATGAATACGGGTTGTTCACATGCGTGTGGGCGTTCCGTGTAGTTCCCTGCAGTATTTCCCCAGTTACGCCTTCTTTTTCACGCATTATTCCCCATTCCGCGTGTTACGCCCACTGTTCCGCCCACTTTGGTTGTGTGCGCCGCGCTATGTGCGCTTTTGCTGTGCACGTAGCGCACGCCGTGTATGCCTGCGTGCGCCATGGCTGGATTGGGCGCACGGACAGCGGGAAACACGTGCAGCATCTTCCTTGAATAGCACACGTGCGCATGCGCTGCGTTTCTCGCGCTTGCGCTCCCTTGCGCCTGCTTGCGCATGGATTTTCGGCGCACGTTTGTTCCATGAATCAGCCCCTTTGACTTGCAGCAAAACCTAGAGAAATACAAACACAGTTTTACATGCATGTTTAACTTATTATGTATAACTTATTATTGCTAATGCAGGGCCTACAAATCAACAGAATTATTTGATCTATGCTACATAGTATCAACATGCACTTCACACGCCTCTCACTTAATGGCAGCATTACCTTGGTGAAGCTGGCGATAATCCCTGACTCAGCCTGGCAATGACCCAAGGTCATTCACAGATAAGGTTGCTCGAGACTGCAGTTTTTCTAACGATTGCCAACCCAGGAGAGAGACAGTCACAGCCCACCAGACAGTCAGCTTGCAAGCACTGGAGACTCAGTCTGCATGGGTACCAGCACTTCTGCCTCCTTCATCAGTGAGTGGAAGAATGAAAGCCCAGCCCTCTCTGTTCAAACCTTTTTCACAAAACCCCCGTCACTAAAAAGCACTTCCCTTTGATTAGACATCCCACTAAAACATCACGTGATATCCTCTGTGCCTTCAGCCGAAACACAAACTGCATTGCTGAGTAGAACTTGTTAAATCTCTCCTGCACTTCATGCACCTGAACAATGTGATGTCTTTTAGAAGAACGGAACTTTACATTCCTCATTTTACTAAACAACACAGAATCAGCCTGAACGTTTAAAGTTATTTGTTTCCAGACCACCATGCATTATCTGCTTACATAATTGACTAGTGTGCACTAAATATTATTATGGGGGTCTGTTAAATGGGAAGGGGTAAATTAGCATATTAGTTTCATGTTGGTATTATTTTTTAGACAAACTCAGCCAATTAAAATAGCATCATGGAGCAAAGTGACAATTTTCTAGCATGTGTTCTGTGCATTGGCATCTATTTAGATTCAGCCTGAGACACATACTCTTGAGTCCATCTATGAGTCTCACACCCTTGGCCATAGTTAGAAGTCAAACCGTCACTAAAATGTGAATGTTGAAATGTGGAGCCTACATTCTTCCTACATGCATCACAAAAACAATTATGTGACATTTGCAACTCAAGGTTTTTGTTTTAACTGCCCTCAGAGTTACCTAATTAAAGCAGGCTGCTTACAATGAAAACAATGTACTCTATACTTAACATCTTGCCTACTAACGAGTATATTGGTGATTCCATATAATTCCATATAAGGAAAGACTTTGCAGATTATCTAAAACCGACATAGAAACATCTCGACATGTACTCACACTCTGTGGGACCCTGTCCAAATTATACGAGAAAGGTGTAAAGACCAGAGTGGGGTGTCTGTACTCCTGCTCTCTATATGGCAGAGGAGAGGCACATAGGACCCCAGCCAAGATTCTCTATTACAGTAGTAATGGACGAGCAATCAAGGCCTAGATTCTCAGTACTGGGCTGCGGGCTGGTTCTTAAAGAAAGTGTAGTCCCCAAGCACCCACAATGGAATGTCCACACACTATGTTAGTTAAAACACAGTCTTTATATAAATAAGGTTCAAGGTTATATACACAATCATGATAATACACTTTGTGCTCCAACAAATCTAAAATGGTAAATATATACAATTCTAGGTGGTAGCATGATTACTCTGATTCCATTAAAATACATCAACTGTACTCAGTTCAAATAGCATACGAATCAATACAGCAAAACAATATCAACCATAGACTTAGGAGGAAGACAAGTTGGTTAGACAATTGGCAGAATACTAAGCCCCTACAACTAGGCACAATTCTGAATTAGGATCCTCCCACCTGGGCAACCTGTAAATGAATATGCACTACCAGCCGAGTCCATATATTGTCTATTAGAGTCTTATTTTCTTCTATAGTTCTGCAATCCAAATGTAGTTTGTGTTGAAGAGTTTGTCGGGGAATCGACGGGCCCTTCTTGAGTGCACTCCCTTTCAAGCAGGAGCCACGGTTCGTTGAATTCTGAAATGAAGTAAAGGTGATTGTTGTCATTGAGGCAGCAGCTTTGGTCCTTGCGGTGCACTTTGACGAACGGTCGAAAATGTCCTGCAACAGAGGAGGAGTGAGGTGCACCTCGACGACGACGGTTCATTGCTGCAAAGAGTCAATGATGAACTTTGGCCCTACAAGGGTGTCGGGTCGTCGGCGTCTGGCATCGGCGAACAGGACGTGACCAGTAGATTCATCAGCATCTCTGAGGTGTTCAGGTGGCGGGAAATCCACCAGCGCATTCTCCTCGGTCGTCCACAGCCTTGACTTTCTCCGGCAGGACGAAAGCGGTCGACGATGATGAACAAGGGAGTCCTTGGATCAAATGTTCTTAGTATCAGGGAGCATGGTGGCTTCGGTCGGCGACAGCAGTCTTCGACGGTGGACGGCTGTTCGGTGCTTCTCTTCGTTATCAGCGGTCCCCTTCTCCGGTCAGCAGCCTTTCGTAGGTCTGTCTACCAGGGAGCTTTGGCAAAGATCAGCTGGTGCACGTTGGTCCCTCGTAGCTCATGGAGAGGTCTCTTAAACAGGTCCTCTCTTGAATCAGTTCCTTAAAGGCACAGCAGCTTTCAGATTAGCAAAGGACAGCAGCAGGGCTGTCATGTATGGATGAGTGTTGCCTGTGTGTATGCATCACATTTTTTTTTAATCAATATATGTTCTTTCTTTTGTAAGTGGGAATAGAACATGTGACTCAGATTCACCTATTCTAGTTGTCAATGAGCTTTTCCTGTTCTTTTCAATTCAGGAGTCAGAAGAGGATCATTTAAAAAACAAAAACAAAAAAACTTGACATTTTCTGAAAACAAATGCGTATCCAAATTGTACATTGCAAGTGTCAAACGTGCTGAAGTATGGCAGATAAGTATTGGCATTCATTAACACATGACACATCACCCATCAACAGATCAGTATCCCAGACTGACTCATAGCAGCATAATGGACAGAGAGTTAGCTCAAATTACGGATGATCAAGTCTATTAAATGTTTTGTTTTTGCTTGTATGTTGCTTAAATCACTATGAAGATCATTTTTTTAAAAAAGGAGCAAAACGGGAGGGAGTCAGTGAGTCAATCATTGTTTATTCATTTAACACCATTAAAATACATCATACATAAAATTAAATACATAAAACAATTATACACCTAGCAAAAACAAGAAAAATGAAAGAGACAAAAGAAAAAAAAGGTATCTTATCAACAGATATACTTTTACCCCCCCAAGGATTCCTTCACGAACCAAACCAATATGGAAACAGACAGCACAAACTGAATGGAAACATCGATAATAGTCAAGATGAAAACCTAGAATATAGGCCCGAGAAAGCTATGGCATTCAACTGATGTACATGTTCTAGGTGGACTTCACAAAAGAATAAACTGTCAAAGAGAGCGTGGTATAATTCCTTGCTAATGAAATGTGCCACGGACATGTAGCAGTTCACGTCCACCTGGGCCACGCAGCAACACCCAATAACACTGGCATGTTGCCTCTCAAGTATTATTGTGGACATAGATCGTGCACCAATATTATAGTACAGGAAAATAGCAGTTTTAACATTCTATTGAATGCAGTTTTGCTTTTCAGATAACATTTGGGACCTCAAAGAAATAATGCAAGGATGGATGAACAATTCACACACAATATCTGACCACTTCAGATGTGCAAAATGCATGTTTGGGTGTTATTTCCCAGAGGACATCTGCCTTTTTCGCTGCCTGAAATCTGAATGCAGTAAATGGGACTAAAAAGTGCAGTTCCACCAAAAAAAATATGTACTATATATTTTCTTGTCAAACAAAAAAGCAGGCATCATACGCATTTTGGCTTGGAAACGCACTTGCTGTAGGAAGCAACCACGGAGTTACGGCCAAAACATTAGAACTTGTTCTGGGAGTTTTGACAGATCAGTTTCAATGGAGAAGGCCATGCCATTCAAATACCTTACCCAGTGATTGCTGTCTATGGACTATGTCATAACTAAGAAAACAGCAGGAAATACAAACATGATCAAAACCAAACATGTGAAAAGAACACTGTGATCACAGCATTAACGCATAAAGGGGCACCATCCAACCATTCTTGAAAGCTCGGCATCAGACTTGGCATGTTGGCCTGATTAGACATGTTTCACTGATACACAGTATATTTTCGGGACTGGAACAGCCAGATCAAACCCCCTTGACAAAACACCATGCCTGAGAAATTGACACACTGAGTAACACTTGTGTCACTTCCACATACATGAGAAGAATCTAGCAGATTTAACAAAAACAAAAGTACCCACTCCCTTCACTAGGGTCTAGACCAGCAAGATTGTTCTGTGTCTCATGCAAGAGTCACCAGAGTATGATGTTCCCATTCTTTCCCATACCAAGAAGATGACCATCCTCCCTAGTGATAACACATTTAAAGGAAAACAAGTCCCCTCATAGTACCCTTTACAGCTAAAAGACAGTTATAACGCACGTTCTGCAACTTGTGAATTCTGGCAGTGCTGGTGGATGTCTCAGGGTGCTTTGCAAAAGCTTTAACAGATCTGAGATCTCATCACAAAACATGCCTTTTATTAAGGAAAATAATTCCAGAAGCCTGCAGGGGAATCTCTCTCACACACCCCAGATCACAAAGACACTCATCTGTTGCACTGCCCACTGTAGAAATGCCAATAACTTTACTCATTGTAATTCGTATAAGTATTTGACTATAGTGCACTTGCTTTTTGGCTAACAATCTCATTTCCTGATTTGTCCTCATGTCAATCTTCACCGTCTGCCACCAAATTATCAAGCTACTCAACTTTCCCTGTACCCTTTTATGAAGCAAGCACCATGCATGTGACTGCTACACTAACTGTTAATGGTTCTTTTCATTTATATTGTTTCTGGTCAAAGTGCTCAAACTCTCTATCAATCTGACGACCACTTTGTAAAATTGCACATCAATCAGAATTCCATGAACATTTACAGACTGGCATGTGTTATAACAATTGGGAACCAGGCTAGCTTGTGCATAAACAAGACTTTCTGAGATCAATTTCAAGAAAAGACAAATTAATATCATTCAGGATTTTCCTTGGTCCTTGGTCCACCAGAATAGTAGAGCTGTGGGATACAATGAGAGTTTATGAGTGTTTATATACAAGGCAGGAAAGACATGCAGGGCATCAGATACATGGGAGGCACAGGAGTCAAAAAAGAAGTAAAAAGTCATAGAGGCATGATGTGCTCTGGATGGCATGCAAAAGGCATGGACATGTAAGAAAGAAGTATGAAAGATGTATGAAGTGGCACACGGTGCAACACAAAGTTTTCTTTAACCAGTACTGTCCATGGTAGAGGTGTGTTCAAAGGTTCTAGGCAATATGAAGTGTAGTTAGGTATGTCCATAGTTGGTATTAAGACACTCAGAGCATTGTGTATAGTCTGGTACGTGTGGTGGGCCCTGGCAACGTAGTTAGGCATGTGTGGGTGGGCATGTGTGGGTGGACGAGGTAATTGACAAAGTGGACAAAGTGTATGGGGTGGAGTTTATCATTAAGAAGGGTAAGTAGAATCAATTTGGTGGGTGAAGCAAAAGAAGGTGGTTGGATATGTGTGTGTTATGGAATGGGTGTATGTAAAAGGGTTGCTTGGGGAAAAGAAGGCGGGGAGTGTGGAAGAAAAAGGACTCTGCAATGTGGTTGGAGGAAAGTGATGGTTCATATGTGGATGTTGAGAACATATTAGTTGGGGTGGGTGTTTGGTCTCAATTGGAAAGGGCACAGGAAAAACTGGGTAAAATGGTATTGTTGTGTAAAGGAGTGGGTGGATGGATAGCGGATAGAGGGAGGGTGGATGTTGCAAGGAAATGAATGTTGTATTGGAGGAAGGAACAAAGAAGAGTTGAGTCAGTGGGGGAAGAAGGTGTTGTTGTTGGAATGGGGATAAAGGGTTGTGAATGATGGCTGGATTTAAAAGAGGATGGACAGGGAGGAAAGGAAGTTGTGTGTGTGTGAGAGAGAAAAGGGATTGGGTTGGTGGTAGTTGTAAATGGCAGAGAGAAAACAGTATGTTTGATGTCTGAAAGATGGTAAATAGAGTATGGGAAAATGGGGTTAGGTGGGGTGGTGAGTTTCGACAAAACATGGGATGTGATAGGGTGGAGAATGGGTAGGCATGGAGACTCTGGAGTTAAGAGGGGAAGCAATGGGAGAGAAATGGATCAGTAAGGGACATGGAACAGGAAAGGGTTGTACGGATGCACACCTATCAGTATTGAAAATTAGATGGAATTGACTAGGTTAGTGAACTGCAGAGGAGAGTAGCACAACCCTGGCACTGGATGGCGATGAATAAAATACAACGAATAGGAAGTGTCCACGGTCAGTGGATCACTCGCGTCCCCTGCACATTCGAACAATTGTATGGTAACAAACAATAGATAAGTATAATTCCAATAGTAATTATTGGATTGGCAATCAATCCTATGTGGTTATAAAATATGTTAAGGAAAAAAAATAATCACAGATAAGAGGCCATGCTAGTACCCGACTGGTTCTAAATTTAATTATTGGCAGACATTGTAACAAGTCAATTTAATACAACATAGGGTAGAGGTTGAAACATCATTTTTAATTTAACTCAAAGAAGTGGAGCGAACATCCTTCCAAATGTGAAAACAAAGTTACAATATTACTTTCATATTGGTACAATGTCGTCAGAGGTGGTTCATATTAAAAACTCAATGTGTTTCGGAAATACAATTTCCTTCATCAGGGGAAGTTACTTGTGGGTACATTAAAACATTCTGCAATTCCAATTCTGCTATCTGCAGGTTTGTAAAGCAAATAGATCTCTATCAGTTTACATGTTAGAAGTGGTGAACTTACATATCATCAATTTACGGAAAGTGACCCTACCTCTCATAGGTGCCCCAGTGAGTTTCTGCCTGTGTCTATGTTGGACAAGGATCACATTTCATAGCTGGAGTGGTTACCTGAGTATATTAATAAATACAGGAGTAAATGTACCTAGCACTTCAACAAGTAACTTATGTCTGTGGAAATGTTTACATACTGGAATACGGGACCTACTTTTTAGAAAGGAGCATGTCTCAGGCTCTATGGTAGGTTAACTGTAGAGTTGCATTGGAGTGCTCATAGCCCTTAGCACAGACTTGCTGGTATACAAAATGGGTGGCCCCACCCCACACGCTTCCACTGTAAGGAAACATTATTCAACTTAGAATAAAATACTGTGTGTACTTATAAATAAAAGGTCCTTGAGTGTAGATTAGTCACCATGATTGGCTTACTTCGCAAATGGAAGCTTGATCGTACGTGGTTAGCGTCTAAGGTCTCTGTGCCCAAGTTCACATGAGGTCTTCATTAACATTGTGGAATCTTTAGAGTCTCCCCAATGAGGTTACAGCAAATGGAGAATATGCTGAACCGGATGGTGTGTGATCCCCTCTGTTTAACTTTATGATAGTGATAAAAAATGATAGTGAGCGTAGTGAGCGTAGCTGTTAATTAATTAACAAGGACCTTGCTCATGATCTGAGACCCATGACCCTAAAAATGTAGAGTTACATCTATGACACCGACTAGTTGGAGCGTGTATTAAATCAGGCTAATAATGGTCTGTACGCTAATTTATTTATTTTATTTATTTATTCACATTTGTTAAGCGCACAGGCAGCCCAGAGGGCATCGTGGTGCTTGTTACAGATATGAACATGACTTGTTATACATACAGAAAAGTCATTACTTAGTTTCAAGAGAAAAGTAGTAGCTACAGGAGAGGAGGAGAAGAGAGGAGAGGAGGAGGAGAGGGTCAGAAGACATGACGTTGGAGGAGTTAGTTGAACAAGGTGGTTTTCAGTGTTTTTCAGAAAGCAGTGAGAGAGGTTTCTGCTCTGAGCGTGCTCGGTAATGCGTTCTATAGCTTAGGGGCGATGTAGGGGAAGCTTATTCCACCTGCTTTAGCTCGTTTGATGCGTGGGACCCTAAGTCGGTTTGTGTGGCATTGTCTCGTTGGTCTAGTGGAGTGAGATCTGACTAGCGTGTCAGACAGGTATGAAGGTGCAGACAGGTTAAAACATTTGTGTGCGGAGGTAAGTATTTTGAATGTAATGCGCTCTTTAACAGGTAGCCAGTGTGCTTCCCTTCTGGTTTGCGCGATGTGGCACCTTTTAGGTATATTGAGGGCTGCTCTTAGTGCATTATTTTGTGTTGTTTGGAGTTTATTGAGATTGGAGTTGGAGGTGCTAGCCAATAGCGCATTACAATAATCTAGTTTGGCTCCAATGGTGGCTCTGGCAATGGATAGGCAATTATCTTTAGTTAGGAAAGGTTTGATTGCATTAATGAGCTTAGTGCTCAGGGCAGAGGTAGAGACAATGGAGTTGACTTGCTTGTCCATGGAGAGTGATGCGTCAATGTGGACTACTAGGGCCTCATTACGACCCAGGCGGTAAGTTACCGCCTGGGTCGTACCTTTACCACCATGGCGTAAACTACGTTTACGCCATGGTGGTTGGCGGATTTACCACCCCATTCCGAGGTTGGCGGGGCGGTAAGTCCCCAATCCCCATTTACCCTTCCCCATTCCCATTTTTGCCCCATAGGGCATAATGGGAGTGGGGAAGGCGTTAATTATGCCACCGTAAATTACGGTGGCGTAATTAACATCAAGGTCCCTTAGCGCCATGGATTTTAACACCTGCTAAAAGCAGGTGTTAAAACCTCCATGGCGCTAAGGGACCTCGGAATCAGGCGGTAAGGGTCGGCGCTGTTTACGCCGCCGTAAACCCCTTACCGCCTGAGTCGTAATGAGGCCCCTAGTGTTTTAACAGAAGGTAGAACTGGGACGACACAATTGTCTATGCAGAAGTTGGTGAAGAGTGGTTCGTGAGAGTGGATTTTTGGCCAAGGATGAGAATTTCGGTCTTATCTCTGTTAAGACATAGACCGTTTGTGGCCATCCATGCTTGGATGGTGGCGTATATATTCTGGAGGGTGGCTGCGTCTTGCTGGTAGAGTCCTGTGAGCGGGAGGAGTACTTTGGTATCGTCAGCGTAGTTGGTGTATGTGATCCCAAGTGCGTCCAGTTTATCAAAGAGAGGTTTGGTAAAAAGATTATAGAGGGTGGGAGCCGTACATGAGCCCTGAGGGACTCCATACCTGATGGTGGTAGGCTCTGCGTTGGCTGTATTGGAAAACACTTTCATCACTCTACCTTCGAGGAAGGAGGTGATCCAATTTGTGGCTTGTTTGGAGAAATGTGCGGCCTGAGTGAGATGGTTTGTGAGGATGGCGTGATCGACTAAATCAAATGCCGCCGAGAGGTCTAGGAGGAGCAGAAGGGCCGGCTTGCCTTTATCTAAGATCAGGGTAATTTGATTCTTCAGATCTAGTAAGGCGGTTTCAGTGCCATGACCTTTGCGGAATCCGGACTGCCTTTTACCTAGGACAGAGTTGTTTTCCAGGTAGGCCTGTATCTGCATGTGTGCAGCTTTATCTAGGATTTTTAGGAGAAATGGAACCGGAGTAATGGGCCGATAATTATTAGGTTGGGCAGGGTCCAGGGTTGGTTTCTTTAAGAGTGGGCGCACCCACGCCTCTTTAAGGCTGTCAGGGACTTTGCCCGTCTTGAATGAGGCATTAATGAATGCTGTGATGATTGGTGTGAGGGGTGCCGCACATTCTTTAATGATGTTGGGGGGGCATATATCTCCTTTGCATTGAGATGGTTTGAGCTGTTTGAGGATGTGGAGAGTATCCGACTCAGTGATTGGAGAGAAATCGAATTTGGAGGTGTGCTTATCTTTGGCGGTATTGACGGAGAGGGTCTGTTGGGGGTGCAGAGCCTTAAAGTGTTCTGCTATTTTATTTTGAACAAGGTCTATTTTATTTAACATTGCTGTTTGAATGCTATTGCACCAGGCCTCATCCTTAAAAATCTCATCTGTGCAGATTGGGGGGATAGTGAGCTCTTTAAAGATGGTGAAAAGCTCTTTTGAGTGGGAGTTGGTTTCCAAGATACGTTTATTGTAGGTTTCTGATTTCGCCTTGAATATGGCGTGTTTGTATTTTTTAGAGAAACTGAGAAAGTCTACTTTGGTGGCATCACAGGGATTGGCCTGCCATGTTTTGAGGGCTTGGCGCTTGCATTGGCGAAGATTTAATAAGTCCTCCGTGAACCATGAGTTGGAGTGAAACGATTTTTTTTCTTTTTTGTTTTCAAGAGGGGCTTGGTATTGATGGCATGGGTGAGGGCGTCTTTGAAGATCTCTGCTAGAATGCTGGGGTCGGAGGAGAATGGGGGTGCTAGGCAAGGGATGTTGAGAAGGGGACGTATATTGTCTGCTGTAAGTTTTTTGGCACTTCTGGCTAGCATGGCCGGTGCTGGTATAAGAGGTTTGGAGTAGGAGGATATGGGGATGCAGAATTGAAGGCAGTTGTGATCAGACCATGGAAGGGCTGTGTTGGAGTTGAGGGTGGAGCCACAGTTGTGATCAGCCACCCAGTCTAAGATACGGCTTTTATTATGGGTCGGGGCAGTAACTATCGGTGTGAATCCTAGATCTGTGAGGTTTCTGGCGAGAGTGGTAGCTTCTTTGTCAAGTTTATCATTATATCCAAGGTTTAGGTCTCCTAGAAACAATTTTTTGGAAGTTTGTTTGATGTTTTTTCCAAGAAGATGGTTGACTATGCCTTTGAAATTATTGGCGGGGCCTGGGGGTCTATATATGACATGAATGTTTACTGTGTCTTTGGGGGAGAGGGTAAGTTTGGCTGAGAGGATGTCAATGGAGTCTTCCCCTGTGGTGGGAGTCTGTCTTAAGGCTAGGGTGACTTTAAAGATTAGTGCGACTCCGCCTCCCATTTTAGTTAATCTGTCCTGTCTTGAGATCGAGTAACCTGATGGTACAGCTAAACTGATAGTCGGGCCAGAGGCAGGGTGCAACCATGTTTCTGTTATGGCTAACATGTCTAGGTCTTGGTTGGTAATAATGTCATTGACTTCTAAAGCGTGGGCGTTGAGTGAGCGAACATTTAATAGAGCACATTTAAGGTGTTGGAGCTTTTTTGGTTGTGGTGGCTTGAGGTTGGTAATAGGGATAAGCTTTTTGGTAGCGTGAGTAGGCTTATTAGTCAAGTGATGTCTGACTTCACATTGGTCATGTGAGGTTTGAGCGAGCGTCGGAGACCTGTTAAGGTGCATGGGTATGGTGGGCAGCAGGTATTGGCGTGAGTGCGAGAGCCTAGGCGTGAGTTCCTAGGTGTTACCTGCATGGGTGTAGAGAGGAAAGCTAGAGGGAGTGTGCGTGTTCTAAGTCTGTGCTGTCTGAGTATGATCTCGGGAGGAGTAGCGTGTGTGGTGGTGTGTCTGAGTTCCATGAAATGGCTGTTGGGTTGCCTTGTGGGCACGGAGTAGTCAATAGTACTAGTCAGTAAGGTGTAGACTAGACCTGTGAGGAGGTACAATGCGTGACAGGTGTACATGTTGAGATAAGTTAGCGACCATAAGGCACTACACAATATCACAGTGGTCAATAAGCGACCATAAGGCACTACACAATATCACAGTGGTCTCTGGGCGACCATAAGGCACTACACAATATCACAGTGGTCTCTGGGCGACCAAAAGGCACTACACAATATCACAGTGGTCAATAAGCGACCATAAGGCACTACACAATATCACAGTGGCTAACAAGACTGAGTGGACCTTGCGGAATAATGGTCACTTCAATATCCGTGATGAAGGGTACATAAACTAATATTTAGAAAATGAACTGGTACAGACAACGTTTACCTGAGGGGTACTGATACACAGCAGAGAGCCGGATTGAGTAGAAAGACTCGGAAATGGAGAACTGCTGCCAGGAAGCGTATGTGCAGCTTCCTGAATGACGTCTAACTACGAGAGCGTGATGACGTCAGATGTAAACATCTGCCGTCATCGCGTGGCTCGTAATTTATTAGGAATCTTAGTGTAGAGGAAACCAAAGTGATCACTCATTGTCCTTGGATACGGTCTTGGTATTTCACTGATAAATACTTGAGGCAAGGCTATCCTTAGGAGATTATCACTGCAGCCAAAGACAGAGCTGCACTCAAAACATACGCAGAAATTTGGAGCAAAATACCAGAACCCAAAGAAATACCCTTGCTATATACACTCAAATACTCAAGTCAGAGTCACCATATCACCAGGTTAATAAGAAAAAAAATTGAAGGATCATCCAGATGGATCCACACCTCCAGAAACTTTTCCCAGAGTCTCCCTTGATAGCTTATAAACGAGGCCGGAAATTCAGAGATCAACTAGTAAAAGCTGAACGTATCCAAAAACAACGCCAGGCGACACTATGGACAAAAAAAAACGAGGAACTTTTGCTGGTCTACATTGCTCGAATTGTAACAACATCACTAAAGGCGACTATGTAAGACACCCACACACTGGCGCTAAAATCAAACTGAAATATTACACCACATATGTTGTGTATGCTTTCAACTGCCCTTGTGGCATCTACTATGTAGGCCAAACTTTAAGGACAATTAAGGAAAGGCTCAATGAACGCAAAAGCAATATCAGAACCAACAATTTGCATTCTCCAGTTGCTAGGCACTTCACGGAGAAATGACACACGGTGGCTCAACTTCGATTCCAAATCCTGGAGGTAGTCCTACGAGCCCCACAGGTCAGCAAACATGCAAAAAGAATTGGCCAACAAGAACTCTACTGGATCGACAAGCTAGACAGTACGAGCCCTCATGGAATGAATGAAGATTTCCATCTAGGTGTTTTCCTTTGAGAAAGTTAATCACCTCACTTTGGAACTTAAGGGGCCTTATTGCTCCTCCCGAGGAAATGACACAGCATCAGGAGGAATTCTAGCCCTCAAGACCATTAGAAATACTTACGCCCATTAGCAATTCAGATATGGGCAAAACAATATGAGTGATTGCGATAATCTTCCAGAGAGCAACTCACGGTAGCTAATACACTCACAGTCTTTACATCATTGCTAGACACTCCTGTTGTAAATATATATATATATATATATATATATATATATATATATATATATATATATATATATATATATATATATATATATATATCCCTAAATTGCTCCAACATCCTACATGATTTGAATAGCTTAAAGGCAATAACCACCAGCTTTGTATACAATACATTTACACCTGCATTTATTAATATTCTCAGGTAACCACTCCAGCTATAAAATGTCATCCTTGCCAAACATAGACACAGGCAGAAACTCACTGGGGCACCTATGAGAGGGAGGGTCTCTTTCCATAAATTGATGTTATGTAACTTCACCACTTCTAACATGTAAACTGATAGAGATCTATTTGCTGTACAACCTGCAGATACCAGAATTGGAATTGCAGAATTTTTAAACGTACTGTAAGGACATGCATTGCATTTTGCAACAATATCATAGCATTTTATTGCCAGCAGATAATAGTATTTTGTTAGCATGTAATATAGCATTTATTGCCAGTATAACATAGCATTATTGGTAGTATGCAAGGTACAGGATTTACAACACAGCCAAGCCCAATTTGAAACTGCAGATATTCAGAGCACGCATAGAAAAGCTTAGTGTGCTGCCAGATTCAAATAATGAAGTGCACCATTTTTTTTTTGATGCTTCATGTATGAAGACTTCATTATAATATATAACCAACTAACATTATTAACATTACCAAAATACTAATTCTAACTTCTCTAACATTAAAATGCAGCCTCATATGCAAAATGAGTTTTAATCCATGTTTTGGTTGCACTGCTGAGATTCATTTTTAAATGCACACTGACGTTTTCTTCAGCTTGTGGAGAACAGAAAAATGCATGCGGCAGGAAACAAAGTGAAACAGTAACTTTAGGCCTACAGCTTTCATTGTTCTGAAAATGAGGGCTGATACAGAGCACATTTATTTTACTATGATTGGTGGAAATTGTGGGCAGATAAGCCACGTCATTAAGGGGATAGTTTTCCTGGTAACAAGAAATGAGGACGGAAGTTAGTTCATGGTGGGCTGAGAAGACTAACAGAGGTACCAAGGGGTAGAGCGCTAGCTGTGGGACATAATTAGCTGCTGCTCCCCACACAAGATTACAGAAGCATTTCACGCTGACACTGGGTCTGCATCTGCGAACACAACAAGGTTGTGAGGAGGACTTCAAAGAAAGACTAATATTGGTAAAACAAGTGCTAAGTGAGGACCAGATAAAAATGCTGTATGTGTGGCTAAGACTTATTGCAGTGTAGGGAAGTTAGGAAATCGTTGCATGTTTATTTTACATTACTTTCAGAATGTGGGAACATTAATCCATGTGTTTAAAAAATATCTGCTTGTTCTGCTTTGTTCTCTTGTATTGCAGATGATGCTGTAAATAATCCATGGTAAGACTTGATGACATGTAAATAAGATCCAATATAAGAAGTATTTATAAAAATCAATAGAATTTTGTGTCATTCATGCATCTGTGAATTATTTACATAAGTGATGTATACAGGGGAGGCTCATATCAGTGCAATAGTGCATTTGCCAATTTACCAATGCAAGTAAAATAACAAACCAGGGAAAGCTAGTAATAAACAGCTATAAAGCAGAGGTTTGTGTGCGGTGTGATGAATGTTTCCTTCTTCGCATGCTGATAGGAAGGTGTCTGATCTGATATATAGATTACTGAATCGAAATAAGCCGGTAATATTTTATGGCACATAGATTAGTGGATGTACATAAACCAGTAATACCAGCCACAAACTAGGTGGCACTCTGAAGAAAATCATTGGGTTCTGATAAAGTGCATAAGTCTGGGGCTCTCTACAGACAACTAGCAGTTATTCTAATAGAGCGGAAAGGTTTGTTTTATGATGGGGTTATAGTATAAAAAAACATTCTCACCACTATACCGCAGGAATAATACCGCAAAACAAAATACCACTAAAGTTACCACCAATGTAAGCTAACAAGGTATGGTCACTAAAGTAATGTAATGCCAAACCCAATCTAAATGCAAGACAAATGTACCGCCAAATTCCGCCAATATTTTTACGGTAAGAAAATACCGCCAAATCCCAAATTTACCCCAATAAAACGAAATCTCCTACAGATAATGGTGCATTGGCCAGGAAATTGACGGTGGAGCACCTACTGGGCGTGACACGTTTGTCTAACACTACCATATGTTCATTAAAGAGAACACATTTTATGAGAGTAGTGTGACACTGGAAGTGAATCTCAGAATGTCTCAAATGGAGGCCACATTCCCAGAATTGGTACAATACCTGGAGACAAAATTATATGCACATGGGACATGGTCCACAAATAAAGCCACAGAGTGGCATGACCGTATCTATGGGGAAGTGCAGAAAGAACCATTGGACAATATTTTGGCAGAAGGTAGCATAATTCAGGTCTGTCTTTTGAGATTTTTAAATGCAGCTGATAAACATGTAGAGAAAGATTGGTTGATACGGCTATGTGCCAAGACATGGTTCATTTTAAATAGGTCTCTGTGAATGCAGGACAATGATGCCAAGCTGATAAGCAGATTAACAATTGAACTAGATGCAAATAGTGAACAGGAGGAAAAGTTAAGAGCAGAATTGGAGGTATGTCAAAAGGACATGCAGTCAAAGTGTAAAGATCTCGACACTCAAGTGTCTCAAAGAAAGAAACAGTTTGAGGATAGTGAGCAAGAATTAAAACACTTGAAAGGATTGGTAGATCATATTAGACAAGATAAAGAGGAGGTTATTTTGGAAATGCAACTTTTACAAAAAGAACATTTTGAGAAAGAAAGTATTATTCAAAATGCTGAACAAGAGATAGTTATAATGTTTCAAGAAAGAGACAAGAGAGACAAAGAATTCAATGAATGCCAAATACAAATGAGTGCTATGCAAAATGTGATTAATAAGATGGGTGATGAAAACAATTTCTTGCGTAAGGAGGCAGATCGGCTACTTAAAAAGTGCAAGGATTTGGAACAGCAAATATGCACTTCCAGGTCTCAGGACAAACGACAGGGCACCATGTTCAATGGAGTGGAGGTGAATTATATTTCTATATGGAGAGATAGTGCCCCAGTGTCTGTGCCGGTGTCTGAACTTGGTTGTAGTGCCCTTGGGGGATTTGACACACCCATTGGGGGCCGCCACCAATCCCATATGCCGGAAACTAGGGTTGAATCACAAAGTAGTGCAATCCCAAGCATAGCAACAAGTAGCCCTATCAAAATAATGAAATCAATCAAGGCCCTGATCAAACCATTCAAAAAAGTAGTGGAGTGCTGTATAGAGGACCACTTAGAAGCGGTACACAATATATTTAAAGCCCTCCAGATACCTAAGGAACAATACAGACAATATTTTCACTTAACTCTGGAAGCTCCCACAGCCAGCATCATTAGAGGATTAAATGAACAGCAGAACTTGACATGGGCGGAGTTTAAAAATGAGATTAGATGTCATTTTTCTCCATTCCAGTCATAACGATTATGGCTGGACCAAATATGTCCCCTCGCCAGTTTCTGCAAGACTTAAAAAGAGCTTTTTCTCGCTTCTGATGTATCTTTTGATCCCAATTCCAATGAATTTAAAACTGCCTATTTCTATGAGTTGCAAAAAGACATTATTTCATAGTTAGTCCGCAAATTTGATCGTGACAAGTCCCTTGAGTGGATTGTACACCAAAGTACAAAGCTATATGAAGTGCTATACTGTCAGGGTAGAGAGAGTGATAAAATGAAAAATACTAGACCAAAATCTAAAGAATCCTTGGCAACAGTAATGGAGATCAGGTCAGCTAAAATGTCGCATGAGTCCGCCCAGAGTCCAGGCAAAAATAATGTGACACCCGAACAGAGGGGTAATCAACAGAGGTTGCCGCTCTCTGCACCAATGTTTCAGTCACATGATCCTAGTAATAGGGAGAGCTACATTAGTCCTAGATACATAGGAGACAGGCCCTGGGCAGGATATCGGCCTAATATGTCTGATATGAACAATAATCAGAGACAAAGCCAGGATCGAAGAAGTAATGGTCCCTACCAGACATTGGGGACACAGAGCAGATTTGACCCCAACACCATGATATATGGTAATCAGGATAGACCCCCGTATGTGGATCAATTTACTGAAAATGGGAATCAGCATAGGGGGCAATACTCACAAAATGAGAGACAGGTCATGAGACAGAGTATGAATTATGCCCCACGTCAATACAATCAATCACCGCCACCAGGGGACTACAACGAAAGGATAGATACACCCTGCTCCCCGCGCCACATGAATCAAGAGTTTAGAAACAACCCCAATAGGAATCACTCTCCTGAGAGATATCAGAATAGATTCAACCAGGTGGAAAACACCCAATATTGTCATAGGCCGCACAGAGAAGATTCTAGAGAGATGGAAAGATTCCAGTGTCTGGAGGCCCAAGTGAAAATGTTGGCTGAACAAATAGGAACGCTCTGTACGGCCCAAAAACAGTCATCAAAACAGGGGGCAGAAGGCCATAGTAGTGACCGGGTAGCTTCTGATAATAAGTGACTACATTTTCATGATACCTGTAATGATGAAAAGACAGATTGCCCTGGTCTGGTTTTTCATAATGACTCTGAGCTGTTTAATGATTTAAAAACGAAAATAACTACAAATGAACATGAGGCAGAAATTGCAATTACATCTAAAAAAGAGGTTTGGTTTAACCCGGAGTTAAATCAAACGTTGGAAATTTGCACAAATGAAAAAGGAAAACCAGAAAAACATGAAATTCAAAAAGAACAAAGAGACAGATTTAAGAAAGACAACTCCTGCACAGGTAAAATAATTGATCAGGGAGTAGATGTGAATGTTAGAACACTCTCCCTAGACAATCAAGATGCTAATAAAATACAGGCAGGAAGAATAAGTACTCAAAAGGAGGGTACGGATCAGTCACCTGAAGAGTTCTTTGAGCCACAGATTTTTGAGGAAGTTAAAAAGACTGATACCCTGCCAAATACCCACAAGTGCCCAGAATTAGAAAATTACAAATTATCATATGATGTTTATACGCATAGTCAGTTGGAGAATTGTAGTGTGAACTCTGATGATCCCTGGATGGAAGGGTGAACAGTGGCCACACTCCAAAGGACCTCTGAATATGGGGAAATGAGTAAGGTTTCTCAAACTGAAATGGACAGAAAGGAGGGAAACATGTCTTTTCATTTACCAATGTGCTTAGCCAAAAGTGAGAAAGGTCTGAGAAAAGTGAATCCTGAAATCAGTAAGAATTCGCACTTTTTGTGTGTGTTAGAGGAGGTTGAAGACAGATATTATGCTCCCATTACTGTGGAAGAGAAATGAAATACATTTGCAACGATTGACATAGGTGCACAGGCCACAATTATGTCCAAAGAATTGGTAAAAAGTATCAATGAAGGGAGTTCTCCACAGAATCAGATCAAAGTGAGGCAGAGTGAAGGTCCAGTAAATAACTTGAACAGTGAAGAGGTGCCTATCGTGGGTGTTACCGAGGTTGACATAAAGATGGGAAAACACAGAATGAAACAGGAAGTGTTGATCACATCTATTTGTGAAATTCCATTTTTGATGGTGACAGATTGCCTGAAAAGATTGTCTCCTCTCATAGTTGGGGTGAATGGGGTACTGTGGTCTTTAACCAAAAAAACATTAAGACCTAAGAAAATAAAGTCACAAAACAGCAGTATAAATGAATGCCATACTGTTGCCAAATCAAATGATGCAGTGGAGATGTACCTACAGAATAGCTGTGTGCCTAGTGTCACTATCATTTTGATGTGTCAGGACAAAATGCAAAGTGAAAAAGAAAAACAATTTGTGCAGATTTATATGGATCCTAGGAAGAAATGGCAAACTGAAATAGACAAACACACATTGTGCTTCTATTCAAAAGAGAAGAAATGCAAACAGAACACTATTCCTAAAGCAGACACGGAAGAACACATCACCACCCTTGCTGAAATACACATGGAAGATGAGCAGCCATGGATTTGCATTGGTATAAATTACCATTCTAAAATGATAAAAGCCACTTTGGCCCTTGAACAGGAAAGGAGTTTTATGAATGAGAAACTACCGGGCAGAATAATGGAGAGGAAGGAGATCCCAAAATTTAGAATTAAAAACCAATATGCCTCTGGTTTGGACAACACAGATTTTGAAAATCGAATTGAAGGAAGGTGCATGCTAAAGATTAATATTGAACAAAAAACCATCTACCATAATGTGTGGATAGTGAGTGGAACACAAAATGATTTTTATCTGGGTAATGATATCATGCACAGAATGTGCATGATATTAGATTTTCTTAACCAAAAAATATGGTTCCGACTAGGTGGGCCTGCGCCCGAATTTGAAGACAAGAGAAAGGCTTATCATTGTGCACAATTGGACCCATATGCAATTGAATTACAGGTGAAGAAGGATATTACTAGTCCTGCATTCACCAAGCAGGTTGCTATAACACTAAAGTGCAAGAATGGACAGCAAATGAAAGATTCTGATGCATTTGTGTGTTTGAGTGAATCCATGAAACAGCAAGGCCTGGATTATGAATATACCCCATTTGTAGATGTTGGGGAAGGGTCAGCCGAAATTATGGTGAATAATAAAGGATGTCAGGATATTCATTTAGAAGAGAATTCTTTAGTAGGAATGGCCATACAAAAATCACATTATACTGCAGATTTCAATAACATGGTGATTGGAAATATCCCTGAGAGATATGTAGATGCACAGGGTGTGTTGCCAGAATATATGGATTCCCAACCCAAAGGGATCTTTAATACACTATCTGTGTACCCTTATGATTCAAATGAGACAGCGTGCTGTCACCAAGAGAATTGTATAGTATTTGACTTAAATGAAAATGAAACAGGAAATCGGCACAGTGAAGTGGAAGCTGATATGCCAAAATATTTAAAAGAGGCAGTTTTACAGAGATACAGCCACACAGTTGGAAAAAAGCACAGAGGTTCCTCCACTGGAAGATTTCCCAGAATTTTCAAAAATGGTAGAGGAGCAGATTTTGTTAGCAGATGCATGTGACAGTGAAGAGGATAAGAATGAGTTGAGAAAAATATTTATGGAATTCAAAGAAGTATTTGCCAAAGATGCATATGATTGCAGCCGAACTAATTTACATGTTGCCACCAGTGGCGGCCACTTATATAGGGCGGGGTGGTGCCCCTCCCCCCCACCCAGGGCCCCCCACAGTGTGCTGCAGACACTGAAAAGTTTTTTTAACATTTGTTTTTTGTACATTTTTTTTTGCAGCAAAACCAAAAATATAAATAATTAATAAACCGTCTGAGAGGCCCAATTAGCAACATTACAGAGCATGGTCTGATTCAGACCGCTCTGCAATGTTGACTGCTGGCTGGGCCTGGCTACTAGTTACAACACAGGGGCGTGTCCCCTTTTACGCACCTTTTTTGTGTTGTAGATGCATAGAGCTCGTAGCTCCACGCACTCTACGTTGCAGCACACAATGTAGGAGAATGGTGGGGCGCTAGAAGGGTGGCCCCACCAGTAAATATTCTGTGCACATACAGCGCAACACCAGCCGGCCTCTTACTTTACATTGGGGCATAGGCTAGCAACAGGTATTTAGTGAATGTCATTGGCTTTTTGCCAGCCAATGACATTCGTGAGAGTGGGTGGGGTTGGGTGATGGGCGCTGGCGTGTTGGTGACGTAGATGTTGCCACCTTCTAGAACTTCTCAGTCAGTCTACTCGAGAAGTGTTTCAGGCAGCTGCCCAGCCATGGCGCAGACCGGACAGCAGAGAGAGAGGGCCCACTTCAGTTGCAGTGCATCAGTAAGTAAAAGGATGTTGGAACCTTCAATCATTCCCCAGGTCAGCAGGACCTGGGCAATTGTCATGATCTCTGCTTCCAAAAGGTCAGGGTTTTCCCAACTCCCTTGGAAGCAGATCCATAACCCAGGTTCCGAGTGCCAACCAGTCCCAATTGGGACCTTTTGGACCCAGTCCTGGCGCCAGTGGCACCAGGCTCATAAATATGCCCAGTCCCAGCGCTGGAAGCGCCGGGCTCATAATGCTTGGGTGGACTTACCTGCACCAGACCATGCTGCTTACTTGCCTGCCAGTTGAGTCTCTGATCCTCTTCTGTTTGGAACTACTTTTCCTGTTGGGTGGGGCAGGAGCCACTCCCTAGATTCAGAACACTGGAACTCTTCTGGAAAGCAGGAACTCTTTTCTTAGGCGTGGCTGTGGAAGGAGACACCTAAGCACTACAGGAGGCTATTTAAACCACACCCGATGGATGAATCTTGCTTTGCATTATTCTGCATCCTCAGCAGCAGAACGCTCATCGTGTCTTCTGCATCTGATCCTGGGCCTAAGGAAAAAGGCTTACCATTCTGAATCCAGTCTTCAGCAACGCCTATAAAGACAAGAAAGAACAGGTTAGCATTACGGTCTTCAGTGACAGCTCTTCACTTACCTGGTCCATCGGCTGTCACCAACGCCTCGCGCTGCATTCCGGAATCTGAAAGACAAAGGCTTACCTACTCTTCGTGCGCTCCGGAGGTCTTCACACTGCATTCCGGCATCTGAAAGACAAAAGCTTACCAACTCTTGGCACGCTCCGGAGGCCTTCGGCGCTGCATCCCGCATCTGAAAGACAAAACAAGGTGCGTTTAAAGACATTGGGGAACTTTAATACTCACGTGCCATTACTCCTTTCCACATCTAACCCAGTGGGTATTCCGGCACCCTGCAGCCGCCCCGAACTTGTACCTGCAAAATAAAAAGACAGTTAGAGCGCATCGTGAAGCAGGCAACAAGCGCTTACTTACGTGCTTCCAGGCGCTTCTATTCATCACACGGGCTCCATCTTCAACTCACTTCAGCCCGCCATCCGCCATCGCCGGAACCCTGCAAAACAAGAGACATCATTACTAAAGACTTTAAAGACATTAGAATTACTCGAAAACTTACCGTTCGTGCAGTAAACGACGGACAGCAGTCCTCTGAAGTCAAGAGGCCTGCTCCCCTTATCCAGTGAAGAAACTGGTTACAGCACCCTGCCTCGAGGCAGATGGAGAGCACGGCGTTCACTTACCTAAGGTGAGAGCGTTAACCTTTGGGGTTCTACAGGAGAAGAGAAAGGGAAGAAGAGAGAGACATTCAATAACCCAGTTCATTAATCCCACATTTTCTATCTGCAGACATCTTACCCTTCGAGCCAGACATACAGTGCACAGAGGTCCAGCCCAAAGAGCCAGCCGTGTGTTACACATCACCTTTGAAGATACGGTATACGCCCAGTCAAGACCGGCGCCTCTACGGGAATCAGGTGAGCGTTACAGAATGCAAAGCCTACCACAAAACTCCCATCCAGGCGCTATGGAAACCTCGGATACCGACCAGCTAGCCCAGTTACTTGGGGAACTAAGGGCAGAAGTGCATGCAGCCCGTCAGGAAACGAACGCTCTAAGAAGGGAACTGATTATTTCCAAGGAGCGAACAGATGATCTCGCTAGACAATTGCTACAGTCACAAGCCGGACAGACCCCGTTACCCGCATCTGGGGGAAATCTTCCTTCTACATCCTCTATGAATCCAGTGCAGATCAACCTACCTGGGAATGTACCTCTGGCTCCGCCCGAACGATTTTCTGGTGACCCAAAGAGGTTTGCAGTATTTATCGATCAGTGCCGGTTGCATTTCTTATGCCGGCCAGCAGCCTTTCCAACTGATCAAGCTAAAGTAGCTTTCGTGCTTTCGTACCTTAGTGGCAATGCGGCAGACTGGTCGATCCCTCTAGTAAATCAAGATGATCCGGTCCTCCATGATTTTCAAGCTTTCCAGCTCAGTATGGAAAAACTGTTCGCAAGACATTCACAATGGCAGGCCTTGGACAATGAGCTTCTTTCGTTGCGACAAGGTAATCAAGACCTTTTGGCTTATATTGCGTCTTTCAACAGACTGATAGTGGAAACTCACTGGCCTGAGGACAAAAGGATTACGCTGTTTTATAGAGGTCTATGCGGAGAGCTCAAAGATGTGTTAGCCCAAGTAGTGAATCCCCCACAAGATTGTTCGGACTATATAGACTTAGTCGTTCAAATAGATCACAGACTGCAGAACAGGAAGGCCGATCGTTCCAAGTTTGATGCTCGAGTATTTTCCAAACCGCCAACTCCTTCCAAAGGAGTAGACTCCGGGGAACCCATGCAAAAAGGGGGTCTGAAAGGTCCTCTAACACAAAAGGAGCGGGAAAGGAGAAAACAGTTGCAATTATGCCTCTATTGCGGAAACTCAGGGCCCTTTCTTCGAGACTGTCCGGTGAAGCCTTCCAAGAAGGCAGTAGGAGCTGCAGTTACCAAAGTTACAAACTCTGAGCAGGGAAACGACCTCGCCCGACAAGAATAGAGGTCCTCTTGCCGAGCGTGAAAACCAGTTCCGTGACCTCGCATTTCGTGATACCTATGGTCCTCATTAGCCCTGATAATCCGGATCGATTACATGCAATTGAAGCTTACGTCGACAGCGGTGCCATCGGCAATTATGTGGATCATGAAATGGTTTTGAGGATGAATCTAACTCTTTGTCGCAAGGCTGTAAAGGACGTCATTACTACGGTGGATGGTACGGAGATAGCCTCCGGGACAGTAACGCATACCACTCAAGAAGTGACGCTAGTAAGTCAAGATGGACACCATGAGAAGATCGTGTTCGATGTGATCAAGGCCCCTCAGTTTCAGATTATTCTAGGAATACCTTGGTTAGAGAAACACAATCCTCTGATCGATTGGCGAGCTAGAACGGTCCAGTTTCCAGAATGTGTCTCTACTTGTCACCCTCCACCTGGTGTTGCACTGGCATCAATTTCTTCAGAGACTCCCCAGTTACCTCCCGAATACCTAGAATACCAAGATGTTTTCCGGAAGGATCAGGCTAACTCTCTACCTCCTCATAGGTCTTATGACTGCCAGATCAACCTGATACCTGGATCTACTCCTCCTTGTAGTAGAATTTATGCCCTCACCGAGCCTGAGAACCTTCACCTTCGACAATACCTGGATCAATACCTGGCAAATGGGTTTATTCGTCCTTCCAAGTCCCCTGCTTCTTCAGCTTTGTTCTTCGTTCCAAAAAAGGAAGGAGACCTTAGAACTTGTATAGATTATCGCTCCCTGAACCAGATCACCGTTAAGAATAGATATCCGTTACCTTTGATCCCTGAACTCCTGGACCAAGTCAGAAAAGCATGCATATATACAAAGCTGGATCTTAGAGGAGCTTACCACTTGGTACGAGTAAAAGAGGGCGATGAATGGAAGACGGCCTTCCGCACCAAGTATGGGCTATTTGAATATCAGGTCATGCCCTTCGGACTTTGTAATGCCCCGGCCGCCTTTCAATATTTTATGAACGATGTCCTCAAGAGAGCTCATAGATGTGTGTGTCGTTGTTTACATTGACGACATCCTCGTTTATTTTTCATCGGAATCTGAACATCGGAAACACGTGAAAATGGTCCTCGAAAGATTGCGTCAACACAAACTTTTCGCTAAGTTGGAAAAATGTGTTTTCAACGTGACTGAAGTTGAATTCTTGGGATTCATATTATCACCTGGCGGAGTGCGTATGGATTCAAAGAAGGTCGATGCAGTTCTCAAATGGCCATCACCATCCTCCGTAAAAGGTGTGCAAAGCATGTTAGGCTTCGCTAACTTTTACTGCAGGTTTATCCCCGAATTCTCTCGAATAGTCCAGCCCATCACTGCCTTGTTAAAGAAAAACAAACGTTTTGAATGGTCTACCGAGGCGGAACAAGCTTTCCAGGATTTGAAGACTAAATTTATCTCTGCACCAATCTTAAAACACCCTCGCCCCGAACTCCCCTACATCGTGGAAACTGATGCTTCAAGCCTTGCCATGGGGGCAGTTCTATCACAAAAGGACCCGGTAACCAATCAGTTGCATCCCGTGGCATTTTGGTCCCGCAAATTCTCGCCTCCTGAAATCAATTACACGATTACTGACAAGGAACTTCTGGCTATCAAGTCTGCCTTTAAGGCGTGGCGGCATTATCTGCTGGGGGCCCGACACACCGTTACTGTGATTACGGATCACCGAAACCTGCAATATTTGAAAACCGCAAAAGCCCAATCCTCTAGACAACTCCGTTGGGCATTATTCTTTGCCGAGTTTGACTTCATAATTACCTATCGACCTGGTACAAAAAACGGTAAAGCTGATGCCCTTTCTCGGATGGGAGTGGAAGAACACTTGATCAACCCTAAACCTGTACCAATCATTCCCGAACAAAGAATTCTGGGTGTAATCGCCACAGAATCCATAGAGGAAGTTAAGGATAAAGCCAGGCAACTTGTAACTCCAGCAGACAATCAGAATTGGCATCTGCAGGGAAAGGACTTTGCAGTAAAGGACAACTTATTGTATTTCCAAGAACGATTATACCTACCCAGTACAGATTTACAGAAAAAAGTAATCTCTTGTTATCACGATTCTTTAATGGAAGGACATCCCGGTATAGCCAAGACCTCAGAAAAGATCAAGCGCTACTTCTGGTGACCGTCTTGGAAAAAAGATATCAGAGACTTTATAATGTCCTGTGGAGTATGCGCCCAAAACAAGAGTCAAAAGGAAAGACCAGCAGGCCTCTTACGCCCTATTGACATCCCACCTCGCCCTTGGCATACGCTTTCTATGGACTTCATCACCGATCTACCTCCATGCTCCGGATACAATACGATTCTAGTAATCGTGGACTTATTCTCCAAGATGGCGCATTTCATTCCGCTCAAAGGCTTGCCAACAGCAGCAACTCTGGCCCGAGAATTTCTCGAAAACATCGTCCGACTGCACGGTTTTCCTTCAGTTCTAATTTTGGATCGAGGTAGTCAATTTATTTCTCATTTTTGGCGAAGTTGCTGTCGGTCGGCTCAAATTGATGTGAGACTATCGACCAGTCACCACCCTCAGACCGACGGACAAACCGAGAGGACCAATCAAACTCTGGAACAGTATTTACGCTGCATGCTGCAACAAACTGAAAAAACTTGGAAAGACATCCTTTGGATAGCCGAATATGCCTACAATAACTCTGTCCATTCGGGAACTGGGAAAACCCCGTTTTTTCTTTTGTACGGCAGTCACCCTCGAACCTCGGAGTTGGATCCCCTCCAAGATCTTGAAACACCAGCAGTAGACTACCTGCATTCTACAATCACCCAAGCCTTTAAGGAAGCTGTTTCTCACCTTCAAAGGGCTAAAGAACAATACAAGAAAGGAGCAGATCAACATCGGAAGGAAGCCCCTCAATATCAAGTAGGGGATCAAGTCTGGTTATCCACCAAATATCTACCTCTAAAAGGGCCACGCACATTCAACCCAAGATACCTTGGTCCCTATTCCATCACTACCATAGTAAACCCAGTAGCGGTCAAGTTGGACTTGCCCCCGCACATGAAGATACATCCGGTCTTCCACGTCTCTCTATTAAAACCCATGCAACCTCAAACTCGACTAACCAAATCTCCAAAACCTATCCTAGTTGATGGAGAACTCGAGTTTGAAGTCAAAAGCATTCTGGACTCCAAGATCTCCAAATCTAAACTATTCTACCTAATTGACTGGAAAGGCTACGGCCCCCAAGAGAGATCCTGGGAACCTGCTGAATATGTCCACGCTCCTCGCCTAATCAAAAGATTTCACCGAACATTTCCTGACAAGCCAAAACCCCCGGAGAAGCCCAGTTTGGGAGGGGCCTTGAGGGGGGGTACTGTCATGATCTCTGCTTCCAAAAGGTCAGGGTTTTCCCAACTCCCTTGGAAGCAGATCCATAACCCAGGTTCCGAGTGCCAACCAGTCCCAATTGGGACCTTTTGGACCCAGTCCTGGCGCCAGTGGCACCAGGCTCATAAATATGCCCAGTCCCAGCGCTGGAAGCGCCGGGCTCATAATGCTTGGGTGGACTTACCTGCAGCAGACCATGCTGCTTACTTGCCTGCCAGTTGAGTCTCTGATCCTCTTCTGTTTGGAACTACTTTTCCTGTTGGGTGGGGCAGGAGCCACTCCCTAGATTCAGAACACTGGAACTCTTCTGGAAAGCAGGAACTCTTTTCTTAGGCGTGGCTGTGGAAGGAGACACCTAAGCACTACAGGAGGCTATTTAAACCACACCCGATGGATGAATCTTGCTTTGCATTATTCTGCATCCTCAGCAGCAGAACGCTCATCGTGTCTTCTGCATCTGATCCTGGGCCTAAGGAAAAAGGCTTACCATTCTGAATCCAGTCTTCAGCAACGCCTATAAAGACAAGAAAGAACAGGTTAGCATTACGGTCTTCAGTGACAGCTCTTCACTTACCTGGTCCATCGGATGTCACCAACGCCTCGCGCTGCATTCCGGCATTTGAAAGACAAAGGCTTACCTACTCTTCGTGCGCTCCGGAGGTCTTCACACTGCATTCCGGCATCTGAAAGACAAAAGCTTACCAACTCTTGGCACGCTCCGGAGGCCTTCGGCGCTGCATCCCGCATCTGAAAGACAAAACAAGGTGCGTTTAAAGACATTGGGGAACTTTAATACTCACGTGCCATTACTCCTTTCCACATCTAACCCAGTGGGTATTCCGGCACCCGGCAGTCGCCCCGAACTTGTACCTGCAAAATAAAAAGACAGTTAGAGCGCATCGTGAAGCAGGCAACAAGTGCTTACTTACGTGCTTCCAGGCGCTTCTATTCATCACACGGGCTCCATCTTCAACTCACTTCAGCCCGCCATCCGCCATCGTCGGAACCCTGCAAAACAAGAGACATCATTACTAAAGACTTTAAAGACATTAGAATTACTTGAAACTTACCGTTCGTGCAGTAAACGACGGACAGCAGTCCTCTGAAGTCAAGAGGCCTGCTCCCCTTATCCAGTGAAGAAACTGGTTACAGCACCCTGCCTCGAGGCAGATGGAGAGCACGGCGTTCACTTACCTAAGGTGAGAGCGTTAACCTTTGGGGTTCTACAGGAGAAGAGAAAGGGAAGAAGAGAGAGACATTCAATAACCCAGTTCATTAATCCCACATTTTCTATCTGCAGACATTTTACCCTTCGAGCCAGACATACAGTGCACAGAGGTCCAGCCCAAAGAGCCAGCCGTGTGTTACACATCACCTTTGAAGATACGGTATACGCCCAGTCAAGACCGGCGCCTCTACGGGAATCAGGTGAGCGTTACAGCAATACAGCAGTGCCAGGGAGGGCTTAGTCAGTGTCAACGCCGTAGTAGTAGGTAGGCCATAGACATCGACTGGCTGAGGGCCCAGGGAAGAGCACAGACAGACTGGCACAGATTGATCCATGCCTGTGCAAAGCGCCTCCGTGCCCTGTGCAATCGGGAAGGAATGCATGCAGATTTCGGTTTAATAGGAAGAAGTTGCTCAGAGTATAGACACGCACTGCAGAGCAGCACATGTACACCCTCCCTCGTACATTTGGCTGGCCCAGATGCTAAATACAAACCTGCATTTTAACCATCATGCCCTCTGGCATGTAAAACCACTCCAACCACTTTCAAACCTGTCTGCAATCCAGAAAATGCCGTTTCGCAGAGTATTCCTTGCAAATGGACAAGGACTGTGGCCAACATCCCTCATCCCAGACAGCATGTGTTTAGTTCCACTTGCACTCAAGCCATATTTTCGATGCATCACATGTGCCAGGCGTTGCATCAGGCGGCCTTCCCCGTTCTGCACCAGCTGTGTCAGATCAGATGCAAGCGTGTTGTGCACCCAGGACAAGGAGATCTGGTCCCTGTTGCACCTTCAGTTCTTTGCAGTACGCCCAGAGCAGGCGGGAGTGGGTACATTAACACCAGAAAAGGGAATTAAGGCAGCTGCACACATGCACACACTCTCTGCACAAAGCATGCACACGCAAACTACCTTGCAAACTCTGCCCCTACTCATTTCAAATGCCTTAAATGTTGCCCTCGAGGGCACACCAATGCACAAAACAGGGTGAGGGTGGTGATGCTTAAAAACCGATGCAGACTTCCTCACCTTGGGGTGACCTTTAAATAAAGGCTTGCACCTCGCGTATGGGGGATGAATCTCGTCCCATGATAGTCATGCAATATAAAAAAAGAAAATAAATGGGTGCACAGGCTTTAAGTCCCACCAACTTGGTAAAGTCACGGAAGAGAAAGGCACTATTATAGCAAAGGTTAAAAATATATAGCCACAGATGCCACGAATGTAGTCGAAATCCTGCGAGAAAAAAAGGAGCTCTAAAGATACACCCAGGCTCAGATCTTCATGCAAACCTGGAACTATCCCGACATGTTTCCTATAGAACCCACAACCCCATTACAAATGGTGGGAGGCACTATACAAAAATAAAATAGGTGATGGGAGAAAAAAGGGGTTCCGTGCTATTGATTTTAGTGGACAAAAGAGCCATAGTTATCGAATACGCCTGTTCTCAGATAATGTCCTGTGATGGCTGTGTGGAGGAGCTAGCTTGACAGGAAATGCAGAATCTGTTTATATTATGCCAGCCTATGGCCCTTTAATGACTGTATAGGGAGGCAAGGAAGCCATAAGCATGGCCGGGTTATTCTAATTGGTGAGGATTGTTAGAGGAGGATACTACAGATACTGCATAGTGAGTGACGGCTATGGTGTTGCTCATTCGTGTACAATGACGGTGGAACGTGGGTTGCGCAGACACTCACTTATCACTGTACAGTGAGGGATATGGTGTGGGGGGTAATGCAGCCGGAAGTATTCCTGCACGGCATTGCTACTTGCTAGAAAGGATAGACAGGTGCAGTAGTGGGTAGACCGACCACACTGGGATTCGGAGTAAATGCCCTGGTATTTTTTATTTTGTTTTGGTTTTGCCATGTATGCACAGTGGCAGAGTAGTCCTTAATAGTAAAATAATAGTAATAGTAAAAGTAGCCTGGGTACACCAGCAGAATCACTGCACAATGAGTAAGGAGAGGCTGAGCACATACGTGAATTTGCGCAGTGATCGTGAGGTACATCTAGGGACTGCACTGAGTAGGGACATTCAACCGAAGAGTTTGTAGAACGTGCTTGCATACGTGTTCTTTTACAATCAATCAGGCAGTTTGGTACACATAGGAAAAATACTGTTCAGTCCGAATAGTGAGTGTCTGCAGCATTTCAGCAAAGGGAGAGGGGATAAAGAGAGGTTTTCCTGCACGGCCATGGCATGGGGAGAGGTATTCGTGTACGGTCGTGCACGGTGTAGATCAAATGAGCGTACTGAACGGATGGGTATACAGAGCGGATGAGTATACAGAGCGGATGAGTGCATAGGCAGACAGAAGTACGTGCGCGGGGTAGACTGGAGTGCATGCGCAAGAAGGACAGGAGTGCATATGTATGGAACACACAAGAGCATTCGTGAGGCACACTGGAGAATGAAGAATAAACTAGAGCACGCAAGGTGAACCAGAGTGCGTGAATATGTCAATCAGACATGAAGGTATAGGACAATCCTGAACGCCTGAAATGAACAAAAATGCATAGAACAGACCTGTCCGCACAAAATTGCGTGACGTACATAATATGCTTTGGAATGCAGGGAATACTTCATACCACACCCCACGCTTACTCTCTCCCTTACACCACCACTCAACTAGAACACAGAGATACTATGACACCATTCGGTATAACTGTTCTCATATCAACATCTCCCGCTCACTCCCCATCACTCTAAGTAAACATTGCTGGTTTCGCACCCCCCAGCCAGGCGTTCTCCTCAGGCCTAACGCAGCCACACTCGATCTGGATAAAGCCGGCCAGAGCGAACACATACTCCTGATCTCTCAACCACCACACCTAACGCTAAGAAGCAGCTACCACTTGTGAATTCCGCACCAGCTGCACACATACCTGGTGCGCACACGCACTTTTTGGACTCTCTCCACTCTCTCTACTGACCCGAACTTCGGTTCCCAAGGGCGTTCAACCTACCAGCGCCTTCAGACCATACCAATGGTATATAAGGCGCTATATAAATGCAAAATAACATAACATGACATAACGGCCATGGAGTGGAGAGAGATATTCCTGCACGGCCATGGTGCTGCGAACAAGGCTCACACCAAAAGTTAATGAATGGTAACACTGGATACTTTTATTTGGGCAGGGGTGTGGGTGGGGGGCACAGGATCAAACAATGCTTATTGCAACTGCCCACTGCTGTCATAGTGCACATGTTTAATGGCTTACTAAAACAAGCACTGGCAACGCCAACAGTTTGAGCTTTTGTGTAGGCATGGGAAAGGCTCTTGCCCGCCACAGCCGTATAATTACCTGCCTATTGATAGTCGCAGGTGCAAAATGGTACAAGTACCTTGGTATCTATTAGTAGTGCCTGGCAAATGCCTAATACTTATACATCAGCCAAAACTGTTGGCTTTCCCAATGCCTGGTTTTAACAGGACTTTGGTAAAGGACACACACAGCACTTACAAATCAAGTGGCTGAAAATGATCTAGTTAAGAAATGTGTCTTGCACCAGTAGCGGGTTGCCAACTCCATTTAATTAATTAACTCTCAGAAGACTGCTTTGAAAAAGCACTGCTGTCAGGCACTTTTTTACGCAAAGTTTGATGGCAAGACTTGATCAAAGCGAGCTCAAAGAGTACCCATGAGGAGGTGTTTTGGGCAGGGAGTGGCAAGACTCGGAACTGTGTGGGAATGGCCATAATGATTAGCAGGCAATGGGTGGGCAAATACCCAAACAACACCTACAAGCTTTGTTACCCTCCTCATATGCCATTTCCACCTATATGTGCTGTAATGCACATTTTTCAGATTATAGGTGTAATAGCCCACCTTAAAAAGGTGCTATCAGAGGAGGACAGTGTCAGACATTCACTGAACTAATTCCTGTAACTATAAATGTTTTCGAGCTGTAAAGCATGGACCATGGTTCACGCAATGTCATTCATCTTTATGATTAGAAATAAGTGAGATGTGACAGTGAAACTGTCGTTGCACATACACACAGCACTGTTATATTCTTTGACCAGCCTCAGTCAGAATCAGGTTGTTCTGATAAGTAACATTTTTTGAAACTGCATCAGGTGTGAAGATTCTGATAAATTACATGCTAATATTTTAGCTTAGTTTCTCCTCTTTCATAAAATGCCTAAAATCCCACCTTAGTAAGAGGATGAACGCATATGAATGCCAGTAACAGCATGACAAGATAATATTTTTCCATCATTACTGGCTATCTATATAATGAATTTCTTTATGCATACACCATAGTACCAGCTATTCTCAATACAGGCTACTGTAAAATACACCATCACACTCACACACGTAAGAATAATGTACCACGATTAGTATATAAAACCTAATGCTATTTGTGTCTTATTGCGGTGGGATTGGACAGTAAATTGCAAATTTTCATGCAATTTTTCAAACATTTTCAACAGAGGAGAACCCCCTGGACCCCGTTGGGTGGTCCTGGCTCGCGCGCTGCACACGCTCGCACCCAAATTACCCCAGGGACATTTACACTCCACCAGCTTTCAAATTCACCAGCCACCACTAGTTGCCGCATTACCAGAGGGGTGTGGTAGAAAACCAGTATGTATGCGCCAATATCGATTGTAACTTGCATGCTTAGAGTCATTGGCAGAGATAATTAAACATTTTGAGTCTAGGGGAATTATCTGGCCCATTCATAGTACCTCCAACACTCCTATTTTGGGTGTGTTAAAGCCAAATGGTCAATGGCGTCTGTGTGCAGACCTGAGGAAATTAAATAAAAGAGTGCCAGTGTCTAGATGGCCGCTGCCATTCATTGATCAAGGCCTTGCTCAAGTGCATGGGTCGAAGGTGTTTACCACATTAGATCTTACATCTGGTTATTGATGTGTGCCACTGGCAGAGGATATTCAGAATGTATTTTCATTTTCATTTGATAAAACGCAATATGCATGGGCTAGAACACCGTTCTGGTATGTCAATAGTGGGAGCGAATTTGGCATATTTTTGAGAAAGGCTATGCCAACTGCAGCGCAAAGAGGAATTATAGTTTATGGAGATGATGTCCTGATAAAAAATGAAAACTTGAAAAGTCATTTTAATGAAATGAGACATGTACTTGACCAATTGCAAAAGGTGGGTGCCAAAGTATCTTTACAGAAAGCACAATGGTGCAAGAAAAAGGTGAATTTCCTAGGCCATGAAGTAACTGAACATGGGCTAAATCCGCAAAAGAAAAAGGCTGGAGGCCATACAGAGATTAAAAAGATCCTAGTAATGTGAAAGGTTTAAAAAGTTTATTAGGAATGACAGGATATAACAGGAAATGTATTGAAAAGTATGCTGAAATTAGTCAACCATTGACTAAACTATTGAAGCTGAATACGCCCTGGAAGTGGGAAAAGGAGCAATCTGAGGCAGTTGCTAAATTGAAGGAATTTCTCACAAAGGCATCATGTTTAGTATATCCCATAAAAAACAGAGATTTCTTTATAGAAATAGGTTTCACTGAACATTGTATGTCAGCAGTGTAATCTCAAAAACATGATTTGAACGACAAAACGATTGCTTATGCAAGTAAGGCAGTTTCCCAGGTTGAGATTAAATTCAGTGAATGTGAAAAGGCTCTTCTGACCACTGTGTGGGTTTTGCAACATTTTCGCCCCATTGTTCAAGGGGAAAAGGTAATCATTGAGACAAATCATCACCCATTGCAGTTTTTACAGAGTAAGAGGATTAGGTCAGGCAATCTAGCACAGTCTACAATTACTTCAAGGACATTGGCATTGCAAGGCTTTCCTGTAGAAGTGAGGTATGTCCAAAATAAAAAGAGCCCAGTTGCTCAAGGATTAGCAGATTTCCATGACTGTGCAGCTGAATGTGCATCAGACGAAGTAGAGGTAGAATCTAGCTTGCAGGAGTTTGAATAATCACCACACAAAGCTTTTGATGAAAATACATGTAAGAATTTACCAACTGTATATGCTGACGGATGTGCCTTTCACATTGAAAATGACAGCAATAAACAGTTGGTATCAGGGATAGGAAATGTCAGGTTGAAATGTGAGGACATTCCTAGTATAGGAATGGAAATCGGGGGTAGGAGTAGCCAGGTAGCAGAGTTGGCAGCCATTTATAAAGCAATTACTACAATAGTTGATAATAAATTCAGTGAAATTGTCCTGGTGACTGATTCTGATTATGCATGAAATAACTTTGTAGAATATTTGCCTGGCTGGAAAGCAAGAGGCTTGATCACATATAATAGAAAGCCCCTCAAGCATGGGAAAACGATACAAGCTTTAGACAAATTAGTGTCAGAGACTGATTTAACAGTATACTGGAGGAAAATTCGTGGACATTTGAAAACTCCAGGAGAAGATAAGGAGGGAAATGATAAAGCAGATCAATTAGCCAAGATTGGGGCTGTTATGGGAGAGTTGTTACCCATTGAACACTTAATTGATGAAATACAAATAGATGCAGTTACTCTTTTGGAGCTCTAAGGCTCCAAAAGAGGTAGAACAACCAGTAGTGCAATGGAATTATGATACACCAGAGCAAGATCTGATTAAGGCGCAGAAAGATGATCCAATATTGGGGATCTATTATAATCATTTGATGCACCCCAAATAAAATCCTTTAACTGAAAATGATTATACAGGAAAAGAAGAGTTCAGGGTGTTTTTAAAGAATAAAAAACAAATTAGGATACAGGATGGACTTATGATCAGGGAATCCATAACAGGGCAGATACAGTGGGTGGTACCCCTTTCATTCAGAAGGATAATGCTACACCATGCACATGATCCAATAACTGCAGGACACAGAGATTCACAAAAGACTTTAGAAATACTGAAAGATTATGCTTACTGGCCACATATGTCCCAAGATATAGAATTATACACTAGGGGGTGCCTGGTATGCGTCCAATTTAAACCCGCTTCACCAATGCATAGAGGTCCACTGATGAAAAGAGGTTTAACTCTTCTATGGTCAGATTTACAAATTGACTATGTAGGGCCTGAAAAAAGGTCGAGTAGGGGAAACCGTTATTTTTGACCGTGGTTTGTTTGATGTTGAAATGGTTAGAGTTTAACCCTGGACCAGATTGTAGTGTGCAAACAGCAGCTACATTACTGCTAAATCATATATTTCCAAGATTTGGATTACCACAAAGAATAGAGTCAGACAGAGGGAGTCATTTCACAAGCACCTTAATGAGTAAGGTGTGGCAGAAATTAGGGGTGAAAAGGAAACTGCATATTGCATAAAGGCCCGCCTCTTCTGGGAATATTCAACTTTGCAACAGGTCTGTTGTAGAGAAATTAAAGAAGTTTGTATCGGAGGCAGGTTCCAGTTGGGATTTATGATTACCTCTGTGTAACGCTCACCTGGTTCCCACGGAGGCGCAGCGTCGAAGGCGCAGAACTCTGAAGATGGACAGGAAGGGCCCCTCTATTCTGGCTTCCCTGGCTCGTTGGATACCCTCCTGTGCGTGAAAAGGGAGTATTACCAACTGTGGAACAATGCTCAAGCCTCCCACTCCTTTCCAACCCTCCACGATACCTCCTCCACGATTCCCTGTGAAGCCTCACCTTAGGGTTTGGAAGGATGAGCTCTCCATCCTGCTTCTGATGCAGGGGCGCGTTGAAACCCAGTTACTTCACTGGATTGAGGATTGATGGGAGTTCAGGTAAGCTTGACTGTTCAGGTAAGGCGCTGTAAAAGTTCTGTTCAAAAGTTCAAGCTTAATAATAATGTTCGTTGTCTAATTGCAGCAAGCGCTAATGCTTATGTCTTTTTCCCCTTAGGGGCCGGGGTTCGGAGTGCCGGAGATATGGCGCCGACCCGAAGTGAAACAGTTCTGGATGAGCGCTCAGGTAATGTCTTTGCATTCGCTCATTCAATGTCTTTGTCTTTTTTCCCCATAGGGGCCGGGGTCCGGAGATGCCAGGAAGCGGCAGGACCCGAAATGCAGTGGGAATAATCCAACAGGTAAGACTTAAAAGGAAACTGAGCTTTCCTTATTCCTTTTCTCCCTCTCACCTTTGTTCTTGTCTTTTTTCCTCTAAGCGCCGGGGCGTAGCTGAATCCGGAAGATCGCTGCTGAAGATGGAAGCGCCTTGCAAAGGTGAGTAAAATGCAGTGCTGCAGCGATCGAAACAAAATGCCTTTAAAATGATGTCTTCCTTTTCAGGGCCGTTGGAGAAATGACTCCGGGATGCAGATTTAGCAGGTAAGGGCTTTTCTTCTCCTATTCTCTTCCTTTCTCCCCTTGCAGGTGTTCCAGGGTGCTGGCAGGCGTGGCTGAAGTCAGGATGCAGGAGCTGACACAGTGAGCGTCCAGCTGCTAGGTGCAGAGCAACGCGAAGCACGTGTGGCTGTTCGGGTGGGGTTTAAATAGCCTTGGAAGAAGTTCCTGGTATGTATCCTTCCACCAATCAGGTATGTATCCTTCCCCGACCACACCCGGGTGGTGAAGTAGTCCTACAGGTAAAGTAGTCCCATTCAGGCCTCAAGAGGGCCTGGATGAAGCAGCAAGGTCTGCATCAGGTAAGTGTGCACCCAAGCACTTAAACACATATCCTCTTCTATGAGCCTGGTGCCTAAGGCGCCAGGACTGGGGTCCGCTATGAGCCTGGCACCTAAGGCGCCAGGACTGAGTCCAAAGGGCCCCGACTTGGGCCCGCTGAGACTTCCCTGGGGAAAATGATGTCTGCCTCTGGGGTTGCTGGGCCCGGCCTGGCTCCTTGGAGGTAGGCATCATGACAGTACCCCCCCTCAAGGCCCCTCCCAAGGTCTTTTCCTCCGGGGGTTTTGGTTTGTGCGGGAATCTTCGATGGAATCGTTGAATTAATCGTGGTGCGTGAACATAGTTACTGGGTTCCCAAGATCTTTCCTGAGGTCCGTATCCTTTCCAATCAACAAGATAGAAGAGTTTCGACTTAACTATCTTGGAATCTCAAATGTCTTTCACTTCGAATTCTAATTCTCCATCAATTTGGACAGGGCCTGGGGGCTCAGACAGTCTGGTTCCAGGTTGTACTGGTTTTAGAAGAGATGCGTGAAAAACGGGATGAATCCGCATGTTGGATGGTAAATCGAGTTTAAAGGCCACTGGGTTGATAATAGCTTTGATGGGGTAAGGCCCAATGAATCTGGGATTAAAAGTTCGCTGACCCTTGAGGGGTAGATGTTTAGTTGCTAGCCATACCTGATCTCCTACTTGGTAAGGAGGAGTTTTACTTCGGTGCAAATCAGCGTTTTCTTTATACTTTTTCTTGGCTTGCTGTAAGTGGGTTGTAGCTTCTTTGAAGGCTTGGGTTATTGTGGAATGTAGGTGATTTACTGCAGGCACCCCCAGGGTCAGAGGTGGATCTAGGTCAGAGGTCCGAGGATGGTGACCATACAGGGTTTAAAAAGGAGTCTGTCCGGTTCCAGAATGCACTGAATTGTTGTATGCATATTCTGCAATCCAAAGGATGTCTTTCCAATTTAACTCGGATTGGTGTAACATGCACCGCAGATATTGCTCGAGAGTCTGATTGGTTCTCTCGGTTTGTCCGTCGGTCTGGGGGTGGTGGCTGGTGGATAACCGCACGTCTATTTGTGCTAGTTGGCAACATTTCTTCCAAAAGTGGGAGATAAATTGACTTCCACGGTCTGAGACTAATATGGAAGGGAAACCATGTAACCGCACTATATTTTCCATAAATTCCTTGGCCAAGGTGGAAGCTGACGGCAATCCTTTTAAAGGGATAAAATGGGCCATTTTGGAGAATAGATCCACTATTACGAGAATCGTGTTGTAACCACCACAAGGAGGCAGGTCAGTTATAAAGTCCATTGACAAGGTGTGCCAAGGTGCTGGTGGAATGTCCAAAGGTTGAAGTAGGCCGGCTGGCCTTTTCTTTTGACTCTTATTTTGGGCACAGATTCCGCAAGACAACACAAATGACTTTATGTCTTTTCTCCAAGAAGGCCACCAGAAGTGGCGTTTGATCTTTTCTTCTGTTTTCGCGATACCGGGGTGTCCTTCCATTAATGATTCATGATGACGGGTAATGACAAGTTCCTGCAATTCTTTACTTGGCAGAAATAACCGCTCTTGGAAGTAGGGTAAATCATCCTTAACGGTGTAGTGAGGACCCTTTTGACTCCATTCCAGTAAGGCAGAAGAGTCAAAAAGCTGTTTTACTTGAGCTTGGATGTCCTCAATGGTTTGCAATGAAGTCAAGCCCAGAATTCTTTGTTCCGGTATCTTTGGCACAGGTTCTGAACTCGAATTGGGTTCTTCCATGCCTATCCGGGATAAGGCATCTGCCTTACCATTCTTGCAGCCAGGGCGATAGGTAATTACAAAATCAAATTCCGCAAAGAATAAAGCCCATCGGAGTTGTCGCGAAGAATGAGCTTTGGCCGTCTTTAAATACTGCAAATTTCTGTGGTCCGTAATTAAGGTGATGGTGTGTCTTGCACCGAGAAGATAGTGACGCCAAGCCTTGAAAGCTGATTTAATACCCAGTAGTTCTTTGTTGGTAATTGCGTAATTGAGTTCAGGTGGAGAGAATTTTCTGGACCAAAAGGCTACAGGGTGTAGTTGGTTAGTTTCTGGGTCTCTTTGCGACAGGACAGCTCCCATGGCCGAACTGGATGCATCGGTTTCCACGATGTAAGGGAGATCTGGGCGCGGGTGCTTCAATACAGGTGCAGAGGTGAATTTGGTTTTCAGGTCCTGAAAGGCTTGTTCAGCCTCAAGAGTCCATTCAAAGCGTTTATTTTTCTTTAGGAGAGCTGTGATGGGTTGAACAGTTCGAGAAAATTCCGGGATGAACCTTTGATAGAAATTGGCAAAGCCAAGCATGCTTTGCACTCCCTTCACAGAGCTAGGAGATGGCCATTTGAGAATGGCGTCCACTTTCCGCGAGTCCATTCGGATTCCTTGAGGTGTCAGGATGAATCCGAGAAACTCCACTTCTGTGGTATGAAAAACGCATTTTTCGAGCTTGGCAAATAATTTGTGCTGGCGCAATTTCTCAAGAACTGCCCTAACATGGTTTCTGTGATCAGATTCTAAGGAGGAATACACCAGGATGTTGTCAATATAAATGATGACACAAACATCGATAAGTTCCCGAAGAACATCATTCATGAAGTACTGAAAGGCGGCAGGTGTGTTGCACAAACCGAAGGGCATTACTTGATATTCGAAGAGCCCAAATTTGGTGCGGAATGCAGTCTTCCACTCGTCGCCCTCTTTTATACGTACCAGGTGGTAAGCTCCTCGGAGATCTAGCTTGGTGTACACACGAGCATCTTTTACTTGGTCGATAAGCTCAGGTATCAGGGGCAAAGGGTAACGATTCTTAATTGTTATCTGATTTAGGGCGCGGTATTCAATACAGGCCTTAAGGTCTCCTTCCTTTTTAGGTACGAAGAACAAAGCGGAAGAGACTGGTGACTTTGATGGGCGAATGAAGCCATTGGCCAGGTATTGATCCAAATACTGGCGCAAATGCAGGTTCTCAGGTTCAGTAAGAGCATAAATCCTACTACAAGGTAGTTGTGCATTGGGTACCAAGTCGATTTGGCAATCGTAAGATCGATGGGGAGGTAAGGTGTTAGCCTGCGCTTTCTGAAAAACGTCTTGGAATTCTTGGTATTCAGATGGTAACTGTTTAGGGGTGGAAGTTACAGAGGCTAGACCCATAGCTGGATTCCTTGGGTAACAGGTTGGTTCACAATCAGGAAAAGTTATCTTCTTTGCCCGCCAGTCTATTCTCGGATTATGTGTTTCTAACCAAGGGATACCAAGAAGTACTTGAAATTGTGGGGCCTTGATCACATCAAACACGATTGCTTCCCGATGTCCGTCCTGACCCACCAGAGTGATTTCAACTGTGGAATGCGTTACAGGCCCTGAGGCTATTTCGGTTCCATCAACTGTAGTAATTACATCTTGGGTTACTTTCGGGCGGAGAGGAAGCTTAATCCTGGAAGCCAATTCACGGTCTATGTAATTTCCAATAGCTCCACTGTCTATGTATGCTTTTATAGCATGCAACTGCTGAGGCTGTTTTGGGTTCACAAGCACCATTGGCATGACAAAATGCGAGGTCAAAGAGTTTGTTTTCAAGCTCGGCAAGCGGACCCCTACGCTTGTCGGGCTAGGTCGTTTCCCGAACCAGGTGTCAATAACTCGTTATCAGTGGCTCCAACCACCTTCTTGGGTGGTTTAACTGGACAACTTTGAAGAAAGTGACCGGAAGTTCCGCAATACAGACAAAGTTGCATTTGTCGCCTTCTCTCTCGTTCCTTCTGCGTTAATGGTCCTTTAACACTGCCAATTTGCATAGGTTCGGAAACGTCAGTACTCTTGGAGTTAACGTGGGTCTTGATAGGTACTCTGGTTTCATACTTGAGCTGATCTGCTTTTCTATTTTGAAGTCTGTGATCAAGTTGAACCACTAAGTCTATGTAGTCTGCGCAGGCCTGGGGTGGATCTACTATCTGAGCTATAACATATTTAAGCTCTCCGCGCAGGCCTCGATGAAACAATGTGATCCTTTTATTTTCAGGCCATCCAGTTTCCACAACTAGTCTATTAAAGGTGGCGATATAGGACAAAAGATCCTGATTACCTTGTTGTAAGGATAGCAGTTCGTTGTCAAGGGCCTGTCCCTGCGAGTGTCGGGCGAACAATCTTTCCATGCTGGCCTGGAAGCCCTGGAAATCCCGGAGAATGGAATCATCCTGATTTACCAATGGAATAGACCAATCGGCAGCACAGCCACTGAGGTAAGATAGTACAAAGGCTACTTTGGTCTGGTCGTTGGGGAAGGCCCCGGGCCTGCATAAAAAGTGTAAACGGCATTGGTTCATAAAAACGGCATATTTCTTGGGATCCCCCGCAAAACGTTCCGGCGGGGCCAAAGGCATGTGTCCAGGTAGATTGATTTGTACCGGGTTATTCGAACCCATTGTTGTAGAAATATCTCCGGAAACAGGTAAAGGAGTGTGCTCTGCCTGGACCTGCAGTAACCTTTTGGCAAGATCATCAGTTCTTTCCTTGGATAGGATTAGTTCCCTTCTGAGAGCATTAGTCTCCTGGCGGGCTGAGTGCACTTCTGCCCGTAATTCCCCTAAAAGATGGGCCAGCTGATCTGTCTCGGAAGTCTCCATAGCACCCAGGTGGGAAATTGTGGTAAGGCTTCGCGCTCTGTAACGCTCACCTGGTCCCCACGGAGGCGCGGCGTCGAAGGCGCAGAACTCTGAAGATGGACAGGAAGGGACCCTCTATTCTGGCTTCCCTGGCTCGTTGGATACCCTCCTGTGCGTGAAAAGGGAGTATTACCAACTGTGGAACAATGCTCAAGCATCCCACTGCTTTCCAACCGTCCACGATACCTCCTCCACGATTCCCTGTGAAGCCTCACCTTAGGGTTTGGAAGGATGAGCTCTCCATCCTGCTTCTGATGCAGGGGCGCGTTGAAACCCAGTTACTTCACTGGATTGAGGATTGATGGGAGTTCAGGTAAGCTTGACTGTTCAGGTAAGGTGCTGTAAAAGTTCTGTTCAAAAGTTCAAGCTTAATAATAATGTTCGTTGTCTAATTGCAGCAAGCGCTAATGCTTATGTCTTTTTCCCCTTAGGGGCCGGGGTTCGGAGTGCCGGAGATATGGCGCCGACCCGAAGTGAAACAGTTCTGGATGAGCGCTCAGGTAATGTCTTTGCATTCGCTCATTCAATGTCTTTGTCTTTTTTCCCCATAGGGGCCGGGGTCCGGAGATGCCAGGAAGCGGCAGGACCCGAAATGCAGTGGGAATAATCCAACAGGTAAGACTTAAAAGGAAACTGAGCTTTCCTTATTCCTTTTCTCCCTCTCACCTTTGTTCTTGTCTTTTTTCCTCTAGGCACCAGGGCGTAGCTGAATCCGGAAGATCGCTGCTGAAGATGGAAGCCGCCTTGCAAAGGTGAGTAAAATGCAGCGCTGCAGCGATCGAAACAAAATGCCTTTAAAATGATGTCTTCCTTTTCAGGGCCGTTGGAGAAATGACTCCGGGATGCAGATTTAGCAGGTAAGGGCTTTTCTTCTCCTATTCTCTTCCTTTCTCCCCTTGCAGGTGTTCCAGGGTGCTGGCAGGCGTGGCTGAAGTCAGGATGCAGGAGCTGACACAGTGAGCGTCCAGCTGCTAGGTGCAGAACAACGCGAAGCACGTGTGGCTGTTCGGGTGGGGTTTAAATAGCCTTGGAAGAAGTTCCTGGTATGTATCCTTCCACCAATCAGGTATGTATCCTTCCCCGACCACACCCGGGTGGTGAAGTAGTCCTACAGGTAAAGTAGTCCCATTCAGGCCTCAAGAGGGCCTGGATGAAGCAGCAAGGCCTGCATCAGGTAAGTGTGCACCCAAGTACTTAAACACATATCCTCTTCTATGAGCCTGGCGCCTAAGGCGCCAGGACTGGGGTCAGCTATGAGCCTGGCACCTAAGGCGCCAGGACTGAGTCCAAAGGGCCCCGACTTGGGCCCGCTGAGACTTCCCTGGGGAAAATGATGTCTGCCTCTGGGGTTGCTGGGCCCGGCCTGGCTCCTTGGAGGTAGGCATCATGACACTCTGGTATTGATGGCAATCAGATCGACTCCTGATAAAGCAACAGGTATCAGTCCTCATGAGATGTTAACAGGAAGGAAGATGGTACTGCCACAACCTTTATTATACAGGGCACATGAGCAGACACCTGTGAGTGCATCTACAGTTCATGAGTATGTGGAAGAACTGAGGAAGCATTTACAACATGCATTTGCATTCGTGCAGCGAAATTTGGAGAGAGCTGCTGAAAGTGCAAAATCACATTATGATAAAAAGACGTCTGTGAAAGAGTATAATCTAGGAGATCAGGTATATAAATTTCATTTTGGAAAAGGTAAACATAAAAATTCTAAATTTCTTGCGGCCTGGCAAGGGCCTTTTCAAATAGTGGATAAAGTGTCCCCAGTAGTTTACAGAATATTGAAGACAGATGGTGAAATGGTGACAGAACAATTTGTTCATGTTAACCAAATTAAGCCCTGTCACCCCAAACATGAAATCAGGAGACTTGAGCAAGTATAGACAGCTTAAGTGTCCTCAATATATGGAGAGAAAGACACAGTGGCTGTCCTCATGGTGTCCCACGCCATAAAAAAAATAATATATATAATGTTTATTGTCGAGATGAATGCAGAGGAAGATACCATGTTTGAGAAAGGTGCGATAATAAAAATTGATAGAAAGTACTGAATCAGGTTAACTCATTATAGTACAAATTAGATATTCTACATGAAAATTGTTTTGATGTATGATGATGTCATATCTTTGTCATTGCTTCTCTCTAACATGTGCTTAGTTACAGAAATCAGAAGACTAAATCGGAATGTTTTGGACTAAATTTTGTTTTTGTGTGATAGAAAGGGTAAAATTGGTATTGTGCTATGTACTTAATCTGTCCTTTTTCTATTTAATTTAGACAAATTACCTTAAATTTGATTGGGATCGGAGGTCGCAGGACCGTAGGACACGATAGATGACGGAGTACTGGAGTCCACAGGAGGAAATTTCAAAAAAGCCTACGGACCGAAGTATGGAGGTGAAGATAAAGTGACTGGGATGCCTAAAGAGATGATTTCTATGGAAAAGCAACCAAGAGCGCCAGGATGAAAGAGTTTGACCGAATGAACCGGATGATGAAAAATTGATGGTCAGGACATCTCAGAAGTGCAGTCATAAAGATGGTAAACGTCATTAAAGGAACAATGGTGAATTGAACTTAATTTTACAACGTCCCTGATGAAGCATAGTATTATTCTATGGGACTGAAAATAAGTGTGGTGGAGAATAACATGTTTGTTATTTTAATTATTCCTTTTAGTTAGTTATATTAGTCATTTATTTTATCTATTTATTTTATTTTATTATTTTTGTTATCATATATGAAATCTATATTTCACAGCTATATAAAGACAGTTGAATATACATGACCATTCGGTTGGAAAGAAAGACGTGTGGATATTTTGTTATACATGCACATGTGTATGAGGACCCATGGACCCATTTGGGATATGTTTTGCTTTTATTATGGTTAAGCAGCGGTTATTTATGAAATGTAAATGTTCATTTTATTAAGTTGCTGATATTTCAATTGTGATTCATATGATGGAAAAAGAAAGAAGAACAAATTGGGTTTCCTTCAATTGTGGATTTGGATAGCCAGAATTGTCGGAAAAAAGGAGGGTATATGTAAGGACATGTATAGCATTTTGCAAAAATATAATAGCATTTTATTGCCAGCAGATAATGGTATTTTGTGAGCATGTAATATAGCATTTGCTTTGCCAGTATAACATAGCATTATTGGTAGTATGCAAGGTACAGGATTTACAACACAGCCAAGCCCAATTTGAAACTGCAGATATTCAGAGCACGCATAGAAAAGCTTAGTGTGCTGCCAGATTAATGTATGAAGACTGCATTATAATACATAACCAACTAACATTATTAACATTACTAAAATACTAATTCTAACTTCTCTAACATTAAAATTCAGTCTCATATACAAAATGAGGTGAAATCCATGTTTTGGTGGCACTGCTGAGATTCATTTTTGAATGCACACTGGCGTTTTCTTCAGCTTGTGGAGAACAGAAAAATGCATGCGGCAGAAAACATAGTGAAACAGTAACTTTAGGCCTAAAGCTTTCATTGTTCCGAAAATGATGGCTGATACAGATCCCATTTTTTTACTATGATTGGTGGAAATTGTAGGCAGATACGCCACGTCAATAAGGGGATGATAGGAGTTCTCTTGGTAACAAGAAATGAGGAAGGCAGTTAGTTCATGCTGGGCTGAGAAGACTAACGGAGATACCAAGGGGTAGAGCGCTAGCTGTGGGACATAATTAGCTGCCGCTCCCCACACAAGATTACAAAAGCATTTCACGCTGACACTGGGTCTGCATCTGCGAACGCAACAAGGTTGTGCGGAGGACTTCAAAGAAAGACTAATATTGGTAAGACAAGTGCTAAGTGAGGACCAGATAAAAATGCTGTATGTGTGGATAAGAGTTATTACATTGTAAGGAAGTTAGGACATTGTTGCATGTTTATTTTACATTACTTTCAGAATGTGGGAACATTAATCCATGTGCTTAAAAAATATCTGCTTGTTCTGCTTTGTTCTCTTGTATTGCAGATGATGCTATAATAAACACATGGTAAGACTTGATGACATGTAAATACGATTCAATATAAGAAGTATTTATAAACATCAATGGGATTTTGTGTCATTCATACATCTGTGAATTATTTACATAAGTGATGTATACAGGGGAGGCTCATATCAGTGGAGTAGTGCATTTGCCAATTTACCAATGCAAGTAAAATAACAAACCAGGGAAAGCTAGTAATGAACAGCTATAAAGTAGAGGTTTGTGTGCGGTGTGATGAATGTTTCCTTCCTTGCATGCTGATGGGAAGGTGTCTGATCTGATATTTAGATTACTGGATGTAAATAAGCCAGTAATGTTCTATGGCACATAGATTACTGGATGTACATAAGCCAGTTATATAAGCCACAAACTGTAGGTGGCGCTCTGAATAAAATCATTGGGTTCTTATAAAGTGCATATGTCTGGGGCTCTCTACAGACAACTGGGGGTATTCTAATAGAAAGGAAAGGTTTGTTTTATGATGGGGTTATAGTATTAAAAAACATGCTCACCACTTTTCCACAGGAATAAATACTGCAAAACAAAATACCACTAAAATTACCACCCATATAAGCTAACAAGGTATGGTCACTAAAATAATGTGATGCCAAACCCAATCTAAATGCACAACTAATTTCCAGGCCAAATTACTGCCAATATTTTTACAGTAAGAAAATACCACCAAATCCCGAATTTACCCCAATAAAACAAAATCTCCTACAGTACCCACAAGTAAGTACTCGTGATGAAGGAAATTGTATTTCCGAAATGCGTTGAGTTTTTAATATGAACCACCTCTGACGATATTGTACCAATATGAAAGTAATATTGTAACTTTGTTTTCATATTTGGAAGGTTGTTCGCTCCACTTCTTTGAGTTAAATTAAAAATGATGTTTCAACCTCTACTATATGTTGTATTAAATTTACTTGTTACAATGTCTGCCAATAATTAAATTTAGAACCAGTCGGTTCCTAGCATGGACTCTTATCTGTGAAAAAAAATGTTTTACTTAACATATTTTATAACCACATAGGATTGATTTCCAATCCAATAATTACTATTTGAATTATATTTATCTATTATTTGTTACCATACAATTGTTTGAGTGTGCAGGGGACGGGAGTGATCAACTGACCCTGCACACTTCCTATTCGTAGCACTAATGGACATTCTCAGGCCATTGTAAATGATGACAAAATAGCTTAACCTAACATAGCCTTAGGCCAACACGATCAGTTAACAGTGAATGCAAAACAAGCATGCCCCCCTGTGCGTACCTTGATTACGTTGTTTCAACAGTTGATGCAGGGCTGAATTCTGGTGCCTCGTGGGTGGCTGATCCAGGTTCAAGGATACCTGGTGGGCATACTGCCACTGCATCAGGTGCGGTCAGCCTCCCTTTGAAACCCAGCCAAGTGCACTCTGTCTAGTAGACCAGTTAACAAATGTGTTGGCATGGGCCAGGAAGTGTGGCATCTTCTGAGCTCAGATCATGAAGGACAACCCCAAAAAGTACAGTGGGTGACCACAGCCAACAAGATAACAACATAGTCAAAATTATCGGCCAGCTCACAAGGATCAGACCAGGACTTAGAAAGGCAACTTTGTTGGGAATGGAAGAGAACCAAAGGGTGTGCACAATTGCTGTGGCTAAAGTATAATGTGGAAATTAATGGGATGAATATTTCAACACTCCAACCACATTTCTTAAAATGTCCGTCGGGTTTCATGTACAAAGTGAATATAATGACACATTGGGCTAAATTAATACTGTAAATGCCCAGAGATACTGACAATTAATTCCCAGAAGGTGAAAGATCTGTGTAGGTCATAGATCAGTTAGCAAATACTACAGGTTACATCAAATAGAATAAAGAAATAACTGCATAAGATTACTGACCTATATAGATGGCAGTCCTCTTTTGAAGTTTGGTGTTTATCCTTTAGACATTATAACTCAAAGGTTCTCCCTTTTATTAGAGTCTGAACCATCTTGTTTCCCTTTTTTGGAATGGGAAGGGCTTAATATTGTCCTCTTTTAACGTCTGTGTCCTCCTTAAGCCTATCCCAGGTCACATGTAACAAACCCTGCCTTTGAGAACATAAAACATCAGTTATCGTATTGACAAGCGGGCACTGGTATTTTTGGAAGAGCACAGTCTTTCTTGTTCAATTCAGCGTCATTAAGTATATGCTTCCTGCTTAGTTTATGAGAAATAAGTCCTTGAAAAGCTATGGTCCTGGCTACCATTATTTGTTATTTGTTCAGCGGTTCTTTAATTATAGGGACTGATTTTGAAGGCTCACTCAGAAACATGTAAGAATGTGTGGAATATGCTGTATTATGAATGTCCCAGTATCCCAGGTGGCTTTACCTAATGTAAGCAGTGTGACTGAATTGATATAAAAGATATACTGTTGAAGTTGTTGGTTTTAGGTTCCTTGAAAGTTGGACTGTTTCATTTGATTTAATGATTGTTCTCAGGTTATGTGACAGTTGTACTGATGTAAGCTATTGCTTGTGATGAAAAATACACTGGACCTTCCCTCCAGCAATCCCACAGAAATATGTAATTGTTGCATACCCCACTTACAGCAAGAGGAGCATTTTGAACCTATTTAATAGCACATACCCATTCTGCCGCTGTCCATGATATCATGGATAAACAGAGTTGTTCATGTTCGTGCATGGTCATCCCCTTTCTTTCGACAGGTTTTGTCCATGGTATTTTTGTCCATGTCTGTTCATGAACCACAGTAATTAAATCTATTGTCTTTATACATGTGAGAGGGGTATACATGGACAGGCAACTTTGTATGATAACTTTGTCCATAGTAACAATTATAAAGCTGTCCATTTATATCCATGGCCATCAATGTATGTCCCAGTTATTGTTCCTCATGATCTGTCTATAAAGATAATTGCATCCATGTCCTCTATCCCCGTAACAGGGGATATACAATGACAGGCAACCAGAGTTGTCCATAGTTGTATGTGGTCAGCCTTGCTAATATACAAAGTGATTTTTGGTGATGTTTTGGTCACGATCCAACGTGCAACTTTGATTTTACATAGTTCGTTATTCTGTGTATAATTTTACATGAGGGGATGCTAATCTGAATTTCTCTTAAAAATCAGAAGCTGTTTTTTTGTTTTCAGGACCCTTTTAAGGCAACCCCAACTGTGAAACTCCACCCATCATTCAAATTAGTTTCAACCCAAACCCAATGGTTTCTGTTTCCCATCATCTCCTAAAAGTCTAGCTAATCTGAATTGTTTTAATTGCAATATCTGTGTGACATGTCAGGTGCTAGCATACACCTTATGCAATGAAAGGCAGAGAAGCGCAGTCCGTACCAGGATAGGCAGCACCATTTTTGTTCCACAGGTCTGAAATAACAGTGAGTTCAACATGAAAAAATACATTCCAAAAAAAGTTAATAAGTTCATAAGTCACACATAAATATTTCTTTCCATATAACATTGTTAGAGAATATTTACTATAAGAGTATGCACTCGTGATAATATTCAGGTCCATTAAAGCTGTGGAAATGCCCCAAAAAGCTACTTGTTATTCAACAGGAAAACATGATCGATAGATATAAAAGTGAAAATGTGTGGGTTTGTGGGTTTGTGGTTTTGCTTATGCTCCCTATACAATTCCACACTGTTTCACCAATCTGTACCATATTTTGCACAGTTACCTGTTAGGACCCTCCGGACATTACGGGCTACATGCCATCTAGAAACCCAACTCCTTTCCCTGTATTTCAGCAAAAGCGCAACATTGGGTGAGGGTTTGTGGCTTTGTATATGTTCCCTATACAAATACACACCCTTTCACCATTTTGCACCAAATTGTGCACAGTTACCTGCTAGAACCTTCCAGGCAATACTGGATACCTGACATCTGGACACCCCATCCCTTTCCATGGATTTCAGCAAAAGTGAACATATGGTTGTGGGTTTGTGGCTTTGTGTATGTTCCCTATAAAATTCCACACTGTTTGACAAATCTACACCAACTTTTGCACAGTCACCTGTTAGGACCTTCTGGACATTACTGGCTACATGACATCTGGACAACCCACCCCATTCCCCAAAAGTGCAAATTTGGGTGTGGATTTGTCGATTTGTGACTACACATATGTTCCATATACAATTCCACACCATTCCACCAATCTGCACCACATCCTGTACAGTCACCTGCTAGGACCCTCTGGACATTAGTGGCTACATGACATCTGGATAACCCACACCTTGCCCCAGATTTTGGCAGAAGTCACTGGATTTGTGGGTATGTGGCTTTGCGTATGTTCCCTATACAATTCCACACGGTTGCACCATTCTGCACCAAATTATGCAGTCACCGTTTTGGACGCTCTGGATATTACTGGCTACATGACATCTGGACAAACGACCATTTCCCTCGGATTTCAGCAAAAGTGCAAATTTGGGTTTGGGCGTATGGCTTTGTGACTCTGCATATGTTCCTTATACAATTCCACACCTTTTCACCAATCTGCACCTCATTTTGATGAGTCACCAATAAGGACTGCCCACAAATTACTGGCTAGATGACATTTGGAATCCCCACCCCTTTCTCAGGAATTCAGCAAAAGTGAAAATGTTGGTGTGCGTTTGTGGGTTTGTGACTTTGCGTATGTGCCCTATACAATTCCACACTGTTTCACCAATCTAAACCAAATTTTGCACAATCACCATCTGGACATTACTGGCTACATGACATCTGGACAACCTACCCTTTTCCCTGGATTTCTGCAAAAGTGAACATGTGGGTGTGGATTTGTGGATTTGTGACTTTGTGTATGTTCCCAATACAATTTCACACCGTTTCACCCATCTGCACCACATTTTGCACAGTCACATGTTAGGACCCTCTGGGCATTACTGGCTACATGACATCTGGACACCCCACCCCTTTCCCTGTATTTCAGCAAAAGTGAAAATATGGTTGTGGGCCTGTGGCTTCACGTACGTTCCCTATACAATTACACACTGTTTCACCACTCTAGACCAAATTTTGCAAAGTCACCTGCTATGACCCTCTGAACATTACTGGCTACATGACATATGTATAACCCAGCCCTTTCCTTGGATTTCAGCAAAAGTGCAAATATGGTTGTGGGTTAGGACCCTCCGGACATTGCTGGCTACACACCATCTGTACAACATATCCCTTTCCCCTGATTTCAGCAAAAGTGCAAATGTGGGTGTGGGTTTGTGGATTTGTGACTTTGTGTATGTTCCCTATACAATTTCACGCCATTTCACCCATCTGCATCACATGTTGCACAGTCACCTGTTAGGACCCTCTGGGCATTACTGGCTACATGGCATTTGGACACCCCACCCCTTGCCTCGGATTTCAGCAAAAGGCACTGGGTTTGTGGGTTTGTGGCTTTGCGTAATTTCCCCATACAATTCCACACAGTAGCACCAATCTGCACTACCTTTTGCACAGTCACATTTTGCAATGTTCTGGACATTACTGGCTACATGACATCTGGATAAACCACAATTTTTCCGGATTTCGTCAAAAGTGCACATTTGGTATGGGCTTTTGGATTTGTGATTCTGCATATCGTCCCTATACAATTCTGCACCATTTCACCAATCTGCACATCATTTTGTTGAATCCCCTGTAAGGACCATCCATACATTACTGCTACATGACATTTGGACACCCCACCCCTTTGCCTGGATTTCAGCAAAAGTGAAAATGTGTGGGTGGCTTTGTGGCTCTGTGTATGCTCCCTATAAAATTACACACAATTTCACAAATCTGCACCACATTTTGCAGTCACCTGTTAGGACCCTCGTGGCATTACTGGCTACATGACATTTGGACACCCCATCCCTTTTTCTGGATTTCAGCAAACTGGAACATGTGTGATTGGCTTTTGTGGCTCTGCGTATGTTCTCTATGCAATGCCACACAGTTTCACCAATCTGCACCACATTTTACACAATTATCTGTACTTATGAGGGAATGAAAGCCCAAGCAACACCGGGTATATCAGCTAGTGTATTATAACAGTGTTGTGTTTCATGATTTTGCATGCTGTCTTCTTTTCCTTCAGTAGCTTGTATGACTGGGATACTCTGGTATTGCTGAAAGGGAAATGTTTTAGGGAGGATGGCTGTTTATGCCAGAAAAGAGTTCCCAGAACTTTTCTCTACCGCTGTAAGGATTACTAATCATGGTCATCCATGGTTATACTTTGTGTTAATTATGAACCATATGTTGTTGACAAGCCACATGTCATATGAATATCACTTCACCAAACATATCAGAACATTTAAAATGTTCTCATCAATTTGTGATTATTCAAACACTTTAGGGACAACCACCTATGTCCATGTTATCATGGACACAATCGGGACACGCATATTCATGGTATGTCGCTGAGCCATTTACCATCCATGGTTATCAATGTTAACCATGGGCAGAATAATTGGCAAACCATGGTCATACATGGACTATGTCCATAGTTTACCATGGTGTAGACATGGGCAACCATTGTTTGTCCAGGAAATTAAAACTGGGGAGGAGAGGCTAATGATACAGATACTCATTTATCTCTGAATGGAGAACAGAGTTGCCATGTCTAAGAAAGATTTGAAAGGTCTCTTCTGAGACAGCACAATTATTTTAAGCAAACAATAGCATTAATCTCTTTGTCTGGAAGATGAAGACAATCAACATATACCACCGTGACCCGACACCATGGTGTAATTAGCCTGTTTAAGACCCACGTGCCTATCTAAGGGGTAGTTCCAAATAACGAGACACGGAGCCCGTCTGCAAACACAACCTTCTTTATTTTTACATATGCGGCAACTGCCGCACTCGTGAACCCGCCCCTCCCTAACCCTGACGTAATGTTAGGTTAGGTGCGCTTCGCACCTGGGCCGCAACATCGGCCCACCCACACAACGATGCATGCTTGCTAACATCTCTCCCCTTTTTATCATGACGGTTCATTCTCTCTGCTCTTACCACATTTCTTCTATGAGGCGAAGCGGCTCCATGCAACTCCTTTGTGGGCGCAATTGACATGCACGAGGGTCGCCCCCTCGATTATCTGTGACATGGTGTTTTGCTCACATTCAGACTCTTCCTCATCTCAATGGTATGGTTTGTCTCGTGTCCTGTCTTCTTCACTGTCCCTGTTTATTTCTCCAATTTCTCCTTGTTTGTGCGTCACTCGTTTGAAGTACGAACTGTTGCGGGTCATTGACGAGCGGTCATTCCACTGTCCCATGATCATCGTGCCTTTCTTATGCGTCACGATGAGTGGGGTGGATGCAAAAGTGGCTTCTTCCTTTCTGTTCTTTGGTTGTCGGATCCATACTTCATCACCGGGTTGCATGTGGTTCTCACAAGCTCGTCTCTTCCAATCTGTGACCACCTTCATTTTTGCTTTGCTCATTTCATCGTTGACTCTTGCCTCTTGTTCCAGGGCCGTCGGCTCTCGTGGCCGGGGATCCTCGGGTAGCCGCGTTGTGATCGGCCTCCTGAATAATAGGTCCGCCGGGCATATCCCTGTCGTGCTGTTGGGCGTGTGTTGGTATTCTCTGAGTAGTTGCTTGAGAGCTTGCTGAAAGGGTTTGTTTTGAATATGGGCGATTTGGAGGGTCCTCTTGATGCTGGCCATGAACCTTTCGACCATGCCATTCACCTGTGGCCAGCGAGGAGTGATCTAGCGATGTTGGAAGCCCATGTACTTGGCGTACTTCTGGAAGTCATGGCTTACGAATGTGGGGCCGTTGTCCGACTTTATGATCTTGGCGATCCTGTATGCTGACAGCATTCGATCAAGTGCTGGAAATGACACTCGATGTTGCACTGCTTTCAACTATCTGAGCATCCGGGAATCGTGAGTGTTCATCCATGAGCACTACTACATGTGTGCCATTGTTTAGCGGTCCGAAGAGGTCTACTGCGAGTTCCTCCCACACCTGTTTTGGTATTGGCGATGTTTGCAGCGGGTTTGGGTGTGGGGGTGGTGCTACTTGCGCACAGATGTGGCAGCCTCCCACAATGTTTTCTACCAGTCGGTCAAGCTGTGGGAACCACACCTTTTGTCTGAGGAGGCGTTTCGTTGCTGCCACCCTTCGGTGTCCTTCATGACCCAGATGTACCGTCTTTTCTCGAAGTGTTCTTGGAATTATCACTTTGAAGCCTTTTAGTAAGATGTGGTCATCCACCACAGTTATTTTGTCTCGTACCTGATCAAACCATTTGACATCTTCTCGTGTTGTTTCTGCCTCTGCTCTTGCTTGCTGTCTCATGAGTGTTTTCTTGTTCTCCTGCAGGCAGTGCCTCACGATTCGGTGTGCTGCATCTTGTTCCGACAGTGCGGATAGTTCTGCCCATCCTGCCGGCAATGGTTGGAGATGGTGAACTGCACAGTTTATGAATCATCTGCTATGGAGGGTTGCGACTCGTTTGATGCCGTGGGGTGATGGGATAAGTAGTCTGCTGGGTTTTCTCCCTTGCCAGGGCGGTGTTTTACTGTGAATTTGTAGTCATGTAGGCGCAGACCCCATCTGGCTATTCTTGGTGGCATTCTGGCTTTGGGGTCACCATAAATGGTGAGCAGTGCTTGGTGGTCCGTGGCTATCGTGAACTCCTTTCCAAACTGGAACAAATGAAAATACTCACACGCCCATACCACTGCCAGGCTTTCTTTTTTTGCCTGTGAATACGCCCGTTCTGTGGCGGTCAGGCTCCTGATCGCGTAAGCTACTATATAGACGATGTGTGGGTCTGCGGGGTCTTTTTGGATAAGTATTGTGCCCAGTCCCACTGGGCTTGCGTCAATGATTATTTCAGTGCTTTGGCAAGCGTCGAAATACGCCATGTCTTCCGCTTGCGAGATGGCATTCCGAATCACTTCAAATGCCTTCTGGCACTCCGTCGACGAGATGAACGGTGTGTCTTTGCATGTAAGTAGGCGTAGGGGGTTTCTCACGGTGGCTTAGTCCTTCAGGTACCTCAAACAGTAACTGGCCAAGCCTAAGAACGAGCTCAAGTCTGTTGTATTCTCGGGGGGCTTAGCCGAGTTAAGTGCTTTGACTTTGTCAGGGTCTGGTCTCATACCCTTTTCTGAAAAAATGTGACCAAAGAATCTCAGAGACCCTCTGGAGAATTCACATTTTGTCCTGTTTAGCATGAGTCCTGCTTCCTCTAGTGCCTGGCATACTCTGTGTAATGCCATGTCGTGCTCTTCTTGTGTTTTGCCGTATATCAATACATCGTCCGAATAATTTAAACAGTTTGGGACATGTCGAATCACCCTATGCATCTCCTCTTGAAAAATTTCAGTGGCGGATGAAATGCCAAGCTGAGCCTTTTGTATTGGAAAAGACTGGGGTGGGTTACAAAGGTGGTAATGTATCGGGATTCTGGTGCGATTTCAAACTAGTGATAACCTTTCGTTAAAGCCAATTTTGAGAAGATCCTCGCCCCGTGGAGGAGGTGGATCATAACCATGATTCTGGGTGCCTGGTGTCTTTCTCTCTTGATGGCGACATTGGCCGACACACAGGCGTATGGACTCGTCCGGGGATTTCTTGGGGACGGGGACAATGGGCGATACCCATGGCGTGGGACCTGACACGGGTTCAATTACATTCATTTTAATGAGTTTGTCCAGCTCGTCCTCCACCTGCCGTTGAATATTGATAGGAATGCCTCAATAGTGTTGAGCAACAGGTTTGATGAGTGGGTTTATGTGAAGATGTACTTTCCTGTTCTTTAGTTTCCCGAGGCCACTGAACAATTTTGGGAACGTTTGTTCAATCGCCTCTTGTTTGGCAAAATATTTATGAGCCATCAGCTGGTATAAGATATGTACTAGACCCATGTCCACCGCCGTTCGAAAACTTAGGATGCATCCACTGTTGGCCTCGGTTTTCAAGATGTGCAAGGGAATTTTTGCTGCATGTTCTTTGTGGGTGCACCAGGTCTTGATCGTGCCTTTGCATGGTAAGGGGGTAGTGGTGCCATATGGATATATGTCCACGGAGGTGTTCTTGATCTTTGGCAGCGGAGTGAGTCATTCATATGCTTGTTCACTGATGATGTTGACCGTTGATCCCTTGTCAATCAAGAATTGTAGTGGGGTGTTGTTGACACGTAGTGTGAGGATGGGACTGTGTTGCATGGCCATGGTGTTGTTATTTAGAGCCCACACGTATCCCTTTTTCCTCTGATCTTCTTCTGACAATGGTGTTTCGGTGCTTGAGGGGGACCGCATCTCAATGTACCTGACATAACGCCTTCTTTCGGAATGTCTGGCCTCTTCTGGCGGGCGTCTGTCGTCTCGAGTGTAGAGGTTCCACTGATCCCTGTCTTCTCTCCTGGGATTTGGGTGATCGCTTTCACCTCTGGGTCTTCGTGGGCTTTGGCGGATGTATCTGCGTCTTTCCTTAGTGCGCTGTCTGCCCGCATTGGGTCCTGGCGCGTTTTTGCACATGGCCTTGTAATGATCCATTCCCCCGCATGCGGCGCATTGTTGTCCTAATGCTGGGCACTCCCCCACATGTGGCGTCAGGGCGCTTACCTCCTTGGGTGGGATTCGCGTACAGTTTGTTGACGATGTCGTTGTTTTCCGTGGGCTGTTGTATGGAGATTTTACCCAAGTTGTCCAGTTGTGAGTCTACTGCCGCTTCCATGCGGGCCAGCACCAGGATTTCTTCCAACAACCTCTGCTTTTGCAGCAATTGTTTCTGGAATGGTTGGGAGAGGCATCCTGCAATCACTTGTGATCTGAGTGCTTCCTCATTTGAGTACTTGTGAAACTCGCAATGTTTCAGTTTAATGCAAAGGCGCATGACAAAGTTGTCTATGGATTTGCCCTTCTCCTGCCGGGTCGTGTGAAAAATATGCCACTCATAATCAACATTGGTGTGGGGCGCAAAGTATTCAGAGAGTTTGGCATGGAGTTCTCCATACGTTACAGTGTCCACGTTCAGTAATTCGCCCGCAATGTCTCTCACCGCCAGCCCTACCGCCATGAAAAGCATGTTCTTGAGTCTTTCCTCGTCTGTTAGACCTGTGGCTCCTGCGTAAAATTTCAAGTCTCTGAGCCATATGACTCAGCGGGGTCCTAAGTTCGAGGTGTCCCGTATCTCAAATGGGTTTGGCATGTGCATAACTTGTGACGTGCCACCGTTGGTCTGCGGTTGCTGGTCAGTTCCTTGTGAGTTGTCTGCCCCTCCTGAGGATGAAGCTGTTGCTATCGCTGGGTCTGAAATGCTTGCGTGAGGGTGTGCAAGTGTCAGGAAGATTTGATATTAATGTTGGAGCCTGATTTATAATTGTTCTGTCCGTACCTTCATGCCCTTTGGCTGTGGCGTTGTGTGTTCGCCCAGGTTCTTTGCTTTCTTTGTGCTTGGGTGCTCGTTTATCACCTGAGCGTGCAGCTCTTTCTGGGACATGTGGCTGGGTTTCTTTAATATTTGTGCTGCTACGTTCGCTATTCTGCGAGAGCGGTCATCCGCGTGTGATTTAAGGGAGGCCACTTAGCACTTCACCTGCGTCGCTCCAGTTGGCAGGGCCACCCCTTGGCGCAGGTGGGGAGAGCTGGCGTGTGTGAGCCACATGGCCGGTGTGCTCTAGTACTCCTCTGCTGCCCTTGTTGTTTGCAGGGTTGGCTAGGGCTCCGCAGTGTTTTTCGAGCGTGTCTCCGTAATGCGTGATGTTTTTTTTTTCTTTTTTTTTTATGTCGTTGGAGGCGTGCCGAAGCACTTTACTGCCCGACCGCAGGCCTCATGTTGACACGGGCGGGTCGCTCGCCCCTCATCGCCATTGTTTAAAACCCTTGTGGCTATCTAAGGGATAGTTCCAAATAACGAGACACGGAGCCTGTTTGCAAACACAACCTTCTTTATTTTTACATACGAGGCAACTGCCGCACCTGTGAACCCGCCCCTCCCTAACCCTGACGTAATGTCCGGTGCGCTTCGCTCCTGGGTCGCAACATCGGCCCGCCCACACAACGATGCAGGCTTGCTAACATAGCCTTGTTTTGTTAATGGTTCGGACTTGTATCTCCTGCGCAGTCATTTGTATATAGCCAGTATTGTGCTGAAGTGCTTCTACAGCTACTTTATGGTAAGCACTTTATCAAACAGGTATCATGCAAATTCAAAGTTTTGATGTCTGTAATTAAACCAAAAGAAAACAATATCTGAAATGATAAAATGCACACACTTGAAAGTCTCACAGGTTCTTCATCAGATGATGGGCAGATGATAACCACCATCTGAAGAAGTCTATGGGACTAAGAGTTCCTATGCATTTTACCATCTCAGTATGACATTTTTAGTTAGTCCGACAAACATTATCAAAGCTTGCATTCCGGATGATTGTAAAAATGGACTTACACAGGATCAAAGCTGTTCTCTTCACCCAGGGATTATGAAAAAAATCAAGCCCTGGCTTTTGTAAGGACAATCTCAATCCATGTACACTACGTGGGTTCATTGAAAACATATTGTATTTTTCTTTTTATCTGAAAAGGCTCTGCCTTAGTGACAGCGAGCAGCAGAAGACTTTATAGAAAAAGTACACTGTAGCAGCAGCATGTAAGTGATGAGGTGCTAGGCATGGAGCAGTATGATATGGGGCTAATACGGCCAGCATTAAGACTCACTCGCTGCATTTACATTCCATTTCAAAAGTAAAATCCTCAAACTCTTGGTTTATTGCTGATGACACAATATGCACCTGATGTATGGAGCCTGTAGCTTTGCAAGGGCATATCAACTAAATGGGCCTCATTACGAGGTGGGCGCAAAAGTATACCGGGCACCGTTAAGGACCTTGGGGGCAGTAATCCCTTTGCGCCCTATTCCGAGGTCCCTTAGCGGGTCCCTTCCTTAACGCCTGGTTTTACTAGGCGTTATGGACGGGGACCCTTCCTTAACACCTGGTTTTACCAGGCGTTATGGACAGGGCCCGTCAAGGGACTTCAGAGCTAATAATGATACCACAATTTGTGGTACCGTTATTAGCGCCTTCCCCCTTCCCATTGAGCCCTATGGGGGCTCAAATGGGAATGGGGAATGGCTTTTTCAATGGGGATTTACCGGTCCCGCCAAGGTCGGATTGGACCGGTAAGTCCACATTGAATGGGACCGGACACAGTCCCGTTATTGGTGGTAGTCATGGCGCTAATAGCGCCATGACTACCACCAACCTTGGAATGAGGGCCAATGTCTTTATAAAAGCCACCTGGTTCTGACAATATGTTACAGCATAAAAGCACATTGCATGACCAAAGAAGACGCATGACTCTGAGAGGCATATTCACCAACACGATGGACACTGGTGCTGGTTTAGCAGCTTGTCTTGTTCTTGTTTAATTACCCTCTCTGAATCGCTTGCTGCTAATGTCGACAGCAAGATCCTTGAATGAGGGCAGAATACTGTTGTGAAATTGTAACCGAAGTCCAATATCAACTACATTCACCTTGTAATCCTAGTGCAGTGTTTGGAGAGTGTGGCAGAGGAGAGATAATTCTGGCAAAGATTCATCGTTCCTTCTTCTACTTTAATGATTGATTTACACAGTGTGGTCTTGCCCAAAGGACAATATAGTGATTGACAGATAACTTTGTCCATAGAATCTGAACAATGAACAAAACAGCACTGGGGGGTTAACGGTTGAAGCAAGGGGTCAGAAAACTAGATTAAGAGAAATAGTAAGTGGTCAGGATGGGAGAGGAGAGCAAGGCAGTTGATGCAATTACAGTCTTTTTTGATGGAACGTCAACAATGTGTTAGACTGGGCAATGTGTCAAAGTATGCCACAGTACAGTGCGGAGTCCCACACTGTTCCTCGTCATTTCTGGTTCAATATTTATATGCAGCCTCTGATGAGAATCATGCTTAAATTTAAACTGTCATATCATTCTTATACAAATGACACACATTTATAGCTGTGGGTCAAAGACTCTTCTTCTTCCTTTACGGGCATCATACAATGCACTGAAGAGACTACAAGATGGATGACCTTAAATACATGTTATATAGTGCTTGGGATGTATGTAAAAGCCTGATGATGTAAGAGAGAATGTTTGGGGTGGCAGAGAGAATGTTAGGGTGTGAGTGAGAGAATACTTGTAGCAAAGGTTCTAGATTCAGGCAGTTGGAGAACCCCTTCCTGGGTAATGGGAGCCAGTGGTTCTTACTGTGCCATCGTATTGTAACTTAATGTGTGTGGAATAAAGTAACTTGCTGGAAGCTACCTGTCGTGCCTGAGGATCCTGCTTTACTTCACTAGCAACGAGTCGGTCTACATGGATGACTTGAAATGGACCTGCGTGGCAAGTTAAGAAGTTTAAGGTGACCAATCTGCTGCAGGGGTGCAGAAGAGAAAGAAATGGAACCACTGCTCCCACAAGTAAGTCCCATCAACCTGGGCAAAGAAAGGGGGAAGCTTTAGCCCATCTGATGTCCTTTGGGAAACAAAAGGGTAAAGGAAATGACAAGCTTGCCCCACTAGATGTCACAGGGCGAAGAGAAGTGAGGGAAGGGGAGCTGTCTCCAAGTGTATTACCCAGTGCCAAGAGAAATGTTCCCCGGGCTCAGTGAAGAATGGCGTGTGGTCCTAGCATTTGATCCCGGACAAAGAAGTGGCTGTAAGCACCAGGGTACAGTAACAAAGCCAATGGCAGGGCCGGCATAAAAAGTGCTTTAGCCAGTGCACAGTATTCAAGGTTGGAAAGCACAGTGGTGCCAAAATTCCCACAACTAGCCAGAAGGACAGGCACTGTGAAGTGCCGGAGGACATACCTCCTCGGCTTTGGCGAATAGGGCACTGTTTTGCTGTCAGTGGTGCTTACAGAGAGAGCTGTGTGAGCTGGTAAGCAGTGGCAGTGGTTGTGGTTCAGAGCTCTGCTGCCCTCGGTGGCCAACAAGGCATTGATGATGTCATAGGTGTGGTTGATGGGATGGTGAAAGACCGGAAACGTCAATTGTGATGACGTGTTTTCCCCCTCTGTCCACGGCAGCATCAGGAAGAATTTTGAAAGATGCAGGAAGCTCTGAGTAAGGGACCTTTCTGCACCATTGGTTTGTGACGTTGTCACAATGTGTGTTAGCGTTTTGAAGTATTTCTTTGAGATCAGTAAGTTTAAAGAAGGTATTTTACCTCACCCAAGCTCGGGGCAAAAGTTTTAAGTGCCCGCACCGTAGAATGGAAGTGTTCCATGGCGGAGAAGAGCATGCAAAGATATCGGAAAACAGAAAAAAAAGGTGGTTCGGGGAGGACAGTTATTTCAAGGTACTGTGCAATTTTGTGCTCATCAAGAGTAGTGCAGAGTTCCCCGAAAACCAGAGAATTAAAAGGTATAATGCATGGTGTATCTTGTGCACTCAAGATTAAGGGCAAAAGGTTATTGTGGGGTTTAATGAAATGGTAGTACTTTTATGCTTTGCGGTAAGTGAAAAGGGATGCTATCCAAATGAACCCCCTGCCTTATTTTACCCTGTAACTCCCGTGATTAGACCCTTACCCTTGCGCTACTTGCTTGACTCTTGCAGCCCCCCTGACATGAGGTGTGACTGCCAGTTGGCCTACCGGTTTTGTAATTCACCTAATCTGACCTTGTAGCCTTGCACTGCCCACACACCTGCCTTTCTATACCATGCAACCTGATCTGACTTGACCTTTAAGCACTTGAACTATGTAACTACTGGTAACTACGTAACTACATTGCTCACCTGTCTACATAAGTAACTACTGTAACCATCTTCTTAAGCACAATCACCCAGATGCCTCTGCGTTAGGTACGTTATATAAGCATCAAAATAAATAAATACATAAATAAAGTGGCTATGCTTTAAGTTTAACTTGCTTGAGGATTTTAGCACTGTGTTACATGGCCAAAACAAAAATATTTTAGCAACGACATGGGTTTTAATGCTAACTAATGCAATGTCATGTGCTAGGAGGTGTGAAGGAATTGCAAGCACTTTACATGCTATGAGGAATTCCGTATTATAGTGTTGTGACCAGCTATGGACTTTGAGGTTCAGTGCTCTTTGAGAGCAATGGACTTTTAGAGGTTAAGTCAAAATGTTCATGATGATAGAGCTTCAAGCTAGCAATGGATTTTTACGGTATGATAGGAATTTGTATCTCTATAGTCTAGCACAGCTGCTTCTTAAGCTAAAATGTGTAGATTGTCAAGTGACTAGGCCTGGAAATGTTAGGTAATGATAGTACCCATATTGCAGTAAAGGCTGTCTTAGTGTGTAGAGGTTTAAGTGTGTATGTTGTGAATGGAGAGCAAGTGAAGCCCCATCTAACTGATTAGAGGAATTTCAGGTTAGGAGCTGTGCTCAGCTAAGGACTTTTACCAAAAACAGTTTAAAATGTTAAATGCCATATCTGTTGGTTGTGAGTGGTTGTTTCATAGCTGATGCCAACCTGTGTAGAAAGAGAGGCATTGCTTCCGCCAAGTGACAGTGTGTGTGCATTACCTCTGCCTGCCCGAGTAGATAGGGGTATGTAAGCCTTGCGCCATGCGAGAGTGGCTATGCAATGTGCTTGTGCTAATCACAGTAGATAGGGGGTATGTATGCCTTGCACCAAAAGTGTGTGGCTATTGCACTGTCTATTCCAGCCAGTGTAGGTAGGGGGTTAGACTTCCGTCATGTTAGAATGGTTGTTCTGTAAAGATTCAGCCTGAGTAGAAAGGGGATTTGCCCTCTGTCATATCAGAGTGGTTGTTGTGTAACAATTCAGCCTGAGTGGAAATGGCGTTGCGCCTCTGTCAATTGAGCGTTGCTGAATTGTAGTGATTATGCCCCAGTAGAAGGGGGGATGCCTTCTTTAATGTTATTGCTCAGGAGTTGCGCCTCTCAATAAAAAGGCACACTGTGTGAGTGCTCTCTTTGTGTGGGTGGGGTTGTGATGTGTACAAGCCTGTGTGCACGTGTGTGTGCTTGCTTTATGTGAGGTAAGTAGATGTGTTGTGATGTGCTTTTTTATGATGTGGTGAGATATGGAAGGAAGGGAGATTTATTGTATAGTGGTAAGGATGGATGCAGAAGCCTGGCGATGTACGAGAACATTTTTGGTCTAACAATGAGAATGTTAGGGTGTAAGTGAGGGATGCTTGTAGCAAAGGTTCTAGACTCGGGCAGTTGGGCAGCCTCTGCCTGGGTGATGAGAGACAGTGGTTCTTACAGTGTCATTTTATTGTAACTTAATGTGTCAGCAATAAAGTACCTTGCTGGAACTGCCTGGACATCCTGCTTTACTTCAATAAATTACAAGTTAATCCCAGGAACATGGAAAGTATACTGCTGGGGCCAAAACAACTCTCCAAATAATGCACTGTTACTACTCCCCCCCCCTCTCTGTTCAACATACCTTCAACCTTTTTCCATAAAGTGAAGAATCTAGGGTGCCACTGTCAGTCTAACCTAGGCTATGACTACCAAATTGGAGATACAGTCCAATCAGCAAACTACACTCTCTGACTTTTGCAAACAGCCCTCCCTATCTTGCACCGCCAGATGTGCCAGTGGTAGTAGGCTCATTGGTTTATTCAAAATTAGATTATGCCAACGCTGTTCTTGCTAGCATTCCAAAATATCAGTTACAGTGACAGCAAGAAGCCCAAAATATGGTGGTTAGACTGGTCTTTGGAGTATCTACATGTACACCAGTGTCTACGCTTCTATGCTCCCTACAATGGTTAGCGGTAGATCAAAGAATCAACTTCAAGATTTTATATTTGGTTTATAAATGTATAAAGGCCTTGCACCCACATACTTAGTAGACAAAGAGACTGATTTACAAAAGCATTTTACAATGGTTCAATCCAATTGAAAAACCTTTTGTAAATCAGGCCCCAAATGTCTTGCTATCATCCTACCAAATCAGTCAGATATGAGGGGAAAGAACTACTTCTGGTTCCAGAGTGCCGCTGTGTTCTGAGTGGTGACAGACGATTCTCTGTGTATGGCCCACAACTCTAGAATCCACTGCCCCTTGATGTGAGAAATACACCTTCCGTAGTGCTATTTCGGAAGGCTATTTAAACATAACTTTTCAAATGATTCCTTTCCTCAGGATTTTACTAACTAGTAAGTTAACTACATTGATAAAACCTGAGCCTAAATGCAGATTATTCTGCCAAGCGGCGTGTTACTAATGAATCAGAATCAAATAAAATCCGAATTGACACCAATGTCAATTACTCAATGGGCAAGTTAATTCTGAAGCAATAGCCTCTTGCTGGTTTTTGAACTAATCATGTTTTCTAGCTCATTCTAATGCACACATTATCAGGTAAAAAGAAAATATTGATATGTAATTTCGAAACATGCATGATGGCATGGGCTCCAGATGACAGTGACCTCACTACTTGACTAATGTACTGCACCTGGAGCAATATGCGCAAACTTTACATTTCAGGCTGGAAGTCGTCTTTACCTCAGAATCAGAACAGCTGAACATTGCTTGCCCCAGTTAGAGCATGGTATAATAGACTTAGAGAAATCAGGGCCGGAGTAGGGAATAAGTTAATTGACTATTTTATGTACGTACATTTTGTCAAGGACCTGAAAGCATGGTTTTGCATGTGTCCGTGTTTTTTTTGTTGAAAAGTGTCATAATGTAGGCAGAAAAAAATAGTGGTATACATTGTCCGGATCATGGCCTAAAGCAAACCGCGAGGCAAACCGCGTGTGGTCCACCAGGACAAAAGTCACCAAAAAGTCAATGAGTATCGCAGTTTGCCATCGGTCCCTGATTTGAAACAGTCTGGACTTCGGGTTGAGCAGAGCCGTTTCTGTCCCATGCCCTTGCCTGAACCCTGTCTGCCATTTGTTAAGGATCCTATGGTCCTTCAGGTGCAATGAGACCTGCTCATAGGCAACACGATCAAAAATTTTAAACAGGAACAAGGTGTTTGTTATCGGCCGGTATTTGGTTGGTACCTTTAGACGGTTCCATGTAATTTCATCGCCTGTAATTTCACCCCCTGTCATTTTAACTTGCACAATCCTTCGAAAATGCTCATTGTTTTCTTTGGGGGGATTGGGGGGTTCCCCACCCCAAGCCCCTCGCCCACACTTATTTTTGCTATTGCCTACCCGCCCAAACCCTTATCTGCCCTTTCCCACCCCACTAAAAAATTCAATGAGCACATTCGATGAAATGTGCACGTTAAAATGCCTGGGCATGAACATGCAGGCTATGAAAGGACATTGTACCCTTTAGACATAAGCCTGGTTTATTTAACAGTTGGGTAACCAATGCTTTTTTAAAGTTTGTTGGAAAATAATTCTCTCTAAATGCTACCAAAGTGAAATGTACTGAGTGCAATGTTGTACTCAGTTGTGGACAACCTAGGCACTACTCTTGTGGGACTACCTCCATGCACCGCCACACCAAATCCAACCACTGCAATGCTCTTAGAAAGGCTGGCAATTTCTTAGGAAGCAGAAGACTGTCTTCCTCTACCTCATCTTCCTCAACCAAAACTGTAACCACACAGCCTATTTCTGTTGGACACAAAATCCCACTGGCTACCTCACAAGAGATAAAAGAGACTGTTGATCCATATCCTTTCGAAGACAACAGTATTCAGTATATACTGCAACACACAACTCTGCGGGGAGAGAAATTTCAAAGTGCTTTTGAAGCTGTAATCAAGGAGCATGAGAAACACTGCCCCCTACCTTAGATTTAACACAGGCACAACATCTTCCCCTATCCATCTGCCCCTCCATATCTGTGGTTGGTGCCCCTTCCCTCGTTTGCAACCCCACCTTACTGGCTGGCCACTCCTGTAAAAAGAAACACAAGTAAAAAAGAAAACATGAAAAAAAGGTTCCTTCAGGAATCCCCTTCACAGTGACAAACATAGAACAAAAGAATAAGCTTATAGACTCTATCTATTTTACATTTTTCAGTAAAGTAGTTAGATTCAGTAAGATTCTCCAACATTTCCATTATCATTTTCTATTATGCTAATGTAAATAATGGACAATTGCATACTTCAGAAAAAGAAAGAACAGAAACAATTTTCTGTCTGAAATGTGTCCCTCTCGTATACAATAAACATCATAATCCATCGCCCTTTATGACTATCCACAGTGCGTGCATTTCCCTGTCTTGCCCATGCCTTATTAGAAAACTGGGATTGCACATGCACACCATCACACAAGACAGCATTCTACTCTTTGTACTGTTATGTTTGTAACACTCCCTCATTGCCTGCTTAAAACCATTCACACATATATCCACCAATCACTTAAACAAACACTACATATAGCCTATCAACATATTAAACCTCCACCCACCAAATGCCACTTAACAATGTTCAACAAATCTTTTGCATCTGCATTTCCCATAGTTATACTAAACATGTATATATAGTGCTCCTATAAATGTACATATGCATTGTGCAGTGAGAGAAGTGCATAAATAAAAAAGCAGTACTGATAGACAAGTGCTTATGGGAGCCAGCAGTGAAAACACTTTGTTAAAAGGACGTTATGGTTAGGTTGCACTAATAAAAACCTCTGAAATTCAGTGAACAGATGTGGTTAAAGGGAAGTTATGGTTATAAGTAAAACCGAAAACCCTCCGAAATGAGCCAGTTACGGTAAGCAAGCATAACTCGCCCCACCATCGTGCACTGCTAAGACTAACACCCAGGACATTAAAGATGACTTCAGAAATATCATTGATGACATCACTGATAATATCACTGATTTAATTCATTTTTGATGAAAGGTCCTTACTAGGGCTTGTGTTTATAATGTTGGTAACAAGATGTCAGGGGTGATCAGGAGACCTATTATTAACTACTTATTGTATTAAATAATGTACTCATCTAAACAAACCATTATATTGGAGTGTTGTTGTAAATACAGCAACATAATCATACATACACATTAGGCAATGGCTGCATGGTGCAAAAAAGAACTACAATGTTTTTAATCTGGTCATTTTGGATTATAAAATAATGAATGGTACCTTATCAGAGTTTTCAGTAATATTAAACATGGAATAAATAGCTAATAATTCAAGACTTATTACACACGTGTGTTAATACAAACATTACATATGAAAACACACAGTGCATACAGATCAGAGGCATATATAGGGAAACTAAAGTAACAAAGATAGAAACAACATAACCAGAAAATGAAAATAACATTAAAGTTCATCATCATGTATACACATTAATTGTGTGTTTGAGGCCTGCTTATTGCCCTGTCTGTGTGGACCATGAGCTGAGACCAAATCCTAAGGAAAGTACTTTAAGAACATACGATAAGGTTAACGTGTAGATATATAGCATCTTTTAAGTTTCAAAATTCTCACTGTTAGTTAATAAAATAATTGTGGCCTAGATATGTCAGAGAACACAAATATGTAGTCTAGATATGTGATGTCATCAATGATGCCATCAATGACATTTGTGATGTCATCTCAAGGATCTTGCGTGTCACCTACACTTTACAATGTTTTTACTAAACCGCTCTTTGATGTACTTGACTATCTGGGTGTCTCCTACACTAACTATGCTGACGACACCCAGATACTCATTCCCATCACTGGTGACTATATAGCTGACACCAAGGCCTTGAACAACGTCTATCTGGTCATCCACGCCTGGATGGCCCAACAAGAATTATGCCTCAATGATGACAAGACAGACATCCTCATCTTGGGCTCCTCGCAACATCTGAACAAACTAGCTCCATCCTATCAGTCATTCATCATAGATGGAAACACCAACAAGGTCTCTAAAGATACAAAAACCTTAGGTTTCTATCTTGACACCACTTTGTCTCTGACGCGACAAACCAATACTGTTAGATCAGCCTCTGCTTACACTTGCAAACTTATTGCAACTTGCAGACCCTTTAAGACTACATCAAACAGCGTCACCCTAGCTAGAACCCTCATCATGTCCAAAATTGACTATTGTAGTGCTCTCTACCTAGGGACTAGCCAAGGGAACCTGAATAAACTACAAATCACCCAGAACAATGCCATCAGGGCAGCACTAAACATTCCCAGAAACCATCACATATCTGAGTTTAGAACTAACCTACACTGGCTACCTGCCAAGCAAAGAATCTCACTGATAAAACTTGCCCTTACCCACAAATGCCTGGCTAACAAGGCCCCCTTACCCTTCTAACTGGCTCTCCCTCCACACCTCTTCCCGACCTCAAAGAACTGCCCAGACTCACAGCCTATCGATTCCAAGGTTCAAACTTCAAAAAGCTGGAGGCACGAGCTTCCCTGTTCTAGCCTCCAAGCTGTGGAACACTCTCCCTGCTACCATCAGATCTGAGGACTCTTTCAACACCTTAAGCTGAAATCAAAATCATGGCTCTTTGATCAGAACTGAGGCACTCCTTTAGTGCTCTATGTGTGACAGTTTCGCAGTCGTTTGTTTTTGCCTCTGACTCCTCTCTAATTTGCTACCTGCCAAACCTGTATTAATACCATGTCGCCCATTCCACTCCTTTTATGTCATGTTCTGATCCTTATGTTCTGTGCTCATACTGAAATATTTATGACATTTTCCTCTTCTTTTAACTTCCATTGTAAATACATGTATGTAACTTGTTTAACTATGTATGTATATACCTTCAAATTTGCGCCCTGATGCCCCCGGACCTGGCGGTCGGCGTTATAAATAAATAAAATACAAAACTTTGATGTCCTGGGTGTTATTCATAGCAGTGCGCTGTGGTGGTGTGAGTTATGGTTGCAAAAAGTGTTCTTTCTATGGTTGAATTGTATTTTGGTGGCTGTGGCCAGTGCCCATATATACTATAGTAATATGTTTATTACACAGCATGCGGTACTTAAGGGGGGTTAATGGACTTTTTTGCATGTAATGTTTTGTGTAAACACTTGAGAAAACCAGTGATAATATTCCTTTTGTTCTTTTTTAAAAAAAAGACAACATCATCACATAGCTACAGCCTATACTTACTTTGCAGAACCAGACTCAATGCATGGCTACTAAAAACCTATGAAATTCAGTAAAAAAACATTGTTAAAAGGACGTCATGGATACAAGTAAAATCGGAAAACCCTGAAATTCGACAGTTATGGTAAGATAGGCAACCATAACTCGCGCCACCACCGTGCACTGCTAAGACTAACATCCAGGACATCAAAGATGACATCACAAATATCATTGTGCATTTACTTTTCATACAAGGGGTTGTGAATATAATGTTGGGAAAAAAAGTATCAGGGATTATCGGGAGATGTGTAATAAACTACATACTTCATCACACAATGTAGTGTTCTAAAGAAAATTCCATTACAGTGTTCTTTCTAATACAGTAACCTACTCACACAGAAATGTAGGTATTGGCTGCAGCATACACCGCAGAGGTGCTATATTTGTAATTTTCCAAAGTTATATAATAAAATGGTGAATGCTTCTGTATCAGACTTTTCCGGTCTGTGAAACAAGTACTAAGTAGCTTATACACACAAAACATAAATGGACTACAATGCATACAAATATGGGGCTTATATCTGGAGAGTAAAGTAAGCAAACAAGAGGCAGTAACATTAGCAACTGTGTATAATCTACATGATTGTATTCACGCACAAAAATGATTGCTGTGTTTCAGGCCTGCTTCTTCCCCTATATATGTACAACATAAGATGTGATTAAATTCTCAGGAAAGTAGTGTAAAAACACATGAGAATAGCAATATCTATAAATGTAATACCATTTGAAAGTTAAGTTTTTGACTGTCAGTAAATAGACCCACCTGGCCTAGATATGGCAGTGAACAAAAAAGAAGGTGCTAGACATGTGATGTCATCAGTGATGTCATCAATGATATTTGTGATGTCATCTTTGATGTCCTGGGTGTTAGTCTTAGCAGTGCATGGTGGTGGCGCGAGTTATGGTTGCTTAGTTTACCATAACTGTCGAATTTCAGGGGGTTTTCGATTTTACTTGTAAACATAACGTCCGTTTAACAACATTTTTTTACTGAATTTCATAGATTTTTATTAGTCCAACATAACCATTACATCCCTTAAACAAAGTTTTTTCAGTGAATTTAATAGGTTTTTATCAGTGCAACTTAACCATAACGGCCCCTTAACAAAGTTTTTTTCATTGGATTTCATAGGTTTTTATTAGTGCAACTTAACCATAATGTCCCTTTAACCAAGTTGTTTGAGTGAAATTCATGGGTTTTTACCAGTGCATACTATTTTCCTACAACTTATTAATATCATACTTACCAAATCTAACAATATTTGTGTCCAATTTACAAAGTGTCACCTTAAAACTCTTTCCATTTCCCACCTTCTAGAAGCATTTTAACACTTGTATACACTTTTTGCAACTATTTCAACTAGTTTTGCATCCGTAGACATCTACGAACATCTGACTTCATTGCGGAACTTCTGGACAGTGCCACATGACCATACTCTGGCGCGCTGCATGATGACGTGTCCGAGAACCCATCCGCACTGCACGATAAGATCTGTCTTTCTCGTACAGTTCGGAACTGCATTTTCTACTGATCTAGGAACTTTCAACTTCAAAATTTCCCTAGCACACTCCCTACACCTTTTCGTACTCATGATCCATTGCCAATCTAGTACACAGTACATACTTGGAAGAAATTTATCAAAACTGCTATTTATCTTAAAAATTGCATCAGTTATTGCCATCCCTCCTCCCCAAGAGCCACCACCACCACCAGCTGGAGGACCTTCACAACAAAAAAAGTGCAGTACTTTCAAAGACAACAAAGAGGACCAAGAAGATGAGGTTTAAGAAGTGCCTACTTCTAGCACCAAGATAGAATCATGGGTGTGCCAGTTCGTTGCTACTGTTGGGAGTGTACCAAAGGCTAAAGCTACCAAAGTGAATTGCACTGAGTGCAATTTTTTACTCAGTCGCAGACTACTTGGACAGTACTCCTACGGGACCACCTCCATGCGCCGCCACACCAAATCCAATGACCGCAAAGCTCTCAGAAAGGTTGTTCCTTTCTCAGCAAGTATAAGCTGCCTTCCTCCACCTCATCTTCCTCAACAAATACTGTAACCACACAGCCTGATGTTACGGGCATTGGTGTGTTAAAAATAAATAAATAAGGAGGGCTACCGACCATTATCGTCCATTGCAGCCCCTGAAATGGTGGATAAAGGCCATTAGCACCCTAGGTTCCCAAAGCGGGAACCCAGGGTGCTAAAACATAGATTTTTCTTCCTATACCGGGACACCTGCGGCGTCCCGCTGTAAGAATGAAGGATTATTCTTCCTACATCGAGATGCCTCCATACACAGCCCCTCTTCCCTTGTCATGGCAGCCCGCAAAACCCTATGAACATATTACCACAAGCACTTTTTTCCCTTTCAAACCTATCCCACCTTCGAATAACTTTATCACATAGCCGGTGCCAGGTAGACATAGCCACCTTAACACCATTTTTCGTCCCTAGTGGTCATGGCTAGGAGCCAGATTGTCCATCATAACCTTATGCCATGACCCAGACAATCTGGCTGCTGCCCACGTCCACAGGCTATACCTCAGTCACCAAAGGTATATGACTATATTTTGTACCTACATTATAACACTTGTCAAAAAATGAAACACTGGCACATTTGCAAAACCATGCTATATGGTCCTTGCCAATGCTCCTTACACGTGTTTGCTTGAAATCAGCCCATGTTTTATTTGTTTAAAAGTGTCAAAATATGTGTACATACAATAGTCATATAACTTAGCCCCCACTTGACAAAATCCATTCAGTCTTTACACAATCATTGAAGGTTTGGTCTATAATCTTTCTCAAAACGTTTGTCCACATTCGTCAAATAGCAACAAAGTTATAAGCCATCCAAGAATGTTGAGACCCCCCTCTAATTTCACCCGCTCTTGAGAAAATCCCACCAAACTTTAGAAAACCATTTATATCTAGATCCAAAATCGTTTTTGCCAAATGTTGTGCAGATTTGTCAAATGACACCACATTTACATGCCTTTACAATATTTTGGGAGCCCCCCCCTCTAATTTGCCCCTCTTGAGAGAATCCAAAACATTTTGCACAACCATTCAGGATTAGTTCTAGAATAAAATTGTAAAATTACATGCAGTTTCATTGAGTAGCGCAAAATGTATAAGCCATCCAAAAACTGCTTTTCCCCAACCCTGTAATGCAGAAAAAGGTACAGATGTACTAGGACATCTGAAGTGTCCGCAAACTCCACAGGACTGTCCCAGGACATCCAGAGTGTTCGCTGACTTTCGGGGGGTGAAACAACCCGTTTTTTGCTTTCTTATGGCCATATCCAATCCTCATCCCCCCACATCCCAAGAGATTTTTTGTCGAATTTGACAAGTGAAATGCTGCTTTTTTTTTTTTAAGTTTTCACCGCGCTGTTCGCGGGCCCCAAAAAAGTCTGCAAATCCAAGATGGCGGGCGTTTCAGGAAAACAGACGCATTTCACGTTTTTGCACCATCCAATCAGCGGCCACGTCCCGGTGTACGCGGACCACGCAAAAGTCAGCACATTTTTATGGCCAATTGGAGGCCAGTCTGCGGACAGTGCAGCTAATCAGAGGCCAGTCCGCGAACCGAACAGGGAAGTGAGTCCACGGAGCGGACATAGATATCACTAATTTTTTGGTCTTACGTTTTGGTCATTTAAAAGAAAATCTACTGGACAGATTTACACCAAATTAACAAAAGCATGCTTTTGGGACCAAGCCACTGCTCCTGCTGCAAATTTGGTGTAAATCCGTCCAGCGGTTTGGGCTGCAGGGGTGAGCAAAGTTTTTTCCCATTATGTCTATGGGAAAAAAGACATTTTGGGACCCCCCTATAACTTTGCCCCCCCTGGACCAAACCTCACCAAACTTTGCAAAAATAAATCAGAATGGGCCATACATTTATTTTGCAATGTTTGGTGAGGATTCGGCCAGAGAGAGAGAAGTTACAAGCTGCCCAATAAGTGCTCTTCCTATGGAAACAGCAACTTAACCATAACTACACAGCCACAATATATATATATATTATACAAAAACTACAACTTTTGCACTTTTAAATGAGTCTCGATGCTGCACCTTTCCTGCATGGCCAGAAGAAAATTAAATATGGCCAGGTACTCACAGAACTTTACAACTGCTACCATCAATGGCCAGTTAATAGCACTACGGCAGTGCCAGGCAAGAGACTTTCCCATGCCTACACAAAATCCCAAACTGTTGGCATTGCCAATGCATATTGATATTACAACTAGAACCTGTTATCTGCAGGCTAAATGCAAACATCTACAGCAGAGGTACATTAAATCCAACTAAGCTTTATTTTTCCCCACGTTATACTTATATCCCCTCTTACTATCACTCTTCGTCATTCGTTTTTTTTATTTGCACGTCTTATCCACTCCTTCCCTCACTCGTTGCTGCCTGTCTTTCTCTCGCTTCTCCCGAACCTTCTCTTCAATGCTTATTGAAATGTGAAATCTGTTGAATTTGCAACTGTTTGTAAAATCTAATTTATTTTAGTTATTAATCCGTAGAATCATACAGCACACAATTACAATAAAATTGGAGGGCTGGCAGGCAAGACTTTTAAAACACATTAAGGAATACATACTGGCAACTTGCTGAAAACCATACATTTTTCACACAACCCAAATACAAGGGAATCTGCACATTCCAGTAAACAATTGCTTTACATTAAAATGTCAGTATTTTCTGTGCCACGTCATACTAAAGATAGGATCATTGTAAATTAGCATAAAGAATGACAAATAATTGGGGATTTTATGTGATAATAAAGAATAGTAATGCAACAAATCAAAAGGTAGCTAGCAAGTCACCACTTATCTAATGAAGTGCATATAAACATATTTTTAAAGGAGCAGCCTTTATAAGAAAACAGATATTCAGCCGATGCAAAACATAACTTTTGCACACCATTCTATAACTTTTCAGGAGATAAGAGAGCATACATCATGACTAATAAATTGTGTAAGGCCCCAATATGTGACTGATTATAACAGTGACGTGTCAAGGTCTTTCACATGAAAGGGGGTTCAGCTGGAGCCTCAGGGGGGGTGGGCAGTGCAGGACCTGCCTCCATGTTGCCATTCAGCATTCTTGTTGCAACACAGGCAACATATGGATTTCTCTTTTTCCGTTCTGGTGCTTAAAATGTGCACTTCGCAATTGTATTGCTCGCTTTACAAGCTGCAATTGTTCTCCCTACAGGATATACAGACGTGTTATCACAGTCACCTCATTGTCTTCTAACACAGGTTGCACATCAGTCACTTTCTGACAAATAAGGGTTTAGAGCCCTTCAGTTGGCATTTCGTTTTTAAACTGGCTACTGGCTATCCGAGTCGTGGTAATCAGACTGTGGTGAATGAATTGTCATTTTTTTAATTGATTTGTTTTGGTTTATAACAAAAACCTTTACAAAATAACAACATTCTCAAAAAATGGTTACAAAAGAAATAACTAAGCAGAATAAGAAAGAACCAAAAATCCAAAAAAAGAAGAAATTAATAAAACCAGTAAAGCTTAAGTAAGCCAAGGGGTAACACCAGGAACAGAGATCCCAACAGCTAAACATTCAAAATACCAAAGACTGTTCTTTTAATTATAATGCCATTTGTTTTCAATACTTGCACTATTGTTGCTGTTAGCATGATCTCTTGGCCAGCAATCATTCTGTCCCAAAAAAACTCTGGAAAGAGACTTTCCTCCTTGGTCACAAATCTTCTAAAGAGCAAAAGTCTAGTTTGTCATTGTCACCACCGCACGGGTACCAGAGCCCCGGCCCGGCTGCACACCATATATGCTTGCCGTTGCCGATCAGCGCAAAACTGTGTGAGGTGCAAATGACTGACAAGATTGTAGAGATTCCCTACATGGGCATTTGTGGGCAGTGAATGGAGCAATGTCTGTGAAAATAGGACCGGAATGCCTCCGTTCCTGAGTGTGCTCACTCTAAATTCCCCTTCCGGAGTTATCTTACATTCCATTTTTCTTACATTCCTTTGCTTTAATATCATTAACGTTCAATCACAAATTTAAGAACAGGAAGTTGTTTTGTAGTTTTCTAAATATCAGGTGTTATTTATTTTTCTGCCTGACTCATCAGTGCCCAATTATTATTTGCCAATGCATTTCAGACTTCCGTCCATCGTCAGGGCTATAGGCACTATTAGTTATCACTGATTTCATAATTCCACATCATTACAAAATTGTACCCGATGGATCCTAATTGTCCCCATTATCCATGTCATTCATAGGTGAATTACAAACATAGGTAAATCAACAAAAAATAATTATTGTCATAACACATACTCAAGAGTAGTTGTGGTCCAAAGATGAGTTAACACAAAAATTAATAGGAGAAAAGAAGAAAAGAAGATTCATTCCAATACATTGCCATGTCAACCTCTGTTTGTTATAGAACATTATGATAGTATTAGAGATTCTCTACCTGTAGGACTTCAATTACCCAGCGTTTTTCCAATTTCCTGCATAAATTAATCACAAGGTTGTGTTTTAATACAGTATTTAAATTGCTAGATGTACAGTATTGATCAAATGTAGGTAAAGAGAGTCTCCTCCCTGCTTACCAGATAAGCAATCTGTTCAGCTCATTACTTCTGTGGGGATTCAAACGCAATCTATTAGTCACTAACTTTGCTTGTTTCACTAATTCTAGCAGGTTCTGCAGTGGCCGCTTACCTCAATGTCTTCCCACACACTGAAATGGACGAGCTGCCGCCCGTGTTGTGCGCGTATAAGTAACGCTGCTCTTTCTCGCACATGCGCGTTGCACGTCAAGACTTGTGAGCTTGTTGTCTCTCTCATCTAATTACCATATATCTTACAGAAAATTCGACCTAATCAATATATTTTTTTCATGGCTCCATTATGCTGTCTAGATCATTTTAATGGTTCAAATGCGCGGCGATCATAGTGTTCGCTACTGCACGTGCGCGCAATTAGCTTTCTGCATATCATGTTATCGCGCATGCATGCGGACAACATGATAGTGTCTTATGTGTTTCTCCTATTCTCTCTTCTGATATTTTCACACAAATTGCTCACTATGAAACAATTCTGATCACCAAATGGTTCATATGAGGCACATTACCAATGTAATTACTTACTCTCAGCACAATGGTGTCTTATTTAAGGACGTGATTCTCATGCTCTCTCTCTCCTAATATTTCACACAAATTGCTCACAATGACATAGTTCTGGTCACAAAATAGTTATTGGTATCAAAAAAGCACATTATCAATTGTAATTGTTTACTTTCAACGCTATTTGTCTTGCTATTGATCTCTCCCACAATATCATTCTGTTGAATTGCAATATGTAAATGCATCTTCTGTCATTCTAGTGAAAGCCTTTCGGTCTAATGCTCTTCCAAAGTGTATCACCATTCAGGGTGCCAGAGATCGGCAGCGCAGCACGTACCCGGCTTGTGCAAACGTATTTCACCTAAAATCGTTCCCCTGTAGAGTGCACACAATCCTACTATATCCCAGGTGCCATTCAATGAAGACAATGGGCCAACACTGTGCCCACAAAGCCACCCTAAGAAAGTGCCCTTGGAAGTGCTAAATTGTGTGCATCCCTTAGAACTAAAAGACATTTCATCTTGTGTTAGTATTAGGACAGTGCACTGAACACAGTCATTAAAATGAATGTATGCATTGGTCATTTGTTAGGCACTCATACAATTACCATAAATGTTTCTAAGTTCACAAATAGCAACAGGGTGGGGACAGGGGAAGGTAGCCAATGCATTACTAACATAGATAAAGAAAAGAATCAATATTACAAATAAATCATGACAAAAACTTTGAGGGGAGACAAACCCACTATGCCTTGTGAGTGTTCCCAACGTGCAAGTGTACAGGTGAGGGTGGTAAGGGAAAAGGTTCTGATTTGTTCATGGAGAGCAGCTCAGGGTGATGGGCTAAGAAAATAAAAGATAAACATAAGTGCAACCTCCCATGGTGAGGCTGAGTGTGAGCAAATGCAGTATATACACAGTTGCTTCAATGATACATGTGGAGGGTCAGGGCCCCGAGGACACATACGAGCCCTGCACATCAGGCACACTACTGTATGATTAGCACAAAAGAGAGGGTGAGAATGAAGAGGAGAAGAGAAAGGACTTGACACTTATTGGGAACTTAATGAGGTCCTGCTCTAGACGCAGAGGGAGAGTGAGGCTATTGCACAGAAGGTACCACGCAGAGGAAATGGATCCACCAACAGCCCTTTCCATACCAAAGTACTTTACATGCAGGGAGTTGCTGCCAGAGGAATGCAGGAGTCTAGAAGGGAAGTATTTATTCAAGAAGCATTGAAGATAGAGTGGTACCCGGCCCCATATAGCCCTGTGGATGATACACAGGAATTACAATGTAATCCATGCTGAGACTGGGAGCCACTGAAGGCTTTGTAGTGCAGGAGAGCTGTGGTCTCTGTGCCTGAGGCCAATGATAAGTCTTGATGCCCTAAACTTGGGAAGCTGGAGGGGTCACAGGTTGGCCCAAGGAAGAATAAGGAGGAGGCTGTTGCAGTAGTGTAGCCTGGAGAGAACCAGAGCATGGGTAACATTGTTTCTCTGGGGGAATGTGTGGAAGGGTACAGTTACTTTGAGAAGGAAGAGTTGAAATGGGACTTCTTGATAATGGCCAGAATATGAGGGATGAAGGAAAAGGGGGAGTCGAAGATGACTCCAAGATTCCTGGCTTTGGATGATGGGAGAGGGGGTGAGCCCATGGAGGAAGGACAGAGTGAATGGAAGAAGTAGGCAGCAGGGGATCCAATAGGGAGATTCTTGGTTTGGATGGCGTACAAGCCGATGTCATTTGTAGTGCACCAGGCCAGGAAGGCAGAGAAGCAGTCATGTTGAATGAAGGTGCAAATGTGTCAGTAGGGACTTTGCTGAAGAGTTGCGTGTCGTCAGCATAGCACTGGGATTTGGGGGCGAAGTAGGCAATGAAGAGTTGCAGCAGGGAAATGTATATGTTAAAGACACATAGCAAAAGAATGGAGACCTGTGGGATGCCACAGGTGAAGGAAGAAGTAGGGTAGGGGAAAGCGTACAGCAATATAATGGTTTTGTAGGAATGGTTGGTTAGGAATGAGCTAAGCCAGTCCACTGCCCGCTCATGGGGCATTTTATTGAGGATGGAATGGTACACTGTGTCAAATGCAGATGAGATATCAAGGAGGATGAGGACAGCAGGGGATTATGAATTGAGGGATGCTAGCAGTTCTTCATGGGTTTTCAGGAGAGGAGTGTCCATGGCTCAGGAAGGTTGGAATCCACACTGGTGTACATGTACACTGCCAACAAGTATTCCATGGCCGTCCATTTGGGGGAGAGCCAAATTCTCAAGCAGTTTCCCCAGGAAGGGGGTGATTGAAATGGGGTGGTAGTTGGCTGGGAAGGAAGGTTCTGCAGATGGTATTGTAAGGATGGGGCGCACAAGGGAGTGCTTGAGGGAGGATGGAAACGAAACATCAGCAAATGAGTGGTTGCAGAGATCAGCAAGAGCAGGGACCAGAGAGTAGATGCTGTGCTTGATGATTCTAGATGAGCATGGGACACCCTGTTTGGAAGAGACCACCATGGAGTTGGCAACTCTGGTGACTTTTTCAGGGGAGACAGGAGCGAAGAAGGAGAAGGAGGAAGGAGGAGGTTGAGTGGTAGCGGGGGAGCAGAGGAAGGAGGGTTGTGTTGGAAGAGCCTGTCACAAGGAGGTTTAGATTGTCCTGGCTTTTGAAAATAAATGAGATGCAAGTGCATTACAAATGGACTGTGAAGGAGTAGGTGCAGAAGTTACAGTGGATGGGTTGGCAAGTTGGCAGCATATTTTGTAGAGTGTAGCTGTGATGCAAACCGCTAGAATGCAAGTACACAAATACTCACCTCTTGCACTCCCAGCAGGACCATGCTTGATGCATAAATGCACAGAGGCCAATGTCACAATGGAATGCTGGCCTCTGTGGGAACTGCTATGGAAGACATAAACAGACAACACAAAGCAATGTGATACAGCAAGCAAGGATAAATGCATGCTAAATGTAGGATGCAAACAAAAAGAGCACGGTCAAAGCAGATTTCACTGTTGCAGCAAACAATTGTTCAAATACTGCATTCAATAGAATGCAGAAGTACCATGCACCCATCTGCGGTGAACTTGAAACTGCAAACACCATGGCGCAGCATGCATGGTACATGCATGAGAAAGCACCAACACCACTAACCCTAATGTGCTGGTACACAACATAGCATCCCAAAAAAGTGCATAAATACCCACATGTTTGTGGCTTTCAACTGGCACTACACACCGTAAAGGTTAATCCATAAACAAGACAGACCAAATGTACCGTCGATGCATAACCCGGCAAACATCCCACAAACATGGGATGTGAAGTGTCAAATATTACACATGCTGAAAGTGCTAAGAGACACACACCAGCACAACCAGCAACACCTGTCACAGGATACAAACAGCCAGACATATAACCCCCCGAAACACCCATGAAAGGCCCCACAGTTGGAGTACCGACAATTTAGAATGTGAAACCAGTGGTCCCACCAATCCATGGAAACTACACCATACCCAGACCCATCATCAGAAGCACGCCCTGTGAAACATGCACCCATTAAGAACCGCCAACGTAAATCCCAAGTGAATGCACACAGTGCTAGGCTCCCATGCAAACAACACACAAGCATCTGCTAATGTTCTTCACTTACCTGTACACCATCGGGAGATGCTTCCCTATATGCAATCACATGCATAGTAACAACAGAAACAATATGCACATCCATGACAACACATCATTTGATACAGAAAATATGCAGAGACCACCCACTGCAGGAGCAACACAGGGTGGAAGAGGGTGACAGGAAATAGAATGTGATCAGCCCAGGAGTGCAGTGCACCACAACAGAGAGAATGACACTGAAAGGGAAGCCCAAGAAAATGTAATATCAAGGAGTACACTGCCTGAATTGGAGATGGAGAATGACAAGCTCTACAGTGAAGTAGGTGCGGCCAAAGAGGAATTCACCAAGGTAGGTAACACAGTGACATGAGCACCACTTAAATAACCATACCGGCATTTAGCATGCAAAGTACATATACGTTAAGTAAGACATGCACCAAACATGCAGACCAATCACGCATGCTCAACATGCAAGACAGTGCTAATACTTATCCACTGACCGCGCCAGCATGGTGTTAATCCTACATCACCTTTACCTGGAAATGTGTCTCATAATCAGGTACAGGAGGGACAGTGCCTGGTGGAGGGCATGGGGATCATGGACGTCAAAGGGTGCAGGGTTTCATCAGATCACAGATTACTGAAACAACATGGGAGAAGACATTACAACAGGCATAGTGAAGTACCATTCGCACAGCACGCATGTGTGATGGAACACAGAAACCATATTTACCTGCACATGCCACCCTGTGCACCACCATGCAAATATTCAAGTTGACCACACTATACCTGTCTGCATGCCCACCACTGCCAACGTCATGGCCTTGAGATGTTAACAGCACACCTCAAGGAAAACATAAGTGCATTAATAAAACATAAACCAGGAAAGGGCAACTCAAAAATAAAATGCCAACATCTGGGCATGTGGTGAACAAAAGTATTCAAAAACAAAATTAAAATCAAAAATACAAAAATCTAAAATGTCCATCATGAACCGGGAGTGGGTGCGGGTGGGGGCAGGGTGCATGTCAACTTCCACAAGGGTGGATGTAGATGTAAAAAAAAAATAAAAAAAAACCCTTGATGGGCTCACAGACCGCACGTTATGACGGACCGGGAGGCATGTCTCTGCTGGCACCACCATCCGGGGTTGAATCAAAGGGTGGTACTGGAGCCTGAGACTGACCACGCAGTGCCCTGCATGGAGTTCCGCCAAGATATCCTGCCTCAATGTTAGCATCTCCAGTTGGAACAGTCTCCTGGTGGCTGCCTCTTCCTCCCGGATTGCTGCTCTGTGGGCCAACAACTCTTGCCTCAGGGCTTCACTGTGTGCCCGACCCTCTGCAAGCAGGGATGCCTGCAGAGACCTCAGATCTGCCCATCAGCTACTGATGTTGGCCTCCATGCGCAACCTGTGGGAGTGGCATGCGGACCACATTACCTGCAGCTGTTTCTCCACCTGTGGTGCTGGTGGAATCATGGAACTGGCCACCCTTTTAATGCCCGCAGCCAAGCTCTTAAAGGCAGAACCCTGTCAGTGTGTGGAATGCAACATCTGCTGCTCCCACTCGGTCTGCCCAAGTTTCACATGCTCAATACGTGTGTGCGGCCCTTGCCTGTCTGACCCAAGGGAGCATGGCCCTTGCTGTGATTCCACTGTCTATGGCTGCAGGACAGAAACCCTCCCTTGGACATCTGCCCAGGATCAGAAACCAATACATGGGAGTGTTGCCTTGCATCCGTAACCACTACAGACAGCCCTCACACCACTGACTGGCCTTGTGATGGCACCTGACCCCTGCAGACTAACGGGCCCCAACTGCTCCAACAATTGATGCACTCACCTCTGCCAGCATTGAGGACTGCACATCCGGTTCAGCATCAGAGCTACTGGAGTCCAAAGAGTTGGAATCGTATGCACAAAGGCCCAGGATTGTCTAAAGCACCAGTGGATTCTCACGGCCCACCACACCACATCCTCCACTTGTGGTATAGACTGCCACAGAGTCTTCTTCCTCTTCTCTCTCCTCATATTCATCTGGTGCATCCTCACCTGCACAAGGACAGAAAAAGACATGAGGAGTCATGTGCAATGAGTCTACAGTAAACATGTGCATAACATTGCTGTCATGCAACAAAATGCAGGGCATATCACCATGAGAGTAACACAATCCACACACTATGTACAAGAAGCAATCTGATCATGGCATATGCAGACTAGCAACAACATTCCCTGCTCAGGGCCATGCATCCAGTAGACACATTGCCAACAAACATGGTCGTTAGCAAGCACATTATGGTACATAACACAGCAAACTATTGACTAATACCAGTGAAATGGGTATGGTCATGTGGCTCTTTGACATGCTATTGCATGACATGTCAACGGGCAGACACACATATTCACATCCAAGTATGCATCCATCACTGTAACAGCAGTGTTGACCTGGCACACAGACTGCACACAATGGGAACATGCCCTAAGTGTGGAAAAAAGGAAACAGTCCCAGTTCCAGTATGACTTTAAGAGTAGCACCTAGTCAAGGTCTGTGAAGTGGAGAGAGTAAGTAAATGCAGTTGGAGATAGGAAGGAGGTGCAGTGACCCACAAGAGACATAGGGGCATGGACCCATGGAGTGTGTGGTGAGTTTGGGGGGTGACAGGGATCAGGCCTAACAATGATTTGACTCTGGAGTCATTGCCATAGCGGCAACAGGGATGTGCACAGTCTAGAAATATGCATACTTACTCATGTCATGCCGTGAGGCGTGTTGGAAGTCATCTTGGATGTTCTATGTAGCATGGAAGCACCTACATACATGTGTGAATAGAGAATCTATACCCTGCAGTGCATGAAGTGTAACTCATGCTTCAGGCACATGTCTAGCAGAGCAGAGTCACTGACATCACAGATGCAACTAACAAGATGGCTCGTTGTGGTATCATGTTGCAGATGTTTGGTGGGTATGCTAGTGGGGGATGAGTACTGTCACATGGCCATGTTCAACTGATTTACAAGACATGGGTTGTATCCACTCTTGAGTACACTGGACAGGAGTCAGTGAACCACGACATGGTTCACCCAGGGCAGTCATTCAAATGCAGCCAGATACGCACCACAATCATACATCTTTGTTATGCTTCACTAGACGTACTCAGGATGCACAATCTTGGTCAATCACCAGACGTGTCCTCATAATTTACAGGCCTCTCACATCTTGCACCACCTCCATTATAATGAATTGGTTCATTGTCTCTTCATGCTGAGTGAGCTCCTCCTCCTCTGGTGACCCCCTCTAGTTGCCATAGCAGAGGTGAGGTTGGCACTCAGCTTGGACTTGGTGTGACTGGTGAGGTAATTCCAGCGCTTGACTACCTGAGCAGCAGTGCGCCTCTCAACCCCTAAGGCATTGATGTGATCCGCTACATGCTGACAATGCACCATACAATGAGCAGTGGATGTGTGCTCCCCGGTTGTAGGCACAAGTCACGTGGTGTTCGGTCACGTAGTCCATGCGGATCTGGAGTTCTTCATCATTGAAGTTCCTATTCCTCAATGTGCTAGTGTCCTGTGCCATGCTATGGGGTTAAGCCTGTTCCTGCTGTGCAGGCTTTGCCTTCTTGGCACTTGGTGTTGGTGTTGACTCTGTGTGGCTGGCCCACTCTGGGCTCCAGATGCCAGACCACTAGTGGCCTGGGGCATGGCATCCCCCCCAATTGTGCTGGGACATCTGCTTTAGCTGCACAAACGTTACCCTTTGGGTCTGGGGCAGCTGCTTTAGCTGCGTGTCCCTTACCCTTCGGTGCTGGAACAGCTGCTTCTGCTGCACATCCCTGGACCATTGGGGCTGGGACAGCTGCTTCCTCTGCACGTCCCTGGACCCTTGGGGCTGGGACAGCTGCTTCCACTGCATGCCCCTCGATCCTTGGGCTCGGGACAGCTGCTTCCGCTACATGTCCCTGACGTGGCCAACTCTGCCACATTTCCCTCTTGGGGCCTTTCCACTCATGTTCCAGGTGTAAGTGAACAATGGAAGGCACACCAAGAAATTGTCCTGGGCAATTAGAGAAAGGGAGCAGTGTACATGATGGAAAACATACTTCTGTGGTCCAACAAGGCTCAAATGTACCCCAGGTGACAAAAATACGGGATGCGTAATGCACAGGCACCACAAACAATCAAAAACTGTGTACGCTAGACCAGGATAACTTCCTTATAAACAAAATGCATTTGGAGTGCCTGCTGTCCAGCCATTGCCAGTGCTCCTGTCCTTCGCCCTGTGACCACCTCAGCTGCTTCACCAGACTCCCATAGTGCCATATGATGGTGCGCACTCCCCACATCACAAATAAGACTCAGAGGGCCTCATTACGATCCTGTACGGTGCATGTTTATGTTGCTGCATGTTGGCAGAGAGCCCCTAGTCTTGCAGCAAGTATGCTTCTGAGACAGATGTCTGTTTGCATGCCCCAGACATTGCTCGCCTTATTTGCATCAGACCACATCCATTGTTATTGAGTAATCACTTGCATTGTGTGTTTTACTGCTTCCTTTCAGACCATGCACATGTTTTCTTACTTGTGTCTGAGATATGGCCATGTGACAAGTGTGACAGTTGAGGTACTGTTGCCCGCATCATGTGCATGCCTGATGTTCATGTGTGTGTGCCAAAGATGGGCATGGGTGACTGGCCATCACTCACGCCTGGATGCAAAACATGCATTTGGATGTCTGCTATAGTCATGTAGAGGGATTAAAGTTAACAGGACTCTGATGTGATTGCTCATCACACTGCTTGTGGCCTCTCTGTTGATGTGTGTGCATGACATGTGTATCTGCTTATTGCTGTGGCATGCTGACATATGCATCTGAACATGATGCATGTGGTTGGAGCATACACAATTGATTGGTCATGACAGTGGCACGTAGCCTAAAGTGAATGCCTGGAGTGATGGGCATGCATGTATCTGCATGGATGTGGATTGCATGTCCATGTGTGTGGGGGTGGAGGATGAAGGTTGTTCCCTTGACTAGTCATGTTCATGTGAATGTTGGTATTGCCACACACACATTGGTCTAGAACACTGATGTTTCTGTTCTATGTCTCCTTTTTCACAGTTGCATCTGATGAAGAGGGTGGAAGCAGTGCTGTGGAGCATGGCAGCAGGGATGCCTCCACGAGGCAGAGGCGCATGGCCCAGCCACACCCCCATGACAGCACTTCTTCGGGGAGTGATGTGGCTGTGGCCGTGCCAGTGACATTTGACAATGCTGTTGGGGGTGAGTTCAAGAAGGTGAAGCAGTGCATGTTGGCTATCGCCACTCCAACTGTTTCATCTTTAACTCTAATAAATAGAGGGATGTGGTGCTCACCCCCTCCTCATGAATGGCCATTGTCAGTGAGCTCTAGCTCTAGACCTGTTTGCTTGGTAAAATACTGTTGATTCAAATAGACTGCCAATTTTGCCTTATTAACAAATTAAGCAAATTGCCTCATTTCCCTAAAAATTGATAGTCCCACGACTGGGAATGAACAAGGCACAATAACCTGTTCTGTGGGATGGTGGCTACACATGAGGATTTACAATTATGTTTTTGCATGCTGGGCCTTGCCAGAAGAGAAATATCTATTTCCATATTAGTCTGGTGCTGTCCGCAAGGGCTAGCTAGCACAACATTTCTAGTCCATTGGCCTTTTTACGAGTTGAGCGGTATTCTGGTGGTAAATCTGCTGGAATACCGCCCAATAGAATGAATGTTACTGCCACTTGGGCCATCTGACTTACCGCCAGATTACAAGTGGTGGTGACTGTGTTAGTCAAATTAATTTGAAGTCCATTGGACTCCATGGGGGATTTTGGCAGAATTACCACGGTGCTAAATCCATTGGCGGTAATTCCACCGATTTTGCCAATTTCTTAGTGGTAAGAGGGAGGATTTACCTCTAGCATAATGCTGGAGGAAAATCAACCACTCCAGGGCCAAACTTGTGGTATGGCGGAGCGGGAAACACAGTGGAAATTCCATTACGCCCAATCTATTCCTGCACCTCCATACTTGTAATGATCCCCAATATTGTCTTGTAAAGAAGATTGGAAACAAGAAGTCCAGGCACATTTTTCTGTATTCTTGGGTGTCCTCGGTGAGGTGGAACTTCAGAGTCTCTCCATGCACACTGAGCCAAGCATCCACGTCTGGATTACCAATGCTAAGTGAAACGCCAAGCGTTTCAATATTTGCTAAAAATGTGAGAGTCCCTGTACTGACAGCAAACAATTACATTGAACCTATTCCAGGGGATGGTGTCCATTCAGATGGGTCTATTATCACACTTTAGCATCCTGTACCTTGCCAGAGCTTAACTATGCATTTGCTGATTTCACCAACGAGAATATTGCAGCATGGAAATGTTATGAAATTCTCTTTAACTTAGAGTTCAACAGCAACCCTAGGAATGTGTTTCTGCCTTATTTAGTGTCGTCGGTGAGATGTGAGAGAGGTTCAGTGGCTTTCTGGAGACTGAAAGCAAGGATTGCATGTATAGATTTCCCTCCGTAAATATGTGTAAAAGTTAAAGCTTTTCAACATTTTCCAAAAACGTCAGAGTGACTCCACTGACAACGAACAAGGCCAAATAACTTGTTGAATAAAATGATCCAAACTCAGGGTTGCCTACACAAAAAGCAAGTGGCCTCATGTGCTTGCTGCATATTGCAAACCTAGCAGCGAAGCAACCAATTGCTGTACAGCAAGAGGATACTGTACTGTAATGGGGTAGATGTTTAGAATGTTAAGATTACACTTGAAAGGACATGAACAGAGGTCTTACAGATGGTTTCAAATACCGGATGCAGGTAGGGGATGGAAAGGCAGAGCCATCCTTCATTACTTTGTTGGTAGATCTGCACCTGTGCTCTTGTTCAAGCTATCTTCTTGTTTTATCATCTGACACTATTCAAGCAAGTGTCTGCTTTACTGTTGGAAACCTCTCAGCTATCAGCTGTCTTGGCTCATGTTAAGACTTGCTTGAATTATGGAAATATCTGCAATTGGGACACCGGCCCTCCCGTTTAGCTGATTCAGAGGGCTGCTGAAACAGTGATTACTACTAATCCTAACTTGTATATTATTCTCATTCTTGGGATCCTACATTGCTTTCCCATTAAAAAGAAGTGTTATTTGTACTTTTGCTGCCGGATCAATGTTTAACTTTTTACTCTCTGGTGTTCATCATTCTAGATAGGGAGTTACATCCTTTTCTCTGCTTAGTCCCAGTCTATTGAACTCTCTTGCATTTTGCTGATTGACCCCTGAAAAAACAACCTCCCATTTAGTCAATCCTCAAAAAGATGGCTCTTTGCCCTGGCCTCACAGTAACCCAGTGTTTGCTTCATCACTTGTGCAGCTCAGCACCAGTGGAAGCTCTAACAGAAAACTTTGAAAATCGTCACTTCACATGGGCCAATCTACCGCAGACAAACCAGGACTTTGACTTGCTTTTCCAACAAGTCAACACCACCCTCATAAGCAACATCAACCACCTTGTTCAGGTGCAATATCTCATTCTCAGGCTTAAATCAAACCCTCAAACTCAACAAAAGAATCTTACGAAAACAAGGAATGATTTGGTGACAAGTATGCAGTGTATCCGACCTCGCTCTGCGCAAGCAACTCCACACTACCCATAGCTAACTGATCACCACTTCCAAGGACAAATACTAACAAAACATCACAGCAAAAGCCAGCAATGAACGTAGATCCCTCTTCAAAGCCAACAGTCATTGCAGCAGCCCTCTCCCCAATCCACCTGTATCACATTTCATCGTAATATTCAAGGCCATCAACTACTTCTTCATCAACAAGATCAGCAGTATCCGCTAGCACATAGACCCCGATGCAACACTGATAGCACATCACAAATCCCATCTTGCAAAACTATCACGACCTTCACAACTTTCAAAACACTCACCATGGAGGATATCATCCTGGCATCCCTCAAAGCCACATTATGCACTGACATAATCCTCCCCGCCCCCATACACAAGACCCTTAGGAACAAAAGCAGTACTGCATAATTCAGCATCTGCCTCACTCAAGGCACCATCCCCTCTAACCCTCAAGATGAACAAATCCTCTCACTTCTCAAGAAACCATCACTGAAACCTGACAACCCAGGCAACTACCGCCCCATTGCCTATATTTTCATCTTAGGTAAAATCCTTGAGAAAGCAACACCCATGCAACTCCTCCATCACATTGATGCAACCAAGCTCCTGTAGTCCGACCAATCTGGCTTCAGACCAAGATGCAGCATGGAAACAGCAACAATTAGGATGATCAACATTAACCTTAACATCCTCGACATTGGTCATCCTAGACTTCTGGTTCTCCTCAACCACCAAGCCATGTTCAACCCAGTAGGCCACCAGACACTCACCAACAGTTTGCATCACTCTGAGGGGATTAGAGAGCCCAGCCTCAGCTGTTTGAAATCCTACCTCACTGAGCCTGACAAATACCTCTAAACTAATTACTCCATATCACCAACTATATCCATCACCTGTGGAGTCCCACAAAGATCCATCCTCACCCCCTTGATCTTCAAACTTTGCATGAAACCACTCCGAACCATTCAGGCCCCACACATCATCCACATCCACCAATACACAGATGGCATCCAGTCCTATCTTAAGATATCCTCCATCGAAGACATCCTCAGGTGGAAAGTCTGCCTCACACTGATCCAGTCCTAGATGTCCAGTGCTTACCCGAAGCTCCACCCCTAAGCCAGAATTACTGCTGCTGACCAACAACACCAAACACTCTAACATCCAGACCTAGCTCTCCGCTATGAACCTCGAGGGCTTCACACCCCAGCTGACCACCTGCACCAAGTAATGTGGGTTCTCCATTGAAAGACACATCTCTGTCAAGGAGCACATAGCACATGACTTGGTACTAAGCCTTAGGTACTCTCCCATCTGGATAGTGTTATTGCCGATTGTGAAGGCCTCTGGCCAACAATTTGGCACCCATGGGGTGCTAGCTCCCACTGTAAACAGGTAACACCTTCACATCCTGCTCCATCATCTTCAAGGCCATCACCTCAAGTCCCAGGCTCAGAAGCAAAGAATCTCTGGATGTTTCAGATCCACCAAAAGCAAAAAAATATTCATGAACTCTGCTGTTGCGGGAAGGAAAGAACCAGAAGACAGGTATTCTCTGCCTACTCCCATATTAATGTTAGACTCTCCCCCTCACTGAGCGCATTTCAGGAATGCGCTGAAGACTCTCCTCTTCAAGGAATGACTCTGTTATGAAGTATGAGTCTATAGGTACATAGTACACAGGATCCACTCTTTAGTGTACAGGTAGGTCTTGTTGTCCAACTGGTACTCCGAGTACGTAATGTAAGTTCAACAGGTAGGCACACTGGTAGACAAACAGACACTGGCCATCCACACCCTGTTCCCAGTTCATTCTCCGTCACTCTAGCAACATACACTCTCCAAACATGCACCAATGTTCCACTATGGCATCATGGCGCACTGGCTTCATAAACACTGGGGGCCATAGCTACAGCATGACACCCAGCTACAACAAGCTACAACTGACTCCTTCTTAACACGTGGTTCCATACCCCCTCCATGAACCAACTAAGTCCAGGGTTTTCCCCCTTATAAAGGGAAAGTGCCGAAAGTGAGACGGGGCGATGTGTGCCCTTGTTTCCTTCCATACTTGCAGATCCCTTGTTGACACATTGCCCACCCTCCCTCTCCCCTGTCATCTCCCCGCTCCCTTGTATCCGTTGCAATCTGCTTGCTTCCCTCGGCACATTCTTCCATGTATGACCTGTAAAGTGCTCTGTTGCATCCGAAAGATAGGTCCACATTCAATAAACACCATCACAAGAAGATAAAGAAGAAGCATTATTGGTGTTGTTGTCCTTTTTAAATGGACTTATGCAGCTAAGGTATTGTTGATGTTGGACTCTACTGCAGAGGCCTAAATCACCTGCAGGAGTAAGTAGGAAAACGTGATTCATATAACAATGTGTGCATGATAGCGTGGTGTCTGCGGATTATAAAGTCGGTCCTTGCAGTGTAATTCCAAAGGCTTCGGATCTTACCAAATGACAGCCGCCTACCTCTCTCGCAGCTTTGAAAGCTCTTCAGTGGCTTCGCATCATCAAGCCCCCAGTATTAGCAGGGGACACGAGCAGCTGCAACGGCAGTGCCCTCCGCCTCTCCTTTCATAGCAGTCCTTCAGCGGGGATGGTCCAATGATGGACATAAACTGGCAGAAGGACAGTCGGAGTAGCACGCCATCCCCACTCCCTCCTTTGTGCCGTCTGCTTTCTATTTATTTCATGTGTGCGTCGTTGAGATGTTCAGCTGGTTGTGCGGACGTGAAGCACTTACAAAATTAATTAAGACAACAGAGGCCTGAAGAAAGGGAAAGTTAATTAGTCACGGCAATCGGTAAGATTTGATCCAACGGGAAGTAACAAAGGCGTATAAGAGTGTGAGAGTAGGACCGCCTGCTCTGGAAAAGGGGATTACTCGAAGATTTCGTCCAAAGGGAGATGGCTTTGTACCGCTGCTCCTTTTGTAATTGGGGATTTTGCACAAACACACAGAGTCATTACCATGACATTTCATTGTCGAGGACGAAGGAGGAGGGAAATGACATTTCTATAAACGCAGAAGGGAGCGGCAAAACAAGCACAAACAATCAATGGCGGTGAGCTTTGGGAAATGGGCCTGTTTATCTGGATCATGGCTGCATCTGTCTATTGGTTTGTACAGCAGCAGCAGCAGGAAAGGGGCTAGGTACCATCCAATGGCCCTCTATGCCTGTGCGGAGCAACGTCGAGCGGCAGGTCAACTGCACATCGGGGGGCACCATGTTTTGGCGTACGCCTTTTGTTGCTGGCCATTTTGCCGCACCCCTGTGGCTGCAGAGTCCCTTTCGGAGCGACACAGTGGCGCGACAGCCACTCGGCGCCACTCATTCGGTGCAATGGCGATGTAGGTGCAGCCATGGGTGGGCTAGAAACCAAAGGAGGACCTGTAAACATGTTTAAAGTGGCCCCATATTACACATGTTCAGCAAGTCCAACCCTATTCCTATGAGAACACTTTGAAATAAAATAGGTTACCACACAAAACAGGCCCAGAGTGCAGAGGCGATGGGATACACAAAAAAGTGCGGGTGTCTTTTTATTTTTTCAAATATTTTTTAGACACCTTCTGATGCAGCTGATGTGCTGCCTATCCAGGGTTAAGGGATAGACAGAGAAAGCTGCCCCTAATTTATTTCAAACCGCAATCTCAGAGAAGTGCAACAAATAGTGTGTTGAAAACAAATGTAATACTATACAAAAATCTGGAAATACCGGAAAAACGTACTCATTCGTTCACTCGTACAACTTTAAAACAGCAAACAGTTAATTGATCAAAAATGCCTGGTTGGTGTTCAGACATTCTGCAATAAAAAGAGTGCAGAGGCCTACTAGGAAATCTCTAGAGCTTTCTATGGGCCAGTCCGCCGCTGGGTTTATCTGCTGACATTTGGTAGCTCTGTCTAAATCGCCCTCGAGCCAAATGGGCACATAATCCTGCCAGGAATTAAAAAAATAATAATAACGTAACTGAACTCTGAGTTTGCTGAACCTGGCTGGGTCTCAGGTCATTATTGGCTGGCACTCAGCCACAAGACCAAAAGGTGCTTACAGTTCAAAGACACAATTTGCATACCGTGAAATTTTAATTATAGGTAATAGCAGGGTATGTGTGGAGGCTATGCAGCACCAACATATTGGTCTTGTGGGCACTACCACACGCTCAGATAATTCCCTTTTTACATATATATGCCAGGGTTATGCAATCATTTCATGCAAAATCCTGGCATACACGTTATGTTTACCGTGCATTTACAACCTGGGCACACGTTTCATGCGAGGGGGAGATGCTACAGCAAAGAATCATATCTGTTTTCTTGTTATGGTATCTCCACCCCTTGCATGTTTCACATGCTGAAAAATGCCTCAACCAATAGATACCTGTGGCTCTGCTGGGCGCACCAAAAGGAAGGCACCGACAAGGGATCTGCAGCACAGTAGCTGTGCTGAAATGGCTGCTCCAAAGAAGCTACACCAAAATGTCCTCCCATTCAATGCCAGGGTCTGGGCTTCTAGTGGTATTCAAAGATTTGCTAGTTACCCTTTTGAACAAGCAGAATAGTCTGAACTGAACTCAAGTAATTTCCCCTTCTCAGAACAATGTCATTCATTGCAGCATTAGCTGTGATTTAGGGGATGCACATATGATGGCCTGTACACTGTGGTGTTGTCCAAATAAAAGGAGCCTCAGCCCGCATATGAGCCAAAACTGTGGCAGACTCCATGAATGGCACGTCTATCTCGTATCTTCGCGCTCTGAAACACTTGCGTATGAGCACCATGTAAATAAAATATCATTAGCAATATCTCCTTTGTTGGTACTGCAGGTTGACACTGTGAGACCACGGTACTTCAGCCCTCCTGATCTGGGTGCCTCCAGATCAGCATGTGTAACGCAAGTGGCCCCGGGCCACTGTCAAGCGGTGTGACCACAGTCCAGTTGGGAGCCAAGGAGTCTCTGGCAACTGATGTCAGCCGTGTAACCATGGAAAACATAAATGTATACTGGGTGCCCCCAGCAACCATCCAGCTGGTCCATGTGCCAACAACCCAGCCCACAACAACAGCAACTGAAGGCTATGCTGGGTGCCCCCAGCACTGCCCATGTGCCGAAGGACTGCCCTATAACTATGGCAATGAGGGGTCTGTGAACCCCGTGTAGAGAAGGAGCCAAGTACTCCCACCTCAATTGGCCTGCCCCTTATACCTGTATGCTGGAAACCAGACTATGAGACATATACTGAACAGCTGAATAAACAAAGAGCAGAGTATGTACTCAGTCCAGTACCAGTGAAAGGGCCAGTACCTAAGAGAATCTGGGAGCCAAGGTACCAATTGAGAAAACCTTATCTGCATACAAGGAAATATGATGGCCATCTGAATGAGTATTCCTGAAGAAACAGAACCAATAAACGGCAATGATGAATGGTAGTATCACTAACCATTGCCAAGTATATGTTATATGGTGCTGAAGATAAAGTACAGAAAAGGATGCAGTGATCAGAGAATGCAGATATTCTATAAGGCATCAAGAAAGCAATACGGATAAGTGACATCTTGAGCTTAAGGTGAAGAAACCTATGCCACAGAAACAGATGAAGCTATGAGATCATTTTACACGCGTACAGATGCAGAAGAAACACAAGCAGCAAAGTAATCATGAAGCTAGCTCTAAGCTTACAGAAAAATAGAATGCGACAAGCACCAACTTATACATACATAGAAATGAGAGAATTATGGATGTTTCCATTCAACATATTAAAGCAGGTTGGACATTAGCAAAAGGCCTCAGTTCAGTGTGTCACAATTGAAAAAGCAGACATTGAATTACATAAGCTGAGCTCAGAGGGGTGAGGTTGGATGAGCCCCAAGAAGCCAAGGTCTTATCAAACTGGAGTAGACTGACTTTGGGTACAAAATGGTGTGAAAGAACAAACCTCCTGTCTGAAAGGAGTGAACATTAAAGGAAGACGTCAGAAGTCTAGTGGTATAAAATATTAAATAGACAAAAAGGTTTGATTTCATGGTCTCTAGTCACATGGAAGCATGAAGCTGGATGAACGTGATGATCACGCCTATGCAAGAGGCAGGCTGTGCTTCTCACTCCTTAATTTTCTTAGAGCTAATAACACTCTCAAGGACAAAGTTCAAAGGCCTAATTGACAAGAGACCACTGAGCTGATGATGGATGGATATGCTAATTGCTGGCAAGCTATTGTTAAGGCAACCTTACCAACATCTGGTCGGCCAGCCTGCAGGCTGCTAACGTAGGTGGAAAAGTACTGAAGATCGACAGAGTGCCAACCAATTGTAAAGGACATGCATATTTGGGGGTCCTATAGTGTGTAAACCAATGGGACGTTGTGTATTTATTGATGTTCATAGTGGTCATTTTTAGAGGAGGGGGTAGTTGCCCACCTGATGTTAAGTAACCAACCACGTAGTTACAATTGTTTAGACTAGTACTTAGATATTCACTTAGAACCAATCATTCCCTCTGTTAGGTTTTTGTAGTTTGCCACGTAGGATGATGTTGGTAACACATAGGTTAGGCGTCAGTGATGACACATTTTGATTATAAAAGTACTATATTTTCTTAAATGTTTTGAGTTTGAAGATAGAGCATTTGCATTGATGTTTGTTATGCTCCCTGTTTTAGATAATTGATAATAAAACAGTCTTTCTTTTGTCAACTTCCTGAGTCGGCACTATTATTTGGTGTATGAGTAAGATCTGCATCCCCATCCACCTCAAGGGTAATTGCTGGTCATCAAGGGGGCTGGGAATATCCAGTTCACTTGGTAGCAGAGAGAGGATGGTTAAAGAGCCATTGATCTGAGTAAACTTTAGAGTTTCAGAAATATCGGATGACCTTTGCCATTCGGCTGAAAGAAAGTGAAGCTCCCCGTAGACAGTGGCTAGAGTAAAATCAAACAAGTGTTTTGCAGGACCAGGTGTGACAGGTCCCCTATTTTCAGATAAAAGCCCCTCCCACGTCTACGCAAATTGGATGGATCAGAAGGTTGAAGAGCCTGACGATCCAGAGAGTCGGAAGAGGAAAAGATGATATCAGTGAGTAAAAAACTGAGCAGACTGACAAAAGCATGGGGGATGAGTGGAGGAAAAAGAGAGTGTGGCTGAGCAATGAGATAAATCGTGAGAGTGGCCACAATAAAAGGATACGCCCTGGCCTGCGTTTTTTATGACATAACAGAAGAATTTTTAACCCAAAGTTCCATAGTGGAATCAAAGGAACAACTCCCGGTTAAAGATGGGATCGAAGGGGTAACTTAAACTCCAGTCAGAGTATTTTTAGTGGGCTAACGAGTACTAAGAAGAGAATTATAGGAAGTCTATGGGCCTCATTCTGAGTTTGGAGGTTGCCATGGTGTTATTAGCACCATGGCTGCCTCCAAACCCGGGTCCGGTATGGCTGAATGGGGACTTACCGGTCATTCCAACCTTGGAGGACCCGTGTTAAGCGACTTCAATTCAGTACTCCAACTAAGTCAGTGCCTAGTCTGGGATGCCCAAGGGAAGCCCTTATTTATATATTTTTATGACTAGTTCATAAATCTGGATGATAAACCCTTATATAACGCCCCTCTCTTTAAATCCCCCTGACCTCACTGAGCCAAGAAGTAAGTTTGTTTTGCAAATTAAAAGATTTATTTTACAAATTAAACAATATATATATGTATCACACTTTTATAAATAAATTAATACTTGATAGCACACTTATGAAGATAATGTTGATCAACAATGGATAATATCACACTAGCACACTTATTTGATTACTTAGGAGTTGGTATAGAGAGGATAAGGTAGCAGAGAATACTTTTATGGTTTCAAGGAAAAACAATGATGGAAAGAATGCAGCACAGAAATAAACTGATATGGTTTCAACAAGAGAGAATATAATCACTTTTCCCCTTGTGGCAATTTCCTTCCCCTCCTATGCAGTATAAAGAGGTGGAAGGAGAACACATAATTTTCAGGAATACCATCAAATGCAATACCAATACAGTTCCCCCCTAGCAAGTTTAGAGCACAGGGATGATTTTAAAACACAGGCAAAAATACTTTAAATGTGATTTGCAAAGAAGTGAAAATATGCTAAAAATGATTTTAATTCCCTAGAGGAGATTCAGGGTAGGTGATAGCTACTTAAGATTGGTTCAGGTCAACACTACCAATTATTCAGGAATGGTTATCAGATTGAAACAAATCTCAGCAATGCAAGCAAAAGCAGCTATTTTTTTTACAAGTGAAGAAGTTTGAGCTAGTTTTCAATTCGTGGCACTTTTTCTGAATGCATCGAGCGCGATTACGGAAAAGCTATAAGGAAGGTTTGTTGGAAAGCTGAGGATCTTAGCTTTAAAATGGAAGTTAAATCTCGTGCCTAGCACACGCGGTTCCAAAGATACTGACAATTTTGTGGAGGTAGATTTTCAGAAATAAAGTAGTGATTCAGAATGGCAAATGACACTTTCACAGGTTTAAAGTCAGAGAATGGACACGATTTCTATGATGCAGTTCTGGACAGGTTAAAATAGTTTGGATCAGATTATTTTAGACTAAGAGATTGGTTCTGGCACAGTTTTCAGGATACTCACTCCTAGTCTTGGAAGGAATGGGCCTCCGTCACGGATCTGGTCAACAGGTTTAGCTGCGGTTCTCTCGCCACGGACGGTCTCTGCTACCGGGTCTGCTCACAGCGATCTGGGTCAGCTCTGCTCTGCTGGTCTGGATCTCTGGTGCTGGCAAAAGTTCTTGGCACTGCACAGAGGTCTGGTCTGGATACAGCACTGCTTTCTGGGTTCTGGCATAGGGTTCTAGCCAGAATCAAACAGCAGAGTCCGGCTGTTGAAGAGTCAGGTTGCAAAAGATTTTGAGGCCTGCTGAAAAGGATTCAACTTGTAGTTCAGGCCCCTCTGCTTTAAAGTTCTGGAGTCTGGAGTCTAACTTCTTGATGGTCCGTCTTAATATTGTCTGGTTCAGCAGAGTGCTTCGCAAGAAATCAGTTTGAAATGGAAAATGAATGTCTCTAACTGGGTTTTAGTGGCTCTTTTTATGTCTTTTGAAAGCGGGTTGGAAGGCTGACTTTCTAATCCCAACCCTCTGAGGATCCTGATAGGTGAGAGAATCTGCCGTCCTCTGATTGGGGAAGAAAATGAAGTGTCATCGTGATGCGGTAGGTTTATGGGTCAGAGGATCCTCCCCTTGTCAAATTGCACACAAATCTATTTTTGATCCAAATACATATTTATCTATGTACAATTTTTCTAATATTACATGTCCAGTTAGCCTATTTTCTGTAGCACAAAATCATCCTATCCCTGTCTTTGTAAGATGTCGTGTCCACTTCTGACAGAATTCTGCCCTTTTTATCAAGAACACAACCTCTAAACTTTTCCAGAATTTACACAAACATGCGCAAGGAATATGGCCATCAGATGATAAAGTGTCAGATTTTTAACATACAGACATTTGGAGTAATACCTTATTTTCCGCCTCTACCCCCAGAACATACCACAGAGTCCTAACACCTCTTAAAATGTGCACAGAAAAATCACAAGAATAAATGATATTATATAATTTTGACAATTTCATTCTATGAATTATCCATCTTTTTAAAATTATGCTCTGGCCCAGATGGGTGTGGTTTACGTTCCAAAGCACATGGGGGATTTCTGTCTGTCCCCACCTCCAGCTCAGGTGGCTCCCAGAAGCACTGCTCCTTCCAGTTTCTTCCAGGAGGAATCCATTTACGACCCCCCTAATTTAACATTTGCCTGAGCCAAGGAAAGCTCATTGTTCTGTTTCCTGCCGCCCCAGGTACCCCACCCCTAATTCAATCAGAGAGTTGTAATCTCCTTTTGGTGGGAACAGCAGAAGGCAGCCAGGCCTGTGAATGCAGTTGCTGGGCAAGTTTCAACTCCTGTCGGGAGTAGTTGCTGGGCAGAATTCAATCTCTCAAGCCAGGCTTCAGCCCAATGTCACTTTTGTTCCAGTTTTTTTTCATGCAAATCAAACTTACAATTTTGACACATGCAGCTAGAACGCAGATTCTAAGTTCAAAACTATGACATTTAAACAGTTGCAACCTATGTGACACTCCAAAGTAAATCACTCATTTATTTTAAACATTTTGATTTTAGTGGCTTTAAGTCCAATTTCACTTAAACCGCTGATATCCACCGCTCAGCCAGTTGTGTTATGAACATTATTTTAGGCTCTTCATCTTTCCAGATTTTGTGTGCACACAAGACTACATTCTACCAAATGTCTGCTGGTGTTCAGCGAGATTTTTGAATATCTTGCAATGTTTGGAATAGGCATCTTGAGCTTGCATTTCAGAGAAACAAAGGTGATTTCAATACGCTTTTTGAGCTAACAGGCACTGCTGTTTTTCCTTTGGCACCCCATTTCACTTATGGCGCTTCTGGCCCATCACGCTCGCAGTGGTGGGTGGCAGGTCAGGCGACCATTTTGGAGTGCGCAAAATTGCGTGGTTTTCCTGGATTCTGGCGCAAATGTGGGCTTTTCAGCCATCTTGGATTTTCTAAGCCCACAACACCAAATGTTGTAGCACAATGATTCAAACGTGGGTCAAGACACCTGACAAGCCCCCCCGCCCGACTGCACTTTGATTTCGAGTCCAGGGGGAGTCGGTTGCAAAGGATGTTTTGATCCACACGCTGGGATGTCCGCATCATCTTCTGATTCCGCAGATGGCACAGTTCAGCTTCTTTTCCTCCATCAGGGTGGATCGATCGTTTCTTCTCGCTGGTCCTGAGGGGAGTTTCGGGCGGTACCCCGGGCCCCTCGGATCTTTGCTCTCGGTCCCCGGGTCGTCCTCCTTGGTCAGTCTCCATGGTTTCATCTCTCCTAGGATGACAAAGCAAAGCCGCAATATCTATTCGTAGACATTTCTCCCCCACTATCGATATAGTGGGGCGGCATATACATTTTATAAATCAAGAGACATTTGCATTCTCATTTTAAAAAACAAGATATAATCAGGAGATATTTGCATTCCATTCTTGTTACTATATTTTTGATATGTGGAATATTTTAGGGTTGGAGTTTATATTGATCTGGAGCGGCCCCGTCTGGAATTCCAGGGGATTCCTCAAGTTGTTGCAGAGTATGTCTGGGATGGCAACACTTTAGCTGATTAATATGGACCCACTTGTCTTCCCCTTCCGCCGAACTACCTTTGGGGATGCGGATCTTGTAAGCGACTGGGGAGATCTTGTCTACAATTTCAAAAGGTCCCTTCCATGTAGGCAGAAATGTTCGCTGTTTGGCCTGGTTTCTTTGGAAATTGTATAGATAAATCCGTTCTCCTACATCGTATTCTTTCCTGGTAGTTTTCAAATCGTAATGGGTCTTCATGCTATCAGCTGATCTTTCTAGATTCCGCTGAGCATAGGCAAAAGCATGTTGAAGGTGCTTTCGTAAATTTTGCACATACTCGTGAGTGGTGGAGGCATTGATTAATGTCTGCTCTTGGGTCCTGTAGAGCAAATGCTGGGGAAGCACCATCTTGCGTCCAGTCATCAGCTCAAATGGTGACATTTTAGTTGCAGATGAAGGGGTGGATCTGATGGCCTTTATAACCAGAGGTAATCAGATATCCCAACTTGGCCCAGAATCTGCCACAACTTTTTTAAGATGCTCACAATGGTTCTGTTGTATCTCTCCACTGCACCCGAAGAGGCTGGCCAGTAAGCAATATGTAGCTTTCTTTTAACCCCCAGTATCTCCCACATCTTAGTCATTACTTTGCTGGTGAAGTGGCTACCTCTGTCTGACTCAATCTTTTGGGGTAGACCAAAACGCGAAAAGATGTGGTTGATCATCAGGGCAGCTGCTGTTTCTGCCTTGCAGTTTGGGGCCGGGAGACATTCCACCCATTTGGTAAATAAGCATGTCACCGCCAACATGTACTTATTCCCCCTAGAGGAGCGAATCACGGGGCCTATGAAGACGACTTGTAAATCTGACCATGGCAGTGTCATCCCCCTCTTTTGGAGAGGCGCACGGTGTGTGAGGGATGTTGGCTGAAATTGTGCACACACAAGACACCCCTTAAAGTATTGGTCGAGGTCCTGCCCCATGTATGGCCAGTATGCAACCTCTCTTAAGATCTCAAGTGTTGTGTGAAACCCCCTATGACCGGCGGTGGCCGCATCATGGGCGTGACTTAACATCAGGCTTTGGAATGTGGTAGGGACCACCCACTGATCATGGCCGGCTTGGGATTTCCTTACCAACAAACCGTCTTGGATTCGGAACATTTTTGGACATTTCATCAACACTGAAAGGTCCTCTTTCCCAATGTAATCAGTATCCGTCAGGGGAAAGTTCTCATGGTCCTCAATGTGTTTTTAAAATTTACCAATTATTGGATCCCCCTTCTGAGCCGTAATCAAATCAGCATCTGTGGTCTACTTACTCCATTGTGCAGTTGAAAGATCATTGTGAGCATTTGTCTGGGATCTAGTGATAGCAGTGACCTGGATTTCCCCCAACAGGGACTCAATCTCTATTAGATCCCCTTGGATGGCCCCGGTTTTGGCCAGCTGATCAGCTAAGTCATTTCCAATTTTGTATGGTCCCTCTACTTTGGAATGACCCTTGATCTTTTTCCAGTAGATGGTCATCCCATTCACGGTGACCAGATCATCAATGTTTTGAATTAACGCCCCATGTTTCAATGGTTTGTTATTAGCACATAAAATGCCTCTGGTTTTCCAATTAACCAGGTGCTCCACTAACCCGTTCCGTACATAATCTGAATCTGTGATAATGACCAGTTCGTGGAGTTGATGTTGGACAGCAGTGAGGATGGTTTGATACACAGCCATTAACTCTGCCACCTGAGTACTTCGGGGACCAATTTTGTATCCAGCAGAGGGTTCTGGGGACTCATTCACCCATGCATTCCCTACGCCGGCCACAAGTTCTTTTGCACCGTTGTTGTCAACATGGTAAGAGCATCCATCCACATAGACAGAGGGCATTCCCTCACACTTGTCTTCTTCAAAGACTTTGTGTGGGTAATTAAGGTATACCTCCATGTTGTCCTTGATTTTTAGACTTTCGTCCTCGAGACATGTTTCTCTGTCACAATCTTGCAAGTCAGCCAGACCTTGCACGAGGGGACTCTTCTTGTTTTGGCCATACCTGACCTCCACAGGAAAGCCTTGCATTGACAGAATCCAGGAAGTAATTCGGGAATTACTCACATTTCCGGCCCGGATTCTGTCACTTTGGAGGTATTGCAGAGGCTGGTGTGGATTCTCCACTATGATGTGTTCCCCCTGGATAAACGGGCAGTAATTCTTCAATGCCCACACTGTTGCCAGGAGTGCCTTCTCACAGTTGTTGAATTTTTCCTCCACAGAGAATAAAGTTTTGCTCGCATAGGAGATTACCTTATTGACCTTGTCATGCTTTTGATATAATACCGCAGTCAAGCATGTATTAGAGAACCCTGTCTCCAAGAAAAACTCCTTGTTTCTGACAGGGTAAGCTAGGCAGGGTGTTTGTGAGAGGCTTCTTTTGAGCTGTCTTACTGCCTCGGATTGTTTTGGACCCCATTCCCACTTGACCCCCCCCTTCAAGAGATGAATCAGGGGTCTGGTGATCTCTGCGTAGCCCTCAATGAACTTCCTGCGGTAATTAGTCAGTCCAAGGAGGCTCCTTAGTTCCCACAGAGTTGTGGGGTCTTTCAATTTCTGAAGTGCTTCCACTTTCTTTTCCTGGGGACAGAGACCCTGCGGAGTAATCTCATGCCCCAAGAAATTAACACAGGTTTTACACCACTGCGCTTTCTGAAAGGAAAGTTTTGCTCCGGCGGCCCTCAACTGTGTCAGAACATAACGATCTCCGCAATGTGTTCCTCCACAGATGAACTTTTGATGAGGATATCATCTACATAAGCCAGGTTACCCCTCACACCAAGGTCAGGCATGGCCTTAAGTAGGAAAATGTTGAATTCATTGCCGGAGTTGAGGTATCCGAAGGGAGTCCGGGTCCTTGTGTACTGCTGGCCCCCAAAGGTAAAAGCCAGTTTGTATTGGTCCTCCCTACTGACAGGCACAGTTCAGTATCCATTGGTCAGGTCTATTGCAGTGAATACCTGTGACCCCTGGATCTGGGCCAGCCCTTGGTCAATGTAGGGATGAGGCCATCGGGAAGTATGGACCCGTTTGTTGAGCTCCCTAAGGTCGGCGCAGAGTCTCCACTGGCCGTTTGGCTTCAATATTCCCAGCACCAGATTATTGAAGGTGCTGTGAACTGGACGGATTATCCCCCGGCACTCAAGGTTCTTAATTATTTCAGTAAGGGACTCCATTGATGCGAGACGCAAGCGATATTGCTTCACAAACACTGGAGTCATGCCAGGGTCCGTGGGAATTGTTGTTGTGTGGATGTCGGTGCGACCACAGTCATATGAGTTTACCGCAAAGAGATCTTGGAAATCCAAGAAAACTTGTTTCAACTTTTGCTTCTGTTCCAGAGTCACACAGGCATCAGCTAGGTTGACTCTCTCTTCCACCATCTGCCTGAAGCCTGGAAAGACTTCTGGTTTTTCAATCTCAGGGGCCTTCTCCAGCTGGGTGGAGAAGTCCATGGTCAGAGTGTTGATTTGGACTGGAGGCTTCAGGTGGGAAAGGCAGCCCTCATGGACCTGGAAAATCACCTCATCCCTCCTAAAGTCACAAGTCACATCTTCCTTACCATAAGGGCAGGAAGTGTACACCAGGAAGTTCCCCCCATGCCGGGTAAAGATCCTGTCTGGTGTTGTATTGTCATCACTGTCACTGTCAAAACAGTCCTTGGGGATTGCTCCTAACAGTTAATTTCCTAAATCAATGGAGAAATGTCGGTCATCCACCGCCATTCCAATAATGGTGCCTGCAGCTAGAGTAATACTCTTTAAGTCGCTGTTATCCACCTCTATTGGAATGGTATCATGTTCTATGTTGACTAATTGTGTTGGGTTTACCCCTAACCCTTGCTGTTGGAGAAAAGCATTTAGATGAATATAAGCATCAGGGTTTTTCAATTTTTGTCCTCTTTTAACTTTCACTTCCAGGGAGAATTGTCGGGTCCTTTCTGGGATGGTGACTTCCTCTCTAACCTGAATTTCAACTGCATAAGGTAGCAATTGAGCTGGCCTAAATGCTTTTTCTGGATCATCAAAGCCCATGGGATTATCCGCTAATCGGGACCAAGCTTTGAAGTTTATTAGGTCCAAACTAATGGCAAAGCGATTGAGAATATCACTGCCTAAGTAAAAGGCAGTAAAAGTAGCACGCGACCGAGCTCCTGTGCCATATTTTGGACCTGGCGCTCAAGTTGGGAAACCCGCTCAGGCTGATACGGGGGGGTTCTGTTTTCTCCCCTGGGCTGATCCCGGGAAGGGTAGCTATCCCTTCTCTGGTATTACCCCAGCTTGGGAAGATTTGGGTACCCCTCCACCCTTGGCCTCCCCTCTCCCGGATTAGGTGGTCTGGGCTCAGGGAATTGGGGAAAGAAGGATGGATGATTTTGGGGCTGGAAGTTGGGTGGATACCTGGGGAAAAGTTCTGCCCAGGGTTTGGTGAATTTCTGTCCTCCTGTGGGAAGTTAGGAGGGAAGTTCCCTGGGTTGGGTGCCTGGGTGGACCCCCCCACTTGGGCTGGAGGGGTTCACACATACCCCAGGATGGGTCGGTTTCCCTTGTAGCGGGGACTTACATAGTCAGGGGAGCGAGGGACCCCATTTGTGGGACTACCTCCTTGACTCCCTGTCTGTGACTGGCCCGAGGGCCTTCTGGGCTGAGAATTATTTGGTGCAGGCAGGTTTTTAGGCCCCCCATCTCCAAATCTAAAATGGGGGCAACCTTTACCTCTGCCACATTGGCAGCAGCAGGGGTGCTGGTTGATTTGGGGCTTTTCTGGGCGTTATTTTTATTTTCTATGGGCTTCTCCACCTCATAGATCCGGGTAGCCTGTTCAATGACCCAGTCTAGTGACCTTTCCTCATGAAAATCTCTCACCAGCTGGGTCATGATGTATTTGGGCAAGGCATGGAAAAATGTATTTACAAATTCTTTGCTGTCCGTGCGCACCCTTTTGGTAGTCTGCGCAAAGGCATGCTTCAATTCCTGCACAAATTCTTGTGGGGCCTGATCCTCCCCACATTGCAAATTGTAGGCTGCCTTGCGACCCTTTGCAGATTTCTGTGAACAGAAAAATGTTTCAAGATGGCCGCCCTATATGTGGACCATCTTGAATGGTTTTGGTCCTCCAGCCCCGCAAAGAAACTGGAGTATTCTGGGGAGAATGTCCATTTGACATACTGAATGCAGCAACTGCTGTCTTTCAAATGGAAAGTCTCCATCATTTGCTCATAAAGCTCCAAGTGTTCCCAAACAGAATACTTGGCGTTCTTGAGATAAGGGGTGATGACACTCCTTATTGCCTTAATCTGTTTTACGGGGTCCTTAAGCAAGGCCCTTTTTGCCTTATTGGCCTTCTTGGTTCGGGTAACCCTAGTTCATTCATCCTCTGACTCAGAGGCACTGCTCCCAGAGGTTCCCGTCTGATCTTCCAGGTTTTTGCTGGATTCTGCGAGCCTGGGAATGGCTGGCAGAATGTGGGGACCTGGTCTCCTGTGTCCTGTGACGCTCAGAGGAGTCTTCAGATTCCTCCTTGCTGCCAGGATTTGATGAGTACCCCTCCACTGACTAAACTGGGCAGAGGTTTTAAGGATGCCCTTAGTAGTCCTACTCTCCTGGGGTTCCCCACTAAATTGCACTGTACTTAAGTGCCCATACCCGGATGCCCGCCCATCCATTCCTGGGTGGTACTGGCCTATGAGCCCCATACTTTTTTTGGATGGTAATCTGCCATCCTCGTGGCCCTGGGCTCATGTGCGCCATGGGACATGGGAGTGGCTGAGTCCAAGGACTGGGAGAGATGAAGGCCTCTGGTACTAGAGCTCCTGAGGTTATGCACAGGTGTTTCCCTTTCCCAGCGAACCTCATCTCTATCAGCCCCTGCTCCCTGTTGCCATGCAATAGCCTGTGCTTTCAGTTCCTCAGTTAAGGCCTTACTAGACTCTATCAGTCTCTCCTGCATGGCTACGTGTTGCTGGAGCCTACCGTTGTGCTGATAGAGAGCCTCATTCTCTCTCTGTGCCTCCTGGTTGGTCCTGGAATACTGGGCTAGTCTTTGCTGCAGGAGGTTTACCTCCTGAGTCCCATCCCTACTGGCCTGTTCCTTTCTTGCAAGAGCATCTTCCACCCTCCTGGTTTGTCTAACAAGTTCTGATGCTCTTTTTGGAGGTCACCCAGTCCCTGGAGGGCCATGTGATTTTCTTCAATTTTTTCTTTTAATTGTCAGACTTCCTGGCCTAAGGTGTCCCTTTCCTGACTAAGAGCCTGCATCTGTGCCGCCAGGTCGTCCCTCTGCCTTTTAAGGGCCCCAGCTTTCTGGCGCTCTTCTTCAAATTCTGTCTGGGTATTGTAGGGGAGGATTGGTCCAAAAGACACCCCTCCCCTGCATCCTCTCCCCCAGTGAGGTCCATGGCTCATCAGGGGTCCACCCTACCACCAGGGCCCAGGTGGTGGATGGGCCACTGGCTGAAGACATTGACCAAACCCGCTGAATTTAGCTAGGCCTCGGAAACCATTTTGTCTAATAAAGATGGTTTAAGCCCTGTGCACCGCAGCGCGGCCCCCACCCTTGGAGAGTTTCAATTATCCCCGTGGCCACAGCTCTCTGGCAGATCCGCTGAGAGCCCGTTCCCACGAACAGACGGACATGAGCTAGTGTTAGATACCAACACTGTAACATTTCACCTTCCGCAGTGTATCGCTGTTTCCAGCATGACCCGGCCAGCAGGGCCTGGGTGGAAAAGAACTGTACAAAGGTCCCCTGACAAAAGCAGAGTCCCCAAATACTAATGAGCAAACCACCTGTGATGGAAGCGTTCTCTCCACAACCTCTCTGACTGTAAAATGTATAAAAATGGCAGAATGGGTGCTCATATGACACTAGGGATGAAGCACCCACAACCCTGTAGCTATGCGCAAATGGTACAAGCGTCCCGGGGGTTTTTCATGTTATGTGTGTTATCGAGAAGACTGCACCCCACGGTCCTGCGCCAAAACTGAACTAATGCTGCTAGAGTGCAAAGGAAGACAAATGCAACCATATTGAGGGCTCATGTAAGGGGTGCACGAAAATGCACCATATGTGTGTCCAAGCCCACTATGTGCCACTGCCGTCAGTCTCATTGGCGGGTTGTTCCTGCGTGCTCCACCAACCTTACTACTACCTCACTTACCGCGCATGTATAAGCATATAACAAAATGTTGTAGTCGTTAAAAACGTAGTGTAAAAGTAATGTGCTCAAATTGGCCATATGGATGGCACTAGCAATGTCAAAACGTGAGCTTTGGAAAGACTAAATGAGTATTGTATATTACGTGAATGTTTATGTCTCATCCACCTACAATCTGCAACACACAAGGAAAATACCTTTGTGAGCACATGCAAGGCCATTCCCCCTTCCTCCCAGTGAAGCCTGCCAGACGAAAAAGCAGAGGCCTGTGCCGCGCTGCTCCACCTCCCCCAATTCGGCTGGAGCCGCTTCAAGCATTCAAATTCCCCCTGCAGCACCCAAGGCCACGGCCTGCCACCTGAATTATTTACAACCCAGCAGTAAACCCCTGCCTTAAAACACAGATTCAAAGGCGCCCTTTCTTAGGCTCCACGACCCACCGGCTCACCTTAGGTTAATAGCCCCTGTAAAATTAGGACACCCAATATTATGGCAACACTACAGGAACACATCCATAATGACTTCTAACAAGGTATGATAACACAGACCGCCTGTCCCATGCCCCAAGACCCAACCCCACGACCTATGATACCCGATCAACAGGACGATGGTAACTATATATTGATGAATCGCCAACAGACCCCACTCTAGGTGCATTCCTCCTGTGTTGCATTAACCTGTAGAATAACCTATTAGAAGATTTACCAGGGAAGATAATATTGCAAGGTTGAATAACTGCGGTGTGCGTGGCCCTAGGGCAGAAAGTCAGGAAAGACATTCATCTCTGACACTGGTCACAGTTGGCACAACAACACCGTCCGGATGAGCCCAGCTGACCTGCCAGGCCCAGCCCAACCCACGAGGGTAACCAGTGACGTCCTCCAGCCGCGGCAAACCACATCGCAGCATCACCTATAGCTAGTCGTCGCCACCCAATCCCCACAAACTTGTGCCCCCTATAGTATGTAGGTTCTTATGACGTTTTTTGTAAATATATAGGCCTGTCTTTGCTATTGTCAGACAGAGCGCTCTCGGAGTTTGCAGAGTTCTTTGCATGCCCTATCCTGATCGATAAACTCCCATTTACGCTCACACGCACTTTGTCTTGGCCTTATTCCCATCCTGGGAGAGTCCATTATTGTCTCTCATTGTGGGGAGGATCGTGCTATCTGGGGGATGCTCGTCTTCAGTATCCAGGTCTTTTAGAATCAGTTTGTTGCTCTCTGCCTTCTTCCTATCTAGGTGGCTTTGCAGGGTAACTACCTGCTCTGCGCATGCCCTATTGAAGCCCAGTTGTTGCTCCAGCTTTTTCTGGCTCTCTAGTAGGGCGTCCAAACCTTCTTGGTACTCCTTCTGCAAGGCCCGAAAGCTGGTATCCTGGTCAGACTTTTCCTGTTGCAGGATACCCATATCTTCTTTTATTTTAATGATATATCGCCTACTATCATTTTCTGATTCCTGGCTCCTCTGCAGCCTCTGCTCAGAAGAGACCAGATCAGGTTGGGCCTTCTCTAATGCCATCAGTTGCCTATTTGCCAGATCTTGGCCTTCAGCACATTTGTCTTGTATGGCTCCCATATATAAATATAAATATGCCGCTACCCTGGCAATCTTGTTGTGCTCATCCTTAGCCTTAGGGGCCATATATAGTTTGCTCAGGGCCACGTGTAAGGGACCCTGATCTTTACAACTGTCTCACCCAGTCGCATTGACCTGTTGTGTGATCGCCTGCAGCCACACATTCTGGTCCTGTTCAGACCATTCACCTCTCACAAACAGTTTATGTAAGAGGTGCTCTCTAGCTATCTTCATATCTACCAATGTCGTCATTCCGGAAATTGATTTCCTTCCTGACTTACAGAAGTTTGTATTTTATTTTGCAAAACAGACCATCTCCTTAGAGCGTCCTTCTTTTGAGGGGCGCTTTTTACAGTGTAACACAGCGTGGCGATCCAACAGGATTTATGTATCCTGTCAGTTAGCACACTGTATCAAGCTGCACAAGTGGTAGTTCTAATCCAGATGTCCCAGCTCGAGCCCCCTCTCTGTTAAGCGACTTCAATTCAGTGCTCCAACTAAGTCAGTGCCTAGTCTGGGATGCCCAAGGGAAGCCCTTATTTATATATTCTTATTATTTTTATGACTAGTTCATAAATCTGGATGATAAACCCTTGTATAAAGCCCCTCTCTTTGAATCCCCCTGACCTCACTGAGCCAAGAAGTAGGTTTGTTTTGCAAATTAAAAGATTTATTTTACAAATTAAACAATATATATATATATATATATATATATATATATATATATATATATATATATATATATATATATATATATATATATATATATCACTTTTATAAATAAATTAATACTTGATAGCACACTTATGAAGATAATGTTGATCAACAATGGATAATATTACACTAGCAAACTTATTTGATTACTTAGGAGTTGGTATAGAGAGGATAAGGTAGCAGAGAATACTTTTATGGTTTCAAGGAAAAACAATGATGGAAAGAATGCAGCACAGAAATAAACTGATATGGTTTCAACAAGAGAGAATATAATCACTTTTCCCCTTGTGGCAATTCCCTCCCCCTATACAGTATAAAGAGGTGAAAGAAGAGCACACAATTTTCAGGAATACCATCAAATGCAATATCAATTCAGTTCCCCCCAGCAAGCTTAGAGCACAGGGATGATTTTAAAACAAAGGCAAAAATACTTTAATTGTGATTTGCAAAGAAGTGAAAATATGGTAAAAATGATTTTAATTCCCTATAGGAGATTCAGGGTAGGTGATAGCTTCTTCAGATTGGTTCAGGTCAACACTACCAATTATTCATTAATGGTTATCGGATTAAAACGAATCTCAGCAATGCAAGCAAAAGCAGCTATTTTTTTTTACAAGTGAAGAAGTTTGAGCTAGTTTTCAATTTGTGGCACTTTTTCCGAATGCGTCGAGCGCGATTACGGAAAAACTATAAGGAAGGCTTGTTGGAAAGCTGAGGATCTTAGCTTTAAAATGAAAGTTAAATCTCTTTCCTAGCACACGCGGTTCCAAAGATACGGACACTTTTGTGGAGGTAGATTTTCAGAAATAAAGTAGTGATTCAGAATGGCAAATGACATGGACATGATTTCTATGATGCAGTTCTGGACAGGTTAAAATGGTTTGAATCAGATTATTTTAGACTAAGAGATTGGTTCTGGCACAGTTTTCAGGATACTCACTCCTAGTCTTGGAGGAATGGGCCTCCGTCACGGATCTGGTCAACAGGTTTAGATGCGGTTCTCTCTCCACGGACGGTCTCTGGTACCGGTTCTGCTCACAGCGATCTGGGTCAGCTCTGCTCTGCTGGTCTGGATCTCTGGTTCTGGCAAAAGTTCTTGGCACTGCACAGAGGTCTGGTCTGGATACAGCACTGCTTTCTGGGTTCTGGCATAGGGTTTTAGCCATCAAACAGCACAGTCCGGTTGTTGAAGAGTCAGGTTGCAAAAGATTTTGAGGCCTGCTGAAAAGGATTCAGCTTGTAGTTCAGGCACCTCTGCTTTAAAATTCTGGAGTCTGGAGTCTAAGTTCTGGATGGTCCTCTTGATATTGTCTGGTCCGGCAAAGTGCTTCACAAGAAATAAGTTTGAAAGGGAAAATCAATGTCTCTACCTGGGTCTTAGTGGCTCTTTTTATGTCTTTTGAAAGTGGGTGGGAAGGCTGACTTTCTATGCCCAACCCTCTGAGGATCCTGATAGGTGAGAGAATCTGCCGTCCTCTGATTGGGGAAGAAAATGAAGTGTCATCGTGATGAGGTCGGTTTATGGGTCAGAGGATCCTCCCCTTGTCAATTTTCACACAAATCTATTTTTGATCCAAATACATATTTATCTATGTACAATTTTTCTAATATTACATTTCCAGTTAACCTATTTTCTGTAGCACCAAATCATCCTATCCCTGTCTTTGTAAGATATTGTGTCCACTTCTGACAGAATTCTGCCCTTTTCATCAAGAACACAACCTCTAAACTTTTCCAAAATTTACACAAACATGCGCAAGGGATATGGCCATCAGATGATAAAGTGTCAGATTTTTAACATGCAGACATTTGGAGTAATACCTTATTTTCCGCTACTACCCGCCAGAACACACCACAGAGTTCTAACACCTCTTAAAATGTGCACAGAAAAATCACAAGAATAAATATTATTATATAATTTTGACAATTTCGTACTATGAATTATCCATCTTTTTAAAATTATGCTCTGGCCCAGATGGGTGTGGTTTAGGTTCCAGAGCACATGGGCGGATTTCTGTCTGTCCCCGCCTCCAGCTCAGGTGGCTCCCAGAAGCACTGCTCCTCCCAGTTTCTTCCAAGAGGAAGCCATTTACGACCCCCCTAATTTAACATTTGCCTGAGCCAAGAAAAGCTCATTGTTCTGTTTCCTGCAGCCCCAGGTACCACACCCCTAATTCAATCAGAGAGGTGTAATCTCCTTTTGGTGGGAACAGCAGAAGGCAACCAGGCCTGTGAATGCAGTTGCTGGGAAAGTTTCAACTCCTGTCGGGGGTAGTTGCCGGGCAGAATTCAATCTCTTCAGCTTCAGCCCAATGTCACTTTTGTTCCAGTTTTTTTCGTGCAAATCAAACTTACAATTTTGACACATGCAGCTAGAACGCTGATTCTAAGTTCAAAACTATGACATTTAAACAGTTGCAACCTATGTGACACTCCAAAGTAAATCACTCATTTATTTTAAACATTTCGATTTTAGTGGCTTTAGTGGCTTTAAGTCCAATTTCACTTAAGGTGCTGACATCCACCGCTCAGCCAGTTGTGTTATGAACATTATTTTAGGCTCTTCATCTTTCCAGATTTTGTATGCACACAAGACTACATTCTGCCAAATGTCTGCTGGTGTTCAGTGAGATTTTTGAATATCTTGCAATGTTTGGAATAGGCATCTCGAGCTTGCATTTCAGAAAAACAAAGATGATTTCAAGGCACTTTTGAGCTAACAGGCACTGCTGTTTTTCCTTTGGCACCCCTTTTCACTCATGGTGCTTCTGGCCCCTCACGCTCGCACTGGTGGGTGGCAGGTCAGGCGACCATTTTGGTGTGCGCAAAACTGCGCGGTTTTCCTGGATTCTGGCGCAATGTGGGCTTTTCAGCCATCTTGGATTTTCTAAGCTCACAGCACCAAATGTTGTAGCATAATGATTCAAACGTGGGTCAAGACACCGGACACCTGGTAAATCCTCATTCAGTAAACCATTCCCCATTCCCATTTGAGCCCCTATGGGCTCAATGGGAATGGGGAAGGCGCTAATTACGGGCCCGCAAATAGGACCTTGGAATTGGGCGGTAATGGTTTACCGGCACTGGCATAATTACCGGTGACCGTTAAATCTTACTGCCCAACTCAGAATGAGGCCCAAAGTCTTTGTTGGACTTTGGCTTGATTTGGGACACTCTTTACTGGCTTTGAAAGGTTAAGGGAACCAAATTCTCACACTCTATGCAAATCTTTTACAGGGTTATGGGAAGCTCTATATTCTTAAAGTCACAGTAGTTTATTGACCTTGGACTGAGGCATGTTTTAAGCCTTGATAGGAAGAGAGATGCAAAACTTTGATTGTGGCTTTGATAACTGGAAGAGAGTGCAGTATCCTGATTCGTTCCATACTGAGTTCTTGTTCGGATCTGCTCATGGTGTTATCCAATGACAACGTTTCAAGGATCATATTTGAAGTTTTTCTCTATGTGCACTCATATCCAGCAATCACGGGGAGAAATTCTAATATACGTGTATTTTTCAGGATCCTAAGAATGGTCCGATTGTATGGAGACTACTTGCAGCAATTATCGAGCAAGTGTTGCAGCTACCCGAGTATAGTGGGCATAGCACAAAAGTCCCTTTCACCATAGGCTGCACACAGACTTGTTGGAAGGGTTTTCTTTCATCTGATTTAAGAATACCCACATCTCGTTGACAGACACATGCATGTGTTCACATTTCTAAGGGATCCCAGTAAACACTGAAAATCTGAGTGAGATCTTGGAAAGAATAATCATCCAAGTGAGCTTATATTCTGAGAGAACCCACAGGACAGTGGTGTGAACATTTCCTTTGAGGGAGAGATTGAGAATGTTGCTGACAAAGACAGACATTTTGTTTTATGCTGAAAGAGTTTCACCATGTCGTCTGGCTTAATGCAAATAAATTCAAGGAGTGGACTGGGAGTTGGTATAGATCATGGAATTGATCTAAACATATTGAGAGAAGCTTTCTTCTTGCTGGAAACATTTATATTTCACATGTTTAAAGACTAGTTCGAGAAGGATACAGATTGAGAGTTCATTACTGTTATTTAGCAAGCAGACCAGTGGATCAAGTACAAAGGTGCCAAGGCAGGACAGCAACTTCCAGGAGGAGTGTGTAATGCTAATGTATTAAACAATTACTTTTTCCTTCCTTAGGTATTAAACAATAGGCAGTAGTAGTAGCAATTTCATGATTCTGTACGTGGAAAGACATTCACGTTGCCCAGAAATAAGTGCTGCACATCAATATACCTTTGTCTTATTTATGGATGTATTGTGTTTATAATCATACTACTCTCACTCACAGTCCGCACATCCTACTACCTTGATATAGATAGGGCTAAGACTCCAGTGAACCTTCCTGAGCAAAGGGAAGTAGCAATTGTGGCAACTATGAGACACCCAAGGCCCTATATAGTTAATCATATTCTAAAGAAAGACGACCAAGTACCTGAGTTTGCTATAAGCACCATTAGCAAAGATTCACATGCAAGGAAGGTTATAGAAACTTTGGATGGACACAAGAAGCAGGTCTGGCAAAATGGGCAAGATAAGAGGCTGCCAAGACAATGTGCCTATACTAGTAATGTATGTAAATACACCTGCTCCTGTAATGAAGAACCCAGAGGTTCTTCCATATATGTCTGTCTTCTAGAACCCTAGAAGACAGACATATATGGAGTGTATGCAAGACATTTTTACAGTGGGGAGTTCAGCAAAGGAGGCTCTCTGAACTTTCCTCTACCAGGGAAACATTAATAGGTGTACCTCGTCCACTGACAAATGTTCCTATGATCTATCCAGAAAGAAGTAGTTATGCTGGTACACTTCATGACATGATTTTGGAAGCTCATATGAAAAGAATGAGAACTACAAGAAACACTCAAGAAGATGATTTTGAGCTAAATGATTACTTGGACAGCACAGCACATTTGGGAAATAACATTTGGTACCATGAAATAAGTAGGAAGAAGGACCTCAAACGAGGAGTGCTCTGTGTGTGCACTCATAGCATACAGTATGGGAAAGTCTAAAATCTTCATAGCTATCGAAAGAGATGTCCAAACGGCTCATTGTCTTTCGCTAATAGCACTTTGCAAAAACAGAGGCCAGTTCATGGATCTAGATGCCTACCTAAAATGGGCAACTGAATGGACAGATCCAGACGAAGATGATTATGTACAAGATACTAAAACAAGAAACAGAGCTCATACCAAGAATTATGTGATCAGATTTGAGAAGTCTGGAGAAAAAGGAGCTGGAATCAGATGGGAAGTGAATAAGAAATTTGAGGTTGTAGGAAAATCTGCAGAAGATGCTTGAAGATGGAAGAATAGAGGTCAAATGCATATCTGGGGATCTGTGTTATCACCCGATGGATGGGAAGAATGAGTAGTTATGTGCAGAGCCTGGGTTATCATTGGATGCTATAAACCAGTCATTGACAATGTGCACAATGGCTGCAATGGCTGCAAGATATTATGGCCAATACATTCTAAATTACTTACTTACTTACTGGAGGACCTCTGCAGATTGTACCATTGGAATGTTCAAAGCTGTGCTTCAGAAATAATGGCACAAGAATAAGAATTGTGGTTGAATGTTTGATGCTCCAGGAATGGTACACGGTACATCAGTGATCATGGATCATTATTGGGCTTGTGCAGCTGGAGCCTATATTAGATTGCCTGCAGATTGGGGAGGAATATGCACACTGGTGAATATCTATGTTCCAGCTTTGGTGATTCCAAAGAGTGATTTACACATTGACAGTTTCCTAAAAGCAGATGCTCACCTGAGGAAGAAGAGATCTGTGGAGCTGATGAAGAGGATGAAGAGAGAGAACTATTTCTCAGCCAAGTCAATAGAAGTCCTTGATGCCATACGATATGAGCACAGATTGTTTAGCCAGACCTCATCTGTGTTCATGTTGATCTTTGCGCCAGCTGTTCAGGTCGGAGCAAATACCAAGTGGCTACAAATCACCAGATGGGAATTGCAGACAATTGACACTACAATTAAAGGATTTTGTCATGATCACTGCTTCCAAGGAGTCAGGACCAGCCCAACGTCCTTGGAAGCAGGCCCCTAACCCTGATCCTAGGCATCAGCCGGTCCCCACAGGGACCTTTTGGACCCTGTCATGGCGCAGGTGGCACCAGGCTCATCAGAAGCATCGGTCCCGGCACTGGAAGCGCCGGGCTCATCATTGGTGTGAAGGTGCTTGGGTGGACTTACCTGTGGCAGACCATGCTGCTTACTTACCAGACTCTTAGAAGTCCTCGGTGAACTGGGACTACTTTCTTACCTGGGTGGGGCAGCTCCACTCCCTGGATACAGCACTGGAACTCTTCTGGAAGCAGGAACTCTTTTCTTACCTAGGCGGGGCCGTGGAAGGAGACGCCTCATCACTCCTAGGCTATTTAAACCACACCCGATTGATGAAATGTGCTTCGCGTTATTCTGCATCTGCAGCAGAACGCTCACCGAGTCTGTTCCAGCCTTTCTTCTTTGGATCCTGAACCTGCAAGAATTATACTTACCATTCCTGTACCCGATCAATATCAGCACCTGCAAAAGACCAGAAACAACAGGTTAGCAGAACGAACTTTAACACGCAGTGTTTACTTACCTGATCCATCGGCAGCGGCCGTGTCTCACACAGCACCTTCGCCTGCAAAGGTAAACAGCATTATCATACTTACTGGCACGCTGTGCATTCCGGCTTCTTCACGCTGCATCTTCATCTGCAAAGATAAACAGCATTATTCTACTTACCGGCACGCTGTGCATTCCGGATTCTTCACGCTGCATCTTCACCTGCAAAGATAAACAGCAGTGTTACACTTACCGGCATGCGGCGAATTCCGGATTTCTTCATTCTGCATCGTCGCCTGCAAAGACAAAGAAAGAGACAGTAAGAGCGCTTCCCATACTTACACAATTCCAGGCGCTTCTCCGCCACGCATAAAAAGACTATAAAGAGTAAAGGTGTCCAGAAACTTACCGGTCGTGCAGACAACAACGGTACCCATCCTCTGAAGTCAAGAGGCCAACGTTTCACCAGTGAAGGAACTGGCAACGGCACCCTGCACTAGACGCAGATGGAGAGCCCAGCATTCACCTATCTAAGGTGAGCACGTTGACCTGGGAGGGGGGCTCAACAGTCAGGCTGAGAGGAGAGAGATAGGGACATTCACAACCCAGACCTTTAACCCCCATATTATTTCACCTGCAGAAACCTCACCCTTCGAGTCCGACACACAGTGCGGAGAGGTTCGACCCCAGAAGCCAACCGAATCCTGCACATCACGTTTCGTGTTACAGACACCTTCCTGCCAAGACCCGCGCCTCCGTGGGAATCAGGTGAGCGTTACAGATTTAATGCAATCAGAGAAGAGATGAGAGCCATAAGATTGATGACTCTTTAGAATAGATATGTCTTGGACATGATCACAGCGACGGATGGAGGTGTTTGTGCAAGAATCAGAGAATCATGTTGCACATTTATACCTTCTCATGATGAGGAGAATGTAACATTGACAGAGGCCCTAAATATGCTGACAAAACTCCATGGCCAGACGATAGAGCAAGTAGAAGACATTGCTGATGACAGCTGGTTTGGATCACTCTTCTCTTGGGTTCCACAATGGATGGCGACATCTTCAAGTTCCTTGGAGTTCTGATAGTGATGATATTTTGCTTGGATTTTGTGTGATCAAGATAATAATCTCACAATGCAAGAAAACAGCAAAGAAAGCCATAGGAATGAAGATCATGATCGAAGTTGAATTAGGATGGAAGCCCAAAGACCTATCAAATGAAGAAATCAGAGACTTTGTGAAAGCCAGTATCCATGCACCTGAGAGGACAAAGTTCCTGTATCCAAAGAATCATAAGAAATATGTGGGAATTTGGATATACTGCAGTCCAAGTGGAAAGTACCAGCCTATGACATGGAATAAAGATGAACATGTGAAGACAGCAGGATGCCTGAAGGGAGTCATAAAGATATAGGTACCAAAGAAGTTGTTCTTCAGGCCAAGTTGCCTGGATGTGAAGGATGATGTGGGAGTGGTCGAAGAATCGCCCAGAGGGGGGAGTGTAGAGAAGGAGCCAAGTACTCCCACCTCAATCGACCCGCCCCTTTTACCTGTATGCTGGAAACCAGAGTATGAGACATATACTGAACAGCTGAATAAACAAAAAGCAGAGAATGGACTCAGTCCAGTCACAGTGAAAGGGCCAGTACCTAGGAGAATCTGGGAGCCAAGGTACCCATTGAGAAAACCTTATCTGCATACAAGGAAATATGATGGCCATCTGAATGAGATTCCTGAAGAAGCAGAGCCAATAAACGGCAAGGATGAATGGTAGTATCACTAACCATTGCCAAGTATATGTTATGTGGAGCTGCAGATGAAGTACAGAAAAAGATGCAGTGATCAGACAATGCAGATATTATTGATAGGCATCAAGAAAGCATCCAAAGCATGATAGGCATTCAAGTCGGACCAAACATACCTTATGGGTCCCATTAGGGGACCAGGGCGCAAATAACGGGTTTGCCATTCGCGAGCTCGTTATTTGCGCTCTCCCCATTCCCATTGAGCCCTATGGGGGCTCAAATGGGAATGGGGAATGGTTTGTTCAATGGTAAAACCAGGTGTTAAGGAAGGGACCCGCTAAGGGACCTCGTAGTAGGGCAATAAGAGATTACCGGCACTGGTGCCTTTACCGGTGCCGGTAATCCATTACCGCCCACCTCGTAATGAGGCCCTCTGTCACTAAATATGAGGTTAGAAATGTGTCTTGTATTAGGTCTGCAGGGAATATTTTTGTGACACTTCTATGGGCCTCATTACGAGGTTGGAGGTAGCCATGGCGCTATTAGTGCCATGGCTGCCTCCAAATTCGTTCTGACTCCGCCCTGGTGAATGGAGCAATTACCGCTCCATTCCAAGGTTGGCGGGACCGGTAATTCCCCATTCACCAGGCCCCTTCCCCATTCCCATTGAGCCCCCATAGTTCTCAATGGGAATGGGGAAGGAGCTAATAACGGTACTGAAAAAAACAGGCGTTAAGGGAGGACCCGCAAAGGGAACTCGTAGTAGGGCGATAAGGGATTACTGGCACCAGTGCCCTTACCGGTGCCGGTAATCCCTTACCGCCCACCTCGTAATGAGTCCCTATAACCTTTCCACTTAATGCAGAACCTCAGGAAACTGCTCCCAAATATTGGGCATAGACTTCTTATGTATTTTGCAAAGTTTCATGCAGTTTGGTTAATGAGATAAACTATAAGTATCCCACAATTGCATATTTTAACTCCCTGAAGTCCAAGAAATGACCCCTAGTCTACGAATACTCTAGCCACATTTTGCCAATATTCCTTCTTGAAAAGGGCCTATTCAAACCATTTGGCCATGCCTTTATTCTCCACAGTTTGAAGATATGGCACCACGGATACAAAGGTTTTTCAGCATAGGATCAGAATCCAAGATGGCAGATATGTATTGTGCCTGGTTTCGGTTCTTGGCATATCTTGATTGTCAGTTGGCTTATCCCAGAAATAGCAAATCACATTATAGATACTTTTGTGCTAAAATGTAAAACTATTGAGACTGAGGGCCTCATTACGAGGTGGGCGGTAAGGGATTACCGACACCAGTAAGGGCACCGGTGCTGGTAATCCCTTACTGCCCTACTATGAGATCCCTTAGTGGGTCCCTTCCTTAATGCCTAGTTTTACCAGGCATTATGGAAGGGACCCGTTAAGGGACTTCAAGGCTAATAACGGTACCGCAATTTGCGGTACCGTTCTTAGCACCTTCCCATTGAGCCCTATGGGGGCTGAAATGGGAATGGGGAATGGCTTATTCAATGGAGATTTACCGGTCCGGCAAAGGTCGGAATAGATCGGTAAATCCCCATTGAACGGGACTGGACACGGTACCGGTATTGGAGGTAGTCATGGCGCTAATAGCACCAGGACTACCTCGAACCTCGTAATGAGGTCCTGAGACCAGACCACGGGTCTTCTTAAAGATCTAACACAAAATACCCTGTGGTTCGAGCTGAAGCTGTGACCACAAACAAATCTATGCAAAATGAATAGCACAGCATGGGCCTCATTACACGGTAGGTGGTCACCATGGTGCTATTAGCGCCATGGCTACCCCCTTACTGCATTCCGAGTCCATGTTCCCAGAATGGGGACTTACCAGGTCATTCCGACCCTGGCAGAACCGGTAAGTCCCCATTCCGGCGACCATTCACCATTCCCATTTGAGCCCCCATAGGGCTCAATGGGAATGGGGAAGGAGCTAATAAGCGGGCCCGTTATTACCTCTGAAGTCCCTCAACGGGTCCCTTCCTTAACGCCTGGTAAAACCAGCCCTATGGGGGCTCAAATGGGAATGGGGAATGGTTTGTTCAATGGTAAAACCAGGTGTTAAGGAAGGGACCCGCTAAGGGACCTCGTAGTAGGGCAATAAGAGATTACCGGCACTGGTGCCTTTACCGGTGCCGGTAATCCATTACCGCCCACCGTAAAACCAGGCGTTAAGGAAGGGACCCGCTAAGGGACCTCGTAGTAGGGTGGTAAGGCATTACCGGCACCAGTGCCTTTACCGGTGCCGGTAATCCCTTACCGCATACCGTGTAATGAGGCCCCATATGTCTTGGCAGCTTCCAAGTAAGCTATTGATGTAACGTGCATAATGCTTTATGTGGGAAATATGGCTGGAAGCGCAGAGGCAGAGAGTGAGTGTTTATGCTTTGATTCTCATGGTTGAATTTGAAGTGGTATATAATGAGTGTTGCTACCTTAACATGGTTATTCCTTCACTGTGTACACTTTACTCTTTGTTAAATGCACATTGGGCCTCATTACAAGTGAGGTGGTAAGGGGTTAACAGCGCCGGTAAAGGTGCCGGCGCCGTTAACCCTCAATGGGGAAATGCCGGTCCATTCTGACCTTGGAGGGCCCAGTATTTCCCCATTCATGGAACCCGGACCCAGTTCATCCCCATTCCCATTCCCATTTGAGCCCCCATAGGGTTTTACCAGGCGCCCTTAGCGGGACCTGCAAGCAGACCTTGTAATGAGGCGGTAGGGGGTTACACCATTAACCCCCTACCGCAAGGGTTGTAATGAGGTCTATTGTACTATTTAGACTGACCACATACCTCTTAGATAGTTAATGGCCAGTGATGGACTGCCAAATCCCTACACAATCTCAGCCTGGACATCCAGCATAAACCTCTGCCATACCCCTACATGGTTACAGCATGGACATCCATCATAAACCTGCATCACAGCAGAAACCTGTATCACAGCACTCCAATGCAAATGTCCTCAGTAGGTAGGTTCACCTGGATGATAAACCTGAGTCTTAGAAGTGTGGTGCTCAACCCTTTTTGGCTGGGGGGCATGTGTGATAACGCCACATGGTGAGGGCGGGGTAGCCTAAAATATTTTATTTTTTGGGCAAAAACGATGCTGGGGTTCTGTTTCTGAGAGTGAGATATGCTAATCAGATCGTACTTTCATAATTCTCCAAGCCAAAAAAACATAATGAAAACATGTGCTGTACTGTGACAGTCTACTAACATCTCCAGCAGTTGCCCTGCAGTGGCTGCATGCAACTTTTAAAGGTCACTTGTGCATCACTGAACAGCTGCTGCAACACACAGCTCCAGCAGCCAGTGGGAGTCATTAGGACTCTACGGGTCAGGAAAGAAAGTCTGGTATTTCCATATATAAGTACAGTACTTATCCAGGCTGGCAGAGTACATGGTTGCTAGTGGGGGTACCTGATTTACCTTCTGCCAAGAATAGGTTGTAAATCATGCCCCCACTGGCAAAAGAATGCTGGTTTTACTGGCGCCAGTAAAACTGGCAATCCCCTCCATGGAGTCCTATAGGACTCCATGGAATGGAGATTTACCACCTATAATCTCCTGGTAATACCGGGATATCAGGCGGAGGGAAAAGTAATACCGTTTGCTGGTATCCCTCCGGAATTACCAGCAGGATACAGGCAAACTTATAATGACCCCTAGTGGCTTTTTTAACTGTCTGCAAATCTGGTTCTCAATGTAATAATTGTGTGGCTGTAGTCAGGCTGCTGGCATGTTCAACTCTAAATATAAGGCATGTCTGATTGTGACATGCTGGCTACTGGATCACACATTTATGAAGCATTTGGATGTAATATTAGCTTCAGCCTTTGTGAGGTTACTCATTCATGACAGGGCTAGTGTGCCTTAGCCATTGGACCTTGCTGTACCCCCAACAGCCATGTAGGACCCTGCCCAGGAAGCTGCCTCTTTAATCCACCTGAAGGAGGCTGATGTCTCAAAGACAGTTCTGATGTGACAAAGTCACTCTCACACCAGACTACTGATCGCTAGGGTCTTTTTGAAGGAGGCAGAGAGAGGAAGGTGCTTGAGTTAGGGTAGCCCAGAGGAGAGGTTTAACCAAAAAGAAAGTGTCCACCATGTTTGATTGTGCTAGGGGACCATAAATGTCCTGCCCCATTTCCACATTAAGCAGACAGAGCACTCTGTATGTTACATCAGATGGCAATGGTCCTTTGTTACAGCAGAATTCATTGGACCACTGACAACAAGCTTTGGACCAATCTGCTGTAGCATCTTTCTAATTGGGACACCCTGGACTTAGGTGATTCAAATTTGGATTTCAAGCGAAGAAGTATTAACCTGGAAGTCTTTTGGTTTGCAGTTTTTTTCTAAGTCCTCTGCCGTAGAGGCGATGAGAGAAGTTTCTAAGAAAGAGGAACACTCTTCTCCAAAGAACATCGGGGCACACTTGGTGTGACACTGCTGTGGCGCAAGGTCTTTTTGCTCTCTGTGCACTGGATCCAGGATCACCTATATAGTATTTGCCATGTCACAGGAGACCCTGAACTGGGCTTCCAGCAATTCAGATGCCCAGAAGGACCTCAGAATGTGTTCACCACCTCAAGACATCTGCGAGCTGGCTCCACCACATTCGACTCACTTTGGGCCACTATATGACCCTATTTTGGCAATCTAAGAACGTTGCATTGTGCATTGTGTACCAGCTTCTTTGATCTGTCTTGGCACTAACACGACTCAATGAAGGGTATCACCACTGTAACCTGACTGCCAGCTCACTATGCTTCATCCTAAACACGGGATTGACCCAACTGAACCATCACCTCAACCACACTCAAAAGCTATCTTGGTGAACTAGAAGCCATTGACTTGTCCGCATTGAATGCTTACTCGACCCAATGGAAAACTTGCTTCAACTGGATCCACAGTGAACAGTGCCTCTAAGCTACTTCAAAACTGACTTGCCACTGTAACAACATGGCTCAAGCATCTCACCTCATGTTAAAATGCAGAAAAGCCTCTAAAAGCCCAGCTCAATGCTGTTGACAATCCAATACAAGTATTACAGATATTTGCTTTACTCTTGTCCCCCTGTTCTGCCTTAAACAGCTTATGGTGTACATAATAAACCCATTTTTGTCTTTTATAGATTTTTGTTTGATAGTTGCTTCTGAAATCAGTTGTCTGCACCCCAGAGTGCCTACTTTGCTCTTCGAGGTTGCATTTTCTGTGTTTCCTTTCCACCAGAGGGTATTTAATGGTTTCTAATCAGTTGTATGCATTCTTAGGTTTATTACAGTTCTTCTGTTTATGGAAACTATTTTAGTGCCATGTATTGTTGGCAGTGTTGCATCTGTACCATCTCACACCCCTCTGGAAAAGTGTAACATGCCCTTGGCCCACATTACTAAAAGAGGTGAAGCAGGTATCACTGTTGGGCTTTGGCTATTTCACCTTCATGATTGGAAACACTTCTGGTTTAGTAGTAGTGTTGGGTTGAATAGGTGCTTTAGCCAATACCTATCCGTTTAATCCTACAGAGGAGAAGCCATCTAATCTCAATCATGTTTTCAGGCAATTGAGGAAATGGCAACCAGCAGCAAGTTCAAGATTGGCCAAGTGGCTGTGAAAAACTGTGCTGATCCTCTTACCCTCCCTTGGCAAATCCCTAAGAATACTGAATCCGTGTATCTTCAATTAATAGGGCCTCACTTCGAGTGCGGCGGTAACGGGTTAACAGCACTGGTAAGGATACCGGTGCTGTTAACCCCTTACCGCTGCATTCCGAGGTCCTTTAGCGGGTCCCACTAAGGCCGGCTGGTAAAACCAGCCATCCTTAGCGGGAGCGACTAAGGTACCAGGGAGCTAATAACGGGCCCCTAATTTATTGGCCCATTATTAGCTCCCACCTCATTCCCATTGACCCCTATGTGGGCTCGAATGGGAATGGGGAAGGGTATTTTGAATGGGGACTTACCGGGTCCTCCAAGGTTGGAATGACATGGTAAGTCCCCATTCAGAGAACCCGGACACAACTTTGGAGGCACCATGGCTATCTCCAAACTCGTAATGGCCCCCATAGACAGCTACATCTCACCTCATATTGGGCCTCATTACGAGAATGGAGGTAATGAAAATAGGAAGGCGGAATGGTATTACCGACATCATTAACGGGTCTGGGCCATTACGACCCGACAGCCCACCAATACCGCCCCCGCCCGTACCGTGCCCCCTCATACCGGCTTGCGCGCGTACACGCGCCCCTTCGCAGAGGAAATAACGGGATGCCAGTAATAGGAGACATTACAAGTTACGAGGGCATGCACTTACCGGCATCTCGAAGGCGGTAAATGGGGCCTGCACGACAGCGGCCATACAGGCATCACAGACTACCCATAAATAGCAAACTGCAGTGAAGGCAACTGCCACAGGTGCACACAATCACCACAGGTGGAGTTGGAGCCTGTCCCAGTATAAAAGGAGTACACCCACACACCACACCCCTTCCCACACCAAAATGATACCACTAGCTGTTGCAATCAGGGGGCTGGTGGACATGCCTGTACTGCTACAACTACAGAAACAACAGCAACAACAGCAACAACAACAACAATAACTACAGCCACAACAACAGGCAGCACAGAGGAGATACAGGAGGAGAAGGAGGGTGAGACAGGCCGAGCAATTACCACCAGTGCAGCCAGGAGTACCTCGTAGGCAGCCACCAATCCCTCGCATCAGACCCAGTCCATTCAGTCTAACCCCTGAGCAGATTCACAACCTGTACCGGTTGGTCCGGGACACCATCACCACCATTGTGGACAAGATACATGACAACATTGTCAGCCTCATTGAAATATGCACTACCATCCCCCGCTACTAAAGTTGGTGTCTGTGCTCCACTTCCTGGCCACAGGCACCTACCAGCAGACAGTGGGCCAGCTGCATGCTATATCACAACCACTCTTTTCACGCATGCTGACCCAAGTGCTGGATGCCCTCCTGAAGCACGCTAGTACCCACATATCCCTACCACGGACTGTCCAGGAGATTGCCGACACCAAAGTAGGCTTCCATGCACTGGCAGGCATGCCCAATTGCGTCGGTGCCCTCGACTGCACCCATGTCAAATTGGTAGTCCCTCATGCCATAGAGGCGGTGTACCGCAATCGCAAGCAATACCACTCCATCAATGTGCAGATGGTATGTGACTCCAGCAAGATCATCACACATTGTTGTGCCCGATATCCCGATCGGCACATGATGCCATGGTGCTGTGTAACTCCATGCTACCCCGTCACATGGAGCGACATGCAGGACGACGTGCCTGGCTGCTTGGTGAGTTGCCTGACTGGCCCTTGGCTGTGCATCAGGGTTGTGATGTGGGGGGATGCATACTCCACCTGGGTGGGAATGGGCGGTGAGTGGACAATGCACTCAGAGCTAAACACTCCTGACCTGAACCTCCCAACCCGAACATGACACATCACTGCCACACAGTGGACCAATGAAGTACATCAATAACAACAAGTAAGACGCACAACCAGGCCACCATGGGTATGTCAAGCAATGCATGATTAAACATGATTACAACTGTGCCAATGTCGCTAGTGTGATTAGGCACAGAGTACCATACACTGCAATTATGGGAGTTAATACATTGTTCCTCATTCACAGAACATCTGCATCAGCATGCAAGTTAACACCCTGCATCATCTGTACAACGCCATCCAGACTAGCAGACCATATTGCAGTACACAATGCATCCAAATAATCTGTGTGCATATGTACAGGGACATGTGCATGTCAAGAGCAAATAGCTGTGGCCATGGCTGTGAATCCTGAAGGCGGCAGCTCAGAATGACTCACACATACCTCTTTGTACTCCCATGCAGGTGATGGAGGATATCCCTTGAAGCCGTGGCTACTTACCCCTGTGCGGAACCCTCGTAACAGGCATGAAGAGGAGTACAATCGGGTTCATACCGTACCCGTGACGTGATTAAGCAGACATTTGAACTGTTGAAGGTGCGGTTCTGCTGCCTAAGCAGGTCTGGTGGAACACTCCTTTATAGGCCTGAGAAGGTGGCAAAGATCACCATGGCCTGTGTCATGCTGCACAACATGTGCATCCTGAGAAACGTACCACTGCCACCTGACATTGACATGCATGCACTGGGTGAGTGTAAAGACTGGTAGGGGGTGTCTGTACTCCCGCACTCTATATGGTAGAGGAGAGGCACAGAAGACCCCAGCCAAGATTCTCTATTGCGGTAGCAATGGACGAGCAATCAAGGCCTAGCTTCTCAGGAGGTGATGCAGGCTGGTTCTTAATTACAGTGTAGTCCCCGAACCCCCACAAAGGAATGTCCACACACTGTATTACTGAAAACACAGTCTTTATATAATTAATATTCAAGGGTATGTACACTATCACAATAACTCACTTTGTACTTGGAAGTCAATAATGATAAATTTATAAAATTCTAAAGTGGTACCACCAATGTTATCAAATCTCATTAAAGTGCATCAACTGTACGGTTAAGATGTCACACAGATTAATAACGAGGAAACCAGCAATAGAGATAGGAAGGAATGCAAGATGGTTGAAACAGTAGGCAGAACACAGGCCCCGTACCCTAGACACAGTTCTGTGTGGAGATCCCCCCACCTGGGCAACCTGTAAAATAAGATATATCGCACAAGCTCAGTCCATATGTTCAATAGTCTCACTTCTTCCTATTAAGGTTTTTACCCCCCAATGTACCTGGTGGAGTAGAGTTCTCCGACGATGCGTCAACCGATCCTTCTGGAGTGCCTCACTTTCAGGCGGGAGCCACGGATCGTCGAAAGGTGTCGGGGAACTTGGCGTTCGGTGTTGGGGAATCGACGGCCCTTCTTGAGTGCTCTCCCTTTAAGGCGGGAGTCACGGGTCGTCGAACGTCCGACGGTGAACAGGTGGAACTATGGCAGTGAAGTGGCAGCTTCGTTCCTAGCTGTGCTCGTTGACGATAGAGCGTTGGCGTCCTGCAAGGAAGAGGCATGCGGGGCACCTCGGTGACGATAGTTCTGGACCGCAAAGAGATGATGAAGAACTGTGGCCCAGCAAGGGCGTTGAGTCGTCAGCGTCTCTGTGGTCCTTAGGTGGCGGGAAACCCACCGGTGGATGCTCCTTGGCGCGTCGACGGTCAGGCCTTCTCCAGCGGGAGACAAGCGGGTGACGATGCAGACGAGAGTGTCCGATGATCAATGGAAGTTCTTAGGCAAACGGGAGCATGGCGGCTCCGGTCAGCGACGGCGGTCGTCGACAGTGGCGGACAACAGTCCCGGCGCTTCTCCTTGGAGTTCCACAGCAGTCCCCGTATCGGGTCGGCAGCCTGACGAATGTCTGTCTACCAGGGAGCGTTGGCAAAGATCAGCTATGTACGATGGTCCCTCGTAGCTCGGGAAGAGGGTGCCTTACCAGGTCCTCTCTGGGTCAGTCCTTGGGAACACAGCAGCCTTCAGATTGCGAGGGAGAGCCACAGCACTCTTTCTCGTCCAGCGGGGGGTTTCAAGATCAAGCGTCAGTTACTCCAGTTACTCGTCGTAGTGGACTTCAGCTTCTGAACACGATTCCTAGCAGTGAGAGGTCCCCAGATATACTGTTGATCTCCCATTCATTCCGCTGGGTCACACTCAAGCATCCAATCACGACTGTGGGCATTCATGCAGGCAGGCAGCAAATCAGGCACACAAGGTATTCAGGCCATTCACTTCTCTCCAGACACTCACAACAAGTTATGTGTATTGGGATAAGTACCCAGACATTCAACACTCCAAGCTGCATTCATACCGGTTTCGGGAAGGGTTGTCTCAGTCATTGTGTCAACCACCAGATACTAGACACCCACAACACAGAATGCATATTCGTCACACACTCTATTCACCCAGGTCCCACCCACAGGAGGTACGCACAACATACATCACCGGGTAGGCGCCAGGTAGTCTGGCCGGCCTTCACAACAACACCATATATGGCACTTCCACCCAACAGCCAGTCAGGGGGAAGGGACAGAGTCAGGGCTTCCCAGGACTTTGGGAAAACAAGGTAATGGGTAATAGAAAGCAAGAGGCCACCGGGGCCATCTTGTTTTCCATCAGGAATCAACTGATTCCAATGGCAGGGCCGGTGTATCCCAAAATGGAGGATACTCCGCGCACCTGTCAAATTCAGCATGGAGCTGCCACCAGCCCATACAATGCTTTGCGGGCCACCCACAGGTGCCCAAAAACATACACCAGGGGCACAGGGTTGTACCCCCACCCATTGGTGCCATAAGGGTATCCCACGGGTCCGTTCACCAAACCAAAAGAAAGAGAGCTGCACCGCCAGGAGTCCCCCATGAACTCCTGAGCGGAAAACACGACAGAACACACAATAAAAAGCAATAAAGGACAAGGATACGGAGGCCCTGTCCCTCCGATGCATTTCTAGCATCACAGTCGCCCCCCCCCCCCAGACTGAGGTGGAGGGTGCCTAATCTCCCACGGGATAGACACCCTCATCCAGACAGTCAACATACCTTCTGGAAAGGCCATCTGCATTATCGTGACTCTTCCCTGGTCTGTGCTCTATGGTGAAGTCTAGCCCTTGCAGGCTAATGGACCACCTGAGCAGTTTTGGGTTTTCACCCTTCATCTGCATAAACCAATTCAGGGGCTTATGATCTGTTTGGACCTTGAAGGTAGACCCCGTAAGGTAGGGGCCTAAAACGCCTAAGGCTCCAAACTATACTAAAACATTCCTTTTCAACAGTAGCCCACCTAAGTTCTGTACCCTTGAGTTGTCTACTGATGAATATGATAGGATGTTTTCTCCCTTTGTCATCTAATTGGGACAAGACAGCTCCAATTCCGGTGTCGCAGGTATCCGTCTGGACGATAAAGGGTCAGCTGTAGTCAGGCGCACACAACACGGGTGCCCGACACAGACTTTCTTTTAAGCCATCAAAGGCCCTCTGACAGTCTTCAGTCCAATTGACCTTCCTAGGCTGCTTGGGTGAAGTCAGAGCTGTCAGTGGTGCAGCTATGGTTCCATAGTTCGCCATGAAATTGCGATAATACCCGGTGAGGCCCAAAAAGGCTCTCACCTGGGTTTGAGTAGTGGGAGACTCCCAGTTCTGTACATCCTGTACCTTACTGGGGAGAGGTTGGATTTGACCCCCTCCTACCTCATGACCAAGATACGTGACTTTCCCCTGAGCTATCTGGCACTTGGTGGCCTTGATAGTGAGGTTAGCCCTCTTTAAGGCATGCAACACTCTACCCAGATGTGTCAAGTGCTCTTCCCAAGTGGAACTGTAGACGGCAATGTCGTCTAAATAAGCCACACAAAAGGCTTCCAGCCCTCTGAGAGCATGATTGACCAATCTCTGGAAGGTGGCAGGGGCATTATTCAACCCAAAAGGCATGACCCTAAACTGGTAGAGTCCCTCTGGTGTTGAGAACGCCGTGTTTTCCTTGGCATGGTCCGTCAGAGCTATTTGCCAATAGCCTGAGGTGAGGTCAAAGGTGCTCACAAATTTGGCAGCACCTATGGTGTTCACGAGCTCATCAACCCTGGGCAATGGGTGCGCGTCAGTTTTGGTGACAGAATTGACTCCTCGGTAGTCCACACAGAACCTCCAATCCTTGGTACCTGCCTGGGAACTTGCCTTGGGGACAAGGACCACGGGACTGGACCAGGGACTGGTTGAGGGTTCAATGACATCCAGATCCAACATTTTGGCGACCTCAGCCTGGATATGGTTCTTAACCGTATCTGACATTCGGTAGCTAGCTCCTGCTTTTGACAGGCACGCTGTCACCAGTTTCAATCTCGTGATTACACCACGGTGTAAGGCCTGGCGTCAGCGAAAACAGAGAGGCATACTGCTGGAGCAAAGTCCTGCAGGCCCTCTGCTGCTCGGTTGTAAAATCAGGAGAGAGCTGCACTCCCTCCACTGAGCCATCCTGAGGGTTGCTATGCAGCAAATCAGGAAGGCTCACTCTCATCCTCTTCTTGCTCTGAAGCTAGCAAGAGACATGAGACTTCTGCTCGCCTGTAGAAAGGCTTGAGCCTATTGACATGGAATACCTGAGGGGCTACCCCTGGGATTCCCATGTCAACCAGATAGTTGACCTCGCCCATCTTGGAGATTATCCTGAAGGGTCCAGTCCATTTATCTGCCAATGCCCAATGCTTGGTAGGCTCCATCACGAGGACCTCCTGTCCCGGAGTCCAATCCACTTGTGATGCTTTAAGGTCATGCTAGTATTTGTTCAATTCCTGGCTGGCCTTGAGATTCGCTGTTGCTTGACCCATCATCTGTGTCATCCTCCGCCTGAGGTCTAACACATAGTCCCCCACTTGTTTGGCGGGACCGGGAGGGGTGGCATCCAAACCTTCTCTGATCAAGACAAGGGGCCCCCTCACCGGATGTCCAAAGAGTAACTCAAAGGGGCTGAAACCAACACCCTCTTGAGGTACCTCTCTGTAAGCAAACAGCAAGCATGGCAGGAGGAGATCCCATTTCCTCCTTAGGGGTCTTCCAAAGTAATTAGCATGCCCTTGTGAGTTTTATTAAATCTCTCAACCAGACCATTGGTCTGAGGGTGGTAAGAAGTGGAGAACTTGTAGGTTACCCCACACTCTTTCCACATGGTTTTCATGTAACTAGACATGAAGTTGGATCCTCGGTCAGAGACAACCTCCTTGGGGTATCCAACATGGGTGAAAATGCCCAGGAAGGCCCGGGCAACCACCTTGGCAGTAACAGTCTGAAGGGGTATAGCCTTAGGGTACCTGGTGGCATGATCTACCAAAACCAGGATGAACCGATGTCCACCTGACGTGGGAGGGTCAAGGGGACTGACAATGTCGATGCCCACCCTTTCAAACGGTGTGCCAACCACTGGCAATGGCTGCAGTGGGGCAATGACACTGCCTCCAGTCTTGCCAGACAACTGACAAGTTGGGCAGGTCCTGCAGTGGGACTCCACTTCTACTCCCATTCGAGGCCAGTAGAAATGGGCAGAGAGCCTCTGCTTAGTCTTCTTGGTACAAAGATGACTAGCCAAGGGCACCTCATGCGCCAACTGCAGTAGGAAGGGCCGGTAAACCTGGGGTACCACCAACCTCTTGAGCGCACCAGGTTCAGGCTTAGTGGGCTCACTAACAAGGAGCTCACCCTCCAAATAAATCCGGAAAGACCTAGGCACTTCTCCTTGTGCCTGGGACAGGGCCTGTTTCCTCAGACCCTCGAGAGAGGGACACTCTTTCTGTCCTTTACAGAAGTCTGCCCGGGAGGGTCCCCCTTCAGCTAACAAGCATTGAAGATCGGGATGATCCTCTGGGTTGAGAACCTCTCCCACAGGAGAGTCTTCTGGCTCTTCTCCCACAGGAGTTGAGAAGGGGTTTACCACTGGACCCAGCCCGTCCGGAGCATGGATCACAATGGGTGCTGTAGGAATAGCAGGAAGAGAAAGAACTCCCTCCTCAGAGGTGGCCTTCTTGCTCTTCCTTCGTCGTGCCTTAGGCCGTGCCTTCGGCTCGGGTACCTGATTCACAGCCAGACCCGGTGTCACCTGTGACCTAGTGACCGCAGCAGCAGTCATGGGAAGACTATCTGCGATCAATCCCAACTCGACTAGATCGTTACCTAACAGAATGTTAGCAGGGACGTTGTCCTGAACCAGGACAGGAAGCTTTGCTGTCTTGTCTCCAATTACGAGTGTGACTCAGGCTACAGGCGATAATTTGGGAGGCCCACCAGCTAACCTGGTGGTTCTCAGAGGAGCATCTACATAGTCCTCTGGCTTGAGCAGGCTCCTGTCCACCACTGTCATGCTTGCCCCAGTGTCTCTCAAACCAGTAGAAGGCTGGCCATTCAGGAGGACGCTTTTCAAAAAGCTATGGGTGTTCTGTGGGATAATCGCCAGTACTTCTGCGTACTGGCCCCAGGCCCCAAGGGACATTAAGGAAATCTCTACGGGAGCACAAAAAGTGATCCCGGTAGAGGAGGGGAGGACAGTGGCCTCCACCTCAGACATGGGGTAAGGGTAGGTCAGGCTGACAGCCTGTACTCCGAGTGCCTTAACTTTACACTTGGAGTCACCCCTTTTGTGATCCAGAGCCCCACAGTCCCAACAAGTGCCGGTAGTGCGGGGTACGGTACTGGAACCACTGGTAGCCTGCTTTGCAGCAGGTGGACCACTACTCTTATTCCCACGCACAGATGACTTATCCCCACTAGATTTTTGGGTCTTAGGAGAGGAGGGTTTAGGTTTATTCGACTGTGACTGCTTTTGGGGCTCCTCATATTTCTAAGAGGCCCCTTTTTCTTTGTCCTTGTCCTTCCCACTGGAGTCCTTGGGGGACACCCGGTGGGAGACCCACTTGTCAGCCAACCTAGCCAGCTTAAAGGGATCCAAAATGTTCTGGTCAGCAACATACTGACGCAGCTCTGGTGAACAGGCTTCAGAAAAATGCTCAAAAAACAACAGGTGGGACAATTCAACAAAAGTTTTCACCTTGTAACCATCAATCCACCCCATCATATTCATGTGCGCAGCACCCACCCAGTCAACCCAAGACACATTCTCTCTTTTCTTAAAATCCCTGAACCTTTTAAGGTATTGGGTAGGCATCTTGCCAAAATTGGCAATCAAATCAGATTTCATACACTCATACTGACCCCTTTCTTCCACACTCAGCTTCAGAATACAGTCATATCCAGTTTGAGGCACTCTGCTTAGCAAACACTAAGCCCAATCTCTTTTGTCAACATCATGAATTGCACAAGCCATTTCAAACACTTCAATCCATTGGAGGATATCAGAACCCTCCGCAAACACACCAACCAAATCCTTCATAAATTTAGTGGTTGGGGACCTGACACTCTCACTGGGTTTCGCTGAAGTCTCCACTCGAGCTTTCTCTAGCTGGATTCTCTGACATTCATTGTCCTTGTCTTTGAGTTCAAGATCCTTATTCTTGAGTTCCACTTGTTCTGCCAGCTCCTCTTTCTCAAGCTCAGCATCTATTTCCAACTTGCGATATTCAAAGGCCGCAAGTTCCAAGGAATTGCTGGGGTTCGGAAAAGAGGCAGCAGGAATGGCGGCATTCCCAGAAACAGATTCAGTAGAAACCCCAGGGGCGGAGACTTCATTGGTTGCATTCGCCCCCTCATCAAGAGTTTCACCATCAGTCTGGTAGTCCACCAGGGCAGCTATCAGCTCAGCCCTAGACATATCCACAATGTCTAACTCCCTGGCTTCACAAGCACTCTGGAGAGCCTCTAAGCTCATCCAAGTCAATTTACCATTCGCAATAGACTCCATTGCTTGTAATGCAGTTTTTTTGTACACACCCAAACCTCAATCGAATAAAGTGCAGATATTTTGTAAGTGGCACGGTTATACACTGTTTCTTAAAACCATAAGCATCCCACTGCTGCCACAAGTGTAAAGACTGGTAGGAGGTGTCTGTACTTCCGCTCTCTATATGGTAGAGGAGAGGCACAGAAGACCCCAGCCAAGATTCACTATTACGGTAGCAATGGACAGGCAATCAAGGCCTAGCTTCTCAGGAGGTGTTGCAGGCTGGTTCTTAAGTACAGTGTAGTCCCCGAACCCCACAAAGGAATGTCCACACACTGTATTACTGAAAACCACTTTAGAATTGTATATAATTAATATTCAAGGGTATGTACACAATCACAATAACGCACTTTGTACTTGGAAGTCAATAATGATAAATATATACAATTCTAAAGTGGTACCACCAATGTTATCAAATCGCATTAAAGTGCATCAACTGTACGGTAAGATGTCACACAGATTAATAACGAGGAAACCAGCAATAGAGATAGGAAGGAACGTGGTGGAGTAGAGTTCTCCGACGATGCGTCGACCGATCCTTCCGGAGTGCCTCCCTTTCAGGCGGGAGCCACGGATCGTCGAAAGGTGTCGGGGAACTTGGCGTTCGGAGTCGGGGAATCGACGGCCCTTCTTGAGTGCCCTCCCTTTAAGGCGGGAGTCACGGGTCGTCGAACGTCCGACGGTGAACAGATGGAACTACGGCAATGAAGTGGCACCTTCGTTCCTAGCGGTGCTCGTCGATGACGGAGCGTTGACAGCCTGCAAGGAAGAGGCATGCGGGGCACCTCGTCGGTGACGATAGTTCTGGACCGCAAAGAGAAGATGAAGAACTGTGGCCCAGCAAGGGCGTCGAGTCGTCGGCATCTCTGTGGTCCTTAGGTGGAGGGAAACCCACCGGTGGATGCTCCTCGGTGCGTCGACGGTCGGGCCTTCTCCAGCGCGAGACAAGCGGGTGTCGATGCAGAAGAGAGCGTCCGATGATCAATGGAAGTTCTTAGGCAAATGGGAGCATGGCGGCTCCGGTCGGCGACGGCGGTCGTCGACAGTGGCAGACAACAGTCCGGGCGCTTCTCCTTGGAGTTCCACAGCAGTCCCCGTATCGGGTCGGCAGCCTGTCGAAGGTCTGTCTACCAGGGAGCGTTGGCAAAGATCAGCTGTGCACGATGGCCTCTAGTAGCTCAGGATGAGGGCGCCTTACCAGGTCCTCTCTGGGTCAGTCCTTGGTAACACAGCAGCCTTCAGATTGCAAGGGAGAGCCACAGCACTCCTTCTCGTCCAGCGGGGGTTTCAAGGTCAAGCGTCAGTTACTCCAGTTACTCGTCGTAGTGGACTTCAGCTTCTGAACACGATTCCTAGCAGTGAGAGGTCCCCAGATATACTGTTGATCTCCCATTCATTCTGCTGGGTCACACTCAAGCATCCAATCACGACTACGGGAATTCATGCAGGCAGGCAGCCAATCAGGCACACAAGGTATTCAGGCCATTCACTTCTCTCCAGACACTCACACAAGTTATGTGTATTGGGACAAGTACCGAGCCATTCAACACTCCAAGCTGCATTCATACCGGTTTCGTGCAGGGTTGTCTCAGTCATTGTGTCAACCACCAGATACTAGACACCCACTACACAGAATGCATATTCGTCACACACTCTATTCACCCAGGTCCCACCCACAACATGGCTTAACAAGCGCCACGATGCCCACGGTCTGACGTGCGCTCTACAAATCTGAGTAAATAAATAAATAAATAAACATACATCACTGGGAAGGCTCCAGCTAGTCTGGCCGGCCTTCACAACAACACCATATATGGCACTTCCACCCAACAGCCAGTCAGGGGGAAGGGACAGAGTCAGGGCTTCCCAGGACTTTGGGAAAACAAGGTAATGGGTAATAGAAAGGAAGAGGCCACCGGGGCCATCTTGTTTTCCATCAGGAATCAACTGATTCCAATGGCAGGGCTGGGGTATCCCAAAATGGAGGATACTCCGCGCACCTGTCAAATTCAGTATGGAGGTGCCACCAGCTCATATCCTGCTCTGTGGGCCACCCACAGGTGCCCAAAAACATACACTAGGGGCACAGGGTTGTACCCCCACCCATGGGTGCCATAAGGGTATCCCACGGGTCGGTTCACCAAACCAAAATAAAGAGAGCTGCACCGCCAGGAGTCCCCCATGAACTTCTGCAGGGAAAACACGACAGAACACACGATAAAAAGTAGTAAAGGACAAGGATACGGAGGCCCTGTCCCTCCGATGCATTTCCAGTATCACAGTGAGGATGATGAGGATGAAGATGGAGGAGAAGCAGCACCCCTGCCAGTACGTGATGCACAAGATGAACGTGCTGTTCACCAATCACTGATTGACAAATACTTCTGAACCACATGGACGTTGATGGATATGTGTCAGTGCTACACTGAGAACTGGGTCCATCTGGACATGCACACAGGGTATGTGGGAGTTGGGCAATGTGCACTGACATGAATAAAATGAATACACACGAAATGAACAATGTCCAGGCATTAAATGATTTTTTACACAACGGGTGTATCAATGAAAACTACAGAAAAGTGCCTCAGCCCTCCACCACTCACATGCCCCCCCAACACACCAAAACTCCCCATTCCCCCAATTAACTCCCCATTCCTCCAATGAACCCCCATTTCCCCCAATGAACATCCCCTTATTCCCCTATACACCACCAAACCCCCTCCCCCACTCCCATTGTTGTCCCACACTATTTGCGTGACTTGTTTGTGTCCGGGGGCATCATTTCAGACTGCCTCGCACTCCGCCTTGTCAGTCGCACAGGGTTGGAGGGTGCAGAGGATGCAGGTGTGGAGGATGGGCTGGATGCCGTAGGGATTGGCACAGCTGGCACAGATTGTTGTTGCTGCATGTGTTGAAGTATGCCAGTCAGGACCTGCATGACTGCCCCCAAACTGTCACGGATCATTGCAGCACAAACATTGATTGCGGCAGTGTTCCCTGCAATGGCCTGATGGATCTCCTGCCTTGTCTCCTCCCCGTCAGCCACATATTGGTGCACTATGTCAATCATGCTCTCATGCCTTGCCTCCACCCTGGACAGCCGTGCCTCCAAGTCAGTGGGAGCAGCAGAGATTCATGGTGCTGTGGCAGCGCGTGGCATTGCAGGGCTGGCCTCTGGGGTGGTGCTGAGTTCGGGGCTGTGCAGCAGAACTGCAGATTCCAGCATGGGGCTGGTGAGTGAGGCCTGAGTGGCGTGTTGGGGGGTGGACGGGGGGATTGGGGTGTGTGGACATGCCACATGGATTGCGCCTTCTTGGTCCACGTACTCCTCCGCTTTGATGTCAACATCACTCAGTGGGGCTGTGGCTGCTGCCTCACCCACTGAACTAGTTGCATCAGAATGGGTGCCACTGGCCTCGACTTCCACTGTTGTTGGCAGATCTGTACTTGCAGTCTGATCCGCAGCTGTGGGACCCTCATGTGCCGGCATGGCCTGTGCACTTGCCCTGGCTTGTACTGTGGGCCGCAATACTGCCCCGGAGATGGTTTTGCCAGTGCCAGGTGGTTTGGCACAGGACGTGGATGGCTTTGTGGCTGGGTCCTCACTGCCATCTTCTCCATCGGTGCCTGGGGGAAAGAAGAGATGCAGGCCATCAGTAATGGTGTTACATGCAAGATGCATGAGATGGTGCTGTGGAGTTTTTCATTTCTCATGCATTTATATCTTACAGGTGTGTCACACAGAGTAGTTTGAAGGGGGGACATTTTGCCATTAGCTGTGACATCTCGATTCGGCAATGCTGCATGCCAGGTAGCATGCCGTTGTATTGGGGTTTGTGTGATGTATGACATGTGAATGGTCCCTGTGTGTTGGCTGTATGTTGGTAATGGGATTGGCACTCAGCATGCATTTCAGTGTGGCAGGGTTTGGGCCTCCATCTGGACATGGATATGTTAATGTGTGTGTGATGGGGACATGCATTGCCTTGCCGAGGCTCTATTCCGCCTCACTTGTGCTACATCATGCCATAATGGGGTTTGCAGGGTCACTCACCTCCATCTCCAGATGTTGTGGCACCCGTCTCCATCTCCCCGAAGCCCTCGATCGACTCCATCTGGATGGTAACACTTCATGTCTCCTCCCACTGCATGAGTTTGACCGGGGAGTGGGCACCCCCGCCTGTGGCCATGGCCTCCCGACGATTGCTAACCAGAATGTTGTGGACCATGAGGCAGGGGTCATCCCACCTTTTCTTGCAGTCTTTGACTGTCCTTGGGTTGGTGCCGACTGCAGACACCTTGCAGGCTACCTCCTCCCATATTTCCATATTTCCTTCTTCCTCTGCTGCGCCTCCCTTTTGAGGTTATGGTTGTTGATCTCATCAGCATGGGCAGCAAGGTGTCTGCCAACATGTTCAATTCCTCATCTGAGAAACGCTTCTTGTGCAGGCGGGGGTTGGTTTTCCGGGTTGCCTTAAACATGTTCTTTTCAATGGCCCTGGTCTCTCCTATGCAACACTGGTGGTTTGGGAGGATTGCAATGGATTGTGTTTTTAAAGATGGCCGCCGGCTCATTTCCCATTCCGTCGCAATGATGTTACTTCTGAGTACGGTATTACGAGCACGGTATTTGCACAGTGTTATTACCGGGTCAGTATTAAGGGGTGCCTCCGGGGCGGAGGCAGTATCGGCGGTCCCGTGATGCCGCTATCGGGGGGTTGGAGGGCCTTTTGCGGCATGGCGGTATGGCCATTACCGGCATGGGGGTTCACGCATGCTTGCACACTCGTAATCAGCCGCTATTAGCGGCATCAAACGAGCACGGACCGCTGCTTCTGCCATGCTGTTAAAGACCCCGTTTTTGGCACACTTCTCGTAATGAGGCCCATTGTCTTTCGCTGCAGTATGATGTCAGTGGGAATGTTTATCCTGATAACTGAATAGTCAATTCTAAAAGGGACCACACCTGTTTGTTCCAAGTAACATGCACCTCACCTGACTCCCATCATCACTAGATAACTGTACCAACTGCTAACCCCTTGAATCTTCAACAAAGCACTCAACCCCTTGCAGCCCCAAATCCAACAGGATTGCATTTTACAGAGCACCACCCATTCCACTGTTTTCTATCTCCACCTACCCCTGCTGCCCCATTGTACCAAAGCATACCAGATTGGATCTACATGATTTTACTGAAATGAAAAGTTTGAACCCCAAAAGTCTGTTTTTTTTTATTTCTGCAAATATATATGTGGGGGAGACCCCCCACAACCCTCCCACCTTACCCCTATACATGTTTTATTCGCTTTACCCCCCACATATATATATGCAGAAAATTGGGGGTTGGATTTTTGGGGGTCGAACTTTTGGGAGTAGGTAATTTTGTACAATACCTACCAGATTAGGAACCTTTCATGTCTCACGCTGCTTTATTAATATTTAGGGTAAGAATTATTGGTTGTAATTCGGTAGTAAATCTGCTGAATTACAGCCTAACACAATTAGATTTACCAACACTTGATCCCTTGAAGTTCCCATGGGATTAAAAGTGGTGGTAATTCCCCATTAGACTCCACGGGCATTTTTGATGGATTTAATGCCGGCAGAATTACTGCACAGTAAATACGATGATTTACCTCCAGAAACAAGCTGGAATTGATTCCTCCACTTTTCCTATGAAAACAACAGATTTACACACGGTACTATAACCATCGGTAAATCCCCCAAAATTCTATTTTGGCAGTGCCGGAATTACTGCCACCTTTTCCCACACCGTCAACCATTGGGCCACATTACGAGGTTGCTGGTAACTGGCCATTCCTATCGGCGGGTTACCGGCAACCTTGTATTACTGTTTCATCCGCCTAACTTCCAGGTGTTACCAGGATTTCACAGGCAGCGGTACAGTAAGTTCCCTTTCCCATGACTCCACGGGATTGGGGCCACTCAAGCACAGGCACCGTTGTTAACAGTGCAGGTTATTCAGTGAATGTACTGCCAGTAGGGGCCGGTGAATCCTGCTGGTTGTTCAGTGCCACTACCGGCAGACTCAGAGTGACCCGGTCCAGACTGGCTCACTCTGATCTCCCCACTTACGTTGTCTTTGCTGCTCCTGCTCATGAAAATTAGCACTCTAATCCCCTTACAGAGTAAACCCATCACAGTGATATATGAAGTAGAGGAAGACGAAGAGAGCGAGAAAAGACTATGGTGCATTTATGATGTTAATAACAATACAGAAGATAATAATGGTGATCATGATATTCATAATGATAATGAACCTTTCTTAACTATTTTTTGTATTGCTGAAGCATGTACTTAATGAGCGAGAAGCAGTGGTTCGCTAAATCGAGCATGGCAAGGAACATGTGGGAAAATATATGTGGTTATAGCATCACTACATGGTGAGCGTCAGCGATCTCAGTGGTTACATGGAACTGAGCATGGGCGGGATCCAGTGGGGGTTCTGAAGGTATTACTTGGAGGCTCTTTATTTGTAATGATGCTAATACATGCAATCATCTTCAAATATATACATTTTTTTTAAAAGCCGACTATAATAATTCAGAATAATTATGCATGACATGTAATTGTAACAATTAACTGCTAGCTTATGTATTCCTCCACAGTTTATAATGGCTCGCTTCCTGCATGAATGTGCATTTGTGCATTAGAAACGTCCCCTGAGAGTTATCTTAATTCTCAGAGTTGTGCCTGCACGTCCAATAATTGATGTGCGGTTTTCTCATACCAAGCAGGGCGTCACGATCTGTGCGAGTGGAAGAGAAATCGCAATGCATGCATAAGACAGTTGTGGTTGGGCAAAAGCATTTTACAAGTATTTTTAAGGGAAATTGAGGGAGGGAGAGTGCATATAACATGTATGCTAAACGTTCCCGCTGTGTAGCAAATATTTATTGGGATTTCCAATTTCAGAAAATGAAAACAGTTGCATTGGAAATTCAATTAAAACAATGCGAAAGCGAAATGTTCATGCAAAGCAGTATATTGGGCCTCATTACGAGTTTGCTGGTCTGGATACAATGGTACCGGTAAACAGGGGTGTTGCTAGGTCTGGAAAAGATCAGGGGCTAAGCAAATGTTGGGACTTGCAGGACTCAGGGCTAGCCATATCCTTTTGGTTGTAGCCCCTGAGCTTCTATCCGGGGCTACAACCAAAAGACCTGTGGCTAGAGCCCCCTCAGCACCCCCCTAACAACGCCTCTGCCGGTAAGCTTACTGGTACCATTGTATCCGGACCGGCAAACTCTGAGCACAGCTTGCCTGTAGAGCACCAAACGGTAATGAACCGTGCCGGTGCTACAGGCATCCGGATTCCCATTGAGCCGAATGGGGCTCAAATGGGAATGGAGATCACCTGATTCCAGCACCCGCAAAAGGGCAATTATCGGGTACGGCAGGGCCGGAATACCCTGGTAATTGCCCATTCGTGGATGCCGGACTTTCTTGCAAGTTTGGAGGTAGTCTTGCCGGTTTTACCCAGAGAAAATCACATTTTTAAAGGCCCAACAGAATCTCCCAACATTGGGCCTCATTACACGGTAGGCAGTGAGCCATGGCGCTATTAGCGCCATGGCTCATGCCGGTAAAATACCGGCACCGCCTTGGCGGAAAGGGGATTTACCGCCCCATTCCAAGGTTGGAGGGGCGGTAAATCCCCCTTCCGCCATTGCCCTTCCCCATTCCCATTTCTGCTCTATGGGAATGGGGAAGGCGCTAATTACGGCACCGCAATTTTGCGGTGCCGTAATTAGCTCCGAGGTCCCTTAGCGGGTTGGTTTTTAACGCCTGCAAAAAGCAGGCGTTAAAGCACCAACCCGCTAAGGGACCTCGTAGTAAGGCGGTAATGGTTAACGGTCACCGTTACCATTAACGGTGGCCGTTAACCATTACCGCCTACCGTGTAATGAGGCCCATTATCTTGTTTAAATATTGTTTGCAAATATGTTTGAAGAATATGCTTTACCTGTTTGTAGGTCAGGTAATTCATTTATATCACATGATGTGTATAGCACACCTGAGACGTGCAGTGTCTTAAAACTGAGTGACATTTTAGCTAAATTTTTGTAAGGAGGGTAGTAGATACCATATTTTTAACATGTCGGTGATTTGGGTATTTACTGAGGGCAACATTTTATGTGCTCTTGTGTTTTGCTAATTGAGGCTTTTGTATTTTAGAATATTAAGGAGAGACAGTGATTGTCTAATTGATCAGCAATTCAATAAGAGAGTCATCACAATAATACAAAGTAAGATGTGGAGGAGAATCCATGGTAATTGGATGGACACTGATTATGCAAAACGAAATATATAAGTAACACATTTGGTATTGATTCTTTTTCTCCATCTTGTTTTACCAGGGATTGATATATTCAGATCTTCTGAGAAAATGAAGTGAATAGTTATATGGAAACGTGGAGACTTCAGATGAATAATGGTTATGTAGTCACTGATTCACTGGCTCTGAGCATTCCTCATCATAACTGCTTTCATTTTATATTTATTTTCTTCCAAATTAAAAATGCATATTTCTATTTATGTTTGTAATGCTCTAGTTATGTGTTATTGTATATTTAGGAATACATTAGATGTGTGTCCCTCTGATGTAGATTCTTTGCAAGATGATTTAATTTGTATTTATTTCACCCAGAAAACATGTATTTTGCTAATTTTGAACTGAAAAGAATGATGGAAAAATGCGTTTTGGGTCTTTACCTGAAAACGTCCCACTCCCAGTCATATATAGAATGTATAGCATGGGTTTGGCACATTGGACATCCACGTAGTGCTACTTGAGCGTAGTAGAATATTGGATAATACAGTAACAGAACTCCAAGGTGGCACACATATGGTCGATAAATGCACCTCAACTCTTCTGTAGACATCATCTGAGCACTGAGGATCAGGAGTATGGAACAGGACACAGGGTTTCTCTTCTGGAACCAAACACCAACTTGACCGGTCAACTCATCTTTGTTCTTCTAAACCAACCTGCCAAACAATTGACCTCATTGCACCACAAATTGTTAAGGAGCATGCACCTTCAGCTCCCCTCACCTCTCTGCCATATGCAACATATCTCACTCACCTGGTATTTACCCAGCCTATTGCAGAGCACCCACAGCCATATCTCTCCTAAGGAAACAACCAACTTCTGACCATAATAACCCCCATTCTACAAATCTTTCTCAATCATTTCATGCCATTCTCAAATTCTTGAGATAGTTGTCTTCAACCACATAGTCAACCACCTTGACGTATACTCACTTGCTGCTCCCTTCCAAACAAGTTTACTTTCCAAATGTTCCACTGGAACTGTGCGCTTTCACATTTCTGACTCACTTAGCACAGCCCAAAACTATTACTTCTGCTCCACTATTCTGATTCTTCTAGACCGTTCCACTCCTTTTGACACTTTGGCCCTCATTCCAACCCAGGCGTTAAGGTTTTAACGGCGCCGTCGGCGCCGTTAACCCTTAACGCCTGATTTCCACCTTAACGCCTGCTTTTAGCAGGTGTTAAGTACCAAGGCGCTAAGCGTCCTTGGCGCTAATTACGGCACTGTAATTTACGGTGCCGTAATTAGCGCCTTCCCCACTCCCATTATGCCCTATGGGGCAAAAATGGGAATGGGGAAGGGTAAATGGGGATTGGGGATTTACCGCCCCACTCACCTTGGAATGGGGTGGTAAATCCGCCATCCACCATGGTGTAAACGGAGTTTACACCATGGTGGTAAAGTAGGGAACTTACCACCTGGGTTGGAATGAGGGCCTTTGTATCATCTCTCCCTCCTTCAAACTCTTTCTCTCACTGGCTTCAAAGACACTGGGCCTCATTCCGAGTACGGCGCTAACCAATGGCGCTAATAACGCCTTGGTTGACGCCGTACCCAGACCGGCAGCGCCTTGGTGGATGGCGGAATCACCGCCCCATTCCAAGGTTGGCCGGGCGGTAATTCCCCATTCACCAAGGCTCTTCCCCATTACCGAATGAGCCCCCATAGGGCTCAATGGGAATGGGGAAGATGCAAATAACGGTGACCGTTCATTACGGTCACCGTTATTGGCTTGGAGGCCCCTTTGCGCCCTCGACTTTAACACCTGCTCAAAGCAGGCGCTAAGGGCGAGGGCGCAGAGGGAACTCGGAGTATGGCGGTAAGGGATTACCACCACCGGTCTCGTTACTGGTGGCCGCTATCCCTTACCGCCATACTCGGAATGAGGCCCACTGGGCCTCATTACGACTTTGGAAGCAGCCATGGTGCTATTAGCACCATGGCTGCCTCCAAAATCATGTCTGGGACCGGGTTCCCTGAATGGGGAATTACCGGGCCATTCCGACTTTGGAAGTCCCAGTATTTCCTCCTTCATAGAACCCAGGCCAAGTCCTTCCCCATTCCCATTCGAGCCGCCATAGGGCTCAATAGGAATGGGGAGGGAACTAAAAACGGGCCCGTCAATTATGGGCCCGTTGTTAGCTCCCTGGTCCCCTCGTGGGACCTGCTATGGACGCCTGAAAAAATCAGACATGCACAACGAGTCCCGTGAGGGGACCTCGTAATAGTGCGGAGTGGGTTTAACGGCTCCGGCACCATTACCGGCGCCGTGAAACCCATTCCGCACTATGAGGCCCACTGTACTTGACTTATCTCTCAGACCACTCCTCCAACATATCAAAGGACTCCAGCACCACCTATTCAATACTCCTTCCTGTGTTTGAAGTGCAAGGATATGTCCTAGGCCGACTTCTCTTCACTCTATTTACCTCTCCCCTGGTAAACCCATCTAATCCTTTGGCTTTAACTATCACTTCTTTGCTGCCTTCTTTAACCCTGGAAAGGAATAGCCAACTGCATACTAGCTATCCACCACTGAATGGTGTCTAAAGCTAACCTCTTGAAATATGGAAATCACCACTCTCCCTACCTCTTAATCAACTCTGCCTCATGCTAAACACTTCAAAAATGGAAGTTGGTTTCTCCTTGCCTCCATTGCCAACCCCGCTCCCCCTCTCCTATCTCATTCCACCCTGACTTTCTCACCCCCTCATCAATTGCGGGAATCCATGTGGTTCCTTTTGACAGCATGTGGGATGTATTTACCCATGCATCCTAGCCCTACCTCAAAACTGTGCAGTACTGACATGGAAAACATCATGATGGCCAGAGCTTCCCAGAAAATGCACAGGGAAATGCATGAAGAATAGGCTGCCACTCATTTTTTCCGATGTTATGGGCACAGAAGTACACTGCCTAAAACCACCATTGGACTACCCGCACAGTAGTCTGAAACCATTGGGAATGGCAATGCTGGTTGCCAAATGCAACCTAGAATTGTGGGGAATTCATTTCTTAAATCCCAAAAATGGGTGCAGTACCAGTACTCACCACTATCCAAAAGCCGGCGTTTTAAAACCACTCTGTTTCCCTGAAGGCAAGTCAAAATGCCTATTTTCAAACACTGCAATATGTGCAAAATATTCACTGAACACCAGCAGACATTTGGTAGAATGGAGTTTTGTGTGCCTACAAAATCTGGGAAATGAAGAGCCCAGAAAAATGCTTATAACAAGACTGGCTGCGCTGTGGATTTCAGCAGTTTAAGTTGCACTGGATTTAAAGACACTAAAATCGAAAATGTTTAGATTAAATGAGTGAGCTATGTTTGGTGTCACATGCCTTTGTAACTGTTTAAATGTCATAGTTTTAAACTTAGAATCAGCCTTCTAGCTGCATATGTAAAAATGTTTAGTTTTATTTGAATGCAGAAACTGGGGAACAAAAAGTGACATTTTATCTGAAACCTGGCTTAAGGAACTGAATTCTGCCTGGCAACTACCCCCATCAGCAGTGAAACTTGAGTCACCACTGTGTTCCCAGGCCAACCTTCCTTTTGCTGCCCCCACTAAGGATATGCCATCTATCTGATAATTGAATTATCTGTGCTCTGCAAGAGAGTGAACAAAGCCCTCTTCACTCAGGCAAAGGTTTTTATTACCGCAGTCGTAAATTGTAGCTTCCTCTTGGCAGGAGCTGGGAGGAGCACTGCCTGTGAGAGCAAGCTGGCTTGGCAGAAACTGGAAAGACTGGTTTCTATACCATGTGACCTGGGAAACCACACCCCTTTGGAGCCAGAACATAAACTTTAAAAAGATGAATAACTCATAGAGCGGACATGTGAAAATTTTATAAATGATACCATAATTCTTGTGATTTTTCTGCCCACATTTTAAGAGGTTTTTCGACCCGGTGGCATGTTCAGGGGGGTGTCAGCGGAAAAGTGGATATTACTCTAAATGTATGCATGTTAAAAATCTGAAACTTCATCAGTTAATGTCCCTACTCCCTGCACACATGTATGTAAAGTTGGGTCAATGTCAGAAATTGCAAAATCAGTTAAAAAGTGAAATATGTGCCAGTTCTGAATGCAAGCTCCCACGAAGAGCAGAGTTTGAACAGGGTATACCTCCTGTAATGCATGATGGGTGCATATGATTTTAAAACAATATGTACCTCTGCAAATATGTATTTGTTTCAAATCTAGATTTGTGTGTAAGTTGACAGGAGGAGTGGACTTTCTGCAGGCTGTAAAATGACATCACTCTGACTCACAGTTCATTCCCCAATCAAATGATAAATGGAAGTTTGACCAATTAGAAGCTGAGAGAGAGGTAGGGTCAGTGATGCTAGAACACACCCACATTCTAAACACATAAAAGCAGACAGACAGGACAGATAGGGACCTTCCAAATCCATCTGCAGCGGGACGCTCTGCCGGAAAAATCCATACTTACCTCCATCAACCTCCAGAAAGCCAAACTAGAGACTTCAATCTATCCAGAACTAAGAGACCAGACCAGAGAGAAAGCAGTGCTGTACCCAGAGGGAGAAAGCAGTGCTGTACCCAGAGAGACCCAGACCAGCAGAGAGAGTGACCAGAGCCCAGTCTAAAACCCTGACCAGATCCGTGATGAGGCCCATTTAATTCAAGAATATAGTGTGAGTACCCAGCAGAACTGTGTAGAACCAATCTCTTAGTTTAAATTCATCTAATTCAATCTATTTAACCTAAGTAGAACTGCCTCCTAGCTGTCACCTGTCATTTCTAGTTGCAAGCTGCACTTGTCATTTTGAGCTTTTGAAATTTGCAAACTGAAAAACGACCGTTATTTAATCGCTCATATCTCCGCAACCGTTTGTGCTAGAGACTTGCAGTAACTTTCATTTGGAAGATGAGATCCTAGGCTTTCCTAGGACCCCAAAAGGATAGAGATAGTCCTTGTGGTTCTCCTGTAATAGCGCTCGGCGCATCCGCGAATTTTACCGCGATTTGCAAATTTCTTCACATGTAAAAACTGCTGCTGCTTGCCTTCCATTTGCCAGAAATTCGTTTAACCTGCTAACTATCCCTGCCTCATTGCTAGTGTGAGCCTGGACTAATATTAACTAGATACCACTCACCCTGAACCTCTGAAAGGGAATTAAAAAAGCATTTCCAGCATATTTCTCATCCATTGCTAGCACATATCAAAGCATTTGGGCCTGTGTTTTCAAAACTCCTATCTGTTTTCTGTAAGCTTGCTGGGATTGAACTGAATCACATTTGATTGCATTTCTGAGAACTGTGTGCTTCCTTCCATTTCCTTGCATTGCATCAAGGGGGGGAGTGAATAGCCAGAGAAAAGTGATTACATTGTTTTGTTGAAATCATATTGAGTATTTTCTATACTGCATTTCATTCATTCAACCTTGCATTTCCTTGAACCTTATAAAGCATTTTCTACCACATTATACTTCTGTACCTATTTACCAGTGTGCTACCTTATCCATTTCATCTCAACTCCTTAGTAATTATAAAGAAGTGTGCTAGTGCCAGATTCTCCGTTGTTGATCTTTATCATATCAGATTAAGTGTGCTATTCAATTATTAATTTATTATAAAGCGTGATATATATATATCTATTTTAAATTATCAAATAAACCTTTTAAACTTGCAGAACAGAACTACTTCTTGGCTCAGTGGGGTCAGGGGGATTCCAAGAGAGGGGTGTTATACAGGGGTAGTCATCCAAAACGCATGAACTGGACCTAAAGATATATCAATAAGGGTTTTCATTCAGTATTATAGACTAGGCGTTGACTTAGCTGTAGTGTTGAATTGAATCCTCTTACAAATTGGGGGCTCGAGCCGAGACGTTGGGTTAGATTTACCACTTGTGCAGCTTAATACAGTGTGCTAACTGACGGGATACATACATCCGGTCGGATCACCACGCTGCATTACGCTGTGAAGCCTTCCTCAAAAGGGACACTCCAAGAAAAGTTCTGTTCTGCAAGAATAAAATACTAACTTCTGTAAGTCAGGACAGAGACCAATCTCTAGAATGACGACCTTAGTAGACATGAAAATAGCCAGAGAGCACCTCTTGCACAAGCTATTTGTGAGAGGTGAATGGACCGAACAGGGCCAGGATGCGTGGTTGCAGGCCATCACACAACAGGTCACTGAAACAGGGTCAGATATATATAGAGATCAGGGTCCCTTACATGTGGCCCTGAGTGAACTATATATGGCTCCTAAAGCCAAAGAGGAACACAATAAGATTGCCAGGATAGCAGCATACCTGTACCTATATGTTGGAGACATGCAGGATAGATGTGCGGAAAGCCAAAATCTGGCAAATAGGCAACAGATGGCATTACAGAAGGCCCAATCTGATCTGGACTCTTCTGAGCAGAGGCTGCAGAGGAGCCAGGAGTCAGAAAATGACAGCAGACGGTACATCACTAAAATAAAGGAGGATATGGATATAATGCAACAGGAAAAGGCTGACCAGGATACCAGATTTCTGGCCCTGCAGAAGGAGCACCAAGACAGTTTGGACTCCTTACTGCAGAGCCAGAAAAAGCTGGAGCAACAATTAGACTTTAACAGGGCATGCACGGAGCAGGTAGCCACCCTGCAAAGTCATCTAGATAGAGTGAAGGTAGAGAGCAACAAGCTGATTTTGAAAGACCTGGATACCCAGGCAGAGTTTGATGAAGAACGGCAGAAAGCTGGTGCCCTTCAAAGGCAGAGGGACGACCTGGCGGCACAAATGCAGGCTCTTAGTCAGGAAAGAGACGCCTTAGGCCAGGAAGTCTGCCATTTAAAAAGAAAAATGGAAGAAAATCACCTGGCCCACCAGGGACTGGGTGACCTCCAAAAAGAACACCAGAACTTGCTAGAGCACACCAGGAGGGTGGAGGATGCTCTAGCAAGAAAGGAGCAGGCCAATAGGGACACAGCTCAGGAGGTAACCCTCCTGCAGCAAAGACTGGCCCAGTTCTCCAGGACCAACCAGGAAGCACAGAGGGAAAACGAGGCCCTCTGTGAACACAATGATAGGCTCCAACAACAGGTAGCGATGCAGGAGAGACTGATAGAGTCCAGTAAGGCCTTAACTGAAGAACTGAAGGCACAAATGCAGGCTCTTGCATTGCAACAGGGAGCAGGGGCGGAGAGAGATGAGGTTCGCTGGGAAAGGGAAACTCCGGAGCATAACCTCAGGAGCCCTAGTACCAGAGGCCCTCATACCTCTCAGTCCCTGGACTCTGCCACCCCCATGTCCCCTGGCGCACATGAGCACAGGGCCACAGGGATGGCAGATTACTATCCAGCTAAGAGTATGGGGCTCATAGGCCAGTACCACTCAGGAATGGAGGGGTGGGCATCCGGGTATGGGCACCCAAGTACAGTACAGTTCAATGGGGAACCCCGGGAGAGTAGGCCCATTAAGGGCATCCTGAAAACCTCTGCCCAGTTAGGTCAGTGGAGGGGGTACCCATCAAATCCTGGCAGCAAGGAGGAATCTGAAGACTCCTCTGAACTGCGCAGGACACAGGAGACCAGGTCACCACATTCTGCCAGCCATTCCCAGGCTCGCAGAATCCGGGAAAACCTGGAAGAACAGACGGGAACCTCTGGGAGCAGTGCCTCTGAGTCCGAGGAAGAATGGACAAGGGTTACCCGAACCAAAAAGGCCAATAAGGCAAAAAGGGCCTTGCTTAAGGACCCCTTAAAGCAGATTAAGGCGATCAGGAGCGTCATCACGCCTTACCATAAGAACGCTAAGTATTCTGTTTGGGAGCACTTAGAGTTGTTTGAACAAATGATGGAGACTTTCCATTTGAAGGACAGCCAAAGCTGCATTCAATATGTAAAGTGGACCTTCTCCCCGGAATACTCCAGTTTCTTTGCGGGGCTGGAGGACCAAAATCATTTAAGATGGTCCACCTATAAGGCGGCCATCCTGAAACATTTTTCTGTTCACAGAAATCCTCAAGAGGCTCGCAAGGCAGCCTACAATTTGCAATGTGGGGAGGATCAGGCCCCACAAGAATTTGTGCAGGAGTTAAAGCGTGCTTTTGCACAGACCACAAGAAGGGTGCGCACAGACAGTCGAGAATTCGTTAATACATTTTTTCATGCCTTGCCCAAATATATCATGACCCAGCTCGTGAGGGATTTTCACGAGAAAAGATCTTTAGACTGGGTCATTGAACAGGCTACCCGGATCTATGAGGTGCAGAAACCGATAGATAGCAAAAGTAATGCCCAGAAAAACCCCAAAGCCAACAGCACCCCTGCTGCTGCCAAGGTGGCAGAGGTAAAGGTTACCCCCGTTTTGGATTTCGAGATGGGGGGGCCTAAAAACCTGCCTGCACCTAATAATGCTAGGCCCAGGAGGTCCTCGGGTCAGTCACAGACAGGGAGCCAAGGAGGCAGCCCCACAAATGGGGTCCCTCGCTCTCCTGATTATGTAAGTCCCCGTTACAAGGGAAATCGACCCATCCTGGGTTATGTGTGGACTCCTCCAGCCCAAGGGGGGGGATCCAGACAAGCACCTAACCCAGGGAACTTCCCTCCAAACTTCCCACAGGAGGGCAGAAATTTACCAAACCCTGGGCAGAACTTTTTCCCCAGATATCCACCCGACTTTCAGCCCCAAAACCATCCATCCTTCTTTCCCCAATTCCCTGAGCCCAGACCACTGAATCCGGGAGAGGGGAGGCCAAGGGTGGAGGGGTACCCAAATCTTCCCAACCCGGGGTATTACCAGAGGAGGGACAGCTACCCTTCCCGGGATCAGCCCAGGGGAGAAAACAGGGCCCCGTATCAGCCTGAGCGGGTTTCCCAGTTAGAGCGCCAGGTTCAAAACATGGCGCGGGACCTGGGTCACATACTGAGGGCTCAGCAGAACCCTCAGATGGGCGTGCCGGCGCAGAACGCACCCAACTCTGGACCTGGTGCTCCAGAACAATGACAGGGGCAGCACCCCGATAACACACCGGTTCCCAGGGAGGAGGCACAAAGGGAAGGGGGGTGTAAAGCCTTGGAGGAAGCTTCCTTCCTCACTTGTAAACAGCCCCTGGAAACCCAGGAACCGGAAACGAAATCTCTTGCCCCTGAAAGTCTGCCTCCTAAGGAGCAGAGGGGGGGTAGGAGAAACAAAAGACCCAAACAGACTCAGTTTGAGGATGAGGTACAGATCTTCCAATTTGAGGGAGAGGGATCCTCAGAGGATCCTGGGAAAAGGATCTTCTCCTTCAGAGAGGGGGGAACTCCTCCCAAAGAAAAATGGGTCCCTAGGGATGCAAATCCAGACTGGGGAGATGTGGAGACTGAGCTACCGCCGCCCACCATCTCATCCCAGAACCAACAGCAAGAAAATCCCCTGGTTCAAACCCATCCTGGGGACTGCCTCCAAAAAGGGGGGGGCAGCCCAGAACCGGAACCAGGGGAACCCACAATGGCTCTGATCTCCAGTTGCCAACTTTTTCTTTCAGATTCCCAAGACTCTCCACAGAATTCTGCCCAAATCTCTTCGCTATCGATGTCCAAAACCAGAAAGTTAGCCCACCAGTTGTCCAAAAATGTACATTATCTGTGCCCCCTTGAGGAGAAGGAGGGAAGATATTATGCCCCGGTACAAGTACAGGGGCAGGGTACAATCTCGGCACTGGTGGACACTGTATCTCAAGCTACCCTTCTGTCCAGAAGGGCCTTTGACGAACTGAATGCAGGAAGGGGAGAGAATTACCAAATTCCTCTCACCTCTCTTCCTGGACAACTGCAGAACTTTGACGGGAAGGAAATTCCCGTCGAGGGGACGGCAGATTTGGACATTAAAATTGGCCGACATAAGTTGAAACACCCGGTCATAGTTGTGACCCCAGAGGGCACCCCTTGTTTACTAGGGAATGACCTCCTGAGAAGGTTGTCACCCCTAATAGATTGTGTAAACAAGGTCCTCTGGACCCAGACTAGCCGACCAATAAAATTAAAACAGAGTGTCAACCATGTTAGTTTAAACGGCACATGCCACATGGTTGAACAAAAATCTGACCAAGTAGAATTTCACTTCCAGAACAACCAGATTCCAGACGTGACAGTCATAGCAGTAGGACAACAGACCGGTGATGGGGGGTCCTCTCTATTTCTGAAAATCAACCTTCCTTCCAGTCTAAAGTGGTATTCCACGCTGGAAGGAAACACTTTGAAATTCTATACCAATCCACAATCTGAAACTCCCACTCCTATAGTCCAGAAAGATGTGAAATCAGCTCAAAGCCTGGCTGATATTCAGCAAATTGGAGAGCAGTTGTTCATCCCTGTTCAGTTAAATGATGGGAAGGACTCTGTTCTCGCTCGAGTGTGTGTGAACAACGGTAAGAGCTTCATCAGCGAAGCCATGTTTCGCCAACTCCCAAAAGATCCAGCCATTCCCACCTTCAAACTGATAGACAAATGGGAAATGGACCTGGAAGCACCTAATTCCAAACATCTCCTGCCAAGCAGGTGTATGCTCAAAATCTCCATTGGCAACAAGAGCATAGTCCACAATTGTTGGGTCGTGCGAGACGTCCCTGCTGCCTTTTACTTAGGCAGTGACATTCTCAATCGCTTTGCCATTAGTTTGGACCTAATAAACTTCAAAGCTTGGTCCCGATTAGCGGATAATCCCATGGGCTTTGATGATCCAGAAAAGGCATTTAGGTCAGCTCAATTGCTACCTTATGCAGTTGAAATTCAGATCAAAGAGGAAGTCACCATCCCAGAAAGGACCCGACAATTCTCCCTGGAAGTGAAAGTTAAAAGGGGACAAGAGTTGAAAAACCCTGATGCTTACATACATCTAAATGCTTCTCTCCAACAGCAAGGGTTGGGGGTAAACCCAACTCCATTAGTCAACATAGAACATGACACCATTCCAATAGAGGTGGACAACAGCGACTTAAAGAGTATTACTCTAGCCGCAGGCACCATTATTGGAATGGCGGTTGATGACCGACATTTTTCCATCGACTTAGTAAATGAACTGTTAGGACCAATCCCCAAGGACTGTGTTGACAGTGACAGTGAGGACAATACAACACCAGACAGGATTTTCACCCGGCATGGGGGGAACTTCCTGGTGTACACTTCCTGCCCCTATGGTAAGGAAGATGTGACGTGTGACTTCAGGAGGGATGAGGTGATTTTCCAGGTACATGAGGGCTGCCTTTCCCACCTGAAGCCTCCGGTCCAAATCAGCACTCTGACCAGGGACTTCTCCACCCAGTTGGAGGAGGCCGCGGAGATAGCCAAACCAGAAGTGTTTCCAGGCTTCAGGCAGATGGTGGAAGAGAGAGTCAACCTAGCTGATGCCTGTGTGACTCTGGAACAAAAGCAAATGTTGAAACAAGTTTTCTTGGATTTCCAAGATCTCTTTGCGGTAGACTCATATGACTGTGGTCGCACTGACATCCACACAACAACAATCCCCACGGACCCTGGCATGACTCCTGTGTTTGTGAAGCAATATCGCTTGCCTCTCGCATCAATGGAGTCCCTTACGGAAATAATTAAGAACCTTGAGTCCCGGGGAATAATCCGTCCAGTCCACAGCACCTTCAATAATCCGGTGCTGGGGATATTAAAGCCAAACGGCCAGTGGAGACTCTGTGCCGACCTCAGGGAGCTCAACAAACGGGTCCATACTTCCCGATGGCCTCTGCCCTACATTGACCAAGGGCTGGCCCAGATCCAGGGGTCACAGGTATTCACTGCAATAGACCTGACCAATGGGTACTGGACCGTGCCTGTCAGTAGGGAGGACCAGTACAAACTGGCTTTTACCTTTGGGGGCCAGCAGTACACATGGACCCGGACCCCCTTCGGATACCTTAACTCCGGTAATGAGTTCAATATTTTCCTACATAAGGCCATGCCCGACCTGGGTGCGAGGGGTAACCTGGCTTATGTAGATGATGTCCTCATCAAAAGCTCATCTGTGGAGGAACACATAGCGGAGATCCGTTATGTTCTGACACAGTTGAGGGCCGCCGGAGCAAAACTTTCCTTTCAGAAAGCACAGTGGTGTAGAACCCGTGTTAATTTCTTGGGGCATGAGATTACTCCTCAGGGTCTCTGTCCCCAGGAAAAGAAAGTGGAAGCACTTCAGAAACTGAAAGACCCCACAACTCTGCGGGAACTAAGGAGCCTCCTTGGACTGACTAATTACAGCAGAAAGTTCATTGAGGGCTACGCAGAGATCACCAGACCCCTGATTCATCTCCTGAAGGGGGGGGGTCAAGTGGGAATGGGGTCCAGAACAATCCGAGGCAGTAAAACAACTCAAAAGAAGCCTCTCACAAGCGCCTTGCCTAGCTTACCCGGTCAGAAACAAGGAGTTCTTCCTGGAGACGGGGTTCTCTAATACGTGCTTGACGGCAGTATTATATCAAAAGCATGACAAGGTCAATAAAGTAATCTCCTATGCGAGCAAAACTTTATCCTCTGTGGAGGAAAAATTCAACGATTGTGAGAAGGCACTCCTGGCAACGGTGTGGGCATTGAAGAATTACCGCCCGTTTATCCAGGGGGAACACATCATAGTGGAGACTCCACACCAGCCTCTGCAATATCTCCAAAGTGACAGAATCCGGGCCGGAAATGTGAGTAATTCCCGAATTACTTCCTGGATTCTGTCAATGCAAGGCTTTTCTGTGGAGGTCAGATATGGCCAAAACAAGAAGAGTCCCCTCGCGCAAGGTCTGGCTGACTTGCATGATTGTGCCAGAGAAAACTGTCTCGAGGACGAAAGTCTAAAAATAAAGGACAACATGGAGGCATACCTTAATTCCCCCCACAAAGTCTTTGAAGAAGACAAGTGTGAGGGAATGCCCACTGTGTATGTGGATGGATGCTCTTACCATGTTGACAACAACGGGGAGAAAGAACTGGTGGCCGGCGTAGGGAATGCATGGGTGAATGAGTTCCCAGAACCCTCCGCTGGATACAAAATTGGTCCCCGAAGTAGTCAGGTGGCAGAATTGATGGCTGTGCATCAGGCCATCCTCACTGCTGTCCAGCATCAACTCCACGAACTGGTCATAATCACAGATTCGGATTATGTACGGAATGGGTTCGTGGAGCACCTGGTTAATTGGAAAACCAGAGGCATGTTATGTGCTAACAACAAACCCTTGAAACATGGGAAGTTGATCCAAAACATTGATGATCTGGTCACCTCGAATGAGATGACCATCTATTGGAAAAAGATCAAGGGTCATTCCAAAGTAGAGGGACCAGACAAAACTGGAAATGACTTAGCTGATCAGCTGGCCAAAACCGGGGCCATCCAAGGGGATCTAATTGAGATTGAGTCCCTGTTGGGGGAAATCCAGGTCACTGCTATCACTAGGTCCCAGACAAATGCTCACAACGACCTTTCAATTGCACAATGGAGTAAGGAGACCCCTGATGCGGATTTGATTACTGCTCAGAAGGGGGATCCAATTATTGGTAAATTTTACCAGCACCTTGAGGACCCTGAGAACTTTCCCCTGACGGATACCGATTACATTGGGAAAGAGGACCTAAGAGTGTTGATGAAATGTCCAAAAATGTTCCGGATCCAAGACGGTTTGTTGGTAAGGAAATCCAAAGCTGGCCACGATCAGTGGGTGGTTCCTACCTCATTCCGAAGCCTGATGTTAAGTCACGCCCATGATGCGGCCACCGCCGGTCATAGGGGGTTTCACACAACCTTGGAAATCTTAAGAGAGGTTGCATACTGGCCACACATGGGCCAGGACCTCAACCAATATTTGAAGGGTTGTCTTGTGTGTGCACAATTTCAGCCGACATCCCTCACACACCGGGCGCCTTTACAAAAGAGGGGAATGACACTGCCATGGTCAGATTTACAAATCGACTTTGTAGGCCCTGTGATTCGCTCGGCTAGGGGGAATAAGTACATGTTGACTGTGACATGCTTGTTTACCAAGTGGGTGGAATGTCTCCCAGCCCCAAATTGCAAGGCAGAAACTGCAGCTGCCTTGATGATTAACCACATCTTTTCCCGTTTTGGTCTACCTCAAAGGATTGAGTCAGACAGAGGTAGCCACTTCACCAGTGAAGTAATGACAAAGATGTGGGAGATACTGGGGGTCAAGAGAAAGCTGCATATTGCTTATAGACCAGCTTCTTCTGGGGCAGTAGAGAGATATAACCGGACAATTGTGAGCATATTAAAGAAGTTTGTGGCAGATTCTGGGCCAAGTTGGGATATCCGATTACCTCTGGTCCTAATGGCTATCAGATCTACCCCTTCATCTGCAACCAAAATGTCACCATTTGAGTTGATGACTGGGCGCAAGATGGTGCTTCCTCAGCATTTGCTCTACAGGACCCAAGAGCAGACACTGATAAATGCCTCCACAACTCATGAGTATGTGGAGAATTTAAGGAAACACCTCCAACATGCTTTTGCTTATGCTCAGCGGAATCTAGAAAGATCGGCTGATAGCATGAAGACCCATTATGACCTGAAAACTTCCAGGAAGGAATATCAGGTGGGAGACCGGGTCTATCTATACAACTTCCAAAGGAACCAGGCCAAGCAGCGCAAATTTTTGCCTACATGGAAGGGACCCTTTGAGATCATCGACAAGATCTCTCCTGTGGCCTACAAAATCCACATCCCCAAAGGTCCTTTGGCAGCGGGGGAAGACAAGTGGGTCCACATAAACCAGTTGAAATGTTGCCATCCCAGGCACACTCTGCAACAACTGGAGGAATCCTCTGGAATCCTAGCGGGTACTGTCTCAGACTAATTCTGTTCCAATCATAAAACATACCACATCTAGTCTCTAAAATATTGTGATTTGCATGAAACTGTCTCTTAGTTATACTGTTTTTTTTTCAAAATAAGAATGTAATGTTTTGTGATGATGAAATGCATATGCTGCCCCACTATCTCAACGGTGGTGGAAAAACGTCTATGAATAGGTATTGCCGCTCTTCCTTTGTCGTCCTAGGAGAAAGAAAACCTTGAGACGGGCCAAAGAGGACGATCCGGAGACCGGGAGCTGAGACGCAACGGGCTCGGGGTACCGCCCAATATTCCCATCAGGACCGGCGAGGAGAACCGATCGATCCGACCGGATGGAGGAAAAGATGCTGAACTGTGCCATCTATTGGAAGAAGATGAGGAAACATCCCAGATCTTGCGAGTCCCATCAGTGAAACAGAATGGCCATCGCAAGAGGGGGGCTTGTGGGATGTATTTACCCATGCATCCTAGCCCTACCTCAAAACTGTGCAGTACTGACATGGAAAACATCATGATGGCCAGAGCTTCCCAGAAAATGCACAGGGAAATGCATGAAGAATAGGCTGCCACTCATTTTTTCCGATGTTATGGGCACAGAAGTACACTGCCTAAAACCACCATTGGACTACCCGCACAGTAGTCTGAAACCATTGGGAATGGCAATGCTGGTTGCCAAATGCAACCTAAAATTGTGGGGAATTCATTTCTTAAATCCCAAAAATGGGTGCAGTACCAGTACTCACCACTATCCAAAAGCCGGCGTTTTAAAACCACTCTGTTTCCCTGAAGGCAAGTCAAAATGCCTATTTTCAAACACTGCAATATGTGCAAAATATTCACTGAACACCAGCAGACATTTGGTAGAATGGAGTTTTGTGTGCCTACAAAATCTGGGAAATGAAGAGCCCAGAAAAATGCTTATAACAAGACTGGCTGCGCTGTGGATTTCAGCAGTTTAAGTTGCACTGGATTTAAAGACACTAAAATCGAAAATGTTTAGATTAAATGAGTGAGCTATGTTTGGTGTCACATGCCTTTGTAACTGTTTAAATGTCATAGTTTTAAACTTAGAATCAGCCTTCTAGCTGCATATGTAAAAATGTTTAGTTTTATTTGAATGCAGAAACTGGGGAACAAAAAGTGACATTTTATCTGAAACCTGGCTTAAGGAACTGAATTCTGCCTGGCAACTACCCCCATCAGCAGTGAAACTTGAGTCACCACTGTGTTCCCAGGCCAACCTTCCTTTTGCTGCCCCCACTAAGGATATGCCATCTATCTGATAATTGAATTATCTGTGCTCTGCAAGAGAGTGAACAAAGCCCTCTTCACTCAGGCAAAGGTTTTTATTACCGCAGTCGTAAATTGTAGCTTCCTCTTGGCAGGAGCTGGGAGGAGCACTGCCTGTGAGAGCAAGCTGGCTTGGCAGAAACTGGAAAGACTGGTTTCTATACCATGTGACCTGGGAAACCACACCCCTTTGGAGCCAGAACATAAACTTTAAAAAGATGAATAACTCATAGAGCGGACATGTGAAAATTTTATAAATGATACCATAATTCTTGTGATTTTTCTGCCCACATTTTAAGAGGTTTTTCGACCCGGTGGCATGTTCAGGGGGGTGTCAGCGGAAAAGTGGATATTACTCTAAATGTATGCATGTTAAAAATCTGAAACTTCATCAGTTAATGTCCCTACTCCCTGCACACATGTATGTAAAGTTGGGTCAATGTCAGAAATTGCAAAATCAGTTAAAAAGTGAAATATGTGCCAGTTCTGAATGCAAGCTCCCACGAAGAGCAGAGTTTGAACAGGGTATACCTCCTGTAATGCATGATGGGTGCATATGATTTTAAAACAATATGTACCTCTGCAAATATGTATTTGTTTCAAATCTAGATTTGTGTGTAAGTTGACAGGAGGAGTGGACTTTCTGCAGGCTGTAAAATGACATCACTCTGACTCACAGTTCATTCCCCAATCAAATGATAAATGGAAGTTTGACCAATTAGAAGCTGAGAGAGAGGTAGGGTCAGTGATGCTAGAACACACCCACATTCTAAACACATAAAAGCAGACAGACAGGACAGATAGGGACCTTCCAAATCCATCTGCAGCGGGACGCTCTGCCGGAAAAATCCATACTTACCTCCATCAACCTCCAGAAAGCCAAACTAGAGACTTCAATCTATCCAGAACTAAGAGACCAGACCAGAGAGAAAGCAGTGCTGTACCCAGAGGGAGAAAGCAGTGCTGTACCCAGAGAGACCCAGACCAGCAGAGAGAGTGACCAGAGCCCAGTCTAAAACCCTGACCAGATCCGTGATGAGGCCCATTTAATTCAAGAATATAGTGTGAGTACCCAGCAGAACTGTGTAGAACCAATCTCTTAGTTTAAATTCATCTAATTCAATCTATTTAACCTAAGTAGAACTGCCTCCTAGCTGTCACCTGTCATTTCTAGTTGCAAGCTGCACTTGTCATTTTGAGCTTTTGAAATTTGCAAACTGAAAAACGACCGTTATTTAATCGCTCATATCTCCGCAACCGTTTGTGCTAGAGACTTGCAGTAACTTTCATTTGGAAGATGAGATCCTATGCTTTCCTAGGACCCCAAAACGATAGAGATAGTCCTTGTGGCTCTCCTGTAATAGCGCTCGGCGCATCCGCGAATTTTACCGCGATTTGCAAATTTCTTCACATGTAAAAACTGCTGCTGCTTGCCTTCCATTTGCCAGAAATTCGTTTAACCTGCTAACTATCCCTGCCTCATTGCTAGTGTGAGCCTGGACTAATATTAACTAGATACCACTCACCCTGAACCTCTGAAAGGGAATTAAAAAAGCATTTCCAGCATATTTCTCATCCATTGCTAGCACATATCAAAGCATTTGGGCCTGTGTTTTCAAAACTCCTATCTGTTTTCTGTAAGCTTGCTGGGATTGAACTGAATCACATTTGATTGCATTTCTGAGAACTGTGTGCTTCCTTCCATTTCCTTGCATTGCATCAAGGGGGGAGTGAATAGCCAGAGAAAAGTGATTACATTGTTTTGTTGAAATCATATTGAGTATTTTCTATACTGCATTTCATTCATTCAACCTTGCATTTCCTTGAACCTTATAAAGCATTTTCTACCACATTATACTTCTGTACCTATTTACCAGTGTGCTACCTTATCCATTTCATCTCAACTCCTTAGTAATTATAAAGAAGTGTGCTAGTGCCAGATTCTCCGTTGTTGATCTTTATCATATCAGATTAAGTGTGCTATTCAATTATTAATTTATTATAAAGCGTGATATATATATATCTATTTTAAATTATCAAATAAACCTTTTAAACTTGCAAAACAGAACTACTTCTTGGCTCAGTGGGGTCAGGGGGATTCCAAGAGAGGGGTGTTATACAGGGGTAGTCATCCAAAACGCATGAACTGGACCTAAAGATATATCAATAAGGGTTTTCATTCAGTATTATAGACTAGGCGTTGACTTAGCTGTAGTGTTGAATTGAATCCTCTTACAAGCAACCCACAACTCTACCAATTGATCACAAACACTGCCATTGCAGCCAGACTGAACGTCCTAAACTTGAGAGAAATCTGCACACTTCTCATGCACCACTCAACTAAACCCTTACTTCTACTCTCGAGCTCAAAAAACAGTACTACTGTGCCAGTCTCCTTCTGGGGCTAACCCTCTACTATTTTCCTTTCCTCAGCAACGTTCTAAATGATTCGACATGCACACTCTTTAACCTGCCCAGATACTCTCCTACCATGTCCTACAATCAGCACAATGGTTGGTGTTCATCAAAAATAGATATATATTTAAATTCCTGCAACTTGTGTATAAATCTGTCCCTTGTCTTGCTCACAACTACTTTACTGAATGAAACTCACTGTACACTCCTTCTTGGACTCTTCACTCCTCAACAATTCAGAACCTTTCAAGACCCCAACCCCAGGACACCTCCTACTTTCGCTCTTGTTTCCTACTTGCCCTCTTGAGTGGAATGCTATGCTGAGCCCATCAAACAAACTGTTCAAAACAAGGTTCAAACTCCACCTGTTAACAATAGAAGAAGCCTCTCAATCTTCTCCATTCTCCTATCCAAACTAACCGCCCAACCTCTCCAGCATACTACTCTATGGGGGTCATTACGAGGTTGGAGGTAACTATGCCGCAATTTGCGGCCTGGTTACCTCCATACCGGGTACCGGTTCCGGGTTCCTCAGATGAAGACTTACCGGGCCATTCCAACCTTGTAGGTCCTGGTAATTCGGAACCCGGACCCGGTACATCCCCATTCCCATTCGTGCCCCAATAGGGCTCAATGGGAATGGGGAGGGAGCTAACAACGGGCCCGTTAATAATGGTGCCCGTTGTTAGCTCCCTGGTCTGCTAGCGGGACCCGCTAAGGGCACCTGATTTTACCAGGTGCCCTTTGCGGGTCCGGCGTGCAGACTCGTAATAGGGCGGTAAGGGGTCAACGGCGTTGGCACCATTACCGGCGCTGTTAACCCGTTGCTGCCCAACTCGTAATGACCCCCTATATCATTTGGAAATACAGTTCTCAGGTTTTCAATGTAAAAATGTTGTAATGTCTACCAGCCCATGCCCCTGCTTTTATGTTGCTTTTCTTACTTTAACACCACCTGTTTTAAGTCATTCAAAATAACAATACCGATATGTAATAGTACATTACTCAAAGACTTCCCCTGCTCCCTTTTATTGCCTACTTTGGAATTCACTTTTGTTTGAAATGACACCGTCTTCTTATATTAAATAAAGAATGCCAATACAATACATATGAACCACTTGTTCATCAGCACTGCGATCAATTACACAAAAGAGCAACATAGTACACTTCTCATAAAATAATCTGTGCCTTTATGCTGTTTTGATAGCCCGAACTCTCAGTGCTTCAAACATTAGTGTTTGCTGCTACTGACGAGCCAGCAACTTAAGAACAATGGGGAGTGGCCAAGGTAGACTGATTTGTATTCAGCACTTCTGTTGTAGCGGCAGAGCTATTTTTATTTTGCATGGTAGCCTGAAAGTTAACCCAACATTGGTTTATGTGGATTCGATTCTCTGTGGATTCGATTCTGAGTGATGTTTATAATATGTCAATCATTAAGAAACGTAGACAAGATCTCCTTCAGTCATATTGGGGAGTAAATGCAGAATGCAAATTGATCAAACCGCAGAGTAAATTACACGCTGCCTACAGCCACATTTGCTTTGGACCCCCATGTTAAAAAGTCAGTGCTACTGTTTACGTTACGGTTCACTTGTAGGGGCTGAACTGTGCTTACCTCCTTTGGCAATGGAGAGCCTAAGTTCACCGTTTGTTCTTTTACCTTAATGCAGTTAAATCACTGTTGATATATGTTTTTTCTTTTGTCTCTTGTTTTCACCTTTACAAAAGAGTCGGTTATTACCTTTGCTGCAGACACTGTTGTAGCAATTTGAGGTAATTTTAAGGAGCTCTATGTACCCTAACTTTACCTATCATAGCTGGGACCTGACTCCTTTTTCACAACTGCCTCTTCATTTCACATCCATCTTCCATTATTCCACCATAGCATTTGCACAAGCGCTGAGCACTGTGTTCACCAACTGAACAGAGCAATAGGCTCCTGTTACACTTTCAATTTATAACAACATTGTTGGAAAAATAGATTAGACACCATAAATAAAACGTGTGCGGCAACTACATTGAGGAGAGGGCAGTGCAGGATAACATTAGAGGAGCAACAAGGGAGGATGTATTCAGAGGTTTCACTCTTGTCACAATGTTGTCTAGAAACTGCCCTGCATGTGAGATAGAAAAATAGGCTCTGACAAAAGATGAACATTCTGCATAGATACTGAGAAAGGGCGGTTGAAAAACTGTCCTTCGGCATTCAAGCATACATATCATCCAAATCATAAAAGAGGGAAGATTGAACCCAAACCAATCTATCCCAGGCTTTGGGTGCATACGTAGAAACAGACCCAATAATCCACAGGTTCAAACATTGGGCCTCATTACGAGTTTGGAGGTAGCCATGGTGCTATTAGCACCATGGCTGCGTCCAAAATCGTGTCCGGATCCGTGGTCTGTGAATGAGGAATTACTGGGTCATTCCAACCTTGGAGGACCCGGTAATTCCTCATTCACAAAACCATTCCCCATTCCCATTCGAGCCCCCATGGGGCTCAATGGGACTGGGGATGGAGCTAGTAATGGGCCCGTTAATAACAGGCCCATTATTAGCTCCTTGGACCCCTCGCGGGACCCACGAGGGAACCTCGTAATAGGGCAGAATGGGTGCCGGTAAACCCATTCCGCAAGGGTCATAATGAGGCCCATTGTCTCAGTCTCTGGGGAATTGGATATAAAGACATGTGTTCACCAACCCTTTTGGCCGCCCACTTCTGAAGGATCCAACCCATTTCTGATGAAGGGTTAAACTGTTTCTGTCCTGCAGACATCCTTGACCCCAGATTTCCTTTCTCTCAGAATGATAAGACTTTCCAAAAATTCAATTTTACTGGATGTAGCTGGTACCTGGGTAAACGTGTGTCTGATGCAGGACATCCAGCCCTTGGATAATTCTCCTGTGGTGTAGAGACTACATGTTGTCAGACTTTGGGCCTCATTCTGAGTATGGTGGTAGTCATGGCGCTATTTGCGCCATGACTACCTCCCATACTGGTACAAGTCCGCCCTGGTTCAATGGGGACTTACCGGTCCATTCCGACCTTGGAGGGACCGGTAAGTCCCCATTGAAAAAAACATTCCCCATTCCCATTTCAGCCCCCATAGGGCTCAATGGGAATGGGGAAGTAGCTAATAATGGTACTGCAATTTGAGGTACCGTTATTAGCTCTGAAGTCCCTTAACGGGTCCCGTCCTTAACACCTGGTCAGAATAGGCGTTAAGGAAGGGACCCGCTAAGGGACCTCAGAATAGGGTGCAAAGGGATTACCGGCACTGATGTTCTTAACGGTGCCCGTTATCCCTTTGCGCCCACCTCGTAATGAGGCCCTTTATTCTGAAGAGGTGAAAAATGTCCCGCTCTTCACCCCAGAGGTGCTGAATTCTCCCTAACCTTTTCACAGCCTTTGGTTAATGAGACATAATACCTAGGGTCTCACTTTATAAAGGTCTCCTCAGGAATTATCTCCCTCCCTAACAGGGTGGCCCCAGCCAATCAGATGTATTAGAGGTCAAATGCAGCAAATGAGAATCAAGAGCACCTTCGGGAAACATCTTACTACCATGATACCAGAAACCACCCGACGTGGTTGAACATTAAACACAATATTTCTCTATCTTCCCTTTTTACAGATTTTCCCAGCACTTGTCTATCCACACTTTCTAGGTAGGGATTGACTAGAACAGAAACTGAACACTTGTGTCAGGATGCCTCATGGCTATGATGGTGTAGATCATGTCCCCAGCTCCATAACTCTCCTTGACTTTCTCTGGGCCATGGGATGAACTCTCTACTACCTGCCTAATGGCTTGAGATGGGTTATTCTTTGATGGGGGTCCAGCATAGGTGGCTATTTACACCCTGTTAAAAAGACAAAAAAGCACATGATACTGATGACCGGCCAATGTGTGTGCGTTCCATTATACAGCTCCCTGATCTGTTCCTTGAACTCATTGCAATAACTGTAGGCTGGCAGGAGAATACAAATGAATGAAGCATAAGAAGAGCCGGCTGCAGAAAACACAGGTGAGTCTGTGAGTTGTGACGAACTGTGGATGTCACACCCATGCAAAAGAATGAAGTTCCCTAGATATGAGGCCCACTTTCACTCTCTCCTGTGTCAGCAGCTCATAAATGAGTGCATGTTGCAACCTTTAGAGCCTTTGATGCATTCCTTGGAACTCCAAATTCAGGAACTAAATCCCAACCCTTGTTCCATCACGAAGGAGATTTCCTGAAAAGTTGCATAAATCATTCGAGATGCATTTCTAAAGAAACAAAATTAAAAGTCTCATGTTCCACAGAAACTCACATATCAATGATTGTTGGTCAAACAAGTTGGTCAAGACGCCATAGCGGATTTGATGAGATTGCTTATGAGTCCAAATGGATCATTGATAAAAGTCACAATGAATTTAATTATGTTGTAAATTAGAGCTGGAACACTGTAGCACCGTTAAAATGTGGTTTGGCAGGTAAGATTCACATGGGAAATGTCATGAGCACTACTCCCGAGAAGCCAGGACTGGCCCAGCGCCCCCGGAAGCAGACCCTTCTTCCACATCTCCGGACCCAGCAGACCCCTACAGGGGCCCTTTGGACCGTGTCCTGGCGCCTTTGGCGCCAGGCTCATAAAGGACTTCAGTCCCGGCGCCATAGGCGCCGGGCTCATATTGATAAACTGTGTAATAATGCTTGGGTGGACTTACCTGAGGCAGACCATGCTGCATACTTACCCAGAACAATCCAGTCTGGCTGAAGTCCCCAGCCATCAGGGCTGGGAGGAACTATTTCCTCTTTTCAGGAACTCTTTTCTTACCTGGGTGGGGCCGGTGGAAGAACACACACCTGAAGCACTTCTCTGCTATTTAAACCACACCCGATGGAATACACGTGCTTCGCGTTATTCTGCATCAGCAGCAGGACGCTCACCGAGTCGGCTCCTGCATCCTGGCTCCTGACACACCCGCCAGCACCCGGAACACCTGCAAACAGACAAGAAAAGAGAAGGCAAGCATTAGAAATTATACTTACCGGAATCCGGTCTCAGCAATCCTACCTCCGACGATCCTGCAAAGGAAAGGTACAAGATTAGCAGCGCTCTCAAACGCTCGCAGCCGCGCCGCCTTGCCTTACCCATCCGTGGCCTTGCCGAACTCCACCGCGGCCACGACGCCGGCAGCATCTCGGCACCTGAAAGACAGAAAAAGACAGTCATTAGAGGTGCCCGCTCTAAAGCGGCCACATTTCTTCCACTTACTTACGTGCCTCATCTCGCGCGACAGCGGCTGTGTCGCCGGCAGCATCTCAGCACCTGTAAGCAGAAAAAGACAATCATTAGAAGTAAGCAGTCGCTTTTCTTTCACTTACCTTCCTCCACCACGGCCACGACGCTAGCTACATCCCAGCACCTGCATAAGAGGAATACATGGTGAGCACTAACTAAGCACGGAGAACAAATACTCACCAAGAGACTTACCTGCTTTAGGTTTCTGGGCCCCGGCTCCTGTGGAGAAAAGACACTCATACTTACGGCTACCGCAGGAGAGACGAAAGGACACAGTGTCCGCAACTATTTCCCATCCAGTGACGTAACTGGATTCTACGCACCCCTGCACCTGAAGCAGGATGGAGAGCTCATCTTTACAATACCTAAGGTGAGAGCTCACAGAAACCAAGTTGGGGGTCAAGAAGAGTGAGAAACGGGAGATTGGTGGGAACACATATCCACCCCAGCTGGTAATCAATCCCTTTTCTTCCACCTGCAGAAAACTTACTCTACAAGCCAGGCAATCCAAATTCGGAGGCCCCGTCCAGAGCATCTTCCGGGCCCTGCGCCTCACGATAGAAGAAACGGTAGCAGTCTAGTTCGGGTCAGCGTCTCTGTGGGAATCAGGTGAGCGTTACAGGAAAATAGGCCCAAGCTTACATACAATGAGGCTAACATAAGAGTCTTCAATTAAAACACGTGCAGACACCAATTATCAACATAAAATGTGTCAAACATCAGAGGACATTTACAGTGACACGTTATTAAAATATCAGACAATAATACTGCATCTATCTACTCTATGGGCCTCATTACAACTCCGGCGGTATCTGTGCCGGTAACTGGAGTTGCATTTTTACCGGCACCAGCGAATGGGCAAGAACCGGCTCATGCAGAGTTCGGCGGAACCGGTAATTGTCCATTTGCGGGTGCTGGCAATAAGGGACTCCCCATCCCCATTCAGCCCTGTAGGGCTGAATGGGAATGGGACATTGGATGCACCGGCACCATTCAGTATGGTGCCGGTGCATCTGACATGCTGTGCTCGCGGGTGCTGCTCTGCCCACCAGGTCAGACCTGGCGGGCTGACAGGTGCCCGTTAGCAGAGTTTTTAGTATGGCGGTCCGGGAACTACGGTACCGGCATGCTTACCGGTACTGTAGTTCCCGGACCACCATGGTCGTAATGAGGCCCTATGTATCAGATAGATCTAGAAAACTGAACAGTTAGGGTATGAAAATCCATGGCAGCCAAGACCGAAGCAGTGTCTTTAGATATAGAAACAGACAGTATCACTCCTTTATCGGTCAAAATGTCATTTAATACTGGTTTATTTATGGGAGGTTCAAAGACAGACCAAGGTCAAATATAAGTGTCACAGTTCAGATTCCCTCCAAAGTCAAGGCTACTTTCTGAATGACATTGTGGTGAACTGAGGCATGTAAAATAAAGAACGAAATTACCCTGAGGAGCTAGCCCTCAACAACAGGTAAAAAGCCGCTTGGCACAAAAAAAGCCTGTGTGATCTAAGGCAGTAGATCTCACGATGATCGGGAGTACTGGAAAGGAAGTCGGTTCTCCTGTGGAAGATCCTTCCAAGGCGATGATAGGAGTAGAAGGCAGGTTTCAGACTGAGTTAGTGTCTTGGACTGTTCTAGCATCAGCTTTCTGGCAGAGGTTCACGGATAGGGCTGTTATTTCCAGAGTGACTGTGCTCTTTAACCCAGGGTGTCTGAAAAGAGCTTGGTAGGAGGGGAGCCGTTCCTCAGGATCCGCCCGACAGATAAGGGAGCGGATCGGTAAGCTGCAGCGAAGAGTTAGACTTGAAACAAGGCTGAGAGGTTTGGGAAAAGTCACCTGGGGGACAGAGGAGAGAGGTAATAGCCCAGTGAAAGTGTGGGGTGAAGCGCAAGAAGCGGGAATTCCCAGCAAGGTAGCGGACAAATGAAACAGGTAAGAGTGAAACCTCACAAGGACGCGGGGTGAAAACCAGTGGGCAAACAAACCCAGCAGAGAGAGTGGTGCAGTGAAAGGAGAGAGTGAAACCCAGTGTAAAACACAGGAGGAAAATAAAAGGAGTGAGAATGCCCAACAAGAGAACGGCCGAAGCCGAGTGAAAGAGAAAGCTCCTCGCGAACGCGGAGAGGGACTGAGAAGGAGGATAGCTTTACTGGGAAGCCAAAAGATCCCAGGAACTGGCAAGGCTATGTGAGAGCGGGGAAAGAAAGAGGGAGTGCAAGAGAGGGAGTGAAACCTGGCAGAGAGCCGGTTTCAAGAGAGTACAGAAGGGCACAAGGTGCTGAAGGCTCTATGAAATATACACTAGAAGTTGACCAGGAGCGTCTCACCAAAAGACGGATACAAGCACTGTTCCTCTGTATCCACACGTAGATATGACAGCGGCTGCCATATTGGTTGGAGACTAGACCGCTAACTGCTGCTGAAGAGATCTACATGACGGCACCATAATGGAACCTCCAACGCTGCCAGCATTTTCACGGGCACCTCATGACAATGGCATGGTGAAAGATTACCAATTATATTAGAGAAGGGTGCCTACTGAGTACGCCCACCACCTCAAGGGCACATTTGCCTCTAATGATGCAGTGGAGAATATTCTACCTGGGATGTCCATTTAAATAGATGCAGTAGAGGTGTAAACTGTCTGGGTGTGGCACCAGAAACAATGTTATGGGAGTCTGAAATAGAATGGCAATCAGAGGTGATATGGTAGGTGGAGTGAGACAAATGGGAGGAGGAGCATATCTTGACATTGAAGAGCAAATTAAGTCATGTCATTGAAAGGTTTGAGAAATCCTAAACAGCGTTGTTATCACCACCTGATGAATATTTTGATTGACTCAATGAGATTTTAGCACTATATAAATGCTTATAACATAACCTAAACAGGATGCAAGAATGACACTCAGATTAAGATGATAAGCTTGTGTGATAGTAAAACCCATTACAGTCATTAATTGTTGATATTTGGTTGGATTGACTGATCCTGTTATGTTGGTTCTTGTGTGTTAAGGTAAAGGCACTTAAATGATTGTGCTTTGGACCTTCATGTGGTCAAAAGTGCTTCCACCCTTAACAGGTTTTGTTGTGAGTCCCTGGGCAAGATTGGTGCGGTGGGGGACATACATGCACTTGCCTTACCCACTTTAGGATGTACATATTTGTTCTACAAGAATATTTAGATCAGATTGTATTGCCGCTTTTACTGGTTGTTTGTGTTTTGAGAAACAACATTTTATTAGTGCTTTATCAGAAGTCCTTAGAAGTTTATCTACATTTTAAAATCAATTTAGGTAGTTTTCTGTATATTTAAGTTTTTATTGTTAATTGCTTTTCGTTTTCTTAGGAGTGTTCTTAAATTACCCACCTGCTTCCTTTGCTTGAATTCTTCGCTGTACTTCACTGTGGACTTGCTTTCTAGCACCTAGATTCAATTTTACTTTTGTGTGCTCAAATGAGTGGAATCTACATTTCCCATCAATTTTGTAGTCCCTGCGCACCTATTTCTCATTGGTCACGTGTGTCAAGGGCTAGCCAGTCATTGCTGGTCTGTGGTGCTGCTTGGTGCCTGGGGTGTTCTACACCTCCTGTTTGGTTAGTTTTTTGCCTTGACAATTGTGCAGGTACTTGCCGCAATTGAGGCCGCAAGGACAAGAGTAGCTCTTGTTGAAAATGGGGCAAGGACCCCCACTGTGGTTGACCGTAGTGCGGATTTCCCCCAGTGCTTTCTTGGAAAGGCATCCTCTTTAGGGGTAGTGGGTTCCACCCTAGCAGCACAAGACACAGTGAGGAAAGGGGAAGTTGCACAAATTGCTCGCGTGAAGGAACCTTCTGTAAAAGACCTGCATGCAGAGCTGTATGTGTCTGTGGGGGATAAGTTGGTAATTGCAACAGACATTGCAGAGCAGAATGGAGGGAAAGTGGGGGAGAGTGAGAGTCTCTACAATGCGGACAAGCTTGGGGAAGAGCTGGGGGGCAATGTAGAGACAGGCACGCTTAGTTCCCTCTGCTGGACAACAAGACTCAGAACTCTAGATGTGGTCACATTTTGTGTCTAAAAGTAGTTCTTTTGAATAATAGGTCACTTCTTAAACATGCATTAGAAGTAGCAACCTATATTAGTGATCAGGATGTTGACGTGTGTGCACTTACAGCAGCTTGGTGTCATGAGGCAGCAGGTCCTACCTTATTGTTGGCCTTTCCAGTTGGATAAAATATGATTTGGAAAGACGGATTGGAGGGAAGAGGAAGTGGTATTGTGTCATCTTTAAATCTAACCTGGATATTTGGCAGGTATTTCCCTAGGCATTGAAGGTAATGGATTATTAAACATAAATATAAGTACAAATGCTGAAACTACCTTCAATCTGGTTATGGTGTATAGACCACCTGCCCCATATCCCAGACTTCCCTACACAAATCTGTAACCTTTTGTTAACTATTCTTAAACCAAATACCAAAGTGGTAGTCCTGTGTACTATATCAATTTGTACTATATCAATGCCCAGCATATATGCATGTCTTTATGTATGCTTGGCACCCATTTTCAGACTGTAAATCTAAAGGCTTGCAAGCAACAGCTGGGAATTCAGGATAAGTATAATTGTGAAACCAGGTCAGTTAATATTCTCGATTATGCAGAATGGCCACATTCCCTTTGACTAACATCCACTATCATTCAATGTTTTTCCCTTGTCACCTTCAAATCATTACAACCTCGCCATCCCTTAATTCACCCATAAATAATCCATCATCCCAATCAAGCCTTCATTACTCGGCCATGGTTGCTCAGCATTTCTTCCACATTCTGACATCATTCGCCCAATTCCACACCATTTTTCTCATTACTTGCTCACTAATTTGGAATATTTCCTCAACATTCTCGCAGAGCATTTCTTCAACATTATCACATGTTCTTCAATTATTTCTCATCACCCAACATTAACATTTCATTTACCCATACATCACCATCATTTCTGCATTTCTTTCCATTATTTCCTCTCCATTCCCTAATTATTCCTTGACCATTTCCATATCATTCTCCATATTATTCTTTCATCATACACCTATTATGCCCCCATCATTACCCATGATTGTGTCTTCATTTACCATCACTCCCTCATCATTGTACCTTTACCCCTCTGAACCTCCGCATCTGCCAACCAGGTATTCTTCTGCACCACATCACCCACATCAAACCCTCTTCTCCTCCTCAGTATTACCATGTATCCACTCATCATTCCACTACTATTCTTCAATCACTCTCTTATAAGTACCCTAATAATGCCCAATATGTCTCCAAGGTTTCATCGCCAATCTCCAAGCGGTCTATCATGCTTGCCCATAATTCACCCAGTATTTCCTCAGTATTCCGAATGGCATCCCCTTAACATCTTCATTATTGCTCACTCATAGCCTCTTCATTCACTATATATCCCCTCATAATTCCTCCATCATCCCCAATTAGTCCACAATAATTTCATCACCATTCCCCCATCATTCTTCCATCATGCCCGACCTATTTTCTTATCATTCTTCCTTAATTTCCTCTATCCACTTATTGTATCTCATTTTCACAAAATTGTCCTACAAATCTCCAAAAATTACATTATCATGCCCAGTCATTTACACCTTATACTGCGAGTCAGTCACATCTCTATAAACCCTTAATTTTCTCCTTTGGTGTTCTTCAGGCCCCTAATCACCCCTTCCCTTACCCAGCATTATCCAATGTCTGTCATCACTCCTTCATTACCTCATCATCACTCATAATTTCCAATCAGATTCCATAATCCCCTGAACATTTCCAATGATTCATCGATTCTGCATCATGTCTTCATCATTTTATCATCAACCACCTCGTTTCCCAGTCAAGCTGTTTTCATTACGTATTAGCCCACCATCATTCCTTCATAATGTGTTATCTTGCCCTCATAAATCCCCTACCACCTCCTCATATTTCAACCTCAAACCCTAACATACACCATCATTCTCACATCATTCCCTCATCACCCTCTCATGATTCCCTCATCATTCCACCATCATTACCTCCATCCACACTGCCAACATTCACTCATTTCCCATCATTCACTCCAACATTTCCCTTTCAGGCCCACACAACCCATTCATCTGGCCCTCATGCCTCTCCCAGACCCTCCCAACTACAACCTATGCTCTTCAGGTAACCTGTCAGCATCCCCAAAGTCCCCAGTGCACCTCAATAATGCATATCTGTCCTTTGCTCACATGTCATGTGTTACCTGGGACACCTGGAAAGGAAGTAGCAATTCTGACTTGCATGCAAATAACATAACTTCAATATATGCCAGAGGATATTTTCTCAACTCATAATTTGTGCATGCACACAAAATAAAAATAAAACACTCAAACAGTTTTGGAAGGTGATGCAGAAAGTCAGAGGAGTGTGTGCAGAACATAACTATCATACCACATATCTTTGCATTCATCTCTCAATCCAGGCACAAGCAAAATGAATGCAAAACACACTGGGCCTCATTACGACCCTGGCAGTACGGGGTAAACGGCCCGTAAAAGGTGAAGGCGCCGTTTACCCCATACCGCCTCATTACGAGGTCCCCTTGCAGGACCCAGGAAGCAACGCCTGGTCAAACCAGGCGTGCTTACCGGGTCCAGCGAGGGGAAGAGGGAGCAAACAACGGGCCAACTTGTAATGGCCCATTGTTTGCTCCCTCTCCCATTCCCATTCAGCCCTATGGGGGCTGAAATGGGAATGGGGAAGGACCGGGTCCGGGTCCTTGGAGGGAGGAATTACCGGGCCTTCCGAACTTGGAATGGCCCGGTTATTCCTCATTCTGAGGACCCGGACGCGATTTCGGCGGCAGCCATGCCGCCAATAGCGGCATGGCTACCGCCAAACTCGTAATGAGGGCCACTCACTTTACTTTACGAAGCAGCTAAGGACACTCATATTGCTGTGGCTAGAAGGTTGGCCGTGCTAGGATCCTGTAAGCGAAAGAAAAGAGGAGGAGACCCAACCCGGCAAGGAGATGTAAAAATGCCACTCAGCAAAGCCCATGCTTAGGACAGGCATACTGTTTTGGTTGGCCAACTAGGACCCTGTGAGCTTAAGTAAGTAAGTAGGTGGAGACCCAACCGTCCCAGGAGACATACAAAATGTTACCCAACACAATTCCGGCAAAGTCCACAATAAGGTGTAACAGTTTAATTTTGCATTTGAAAAGAATGTGATAATTTATGCCACAGTATTGTAACTGTTCTATGTTTTGAAAAAGTTAATAAAGAAATGTAAACAAAAACAAGAAACAAAACGGTGCTAATACTGTTGCGGATGGAAGGTGGCCGGTGTTAGGACTTGTGAGCAGAAAGGTGACCCAACTCTCCAAGGAGATGTAACAACATCACTGGGAGAATCACTGCGCTAAGTGCACACATACTGTTGTGGCTGCAAGGCTGGACAGTCCTAGGACACTGTGAGTAGAAGAAAGTAAGCAGGAGGAGACTAAACCCTCCCAGGAGATGTGTAAACATCACTGGGTGAACCCGCAGTGAAGACAACTTTAAGGGAGCGTATTGTGATGTGGCTGTTAGCGGCTGGGCAGATGAGGAGATGGAAAAGAGCAAGGAAGAGTTGCAACATCTCGGGCTAGTGTAGTGAAGTACCAGATTACAGGATCACATGATCATCAGAAGCCTCCCTCTGCTGGGAGGGGGTGATAGGAATCTCCCACTCCACTGACGAAGGGCTAGTCGGTTGACCCACCATCTTTTGAATTAAAGTCTTTGGCCCTCATTACAAGCTGGCGTTAACCAATGGCGCTATTAGCGCCATGGTTAACGCCGGTAACTTACCAATTCTGCCATGGTGAAATGGGGAATTACCACCCCATTCCAAGGTTGGCGGGCGGTTATTCCCCATTTACCATTGGCCCTTCCCCATTCCCATTTTTGCCCCATAGGGCTCAATGGGAAAGGGGAAGGCGGTAATTACGGTACCGCAAATTGCGGTACAGTAATTACCTTCAATGTCCCTTTGCGTGTCCCAACCTTAACGGCTGGTCCAGACCAGCCATTAAGGTCGGGAGCCGCAAAGGGACCTCGTAGTAAGGCGTTAAGGGGTTAACGGCGCTGCAACCTTTTACGGCGCCGTTAACCCCTTAACGCCTGGGTCGTAATGACCCCCTTTGTGTCCTTCCTCCCCACTGCACATGATCACTATAAAGCATTCCAGATATGCACGCTAATGTCATCGCCTGAACCATTTCGGTGCACAGGGAGTGGAGTCAGATGATTGATATCCCTCGAGCAGTCCAATATTCCCTGCATCAGCCTTGAATAATTAATTGAGTGTTCGTTGGAGTGTAGATCCTCTGGGGTGGAAACTGGGAGACTTTTAGTTCTCAAAATAAAGACAATAGACATCTTTATATTGAACATGTGAGCCTGTGGGAAGGGCTCTTGCGCTGTTTTTTTAACATTATACCTGAACGTGTGAACGAAGTGGTGACCCATGCTGGATTTGGGAGAAGGTACCCTAGATACTAGAATATGGATTAAGAAGAGACATCGGAGTTTCCAAAATCCAGGGGATCCTGCTCCGAAAACACAGAGACAAGGCGATCACCTGTTTTAACTTAGAACTATTTATTGCCTATAATATCGAGATATTGATTTTAGTATATATCTGATTTGAATTGTGTTCATTGTGATAAACTTTTTAAAAAACGATGGTGTCCCTGATGGATACAAGAATGGCTAAAAGGACAGTGACCACAGCATTACATCCAACGACGTTTACAAAATGATCCACGGTGTTCAGCATCCAATTGAGGCTGCAAATGTATTAATTGTCTAAATACAGGATTTGCGAAGTACGTTACCATAAATTATGCAAATCCTGTCTTAACTCTGCTAGGTGCAAACTGCTTTTTTCCCAATTTCATTATAATTTATGATAATAGGTTACCCTTAATTGAACTCAGCATTGTGCCTCCAGTCAAGGGGACCAAAAATAAAAGAATCAATTAAAAGGGCTGAAATGGGAATGGGGAAGGACCGGGTCCGGGTCCTTGGAGGGAGGAATTACCGGGCCTTCCGAACTTGGAATGGCCCGGTTATTCCTCATTCTGAGGACCCGGACGCGATTTCGGCGGCAGCCATGCCGCCAATAGCGGCATGGCTACCGCCAAACTCGTAATGAGGGCCACTCACTTTACTTTACGAAGCAGCTAAGGACACTCATATTGCTGTGGCTAGAAGGTTGGCCGTGCTAGGATCCTGTAAGCGAAAGAAAAGAGGAGGAGACCCAACCCGGCAAGGAGATGTAAAAATGCCACTCAGCAAAGCCCATGCTTAGGACAGGCATACTGTTTTGGTTGGCCAACTAGGACCCTGTGAGCTTAAGTAAGTAAGTAGGTGGAGACCCAACCGTCCCAGGAGACATACAAAATGTTACCCAACACAATTCCGGCAAAGTCCACAATAAGGTGTAACAGTTTAATTTTGCATTTGAAAAGAATGTGATAATTTATGCCACAGTATTGTAACTGTTCTATGTTTTGAAAAAGTTAATAAAGAAATGTAAACAAAAACAAGAAACAAAACGGTGCTAATACTGTTGCGGATGGAAGGTGGCCGGTGTTAGGACTTGTGAGCAGAAAGGTGACCCAACTCTCCAAGGAGATGTAACAACATCACTGGGAGAATCACTGCGCTAAGTGCACACATACTGTTGTGGCTGCAAGGCTGGACAGTCCTAGGACACTGTGAGTAGAAGAAAGTAAGCAGGAGGAGACTAAACCCTCCCAGGAGATGTGTAAACATCACTGGGTGAACCCGCAGTGAAGACAACTTTAAGGGAGCGTATTGTGATGTGGCTGTTAGCGGCTGGGCAGATGAGGAGATGGAAAAGAGCAAGGAAGAGTTGCAACATCTCGGGCTAGTGTAGTGAAGTACCAGATTACAGGATCACATGATCATCAGAAGCCTCCCTCTGCTGGGAGGGGGTGATAGGAATCTCCCACTCCACTGACGAAGGGCTAGTCGGTTGACCCACCATCTTTTGAATTAAAGTCTTTGGCCCTCATTACAAGCTGGCGTTAACCAATGGCGCTATTAGCGCCATGGTTAACGCCGGTAACTTACCAATTCTGCCATGGTGAAATGGGGAATTACCACCCCATTCCAAGGTTGGCGGGCGGTTATTCCCCATTTACCATTGGCCCTTCCCCATTCCCATTTTTGCCCCCTAGGGCTCAATGGGAAAGGGGAAGGCGGTAATTACGGTACCGCAAATTGCGGTACAGTAATTACCTTCAAGGTCCCTTTGCGTGTCCCAACCTTAACGGCTGGTCCAGACCAGCCATTAAGGTCGGGAGCCGCAAAGGGACCTCGTAGTAAGGCGTTAAGGGGTTAACGGCGCTGCAACCTTTTACGGCGCCGTTAACCCCTTAACGCCTGGGTCGTAATGACCCCCTTTGTGTCCTTCCTCCCCACTGCACATGATCACTATAAAGCATTCCAGATATGCACGCTAATGTCATCGCCTGAACCATTTTGGTGCACAGGGAGTGGAGTCAGATGATTGATATCCCTCGAGCAGTCCAATATTCCCTGCATCAGCCTTGAATAATTAATTGAGTATTCGTTGGAGTGTAGATCCTCTGGGGTGGAAACTGGGAGACTTTTAGTTCTCAAAATAAAGACAATAGACATCTTTATATTGAACATGTGAGCCTGTGGGAAGGGCTCTTGCGCTGTTTTTTTAACATTATACCTGAACGTGTGAACGAAGTGGTGACCCATGCTGGATTTGGGAGAAGGTACCCTAGATACTAGAATATGGATTAAGAAGAGACATCGGAGTTTCCAAAATCCAGGGGATCCTGCTCCGAAAACACAGAGACAAGGCGATCACCTGTTTTAACTTAGAACTATTTATTGCCTATAATATCGAGATATTGATTTTAGTATATATCTGATTTGAATTGTGTTCATTGTGATAAACTTTTTAAAAAACGATGGTGTCCCTGATGGATACAAGAATGGCTAAAAGGACAGTGACCACAGCATTACATCCAACGACGTTTACAAAATGATCCACGGTGTTCAGCATCCAATTGAGGCTGCAAATGTATTAATTGTCTAAATACAGGATTTGCGAAGTACGTTACCATAAATTATGCAAATCCTGTCTTAACTCTGCTAGGTGCAAACTGCTTTTTTTCCCAATTTCATTATAACTTATGATAATAGGTTACCCTTAATTGAACTCAGCATTGTGCCTCCAGTCAAGGGGACCAAAAATAAAAGAATCAATAAAAAGGGCAATCAGAACGGTTTACTAAATTAACTGGAATCAATCACTGGAAACAATAATTGTCTAAACGTTCTACTTTAGGCAACACCTTGTCAACTTTTGAATCACCCAAGCCTGAGAATCCAATAGTAGGGAAGCGTTAAAGTATCCATGAAGATATTCATAAAACCAAGCGAAATGACTGTACTAGCCCTGATACAATCACAGCATCCACTCAAACTTCCACTTAGCGAAACACGATAGAATGCCATCCCAATGTTACCGTTTCAAATAGTTTTGAGGTATTCCCATCAGTAGACCCCACAGATGGTATAAGTGAGGGATTGCAATCAAGAGAGGAGAGCTGGGGTTCCACCAGTGCACACAGATAAGAGCTGTGCACCAACCCAGTAACATCAACTGGTGACGCAGTCACAGAACATACCAATGGCAGTATTTCAGGGGTATACATTGCACGAATGTGCTCTAGCAATATCCTGCTGGTAATCACAGCTATGATGGCCCTAATTAAAGCCATACAAATAGAGCTTGCCATGGTGAAAGAAAAACAAGTCACCAAGGTAGATATAACGTATGCTAAACACTCACATGAACCAAGAGGGAGACCATACGCTCTTATCTAATGAAGGGCTATTCTAAGCACATTAATATCAAGGTAAATGAAAGCTGGTGATACACACGTTAGTTTCTACGATACACTGCAAAATAAAGTCAATCAAGTTATAGAAAAACATTCTGCAAGAATTTCTTCCTTCAGCGAGAAAGTAGGAAATCAATGTGCTCCCACTTAACTTAGATAGCAATGTAATGCCTACAGGGAGTGGCCATGTATTAAGGGTATCAGGTAATAATGTCCCTATATATATGGTTGCCGTATATAATGTTGCCGGGAAAAGGTGTGGTGACATTATATACGTGACCATACAAATATATATATGGGGAGAAGGAGTTGCGGGGGTGTCCGCTATCACCTTTAAAATGAAAAGGGCTTGGGGGTTGCAAAGGGGTCCCTCGCATGTTCCATCTAATAATGTCCCCGCAAAAAAACAGCGATTTTTCAGTGATTCTTTCGCATGGCGTTATTTTTGAGAGGACATTATTACATGGAACTGTATTAAGGTGGTCCCCAGCCAAAAGCACTGGTGAGACAGAAAATGGAGGGAGAAGGGCTAGTGAAGCTTATCATGGCCCCTGCCCCCAGAAATAAGAATACTTACTTGGTCTACATGATGAATGTATCTAAGAAAGGTAAATATATCAGACAGCCAAAAGATGCTCTGTTGAATAAGGCCATCCAATGGATGAAACACACGAGAGGTTGCTGCTTTGTGATTCGAGATGACATCATGGATTGTATGTGTTCCGGAACATGGAATGTTCCGAGTAAGAGCATACCTGGAAGCTAACACATGGGAGCAGCTAAACCTATATGATAATTCATTTGCTTATGCACAAGTACAGCTGGCCTGACAAACAGTGGGCCAGAGGATCAGCTCAAACAGAATACATTAGTGCATACATAAGCAGAGGAAGCAGTCGAGGCAGTCTATTGACCAAAAGTGCACATCACGAGTGACAGTATCAACTAATCAGATTCAGGATAAAAGCACACTACCGACCGCAAAGTGCATTTCCTCTCATGGAACGTGACTGGGTTGGCCAAGCAGGTTCCATATGATGCATGGTGCACTTTTACAAGATCACACCTGATCATGTGCCTCCTGGAAACGTAGGCTATGGTAACGATTCCTTTTCCGGGATATGCCTGTTATGTTATCCCTGCTGTCAAAGGGCATGTCCAGAGACCAAACAAGGCATGTCAATCTGGGCAGATTGCTCTTTGAATCTCTCATTGGAAGTAGTGGACTGAGGTAGTAGCGACCTGCAGGAACTGTGTATAGAATTGAGTGATGGCTCTGCGTTTTATACTCCTAAATCTATATAACAGACAAAATCCAGGGGATGGGTTCAGAACAATTGGTAACAACAAACATTATATTGAAAAATGGAAAGAAAAAAACAAAACTAAATATTTGTTATTGTCACAGGAGATCAGAATCTACGATTTGGACCTATTAGATGATGACAATGTCGCGTGGGATATCCCAGACCAAGTGTCACCAAAACCGAGAAGACAACATCGAAATACCATGGAGGCACTTCAGGTGTGGGTGTCCCGAAACATGAGAGCAAGCAATTCCACAGCAAGTTTCAATAACCGAGCAAAAGCAAATATTTTTAGGTGCATGCAGAGTAGCCTATATTTCACTACATCTTAATGCATAGTCCCAATTAAAAATGTTTGAGTTGATTCAAAGATCTTTCACTGGTCTTCAATATAAATTCACATGATACCCACATAGGCACAACCAATGACAGGAGCAAGCCAATTAATATTGCTTGGCAAGCAGGGCTAACAGTAAAATGGGACAATATGAATAAAGGGCACATATTGACACGCATCTATGAAGAAATTGGTTCTATTCTGGGAAGGGCACTAACAGATCCAATAACATAGAATAAGGCATTAGTAAAAATGCATTTCAATTTAATTTAATTTCGTGATTTGTATAGCGCCCTTCACCATGGGTATGTACCCAACACGCTGTAGGTTGAAAGCCCTCGGTGGACCGAAGTATGATAAAGTTAGGAGGTGCTAGTGTGCATGTGTGCACAATGGGCATTAAAGGCCATGTGGGCTTGGCCAAGGGACTGTTAGCAACTCATGTCTAATTGGCATGTGCATGGGTGGAGAGAGCTACACTAGGGAAATAAGCTGCATGGTGTGTGTAAGAGGATAGTCAATTATGTGTGTAGCTACAGTTCGAAACTTTGGTACGAAAGGGAACTACATTCTTATGGCAGAAGTGTTGTGCATAGTGTCAATCGAGTTGTATGTGAAAGCAGATGCATGTAGTTGTGTCGCCATACTATTGACTCATTCCAAAAGCGCGTAGTGCGAGAGGAAAAAAAAAATTGGTTATTATCAAATGAAAGCCTAGAATTGGTACCTTTGGCAAAATTCAAACACATCTGGTTTGATAAATTATGGTGGATAGATTCTGCACGCATCCAGGTATCATTTAGTAGCTAAATTCAAGACCCCACTTAACTGTAAAGGCAGCATTCTGCCAGCACCTGAATTGCAAGTAGTGGAACACATTCTATAATCGCCTAGAATCCATAACTTGCACGTGGAAATTACTAATATAATGAAGCCCCTGGTGACAAAAACATGCGGTACAGATAGAAACGGAATAATGGGATGGTTACTTGGTATCGTCTGAGAATGCAGCGGCACCAACAAAAAACTGCTTTACTTGTTAAAATATGTGGGAAGAAGAGGAATGGCAGAAGTGTGCATTGCAAGATCAAATTGCAAGAAACAGATTTCTCCCAAAAAAGAAGCAGCACGAGAAAGGGACAGGAAACCATTTTTGAAGCAGGAAAAAATAATAATAATGTAAACTTCTGGAAGCTAATATCACCACCCTCCTATGCTGAACATAGAAATATACAGGGATGTAATCCTGAGAACACAAGGTATGGTTATTTGAAGACTTGCATAGCGAAACTAGATCCATGACATCCCAAAGAATGTGATTTCTATCAATGAAGGAGATTGTCATAGTGATTGTGGGGCAAAATAGTAATGAAGCACCAGGTCCTGACAAAATTCGTGTGGATATAAAGAACATCAATTATATGGGTCCTATAAATCCTTTTCCTATTTAATGTGATAACTGCCACCAACAATGTCCCAAAATCCTGACGGTCGGCTGACATAGTACTATTTTACAAGAAAGGAGGCTGTGCAAGTCCGTCTAACTACCACCCAAGTTCCCGCCTCCACTTGTCTGGATAAATGTTTGCAAGAGCTGTTGCATTGGTTCACTTAAATTCATGGGTGGATTTATAAACATATACACCATCTCCAGTCAAGCTTCCAGCTAGGCATACGCAATTAGAGCAATGCCTTAGATTGTCTAGATTGGAAAACGAACCTGTATGTTATGACCTGAAAACTGCCCTTGACTGCATTCTACGTTCAAAACTCGGCGAAACACTGTTCGAACATTGTTGCAGATGATGCATTACTGATTTATCTAACACCGGCTGGGTTAAAAAGGAAGTTCACTTCATTCAAACTATTTTGTAGGGACAAAGTGTGATGCTGTAAATGCATCGGAGGGACAGGGCCTCCGTATCCTTGTCGTTTACTTCCTTTTATTGTGTGTTCTGTCGTGTTTTCCGTGCAGGAGTTCATGTGGGACTCCTGGCGGTGCAGCTCTCTCTTTTGGTTTTGGTGAACAGACCCATGGGATACCTTTATAGCACACATGGGTGGGGGTACAACCCTGTGCCCCTAGTGTATGTTTTTGGGCACCTGTGTGTGGCCGACAGAGCAGGGTATGGGCTGGTGGCAGCTCCATGCTGAATTTGACAGGTGCCCTGAGTATCCTCCATTTTGGGATACCCAGGCCCTGCTATTGGAATCAGTTGATTCCTGATAGGAAACAAGATGGCCCCTGTGGTCTCTTGCTTTCAATTGCCTGTTACCTTGTTTTTCCAAAAGTCCTGGGAAGCCCTGACTCTGTCCCTTCCCCCTGACCGGCTGCTGGGTGGAAGTTCCATATATGGTGTTGTTGTGAAGTCTAGGCCAGACTGGCTGGAGCCTTCCCAGTGAGTGTATGTTGTGGGTACACCCTGTGGGTGGGACCTGGATGAATGGAGTATATGACGAATACGCATTCTGTGTTGTGGGTGTCTAGTATCTGGTGGTTGACACAATGACTGAGACAGCCCTGCCCGAAACTGGTATGAATGCAGTGTGGAGTGCTGAATAGCTGGGTACTTGTCCCAATACACATAACCTGTTGTGAGTGTCTGGAGAGGAGTGAATGGCCTGAATTCACTATGCACCTGATTGGATGCCTGCCTGCATGAATGCCCTTCTGACCGATTGGTTGCTTGAGTGTGACCCAGCAGAATGAATGGGAGATCAACTAATCAACTAGTAGATCTGGGGGACTCTCACTGCTAGAATTCGTGTTCAGAAGCTGAATTCAACTACAACGAGTAACTGGATTAACTGAAGTTTGACCTTGAAGCCCTGCTGGACGAGAAGGATTGCTGTTGCTCTCCTTCACAATCTGAAAGCTGCTGTGCCTCCAAGGACTGACCCAGAGAGGACCTGGTAAGGCTCCCTCTTCCCGAGTTACGAGGGACCATCGTGCACCAGCAGATCTTTGCCAAAGCTCCCTGGTAGACAGACCTTGGATAGGCTGCCGACCCGAGACGGGGACCACCACGGAATCACAAAGAGAAGCGCCCGGACTGTTGTCCTCCACTGTCGATGACCGCCATCGCGACTGGAACCGCTGTGCTCCCGTTTGCCCAAGAACTTCATTTGATGCAAGGATGCTCTCGTCCGCATTGTTGGGTGTCCTGACCCACGTTTGGACTATTATGCTGCAACATTTGGTGCTGTGGGCTTAGGAAATCCAAGAGGGCAGAAAAGCCCACATTTGCGGTAGAATCCTAGAGAACCGTGCAGTTTTGCGCACAACAAAGTGGTCCCCTGACATGCCACCCACCAGTGCAAGCATGATGGGCCAGGGGTGCCATGAGTGGAATGTGTGCCAAAGGAAAAACAGCAGTGCCTGTTAGCTTAAAGCGCTTTAAAATCACCTTTGTTTCCCTGAATGCAAGCTAAAAATGCCTATTTTAAACATCACAAGATATTCAAAAATCTCAATGAACACCAGCAGACATTTGGCAGAATGTATTCTTGCATGCATACTAAATCTGGAAAGAGAAAGAGCCCAAAACCATGTTCATAACAAAACTGGCTGAGCTGTGGATGTCAGCAGCTTAAGTTAAATGGACAGAAAGCCACTAAAATCGAAATGTTTAAAATAAATGAGTGACCTACTTTTGAGTGTAACATAGGTTGCAACTGTTAAATGTCATAGTTTTGAACTTAGAATCAGCATTCTAGCTGCATGTGCAAAAATTGTCAGTTTGATTTGAATGTAGAAAACTGGGAACTAAAGTGACATTTAGCTGAAGCCTGGATTGAAGAGAGTGAATTCTGCCCGGCAACTACCCCCGACAGGAGTGAAACCTGCTCAGCCACTCTTCCCAGGCCTGGCTGCATTCTGCTGCCCCAGCCAAAAGGAGATGACACCATTCTGATTGGATTAGGGGAGGAGCACCGGGGGACTACAGGAAACTAAACAAAGCACTGTCCCTGGCTCAGGCAAATGTGATATTGGGGGGGTCGTAAAATGGCTTCCTCTTGGGAGAAACTGGGAGGGGCACTGCATCTGTGAGAGCAAGCTGAGCTTGGGGGAAGTGGATAAACCAGAAATTCCACCATGTGCTTTGGAAAACCACACCCCTTTGGGGCCAGAGCATGATTTTAAAAAGATGGATAATTCATAGTGCGGACTTGTGAAAATTATATAAATAACATCATCATTCTTGTGATTTTTCTGTGCACATTTTAAGAGGTGTTAGGACCGTGTGGTATGTTCTTGGGGATAGTAGCGGAAAAAAGGCTGTTACTCCATATTTATGCATGTTAAAAATCTTTATCATCTGAAACCCATATCCCTGGTGCACATTTGTGTAAAATCTGGAAAGGTTTAGAGGTCGTTATCTGGTTGAAAAGGGGAGAATTCTGTCATAAGTGGACACAACATCGTACAAAGACAGGGATCGGATGGTTTGGTGCTACAGAAAATATGTTAACTGGACCTATAATATTAGAAAAATGGTACATAGATAAATATGTATTTGGGTCAGAAATAGATTTGTGTGCAATTTGACAAGGGGAGGTTCCTCTGACCATAGCACCTACAGCATCACTCTGACACTCCATTTCTTTCCCCCAATCAAAGGAGAGAGGAAAGCTTGGCCAATGATAAGTGAGAGGGGCAGGCTTAGCTAGGCCCAGGCACACACCCATTTTCAAAACACATAAAAGGAACATTGAAACCCAGGTAGAGAGATTCACTTTCCACTTTCTTGCGGGACGCTTTGCCGGGAGACTTCAGACTTCACATCCAGAGATCCAGACTTCAAATCCAGCAATCTCCAGAGACCAGAAATTAACACCAGAATTTGTAGCAGAGAGGCCTGAATCCACAAGCTGAACCGCATATTTTTCACTTAATTGCAAACCACATCAAAGTATCTTGCCTGTGTTTAAAACTCCTACCTGTTTTCCTCTAAGCTTGCTAGGGGGGAACTGAATTATATTTGATTGCCTTCCTGAGAACTCTGTGCTTTCCTCCCATCTCTTTAACTCGCATAGGGGGGGGGGTGAATTGTCAAAGAAAAGTGATTACATTGTCTTTTGTTGAAGTCATATCAAGTTATTTTCTGTACTGCATTTTCATTCATCATTGCCTTGTCCTTGAAGCCATAAAAGCATTCTCAGCTACTTTATCCTATCTATATCACTTCTAAGCCATCAAAAAGAATGTACCACTGTAACATTATCCATTGTTGATCACTATCATCTTCACAAGTGTGCTATCAAACATTAATTTATTATAAAAGTGTGATATATATATATATATATATATATATATATATATATATATATATATATATATATATATATATATATATTGTTTAATTTTCAAATAAACCTTTTAATTTGCAAAACAAACCTACTTCTTGGCTCAGTGGGGTCTAAGAGAGGGGTGTTATATAAGGGTTGTCATCCAGAGTAAACGAACTGGACATAAAAATATATCAATAAGGGTTTCCCTCAGCATCCCAGACTAGGAATTGACTTAGCTGTAGTGTTGAATTGAATCCGCTTACAGCATCATCGGCGCTGTATCCTGCTGGAGAAGGCCTGACCGTCGATGCACGGAGGAGCATCTGCCGGTGGGTTTCCCGCCATCCAAAGACCACAGAGACGCCGATGACTCGACGCCCTTGCTGGGCCACAGTTCTTCAAACTCTGCGTTCCAGAACTATCGACACCGAGGTGCCCCTCACGCCTCTACTTTGCAGGACCGTCGATTCTCGCCAATGGAATGCTACAACGCCAGGTACTTTGGGGTTGCAGAACTATTGGGAAGTCTATTATGAACAATATATGCTTGTATCTTTATTCTACAGGTTTCCCAGGTGGGGGATCTCCACACAGAGCTGTGTTTAACGGTAGTGACTGGTATTCTGCCAATTGCTCAACCATCTTTGCTTTCCTTCCTCTCTCTACTGCTGGTTTCCTCTTTATTGATCTGTGTGACATTTTGACAGTATAGTTGATGCACTTTAATGAGATCTGATAATATTCGTGGTACCACTGTAGAATTGTATATATTTACCATTGTTGATTTTCTGAGCACAAAGTGAGTTATTGTGATAGTGTACATAACCTTGAATATTAATTATATAAAGGCTGTGTTTTAACTAATACAGTGTGTGGACATTCCGTTGTGGGGGCTTGGGGACTACACTGTACTTAAGAACCAGCCTGCATCACCTCCTGAGAACCTAGGCCTTGATTGCTCATCCATTGCTACCACAATAGAACATCTTGGCTGGGGTCCCCTGTGCCTCTCCTCTACCATATAGAGAGCGGAAGTACAGACCCCCCCTCCAGTCTTCACACTGGTTGCAGCGGTGGTATGCTTATGGTTTTAAGAATCAGCGTATAACCGTGCCACTTACAAAATATCTGCACTTTATTAAATTGAGGTTTAGTTGTGTACAAGATAACTACATTACAAGCAATGAAAACTATTGTGAATGGTAAATTGACTACGATGAGCTTAGAGGCTCTCCAGAGTGCTTGTGAAGCCAGGGAGTAAGACTTTGTGGATAAGTCTAGGGCTGAGCTGATAGCTGCCCTGGTGGACTACCAGACTGATTGTGAAGCTCTTGAAGGGGGGGGGTGCAAACAATGAGGACTCTACCCCGAGAGTTGTCACCAAATCTGATTCTGGGAATGCCACCATTCCTGCTGCCTCTGTTTCAAACCCCAGCACTTCCTTGGAGCTTGAGTTATTAAGGATGAAATTGTCCTTTGAATGTCGCAAATTGGAAATAGATGCTGAATTTAAGAAAGAAGAGTTGGCACGGCAAGTGGAACTCAAAAATAGGGATCTTGAACTCAAAGACAAGGACACTGAATGTCAGCGAATCCAGTTAGAGAAAGCTCAAGTGAAGACTTCAGCTAAACCAGTTGAGAGTGTCGGGTCCCCAGCAACCAAGTTTATGAAAGATTTGGTTGGTGTGTAGGCAGAGGGTTCTGATATCCTCCAATGGATTGAAGCGTTTGAAATGGCTTGTGCAGTTCATGAAGTTGATAAGAGAGATAGGGCTAAGTGTTTGTTAAGCAGAGTGCCAAAAACAGATACAGATATGACTGTATTTTGAAACTGAGTGTGGAAGAAAGGGGTCAGTATGAGTGCATGAAGTCTGCTTAATTGCCAAGTTTGGCAAGATACCGACCCAATACCTTAAACAGTTCAGGGACTTTAAGTAACAAGAGAATGTGTCTTGGATTGCCTGAGTGAGTGCTGCACACATGAACATGATGGGGTTGATTGATGGAAACAAAGTGAACACGTTTGTTGAATTGTCCCACCTTTTGTTTTTTGAGCATTTTTCGGAAGCCTGTTCACCAGAGCTGCGTCAGTATGTTGCTGACCAGAACATTTTGGACCCCTTTAAACTGGCTCGGTTGGCTGACAAGTGGGTCTCTCAGCAGGTGTCTCCTAAGGACTCCAGTGGGAAGGACAAGGACAAAGAAAAGGGGGCCTCTTAGAAATCTGAGGAGCCCCAAAAGCAGTCACAGTCGGGTAAACCAAAACCATCCTCTCCGAAGACCCAAAAACCTAGTGGGGATAAGACTGTTGTGGGTGGGAGTAAGAGTAGTGATCCTCCTGCTACAAAGTAGGGTCCCAGTGGTTCGAGTACTGTACCCCACACTCCTGGCACTTGTTGGTATTGTGTGGCTCTGGAACACCGAAGGGGTGATCCCAAGTGTAAGGGTAAGGCACTTGGAGTCCAGGCTGTCAGCCTGAACTATCCCTACTCCGTACCTGAGGTGGAGGCCACTGTCCTCCCCTCCTCTACTGGAATCACATTCGGTGCTCCCGTAGAGATTTCGTTAGTGTCCCTTGGGGCCTGGGACCAGTATGCAGAAATACTGGCGACTATCCCACAGAACACTCGTAGGTTTTTGAGAAGTGTCCTCTTGAATAGCCAGCCTTCTACTGGTTTGAGAGACACTGGGGCAAGCATGACAGTGGTGGACAGGACCCTGCTCAAGCCAGAGGACTATGTAGGTGCTCCACTGAGAACCACCAGTTTAGCTGGTGGGCCTCCCAAATTATCACCTTTAGCCTTAGTCAACATTACGATTGGAGACAAGACAGCAAAGCTTCTGGTCCTGGTTCAGGACAACGTGCCTGCAAACATTTTGTTAGGAAACGATTTGGTCGAGTTGGGGATGATCATGGATGGTCTACCCATGGCTGCTGTGGCAGTCACCCGATCGCAGGTCTAATGGGATGGGGCCCACCCATCGAAACACGCCCCCAACAACACATGGCCTACTGTCCCGCGTTCCCACAGGTGTCACGATGAAAACAGTACCTCACATGTGTGGGTGCACCTACCTGGCCGCCAAGGGGAAAGCCTAAAACACAAGTAACCCCAAGTCTGTTTTCAGACCTAAAATGTCACACTCTCACATCATACAGATATGGGCCTCGGGTGTCCAAGCCACCAAGGAAAACAGGGAACCCCATGCATTTCCGAAAAGAGGACACCCGTGGGAATCCGCAGAGGTATGATATGCCCCAATCGCCACAGAATTTATTACCCAGACACCCCCGCAAATTCTGAAATGTGGGAAAAAAATGCATTTTCCGCACATTTTGCTCGGCTCACCCATCGAAACACGCCCCCAACAACACATGGCCTACTGTCGCACAATCCCAGAGGTGTCCCGATGAAAAAGGTACCTCACATGTGTGGGTGCACCTACCTGGCCGCCAAGGGGAAAGCCTAAAACACAAGTAACCCCAAGTCTGTTTTCACACCTGAAATGTCACACTCTCACATCATACAGATATGGGCCTCGGGTGTCCAAGCCATCATGGAAAACAGGGAACCCCATGCATTTCCAAAAAGAGGACACTTGTGGGAATCCGCAGAGGTATGATATGCCCAAATCGCCCCAGAATGTATTACCCAGACACCCACGCAAAGTCCGAAATGTGGGCAAAAAAACCCACATTTTCCGCACATTCCGCTCGGCGCACCCATCGAAACACGTCCACAACAACACATGGCCTACCGTCCCGCGTTCCCACAGGTGTCACGATGAAAATAGTACCTCACATGTGTGGGTGCACCTACCTGGCCACCAAGGGGAAAGCCTAAAACACAAGTAACCCCAAGTCTGTTTTCACACCTAAAATGTCACACTCTCACATCATACAGATATGGGCCTCGGGTGTCCAAGCCACGAAGGAAAACAGGGAACCCCATGCATTTCCGAAAGGAGGACACCCGTGGGAATCCGCAGAGGTATAATATACCCAAATCGCCACAGAATTTATTACCCAGACAACCCCGCAAATTCTGAAATGTGGGAAAAAAACAAATTTTCAGCCCATTTTGCTCGGCTCACCCATCGAAACACACCCCCAACAACACATGGCCTACTCTGCCGCATTCCCACAGGTGTCACGATGAAAACGGTACCTCACATGTGTGGACGCACCTACCTGGCCGCCAAGGGGAAAGCCTAAAACACAAGTAACCCCAAGTCTGTTTTCACACCTGAAATGTCACACTCTCACATCATACAGATATGGGCCTCGGGTGTCCAAGCCCCCAAGGAAAACAGGGAACCCCATGCATTTCCGAAAAGAGGACACCCATGGGAATCCGCAGAGGTATGATATGCCCAAATCGCCCCAGAATGTATTACCCAGACAACCCCGCAAAGTACGAATTGTGGGAAAAAAGAATGCATTTTCGATACATTTCGCTCGGCTCACCCATCGAAACACGCCCCCAACAACATGTGGCCTACCATCCCGCACGTTTCCACAGGTGTCCCGATAGAAACGGTACCTCACATGTGTGGGTGCACCTACCTGGCCGCCAAGGGGAAAGCCTAAAACACAAGTAACCCCAAGTCTGTTTTCACACCTGAAATGTCACACTCTCACATCATATAGATATGGGCCTCGGGTATCCAAGCCACCAAGGAAAACAGGGAACCCCATGCATTTCCGAAAAGAGGACACCAGTGGGAATCCGCAGAGGTATGATATGCCCAAATCGCCACAGAATTTATTACCCAGAAACCCCCGCAAATTCTGAAATGTGGGAAAAAAACGCATTTTCCGCACATTTTGCTCGGCTCACCCATCGAAACACGCCCCCAACAACACATGACCTACTGTCCCGCATTCCCACAGGTGTCCCGATGAAAACGGTACCTCACATGTGTGGGTGCACCTACCTGGCCGCCAAGGGGAAAGCCTAAAACACAAGTAACCCCAAGTCTGTTTTCACACCTGAAATGTCACACTCTCACATCATATAGATATGGGCCTCGGGTGTCCAAGCCCCCAAGGAAAACAGGGAACCCCATGCATTTCCGAAAAGAGGACACCCATGGGAATCCGCAGAGGTATGATATGCCCAAATCGCCCCAGAATTTATTACCCAAACACCCCTGCAAATTCCGAAATGTGGGAAAAAAAACGCATTTTCCGCACATTTCGCTCGGCTCACCCATCGAAACACGCCCCCAATAACACATGGCCTACCGTCCCGCATTCCCACAGGTGTCCCGATGAAAACGGTACCTCACATGTGTGGGTGCACCTACCTGGCCGCCAAGGGGAAAGCCTAAAACACAAGTAACCCCAAGTCTGTTTTCGCACCTGAATTTTGAGACGCTCTGCCGACTGGCACAACATACAGATATGGGCCTCGGGTGTCCAACCACCAAGGAAAACAGGGAACCCCATTCATTTCTGAAAAGAGGACACCCGTGGGAATCCGCAGAGGTATAATATGCTCAAATCTCCCCAGAATTTATTACCCAGACACCCCTGCAAATTCCGAAATGTAGGGAAAAAAACGCATTTTCCGCACATTTCGCTCGGCCACCCATCGAAACACGCCCCCAACAACAAATGGCCTACCGTTCTGCGTTCCCACAGGTGTCCCAATGAAAACGGTACCTCACATGTGTGGGTGCACCTACCTGGCCGCCAAGGAGAAAGCCTAAAACACAAGTAACCCCAAGTATGTTTTCACACCTGAATTTTGAGACGCTCTGCCGACCGGCACTACATACAGATATGGGCCTCGGGTGTCCAAGCCACCAAGGAAAACAGGGAACCCCATGCATTTCCAAAAAGAGGACACCCGTGGGAATCCGCAGAGGTATGATATGCCTAAATCGCCCCAGAATGTATTACTCAGATACCCCCGCAAATTCCAAAATGTGGGGAAAAAACACATTTTCCGCACATTTTGCTTCGCCCACCCATCGAAACACGCCCCCAACAACACATGGCCTACTGCCCCGCGTTCCCACAGGTGTCACAATGAAAACAGTACCTCACATGTCTGGGTGCACCTACCTGACCGCCAAGGGGAAAGCCTAAAACACAAGTAACCCCAAGTCTGTTTTCACACCTAAAATGTCACACTCTCACATCATACAGATATGGGCCTCGGGTGTCCAAGCCACCAAGGAAAACAGGGAACCCCATGCATTTCCGAAAAGAGGATACCCGTGGGAATCCGCAGAGGTGTGATATGCCCAAATGGCTACAGAATGTATTACCCAGACACCCCTGCAAATTCTGAAATGTGGGAAAAAAACACATTTTCTGCACATTTTGCTCGGCTCACCCATCGAAACACGCCCCCAACAACACATGGCCTACTGTCCTGCATTCCCACAGGTGTGCCGATGAAAACGGTACCTCACATGTGTGGGTGCACCTACCTGGCCGCCAAGGGGAAAGCCTAAAACACAAGTAACCCCAAGTCTGTTTTCACACCTGAAATGTCACACTCTCACATCATACAGATATGGGCCTCGGGTGTCCAAGCCATCACGGAAAACAGGGAACCCCATGCATTTCCGAAAAGAGGACACTTGTGGGAATCCGCAGAGGTATGATATGCCCAAATCACCCCAGAATGTGTTACCCAGACACCCCCGCAAAGTACGAAATGTGGGGAAAAAAACACATTTTCTGCACATTTCGCTCAGCGCACCCATCGAAAAACGCCCCCAACAACACATGGCCTACCGTCCCACGTTCCCACAGGTGTCATGATGAAAACAGTACCTCACATGTGTGGGTGCACCTACCTGGCCGCCAAGGGGAAAGCCTAAAACACAAGTAACCCCAAGTCTGTTTTCACACCTAAAATGTCACACTCTCACATCATACAGATATGGGCCTCGGGTGTCCAAGCCATCATGGAAAACAGGGAACCCCATGCATTTCCAAAATGAGGACACTTGTGGGAATCCGCAGAGGTATGATATGCCCAAATCGCCCCAGAATGTATTACCCAGACACCCACGCAAAGTCCGAAATGTGGGCAAAAAAAACCACATTTTCCGCACATTCCGCTCGGCGCACCCATCGAAACACGTCCCCAACAACACATGGCCTACCATCCCGCGTTCCCACAGGTGTCACGATGAAAACAGTACCTCACATGTGTGGGTGCACCTACCTGGCCGCCAAGGGGAAAGCCTAAAACACAAGTAACCCCAAGTCTGTTTTCACACCTAAAATGTCACACTCTCACATCATACAGATATGGGCCTCGGGTGTCCAAGCCACGAAGGAAAACAGGGAACCCCATGCATTTCCGAAAGGAGGACACCCGTGGGAATCCGCAGAGGTATAATATACCCAAATCGCCACAGAATTTATTACCCAGACAACCCCGCAAATTCTGAAATGTGGGAAAAAAACGAATTTTCCGCCCATTTTGCTCAGCTCACCCATCGAAACACACCCCCAACAACACATGGCCTACTCTGCCGCATTCCCACAGGTGTCACGATGAAAACGGTACCTCACATGTGTGGACGCACCTACCTGGCCGCCAAGGGGAAAGCCTAAAACACAAGTAACCCCAAGTCTGTTTTCACACCTGAAATGTCACACTCTCACATCATACAGATATGGGCCTCGGGTGTCCAAGCCCCCAAGGAAAACAGGGAACCCCATGCATTTCCGAAAAGAGGACACCCATGGGAATCCGCAGAGGTATGATATGCCCAAATCGCCCCAGAATGTATTACCCAGACAACCCCGCAAAGTCCGAAATGTGGGAAAAAAGAATGCATTTTCCATACATTTCGCTCGGCTCACCCATCGAAACACGCCCCCAACAACATGTGGCCTACCATCCCGCGCGTTTCCACAGGTGTCCCGATAGAAACGGTACCTCACATGTGTGGGTGCACCTACCTGGCCGCCAAGGGGAAAGCCTAAAACACAAGTAACCCCAAGTCTGTTTTCACACCTAAAATGTCACACTCTCACATCATATAGATATGGGCCTCGGGTATCCAAGCCACCAAGGAAAACAGGGAACCCCATGCCTTTCCGAAAAGAGGACACCAGTGGGAATCCGCAGAGGTATGATATGCCCAAATCTCCACAGAATTTATTACCCAGAAACCCCCGCAAATTCTGAAATGTGGGAAAAAAACGCATTTTCCGCACATTTTGCTCGGCTCACCCATCGAAACACGCCCCCAACAACACATGACCTACTGTCCCGCATTCCCACAGGTGTCCCGATGAAAACGGTACCTCACATGTGTGGGTGCACCTACCTGGCCGCCAAGGGGAAAGCCTAAAACACAAGTAACCCCAAGTCTGTTTTCACACCTGAAATGTCACACTCTCACATCATATAGATATGGGCCTCGGGTGTCCAAGCCCCCAAGGAAAACAGGGAACCCCATGCATTTCCGAAAAGAGGACACCCATGGGAATCCGCAGAGGTATGATATGCCCAAATCGCCCCAGAATTTATTACCCAAACACCCCTGCAAATTCCGAAATGTGGGAAAAAAAACGCATTTTCCGCACATTTCGCTCGGCTCACCCATCGAAACACGCCCCCAATAACACATGGCCTACCGTCCCGCATTCCCACAGGTGTCCCGATGAAAACGGTACCTCACATGTGTGGGTTCACCTACCTGGCCGCCAAGGGGAAAGCCTAAAACACAAGTAACCCCAAGTCTGTTTTCGCACCTCAATTTTGAGACGCTCTGCCGACTGGCACAACATACAGATATGGGCCTCGGGTGTCCAACCACCAAGGAAAACAGGGAACCCCATTCATTTCTGAAAAGAGGACACCCGTGGGAATCCGCAGAGGTATGATATGCTCAAATCTCCCCAGAATTTATTACCCAGACACCCCTGCAAATTCCGAAATGTAGGGAAAAAAACGCATTTTCCGCACATTTCGCTCGGCCACCCATCGAAACACGCCCCCAACAACACATGGCCTACCGTTCTGCGTTCCCACAGGTGTCCCGATGAAAACGGTACCTCACATGTGTGGGTGCACCTACCTGGCCGCCAAGGAGAAAGCCTAAAACACAAGTAACCCCAAGTATGTTTTCACACCTGAATTTTGAGACGCTCTGCCGACCGGCACTACATACAGATATGGGCCTCGGGTGTCCAAGCCACCAAGGAAAACAGGGAACCCCATGCATTTCCAAAAAGAGGACAGCCGTGGGAATCCGCAGAGGTATGATATGCCTAAATCGCCCCAGAATGTATTACTCAGACACCCCCGCAAATTCCAAAATGTGGGGAAAAAACACATTTTCCGCACATTTTGCTTCGCCCACCCATCGAAACACGCCCCCAACAACACATGGCCTACTGCCCCGCGTTCCCACAGGTGTCACAATGAAAACAGTACCTCACATGTCTGGGTGCACCTACCTGGCCGCCAAGGGGAAAGCCTAAAACACAAGTAACCCCAAGTCTGTTTTCACACCTAAAATGTCACACTCTCACATCATACAGATATGGGCCTCGGGTGTCCAAGCCACCAAGGAAAACAGGGAACCCCATGCATTTCCGAAAAGAGGATACCCGTGGGAATCCGCAGAGGTGTGATATGCCCAAATGGCTACAGAATGTATTACCCAGACACCCCTGCAAATTCTGAAATGTGGGAAAAAAACACATTTTCTGCACATTTTGCTCGGCTCACCCATCAAAACACGCTCCCAACAACACATGGCCTACTGTCCTGCATTCCCACAGGTGTGCCTATGAAAACGGTACCTCACATGTGTGGGTGCACCTACCTGGCCGCCAAGGGGAAAGCCTAAAACACAAGTAACCCCAAGTCTGTTTTCACACCTGAAATGTCACACTCTCACATCATACAGATATGGGCCTCGGGTGTCCAAGCCATCACGGAAAACAGGGAACCCCATGCATTTCCAAAAAGAGGACACTTGTGGGAATCCGCAGAGGTATGATATGCCCAAATCACCCCAGAATGTGTTACCCAGACACCCCCGCAAAGTCCGAAATGTGGGGAAAAAAACACATTTTCTGCACATTTCGCTCAGCGCACCCATCGAAAAACGCCCCCAACAACACATGGCCTACCGTCCCACGTTCCCACAGGTGTCACGATGAAAAAGGTACCTCACATGTGTGGGTGCACCTACCTGGCCGCCAAGGGGAAAGCCTAAAACACAAGTAACCCCAAGTCTGTTTTCACACCTAAAATGCCACACTCTCACATCATACAGATATGGGCCTCGGGTGTCCAAGCCCCCAAGGAAAACAGGGAACCCCATGCATTTCCGAAAAGAGGACACCCATGGGAATCCGCAGAGATATGATATGCCCAAATCGCCCCAGAATGTATTACCCAGACACCCCCGCAAAGTCCGAAATGTGGGAAAAAAGAATGCATTTTCCATACATTTTGCTCGGCTCACCCCTCGAAACACGCCCCCAACAACATATGGCCTACCGTCCCGCGCATTTCTACACGTATCCCGATAGAAACGGTACCTCACATGTGTGGGTGCACCTACCTGGCCGCCAAGGGGAAAGCCTAAAACACAAGAAACCCCAAGTCTGTTTTCACACCTAAAATGTCACACTCTCACATCGTACAGATATGGGCCTCGGGTGTCCAAGCCACCAAGGAAAACAGGGAACCCCATGCATTTCCGAAAAGAGGACACCCGTGGGAATCCACAGAGGTATGATATGCCCAAATCGCCACAGAATTTATTACCCAGACACCCCCGCAAATTCTGAAATGTGGGAATAAAACGCATTTTCCGCACATTTTGCTCGGCTCACCCATCGAAACACGCCCCCAACAACACATGGCCTACTGTCCCACATTCCCACAGGGGTCCCAATGAAAACGGTACCTCACATGTGTGGGTGCACCTACCTGGCCGCCAAGGGGAAAGCCTAAAACACAAGTAACCCCAAGTCTGTTTTCACACCTAAAATGTCACACTCTCACATCATACAGATATGGGCCTCGGGTGTCCAAGCCCCCAAGGAAAACAGGGAACCCCATGCATTTCCGAAAAGAGGACACTTGTGGGAATCCGCAGAGGTATGATATGCCCAAATCGCCCCAGAATGTATTACCCAGACACCCCGCAAAGTCCGAATCGTGGGAAAAAAACACATTTTCTGCACATTTCACTCGGTGCACCCATCTAAACACGCCCCCAACAACACATGGCCTACCGTCCCGCATTCCCACAGGTGTCACGATGAAAACAGTACCTCACATGTGTGGGTGCACCTACCTGGCCGCCAAGGGGAAAGCCTAAAACACAAGTAACCCCAAGTCTGTTTTCGCACCTGAATTTTGAGACGCTCTGCCGACCGGCACAAAATACAGATATGGGCCTCGGGTGTCCAACCACCAAGGAAAACAGGGAACCCCATTCATTTCTGAAAAGAGGACACCCGTGGGAATCCGCAGAGGTATGATATGCTCAAATCGCCCCAGAATTTATTACCCAGACACCCAGGCAAATTCCGAAATGTGGGGAAAAAACGCATTTTCCGCACATTTCGCTCGGCTCATCCATCAAAACACACCCCCAACAACACATGGCCTACCGTCCCGCATTCCCACAGGTGTCCCGATGAAAACGGTACCTCACATGTGTGGGTGCACCTACCTGGCCGCCAAGCGGAAAGCCTAAAACACAAGTAACCCCAAGTCTGTTTTCACACCTGAATTTTGAGACGCTCTGCCGACCGGCTCAACATACAGATATGGGCCTCGGGTGTCCAAGCCACCAAGGAAAACAGGGAATCCCATGCATTTCCGAAAATAGGACACCCGTGGGAATCCGCAGAGGTATGATTGGCCTAAATCACCCCAGAATATATTACCCAAACCCCCCACAAAGTCCGAAATGTGGGAAAAAAACACATTTTCCGCACATTCCGCTCGGCTCACCCATCGAAACACGCCCCCAAAAACTCATGGCCTACCGTCCCGCGTTCCCTCAGGTGTCCCGATATAAACAGTACCTCACATGTGTGGGTTCACCTACCTGGCCGCCAAGGGGAAACCTAAAACACAAGTAACCCCAAGTCTGTTTTCACACCTAAATTTGAGACGCTCTGCTGACCGGCACAACATACAGATATGGGCCTCGGGTGTCCAAGCCACCAAGGAAAACAGGGAACCCCATGCATTTCTGAAAAGAGGACACCTGTGGGAATCGGCAGAGGAATGATATGCCCAAATCGCCTCAGAATGTAGAATCTCCCCTTTCCAAGGACACCATTTCCGAAAAAATCCCTGGTGGCTAGGGCCCCCAAACCCTCTCCCCCGTTCCCATCACTTTTTTTTTTTATTGTTATTATTTTTTTTTGTCCCCTTCCCTGGGGGCAGATGATCAGCCATCTGCCCCCAGGGTTGTACACATATGTGCCCCCATGCTTTGGGGGCCAGGGAGGGGCCAGAGCTGCTTACTGTAAGCTGCCCCCACCTCCCCCCCATTCAAAGACATCCCTGTGTCTAGTGCGCATTGTTGCCTGCGCATCGAGCGCCCTGCGCCCAATCCGCGGGCAGCAATGCTGTCACACAGGGTGTCCTTAAAAGGTGAGAATCTCCCCTTTCAAAGGACACCATTTCCCAAAAAATCCCTGGTGGCTAGGGCCCCCAAACACCCTCCCCCCTTCCCATCACATTTTTTTTTTTTATTATTATTATTTTTTTTGTCCCCTTCCCTGGGGGCAGATGATCAGCCATCT